>NC_073745.1:297486774-298201774 GCF_029784135.1 Toxorhynchites rutilus septentrionalis | reverse complement strand
GTATCTGAAAATAATCTAATATAATGTCGAGTTCTGGTAGAAGTACTGAAACTTTATAGTAAAAAATAATTTTAAAGGATAGATTAGAAGATTAATCAATGAACAGTGCGATTGGACCCTTGAATGTTCGCTTAGTAAGAAAACGTGGATGTGATAACGTAAAAAATAAATTTTGGGATGGACGAAGTTTACCCGGTCAGCTAGTTTTTACATAAAAATAATGAACGATAATTAAATTTCTAGTTTAGAATGAATATCCTTTGAAAGAGTATCAAGTTTCTTGCAAGGAATCTTGAACAGATTTTTTTCTGATAAAGATTTTCAATACTCAGATTTTTGTGGATATATTGAAATAATTTTAATACTGGTCGAGTAAGAGTAAGTGCTACGAATTCAAATAAACAAAGAACATCAATCAATTATTTTCATACAAGGTTGAAAATCTTCAGGGATGATAATCTGAGGGAGGGCACACACACACTCACCCATTTGATGACACAACAGTGATGCTTTTTTTCTCCCCTGTTGGGTGTGACCCACTGCGTCCATTATTTTGAACTGTTGTGGTATACCCCTTTCTTTATACTACACTTCAAGCTTATCTACTGCTTATTAATGAAGAAGTAGACTGAAAGCTATTGCGAGATAATAATCTGTTTGATAAAATTTATAATCCTGATCGGCGACGCAGACCAAATTTCCTTGGGCTCCAGAAAAGCTTTATCAAGGTGTTGAAGTCTGCGTCTTGTTAGAGCTCCGCAGTTACAGAGCAAATGTTCAGAGGTTTCGCTTTCGGCATTGCAAAGCGACAAATATCATCTTGTGCTAAACCTATATTTTAAGATGGTATTTACTCGGACAGTGTTCTGTTACAAGACCAGTGAATGTGCTGAAGTCTTTCTTATTAAGGCTCAGCAGTCGTTGAGTAATTTTAATACTCGGCGTGATAAATTGTTTTGCCTGGTGAGTTGTACAGCCATCCAGTTGGCTGTCAATACCCGGTCTTCCCATTTCTTTGGCTCACTTTTAAACACACAGTCAGAAATTCCACAGAATGGTTCTGGACCAGTGAAGGGTGGGTTTGAGCCCTCTATGCCGCAATGGCCAGGAATCCAGTACAGTTGTACCGAACTTATCTGACTTAATTGCCGTAAAAGGAAGATGCATTCCCAGACAATCTTTGAAGAGCATTTAAAGGCGGTTAAAGGCGGGTCCCGCTTGACTGTCTGAGGATATGCAGATGTTAGCATGTCTATATTTTCTTTTAAGGCAGACATTTAAATAATCTATTATTGCAGCTATTTCTGCCTGAAAAACTGTAGGCCAGTTTCCTATAGTTACAGAGATTTTAGTTCTGGGACCGTACACTCCAGCACCTGTTGTGATTCCCATTTTCGACCCATCAGTGTAGAACATGATTGAACCATTACGAACATTAGGACCACCATCATCCCATACTGAACGAGAATGTTCGATCACTTTGTATGGAATGTTATAATTGGTCCTAGGCTCCATCCAATCACTGTTCATCTCAGAGGCTGGTCCAGAAGGTAAGAGATTCAGGATACTCAGGTGACCCGTTTTGTCCCCGTCTATTTTTTTTCCATCTTTTATGCTTTAGAGCACTTTTCTTAACCACTAGCCGAACATGTTGGTTCAAAGGCAACAGGAGAAGGATAGCCTTCAATGCCTTTGAGGGTGTGCTTCGCATTGCTCCAGTAATCGTTGAAGTCGTTGAAGTTTGTTTAGCTTTTTTGTAGCTACAGTCTCCTTAGTTTTTGGCCACCATAATAGTGAGGCATAGGTCCTAGGCCGCACAATTGCAGTGTAGACCCACATAACCATTTTTGGTTTAACAGTGGTGCTTTATGTAGCAGTGCATTATGCATTTGAAGTTCTGGACTCTCTTGTTCATCCGAGCTAATTTTGCATGTTGCAACATAAAACAAGTATTCAGATGAGAATGAGACAGCACATAGAACACCGAAAGTACTCCCGTGAAAGCATCTTCAAATGCTGAATTGGGAAGTCATTTCAAGCACTTATGAGAAGATTCAAATGATCAAATTTCAATTTTTTTGGTCCCAAGTCAGACTATTTAGGAGTTCTTGAAACTATCATTTTTTGCCACTTCGTTAAAACTGTCCAAAAAGGTAGCACGAGCTTGTATGATTTCATTCCTTTTCGTATCTTTTGCTTCGTTTAATTTGATTTGTGGTGAGGTAAGTGTACCTTCTCTCAGATTATCATCCCTGAAGACTGTGCCAAGCAGTGTTGCCACATTTTTATCTGTACCAAAGGGGTTTAAAATCTTTCTCATCTGTACTTTTTCTTCCAAAAATCTGTACCATCGAAAATCTTTGTTGTAGAGAAAAATCTATTTTATTAGCATAAAAAAATACTCATTTATTTACTATAAATACTACATTTACATGTGCAAGTCACTCGTGTGTTTGATGATGCTCAACATAGTTTTTTTTCTGAAACCAAGCGATACTGCGACTAGTCGTCGTGTACCTTAATTTAGCTTTGTTCAAATGTAAGATGCCATACGCGGAAAAAATCTGTACCAAAAATAACGAAAAAATCTGTACCTTTCCAGGTAAATTTGTACGTGTGGCAACACTGGTTTCATGTTTTGTAGTCTTGAATGAAAATAATTGATTGACACTATTTGATTATTTGTGTCGTAGTACTTACTCTCACTCGACTAGTATTAACCCTTTCACGCTCAACATCGAGTCTCACTCGATGTGAAATGATTGTGCCAACACTTACAACATCGATTTTCTCTCGTGGTGCGCTTGCATATCACAAGACGCTGAGACGCTCAGAAGAGTAGTGAAGTTACTCGACCCATCGAAGTGTTTGCATTTGGTCCGGTCTTTTGAAAATTAAATCGTACGCAAAAAGGTTAACATTATTTCAATATATCCACAAAAATTTCATAATTGTAATAGAAAATCCTTAACAAAAAAAAAAAATCTGTTCAATATTCCTTGCAGAACACTCGATACTGTATCAGGGAATATTAATTTTATACGGAAAATTTACTCATAGTTCATTATCTTTATGCAAAAATGCATTCATTACTCCTTTTAGTTGCTTCAAGCACACATGCCGTTTCTCCCAGTTTCGTATTTGCAAATTAAGAACCGAATATTCGACTGCCGGATACCCGACAATCCGGCCACGAAGCTTGCCAGATATCCAGTATCCGGAATCCGGCCAAACTAGTATCCGTTTCAAAACTAATAAGAAGTCTATCGGAAATATTGGTCCTTATTATGTAAATTATATTTTATCGAATGATCAATTCAAACCCTATAACTATGACACCGAGCAAATTTTCGTATTTTGTAAATCGATAGAATCTATTGAATCCTGTTCTTTCTCGAACGTCATGTGTTGCAAATTGCATATTTTGAAGTGTTGCCGAAATGTTTCACCCAAAATATCAGGAATGCAACAAGCAAACCAAGCAGCTCGAAAAATTATGCTTAAAGCTTTCACTCAACTGTATCTATAACAGCAAAATAGAGCTAGCGAGTAAAATTCTGTTCAATTAGAATTACATAATAACACCCAATATTTACTTTTAAAAATTTCCATATTCTCACTCATCACTGTTGTTCTATTCATAACTTTGTTCCTAGAAAGAAATCTGCACAATTAATTCGCATTACTTATGACAGTTTTAACATAAAAATAACAATAGTGACAATTTAAAAAAAAATTACAAGTTATGGTACAAATTAAAATGGGGCAACACTGCACAATGGTCCAGGAGAAGTATTTAAGTGGAAATTAGCATTTAGAGCTCGACAGTTATTCTCTAGACAAAAACTGTCTTCGACAAAGTGGTCACATATAATAGAGCGCTAATTTTTATGTTATCAAAAATAGGGTGACCAAAACTGTCGATGAAATAAAAAATCTAACTTTCTTATCTTTATAGATAGAGGTAAATATGGCTCGACAATGTTGTAGTCCGAGTTATTTGAGACATCTTTTTAGAACAAAGAATGGCAAGCAATTGAAGAGAGCGTATTTTTTGGGAAGAAATATCAATAACTTTGAGTGAAGTTAAGATATTGACAAGTTCTGCATCGCAAATTGTTTGTATTAGTATGTTCTAAAAGTCGAAGACAGTTTCTATGTAGAATTTAAAATATATAAGTTAGAGCAAAAAAACAGTTTTTTTTCATTGTGACCCTAACGCAACTTAGAAAAAAGGCGCTATATCGGATTTTTTTTTTATCGAGATAGAAAAAAAACTTTGTTCTACAAAGACGTCTCAAATAACACGGACTACAACATTTTCGAACTAGGTTTACCTCTATCTATTAAGATAAGAAAGTTAGATTTTTTATTTCATCGAAAATTTTGGTCACCCTATTTTCAACAACATGAAAATGAGCGCTCTATTATATGTAACAACTTTGTCGAAGACAGTTTTTGTCTAGAGAATAACTGTCGAGCTCTAAATGCTAATTTCCACTTAAATGCATCTCCTGGACCATTGCGCACTGGTGAGACCTGTGTTCGTCGGTTAAAAACTGATATTGAACATTCATTCCACTGCGATTGCTATAGTGGTCGCCATAAATCGATTCCGGATTTTCTGTTGCCGTTCTACGAAAGGTGCTGTATGATAAAGTTTTTGGATAATTTATTTGAAAATTATGTTTTTAGAGCGTTAGTGGTGTAATTTTTCTAAGTGATACACAAAAATTTACTTGGATATTCGATAAATGATTTTAATTATTTTTTTAAAAAAGCTCTAGGTGTAGTCCTAAGTCTCTCCGCTTATGTTCTCTACATTGCTCTCCGTCTTTTTGGAAAAAGGGATAAACTTGATTTTTCGAACCTCCCTAAAATGGAAATGGGCACCCTAATGAAAGATAATGAAATACGGGATAATAATAAGGAACAAAATTATCACACCCAGAATTGATTTTTAGCTCATGTTTTGTCATCCCGATTTATGACATTAAATGAGACATAACATAACAGAAAATGGCATGACTCACAGATAAACCCTGGTTTTCTTTTACGCGGTTTTTTTTACAAGTTTTTTTTACGCGGATTTTCGAATTAACGCGGTTTTTTTTACGCGGATTTTCCAATTAACGCGGTTTTTTTTACGCGGATTTTCCAATTAACGCGGTTTTTTTAACGCGGTCACCGCGTAAAAAAAACTGAGCAATATCAAATCTGTCCCTCATGCTTCCTGAGACCATATGACGGAACTTAGTGCTATTGACGGATATTAGTGCCGCACCTATGTGCCAGGTTCGATGCATCTGTAGCGAACACAGATTCAATTTGCCCGCGTTGTTCACCACCGCCAATGCCAGTTTCGATGGGAACGACCACGTCAAGTCGGAGGACAGATTTTGCAACGCAAATGCCTGACAGAACAGAAAGAATTAGACCAGAAGCAGTTAGAGTTGGAACAGAGGAAATTAGCGCTGCAGAGAAAGCATTTCCAGCAGAAATACAAGTTGGGTCGCTAGCTGATGAATCTGCAAGTGCAAGAAGAAGTATCTCGAGATAGCATGTTATTTTTAATCTGAGCAATATCACATCTCTCCCTCAGGCGCACCTTTTTGAGCATTTAAACCATAAAATTTACCTTAGGCTGGACAACTACTTTGTCACACTCCACCTCGCTTCGTCATACCCCCTAAAATCGCTCATCTAATGAGTTACAATAAATGTTTACTCGAATTCGGATTTATTAACCAATTAACGCGGTTTTTTTTCTCGGATTTTCCGATTTTTGCGCGTAAACCTGAGCAACATCACTTCTCTCTCAGTTCATATCTCTCCCTTTCAAGCTCCCTCAGAGCGTATGCCGCACCCCATCACGATTCTCAAGAGGATTTTTATGTGAACTTTTTTTCTTTACGGGGAGTTTCCAATTAATGCGGATTTTCCAATTAACATGGTTTTTTTACGCGGATTTTCGAATTAACGCGGTTTTTTTACGCGGATTTTCCAATCAACGCGGTTTTTTTTACGCGGAATTCCCAATTGACGCGGTTTTTTTTACGAGGTACGTATCCCCCGCGTAAAAAAAACCTGGGTGTACTGGTAAGCATTTGTATAATATACATGGTACAGTAATATAAGATTAATATGAGCGAGCAAAACAAAAGACAAATAAGCTTTCCGCATACCTTGCTATATACACGGCCCAGACCGAGATAGATATTGTTCTCCTTCATGCGCTCCTTTTTACTCTTAGAAAACTCTTCCCAACTTCATTTTATAATCAGGTGCAATATTATCACGTATTTGCTAAACAACTGCCGAAGCATCATTAGCCTCATTAGTGGATAGCATGGTCGTGTAAATAAGCTTTGCATTCCAGCCGGCCTAGGTTCGATCCCCATTGACGTCGTATGGACTTTTTTTTTACACAATCCCAAATTAAATGAGAAAAGAAAACAAAAAGAGATGTCTGCACGCATACATACAAACCATTTTTAAGCTTTCAAAAAAGGTCATTATTTGCGCATTTGACTCAACAGCACATTAAATGGCATCATTTCTGCCAAAGATGACATGTTTTCTGTCAACGTTAGTTTGGGTGTAGTGACTTGCTGTATTGAAGAAATTTTCTTGAGACTAGATCTTCACATCACATTCACATTAATGGTTGTCTCATTTTCTTTTTATTTATGATGATAAATAAAATATCGTCATAAAGCCCCCGCTTTAAGATGATAACATAAAAAGAAAATGAGAGAAAGGTAATTTTTCCCTTGAAGAAAAACTAATATATCCAATCATTTCTGCTCTTTTTTTCGCCCTTCCAGATTCGCGACGATCTAGAGAAGGAGGACGACGAATCTTCCGGCTCCGGCTACGGTGACGATGACGAAGACTCCTCGTCCAGCTCGAGTCGTAGCAACACCAACAGCAATACGAACCTCGGCGTGAGCGGTTCGAAGGACAAGTCTCGTATTTCCGAAACCAGCGCAGGAGGATCAGGTGATCACGAAACCTACGTTGACGAAGATGAAGATGATCTCTACACTGAAACCAAAAGACCTTCTGTTGATCCGTCCACGACAGACGATGAAGATAGTCAGTTTTGCATGGCTTTTTTATTATTTACTTTTACGATTAGTCTTAAGTGGATAAACACCAGGGGTACAGCACTCGGAAGTTAACTTGATTTGATGGGTTTTGTGTACCTCTAAAGCACTGTGTAATCGACCATCAACTCCTGTTGCTCCGATTCTGTTTAGGGATGGGTTTTGTTTTGTTCTAAGATTAAGTCGGTATATTCTCTATAATTTACAGCATAGGGTGGAAGGTGACTTTCGAAACGTTTCTGAAACAAGTTTCCCCTAACAATGGTTTCACTGCATCTTTATGGAAAATCAACTTTTTTCAATTCCTTCCGTGTTTCGTCTGTTATTTGAACAATGTTTTGTTTCTATAGTTGAGTTTTTTTTTCCTGCATGAACTCTAGTTTCGTCATTCATTCCAGTCATCTCTCTCTCATGCAGAATACATTTTTACAAGCATCTTATTCATCCCCTGGCATAGCGCTCCCTTTCATTAATCTTTCACGAAGCGAGTCTCAATGCTGATTGCTTATATTGTGCCCATCTCTCCCATTTTTCTCCATCATCATTCAACTTTGAATTTGCCTCGCTCTGCGCCTATCTGTGAGAAAGTGGAAACCGCGCGAATATTGTTCCAACAATGCTTACCTTACTCTCATTCCATGCATTCGTACATCATTTTGTTTCGTTTTATATCGAATATCACTTTTCAATTTATCTGTGTCACCAGAAAAAAAATATACCTTTCATTAGTGGTTACGGCCAAACTCTCGCTACGGATGTACAATCTGAGCGAAATAATAATCAAATTCGAGTTTTGTTTGCAATCGAAGTTGCGTCTCTCAGTTTATGGAAAAAGTTTTCTCTATTCACGGTTCGATTGTAAGTCCATATGCGAAAGTTTCACTGGGAAAAGGATAAATGCGGAAAAAAATATTACAAGTTTCGTATTTACCCTTTTTCCTAATTTAGCTAAGCAATTTAACGTTACCCATTAGTGTTATTTATGCATGTTTTTGGAATAAGCAAATCAATCAAACCGCTAAATGCTACACAAACACACCATTACTAATGTCCAAATATAATTACGTTTTGCCCTCCTCGCTCTCTATGAACACACAGTGCCTATCGGCAAGGACAATAGCAAGCAATCAGGCACCAGCATAACGCACGGTGGCCAATCGCCCGACGGAGACCTCGAGATCAGCCACACTCATCAGCACATCACGCCAACGGACAGCGGCCACGACAGCAACAACGCATACGGCGGCAGCGGTGTGTTGATCATGAACGCCAAGAATGAGGACAGGACTGCCAGCTTCTTCGCACAGCCAGGCATACTTGCAGGTATGTGTGTTTTCCCAAAAAAAACCCTCCAAAAAAATGGTCCGCCACCCACACCATTCTCCGAAGTTATTTTCCACTCCTTTTTTTGTTTGTTGATTCACTGATTGGGACCGAACCTCTTTCAAGGACACACCCTTCGAAGGCCTCCCAGTCCACATAAACAACATTGTGCCTTGTCCCTTTGCTGCCTTCGGTGCTTCGTGTTTGTTTGTATAGGCAATACCCATTTTGATGTCACTTTATTATGGGGTGAATGCTTTTCTCTACAATCTACTGATTTTTCGGGGGTACCGTCGTCCTCCCGATTCCCTCGGTGCCACTTTCGGAACTTTCTCGCGCGTTATTGTTGTCATTCACACTCCCAACCAGCCAGCCCCCACAATATGCCGATAAAAGTTATCCGTGACGACGATGTGGATATTCATTTGGATTTTTTTTCTCTGGGCTGGGAAAGTTGACCATACACAATAACGTCAGCCGAGCTGTGGGAGTGAAAAATCAGTGCCGCGGGACAAGTATTGCTATGGTTAATCCATACGTGCCAAATTTTCAAGCATAACTAAACAGCAGAAGATCGCTCACTAATTGTGGACTTAATTAAAACACCGCAAAACTAATTTCGTGCGATTGGGAAAAGTCGAAAGTTTGTTAAATTTTGATGGAGCTTAGATGAAAATAATATTGGGTTGGGATTAGAGATGAATAGATAATGCGAATGGTTTCTCTTTCATATGTGTCACCGTGAATCAATGATATATGCGTCATTTACTTCATGGGCTGAAAACTTGTCAAAAATTGTTGACGAGACATTGTAGCGGGTAAACCGTATTTCATCGAGAAAAATGAATTTATTCTGAGACGCCATTTAAATATTCAAGTCGATTTGACAGGAAGTTTGTATTTGGAAAGCAATTCAAAACGACGCATTCTGTGTCTTGTGAAAAATTGATGAGTTCCAAGATGTGGACTAAACTTTGGGTGAGTGTTTTGGATGATGAACTCGCTGGGACACCAAAAGAGATGATAACACCAAATTCCGGGTAATGGAGTAAAAAGTGCCCTCAAACCAAATCTCCAGTATGGCAAATATTGTATAGGATATCAAACAGAGGCGTCTCGTCCGCCTGTTCAAACTGTTCATAGGACAGGTAGACAATCTCAGAATCAAATGTATATTATTTCACATTTGTAGATGGATGAGGTAAGATAATTTTTTTGTGATTTCAATATTATCCCGAATGTCCTTATTTTATTTTCTATTTTGGTGTACGAAATAAGCAGTAATGACTACTGGGTTCAAACCATTCATCTGAACCCGCCGTCATCCAAACATAGGGCAAACACAGCCAACTACGTATAAAACGATCACTAGGGGAAAAGGAGGGAATTTGGACCACCTAGGCAAATCGCCTAATATTTCCAAACCAATACGGTCTAAATAAAAAATGTCACATTGTATACTGAGCTACACTTGTTTTCTCTCAATCAATAATGTTTAATCATTATATCAAGCTTCAAATTACCAAATATATCATAAAATAAAAGAGATGATTTTTGGGCATTAAAATTTGATGCGGGGTGAATTGGACCGTCTGTGGGGTGATTTGATCCAGTGTGTGTTTCATCGAAAAAAACCTACTTATGTGTATGTTAAGTATTTTGGGATAATGTTACAATCAGTAACAGTGTTCTGGGATCGATACCAGGTGTCTTAACCAGATTCCAGACTAGAAAAATTGGATAGAGACCATCTCGAATTCTGTATGGATCTTTTCACTGTTTTTCGAGCATTTCCAAACACTTTCGATGCTTGGTCAAAGAAAATCCGTTCTCGATGGCTGCGTTGCTCTCTCAAGCTCTTCCTTCTTCCAAAGTTGTCTGCTCATCCTTTTTTTTTTTTTTTGCAATTCAGCGGCATCTGGAATAAATTGGACCAAAGAAAAGCCTCTTTCTTTCTTTCTTTGTTTTTAAGAGGCTTTAAACTTTGCAGTTCATTCGCCTCTAAAAAGCCTCTAACCTGTAGGACCAATTCACCCCACAGAAACGTGTCCATGTTACCCCACACAACATGCAAAAATTAAAATGCAATTAATTCCATTTACTGTTATCAAACTGACAGTTTCACTACATCAAATTGTTCCTCTTCTGTAGATAAACAGAACTTTACTGCACAATACACGAAACGTTTGTTTAGTCAGCGGGGAAAACCTTAAAACCACGATTGGAAAACTCGCATTTTTTGACAATCAAAGTGCTTGTTGTGTTCATGCTACCGTTTCCTTCCACCTGTCGAATTTTACCAAAGTTTTTTTACTTCAGGTACCTACGGTTCAACAATAGAAGGAAAAAATCCAAGTTGAGCCGTACTTTTTGAGATAAAGGGGTGGTCCAAATCACCTCGTATGTCCAACTCACCCCGTGTTAAGGCCGTTTTATATTATCCAGCACGTAGCGTAAACGGCACGTACCGACACCGGAAGACAAATACATGATGTATTCATATCATCAGACATAGCAACTTCTCTGTACGGACCGGCAGCGCGGACGGAGCGGAGAAATGCTACTGGTGATTGAACCGATGTCGTACCGAAGAGCGACGAACGCACCCATACCACGAACTTCGACGTTTGATTTGTATGTATGGTGCTACTCGCCCGTGTAGTTCGTGCCCAGCACCGGCAAAATATTCATTTCGAGAAATCCTTCATGCATTTGTCTGAAACGTGCTGTGTATGTTCGGAGCCGTTCCGCTATGTATACGCATACACATTTGAAACACATGCAATTATATTTGTCTTGCATGAAACGTGCCGTGCCGGTTACGCTACGTGCCTGATAATATAATATTACCTTTACTCTAGTACTAATGCGCCGCCTTGCGTAAAAATGACGTTTTCGGTTCAATATTTCTGCTGAACAAAACCGATGCAAACGATGGAAAATACACACCACCACTCTTCAGTGATTGTTCGTGGTTGTCATCGTTTCCTTTTCTGTTTCTCTTTCTATTCCTGACGTCATTAAAATATGAGAGAGGGCACGAGACCGCGAGAGTAAAGGGTGTGTCACATCAAATTGCATCACGGAAAAAACGCTGTAGAAATTTTATTTTTAGGAATTATATCTTCAGCTTCCGCTTATAATCAGATAAGAGTGTATAGATCACGTTGGCCATGCTTCACTGTCAATTTTTCGTAAATTTGGAAAAATGTTGTCGAACGAAATAGAGCGTCGTGAATTAATCCTGTGCACTCATTTCGAGAATCCGGAGTTGTCACATCGTCCAATCCACGGTCAGCAGAGTACTAAAACAATACTTCGAGAACCTAACCATCGACCGGAAGGAGAAGAACGGCAAAAATGGATGCTCCGTCAGTGAAAAAGATCACAAGCGCGTAGTTAAGCAGTTTAGACGTGATCCGAAAAGTTCGGTCCGGGATGTCGCCAGTAAGCTGAATTTGTCAAGTTCATTCGTCCAGCGGACCAAGCAGCGGGAGGGCCTGCGTACATACAAGGTTCAGAAGGCTCCTAACCGCGACGAAAGGCAAAACATGGTGGGGAAGACGCGAGCCCGGAAGCTGTACACCGAAATGCTGACGAAGCCGCATTGCCTGGTAATGGACGACGAAACCTACGTCAAAGCGGACTTTCGTCAGCTGCCGGGCCTGTTGTTCTTCTCCGCAGAGGACAAATTCAGCGTTCCGGAGGTGATTCGCAAGCAGAAACTATCCTAGTTTGCCAAAAAGTACATGGTGTGGCAAGCGATCTGCTCTTGCGGAAAGCGGAGCGCCCTCTTCGTGATGACCGGCACGGTAAACGGGCAGGTTTACCTTAAGGAGTGCCTACAGAAGCGCTTACTACAACTATTGAAGCAGCACGAGGGCCCGACCATCTTCTGGCCGGATCTCGCTTCGTGCCACTATTCAAAGGACGTGTTGGAGTGGTACGAAGCCAACGGGGTCACCTTCGTGCCAAAGGAAATGAACCCGCCCAACGCGCCGGAGCTTCGCCCAATAGAGAAATATTGGGCGATTATGAAGCAGGCCCTCCGGAAGAACCCAAAAGTTGTCAAATCGGAGGCGGACTTCAAGAGAAAATGGATTTCTGTTCAAAAAAAAAAACTACAACCTGACGTTGTACAGAACCTTATGGACGGGGTAAAGAGGAAGGTGCGAGCATACGGGCTTGGGCCCGAAGTATGAATAAAAAGAGAATGCCAAAAGTTGTTTAATAGTTTTTATTTTACTGTCTAAAATTTTCAAAAGGATCGGTCTACTGGGCGAATTTCTACAGCGTTTTTTCTGTGATGCAATTTGATGTGACACACCCTTTATACAGCACCAAACATCCCGAGCGAGCATGATGCGAATAAAAAACCAAAACGAAAAACGAACCAATTCATGCATGATTTCTGTGGATGTGGTGGTATTCTTCGTTGATGTGTGGTTTTAATTCGAGCGTTCTTATCGATTTTGTTCATTCGACAACTTGAACCCGGTACATATAGTACACGTTTGTCTGCTTACGTTTCAAAGCCTACGCTGCATTGGTCGGTATTGTGAATGAAATAGCTGCGTACTTTGGTCTTAATGCTGACAAAATTGTAGCCCAGAGCTTTGATGGCGCTACTGTAATGTCCGGAGATAAATCTGGTGTGCAAACATTGGTGAAACAACGGTTATTCATTGGATATATTCACTGTCGCGCACACGTATTGAAATTCTTGCTAAAACTTTTTGCGAATATATTTGCACATACGGATGTGCTTTATCAAACTTAGTAAAAAAAGGAATTAGATGTGGTAGAATTTGTGCGTAACGTGCCTTGCTTCTAAAGGGTGTGTCACATCAAATTGCATCACGGAAAAAACGCTGTAGAAAATCGCCCAGTAGACCGATCCTTTTGAAAATTTTAGACAGTAAAATAAAAACTATTAAACAACTTTTGGCATTTTCTTTTTATTCATACTTCGAGCCCAAGCCCGTATGCTCGCACCTTCCTCTTTACCCCGTCCATAAGGTTCTGTACAACGTCAGGTTGTAGTTTTTTTTTTAACAGAAATCCATTTTCTCTTGAAGTCCGCCCCCGATTTGACAACTTTTGGGTTCTTCCGGAGGGCCTGCTTCATAATCGCCCAATATTTCTCTATTGGGCGAAGCTCCGACGCGTTGGGCGGGTTCATTTCCTTTGGCACGAAGGTGACCCCGTTGGCTTCGTACCACTCCAACACGTCCTTTGAATTGTGGCACGAAGCGAGATCCGGCCAGAAGATGGTCGGGCCCTCGTGCTGCTTCAATAGTGGTAGTAAGCGCTTCTGTAGGCACTCCTTAAGGTAAACCTGCCCGTTTACCGTGCCGGTCATCACGAAGGGGGCGCTCCGCTTTCCGCAAGAGCAGATCGCTTGCCACACCATGTACTTTTTGGCAAACTTGGATAGTTTCTGCTTGCGAATCTCCTCCGGAACGCTGAATTTGTCCTCTGCGGAGAAGAACAACAGGCCCGGCAGCTGACGAAAGTCCGCTTTGACGTAGGTTTCGTCGTCCATTACCAGGCAATGCGGCTTCGTCAGCATTTCGGTGTACAGCTTCCGGGCTCGCGTCTTCCCCACCATGTTTTGCCTTTCGTCGCGGTTAGGAGCCTTCTGAACCTTGTATGTACGCAGGCCCTCCCGCTGCTTGGTCCGCTGGACGAATGAACTTGACAAATTCAGCTTATTGGCGACATCCCGGACCGAACTTCTCGGATCACGTCTAAACTGCTTAACTACACGCTTGTGATCTTTTTCACTGACGGAGCATCCATTTTTGCCGTTCTTCACCTTCCGGTCGATGGTTAGGTTCTCGAAGTATCGTTTTAGTACTCTGCTGACCGTGGATTGGACGATTCCCAGCATCTTACCGATGTCCCGATGTGACAACTGCGGATTCTCGAAATGAGTGCACAGGATTAATTCACGACGCTCTTTTTCGTTCGACGACATTTTTCCAAATTTACGAAAAATTGACAGTGAAGCATGGCCAACGTGATCTGTACACTCTTATCTGATTATAAGCGAAAGCTGAAGATATAATTCCTAAAAAATTAATTTCTACAGCGTTTTTTCCGTGATGCAATTTGATGTGACACACCCTTTATAGAGGAGCTCAAAGTAGATCATCATTTCGATAGTACACCCAAAGTTAATTTTTAGCACATGTTACGGCATCCCGATTCATTACATTAAATGAGCTAAATAATAACAGAGAATGTGCTACTCCCCAATACATGTATATCATTTGTATAATATAAATGCTAGAGCCAATATGAGTGAGCGAAACAGGACACACATTTAAATGAAAGCATATGAAAGCTTTTCGTATTGTTTGTCAAATACACGGCCCAGACAGAGAAAGATATATTCTCGTCCATGTTCTTCTTTGTCCTCTTGGAAAACACTTTCCAACTTCATCATTTTATGATGAGGTGTAATATTATCACGCTTCCGTATATCAACACTGGCAGCTATATGGATAGCGTGGTCGTGTAAAATAGCTTTGCATTCCTGCCGGCCTTGGTTCGATCCCCATTGACGTCGTATGGACTTCTTTTTTGCACAATCCCAAATGAAATGAGGAAAGAAAACAGAATGAGATGTCTGCTCGCATACATACAAAACTTTTTTTAAGCTTTTAAAACAGTTCATTATTTGCGCACGTCACCCAGATGCACACAAAATGGCATATTTTCTGCCAAAGATGAAATGTTTTCTGCCAACGCTAGTTTGGGTGTACGCTCAAACATGCAACTGATGTATTTGGCGAAACTATAAATTACAGTAACGTCATTAATTGTCGTCGTTTATATGAATCGATTATAGACAAAATTATTGACGAAATGAAGAAACGGTTTATGGAACTAGATGAATACAATTTCGTCGCTTTGTTGAATCACAAAAGATTTGCCGACTTCCATGTCGCATTACCTACTGGAAATTTTGAAATGCTTATTTCATACCACTCGAAATTTTGTAACAAATTGACGGATCTTTTTAAATTATAGTCATTATTTCGATTATCGTTGAACAAAACCTGCATCAACACTTCTCCGAAACGGCTGGCCAGAATAATACTGACATTGCCTAATACAACGGCATCCGTTGAAAGAACTTTTTTTGTTGTTCGACGGATCAAGAATTATTTGCGGTCGAGATCTGACCAGAAACGGTTATTCGGAATTATGATGATGACTGTGGAAAAAATTTTCCTTTATGAGATAATGCATATGCCTTTATTTTATGAGGAAATAATTGATAAATTTGCGCTCATAGTTGGCCGTAGGATTCTTTTGGCAATCCTGTTTTTGTGCGGGTGATAGGGACCACGCAAAAAATCGTGTTCGCTAAACAATTTGAAAAAAAACTTTTTGTTATGTGGTGGATAGGGACCGCATAAAAAAAGGTTCCTCAAGAAAATAACCCAAATCCTAATGCTTCCATTCGTGATCAACATTCGATTTCATTTTTTCACTTCCATAAGCGGCCTACTCACTTGCGTAGATCATAAAATCAACTCTTTGCTCCTGTCAATAAGCTCCTACTGGCACCTCAAAACAAACAAAACAAAACATGTGAATGGGAATTAGCTGACACAGTCCGGTGACTGATTTTTTTCAAATACCGCACAAAAAAGTCGCACCACAAAAATCGCATAAAAACCGCTCAAAAAACTGGTTTTACTGTATAGATAAATGTTGAGAAATAAAAATGTTAAAATCTGTCATCGCAATACTGTTGTTTTAATGTTGTAAATGAAATTGAACAGGTAGCTCAGTTGGTCACGCGTCGCCTCTGATATCAAATGAGAAATTTTGGCGGTTTTTTTGAACCGCTATGTGGTTTAACATAGGGTCTATGGTGAAAAACGTTCTTTCGATTATTTCACGCCATCCTCAAAATATTCGAGATGAAAATTTGAAAAAATACTGAATGAGCATTTTACTACGGTGTATCAAGAAAAATTATCAAAAATTGAAGTACTAAAAAAATATTGAAATTTAAAAAAAAAATTTGGGATTTAGAGATTCAGTACTACTTTAATTCATATTTAAATGTATTCCTACGGCTTTTCTAGATACAGTGTCGAACAATAGAATAGGACCACAGCTCAATCCAAAACAGAAAGTGACAAAACTTTGAGAAAAAAATTTCCATTTAAGTGCATCAAACCATTTACAAATTGTAAATTCCATTCTTCGAAGAAATTGTCCTTTATTTAAAAATGCGTTTTAAGCATACTTACTGACTAAAATAACGCGACATAAAATAGGACCGCTTTAGAATTCATGGTAAAAAAAATTAAAAAAAAAAGAAATTCATACCGTGATCGATTTGCAGGGTTAGTACTTGGTGGTATAACCCTTATTACGCATCACTTCTCGCACCCGGTTCGGCATCGACTCCACCAGCTTTTGGCACGTTCTCAGCGGGATAGCGTACCACACCGCCTGGATTCTCTCCCACAGCTGCTGCTTGTTTTTTTATTTTTCGGTGTACACCTTACGTTTAACTATTTCCCATAGGTTCTCTATGGGATTGAGATCAGGGGACTGTGCTGGCCACTCCATAACGTGTACCTTATTATCCTGGAACCACTTTTTAACCGTTTTAGCGGTATGTTTGGGGTCGTTGTCCTGCTGGAACTGCCACTTTAGGGGCATCTCCCACTCGGCGTGTGGCAGCATTACTTCCCGAAGTATCTGGGCGTAGAGATGCTGGTCCATAATCCGGTCGATCCAGTACAAGGGACCCAAGAAAAGCACCCCCACACCATGATGTTACCTCCTCCATGTTTGAATGTTTTATTTGTATACTGGGGCATATACGCACAGCCGAGTGGGCGATGGACCCAACTCTTTCCGTCCGAGCCGATGAGGTTCACTTTGGTCTCATCCGACCACAGCACATTTCTCCATAGTTTCTCCTTTTCCGGGCCACACGCCGAGTGGGAGATGCCCCTAACGTGGCAGTTCCAGCAGGACAACGACCCCAAACATACCGCTAAAACGGTTAAAAAGTGGTTCCAGGATAATAAGGTAGACGTTATGGAGTGGCCAGCACAGTCCCCTGATCTCAATCCCATAGAGAACCTATGGGAAATAGTTAAACGTAAGGTGTACACCGAAAAATCAAAAAACAAGCAGCAGCTGTGGGAGAGAATCCAGGCGGTGTGGTACGCTATCCCGCTGAGAACGTGCCAAAAGCTGGTGGAGTCGATGCCGAACCGGGTGCGAGAAGTGATGCGTAATAAGGGTTATACCACCAAGTACTAACCCTGCAAATCGATCACGGTATGAATTTCCTTTTTTTTAATTTTTTTTTCCATGAATTCTAAAGCGGTCCTATTTTATGTCGCGTTATTTTAGTCAGTAAGTATGCTTAAAACGCATTTTTAAATAAAGGACAATTGGTTTAACTACGGATGATTTTAATTTCTTCGAAGAATGGAATTTACAATTTGTAAATGGTTTGATGCACTTAAATGGAAATTTTTTTCTCAAAGCTTTGTCACTTTCTGTTTTGGATTGAGCTGTGGTCCTATTCTATTGTCCGACACTGTATGTGTGTGATTTTTTCAGATTTTTTCAGTGTTGCGCGGTACAAAAAAATATTTTCTATTTCCAAAGGACCTGGCTGGGTAAGGGAATAAAAAGTACCCCCAAACCAAATCAGCTGCTTTTGATCCTCGAAAATCTTCAATTTAGAAAATTGATTTTTTTTTCGATGCCAAATGACTAAAAAATGCATAAAACGTCGAGATCTGGTGTTATCTTGAAAAAAAATTTTTGGCCGAAAATCAATTTATTGGGACTTAGCCTAAGTGGCCAAAAAATCAAAAACTTGAGTGCTTTGAGGCACCCCTAAATCATGTCCGATTGAGCTGAAATTTGCACAGATCATTTTTTTGACCAATAAACAAAATGTACATGGTCGGTTCTTTAAATTCGATAATTATTTTTCTTTGCATACCTCCATTGCCTCTCAGGCTCCCAAAAGGTCGATTTTCGGTCAAAATTTTTTTTCGAGACTACACCAGATCTCGACGTTTCATGCATTTTTAAGTCATTTGGCATCGAAAAAAAATTCGATTTTCTAAATTTCCTTTACTCCCCCCTTGGAAGATTTTCGAGGATCAAAAAAATCAAAACTTCGAGCGCTTTGGGGCACTCCTAAATCATGTCCGATTGAGCTGAAACTTTGCACAGATAATTTTTTGGGCCAATAAACATAATGTACATGGTCGGTTTTTGAAATTCGATGATGAATTTTTCCTCATACATCCATTGCCACCCTAGTGTTCCCTAACACGGGCGCATAATCAAGGTGCCCGTCGTTTCTATTCAGAACCACCAACAAGTTCCGAATAAAATGTATTCAAAAACACACACACTAACAAAAAAAGATTTCTGTAAATTTCGATTCGTCTAGCACGTAGCAGTCGTTGTAAAAATAATATCTTTAAACTCTGTTAAACTCTAGCTTATTGATCAGGACTAGAGGTGTGCAATCCAGCTCATCAGCTCAGATCAGCTCAGCTCATCTAAAAGAGCTGTTCTTCATCAACAGCTCTTCAGCTCAGTTGTCAGTGTCGACGTCTAGTAGCGACTTTTAATTTGGGTCCCAAACTCGATAGCGTAATCTTTATCAGATTAGGAGACACGAAGCCAGTTTTAAAATGTTAAAATTTAAATGATTTTTTTCACACCAAGTTATTAAATTACTTAAAACACGTATTCCTGACTCTTATTTAACCATTTGTCTATACATTTCCGACATTTTTACTGAGACGTTTCATTATGATATACAATTGTCTTCAAAAATAATTTTCTTATAAGAATTTTTCACCGCCTACAAACAGTGTTTTTCATTGAAATAGAATACTAATTTAATACACAGGTGTAAATTTTCATTCATAATTTTAATTTTAAAAACGTGTTCATTTTGCCTGAAAGTCAATTATTTTTGGCGTCCCCTAAACTAGAAAACAAAGCTCAATGCCGTCAACGCGAATATAACAGTTGAAAAGACAAGGAACAAATGAAACTGAACTGATGTCATAACACGGAGAGCGAGAGGCGGTCAGTTCATTTGTATCTTACAGCTCACACACTCTCTGCAATTCTACAGCTCTTTTCTCTCCTGCATCAATATCAAAGTGAGCTGAAGAGCTGTTTAATTTTTTTTGCGGGCTGTTCCGTGTCAACTCACTTCAAAGAGTCGATTCTTCGGAACAGCTCACGAGTGGATGTTTTTTCCCAGTTCTTCCTTAGCTTTATTGATTAGTACCTCCTCCGTTTTCGCCACAAAATTGTTGGAGTAGACCCTCCGCTTCAGGTTTGCCCAGAAATTCTCGATGAGCGCAGCTGGGAGACGCTCGGAGGATCGACGGACTTCAGAGCAACACTGCCCATGATTTCATAGGAGACATAATCGACAACACCATTACTGATGGGAAAACGCATTTTTGTTGTTTTTTGGCCTACAAGCATAACCATGCTAATTTCCGATGAAATGATCTGTCCAGTTGAAGGATATTATCGGCAAATAGAGGGCCTAGGTGATTTTGCGGATTATAACATATTTTTTCCATTTGGAAAACGCTTGCGTCTATTTATGCGGACAATCAATCGTTTCAATGAACATTTGTCCGCAGAGCTAGACGTAATCACCAGGTTGCTCTGTTTGTAGCGTTAGTATTTACAATTCCGATAATAGTCTAAACGTCTCCGTCTGTAGTTTCAGTTCTATCACATGTAGATATCACGATCAATCGCATAAAGATGGTGGAGTGATTTACTCCAACGGTATGAGTAAATGCTGAGTATGTGTGATAATTCAATGTTGAATCCGAGGAGTTATAATGCTAAAAACAAATATTATTTTACTTTTATTACTGGTCTGATTGTTTCATTATCGACTTGAAGATCCAAATGCAGAAATTTAGATAATTATAACATTAAAAAACACAATTGCTTCTCTTTGTTCATCGTGTATAGAAAATAGTAATTATATGAGCAGCGTTTCAATGGTTTCTTATATTCATCTATTAGGAAACACTAAGTAATAAGACACTATCGTGTCTTGTTTGATCCCTACAAAGTTCAATTAAATTGGGCAACGAGTTTGTTATCGTGGACAGCGCTTCCTCGCGCAATGTATGGCCAAAGAAATGCGTTCTAGGAGTTGTTAAGAGGCTAAAGACAGCCATATTAACCGAGAGTGACAGGCCCGTCATTTTGCAGAAGAGAGTGAAGATGTCTGGTGTCATTGGGATGGAATTTTGAAGCATTTCTGAATAAATCCGCTTGGACCGTTCTTTTAAGGTATTCTTGATTTTTTCCTTCGCTATCTATATACCAGGCATTAGAAAAAATCATAGAGAACCCAGCCGCAACGACGACACTTACTCTCTTTAGGACAAAAAGTCTGATTATGGATACCCCCGCAATCTACAATCTGACAAAGATTTCAGTAGATTGCATGTAGGAATCTCCACAATGATCATGGCACGGCAAGGTGCATACACGCGATACTCTATCGTAAAAAGATCGCAGCGCGTTTTGATGTGATTAATGTTAGCAATCAACAACTATTGTGTTATTAGAAAATTACTTAATTTCGTTCATTATTCGGTATTCGGCCGAAAAGTAATAATTGACCGGATTATTTCCGTTTCTATAAAATTGCTTCAAAATACGTTCGCTGTAGTTTTTCGATTTGAACTGATTGAACTTGAGTCTGTGCATTTCGTAGAGAAATATTGTCTTATTCGATTGGCGTGGTTCTAAAGCTTTTAACTTGACCTCGGGCTCTGAAAATTTTCTGCGATTGCAACTAAGAAAGTCTTTCGAGATCGTTACAATGTTTGAAGTAACGCATGAAGTTGCATGTATTGAACTTTTGGACAAACCGAGAGTGCGACATAACGAAGAAACGAAGTCTCTCCACCCAACAGATCATCTGAGCACATTGGCGTTTCCCCTTGGCGCTCTGCGTTATAACATGCATGTTGAGCTTTCAGTTGTTTAGTGAGACGAATTCTTCAAAATGATTTTCATTTCCATTCTTCATTCTTCTAACGCAATGTAATTGAAAATCATATTATAAAGGATTTTCAATTACATTGCGTTAGAAAAATATAACCCATAATGCCGCATCCGGTATATATACACCGAACGGGACTAACTTTTTCTACTCTTATTTTTTCGCAGCTGTGATTGGAGGTGCGGTAGTTGGTCTGCTGTGCGCCATCCTAGTCGTCATGTTCATCGTCTACCGGATGCGGAAAAAGGACGAAGGCAGCTACGCCCTGGACGAGCCGAAGCGATCGCCAACGGCTAACACCTACGCGAAGAACGCCAACAATCGGGAGTTCTACGCCTGAGACTACTCGATCGACTCCAGTGATGGTGATTTGTAAACACAATAGCAAACAGAAAAAAAACAAACTGAACACAAGAAGCAGTAGTAAACACAAAACAAAACAAAACAAAAAGCCCGCGCGCTTAGTCACTCAAAACTGTAGAGTCGTGCCGAGTTCCAAGTATATATGCAGCAACAACAACAACATTATACTAAATAGATGAAGAGATTGAACGTTTGGAGGAGGTCTTAGTGAGCGAGAGAGCTCTGTTTTTACGATTTGTGCGTAACGCGCGGAGCGCGCTGGTTGAGTCACATTCATAGCCTACTCAGAGAGAACTCGTGCGTTACGGCCGCTTTAATGATGAGATATACTAAAGATCAATCGCAAAGTATTGGTTTTTTAAACACACATTTTTTATCGTTTTCTATTATTTGTTTTGTACCTACTACCTTGAAGTTGCTTATTAGGAGAATCCTGGAATATGGCATTAGTTATTGCGCAACGGTTGAACGAAGTGTGAAATAAGCGAAGTAATGGAAAAAACCACAGAAAACAAAATACAAGGCAAACTATGAATGGAACAATACAGCATTTAACGATGGCAGACGTAAGAAGAAGATGAAGAAAAATGAACACTCCTTTACACTCACAGGTAAAGTTTTATCGTGTAAGAAAAAGCAGGCTAGAGGTTTATAGAATATAGATGTTACATATTTATATAAAGGCAGGCTAACAAAATGATGATTAAGCGAATAAAGTTTATTTTTTAGTTGAATAGTAAGCATTAGTTATAGTTCATTTCGAGACAGCTAAACGTATTTTTTTCCTTTGAATGAAAACAAATATAGGAACAAAAAATAAACCTAAATACTAAAACCCGAGTGGAGGCAAAATGATTAATACTTTATTGTTAAAGTATGGTAATACAAAACGGTATATAAGGAGAGCATTTTGTATAGGGTAAACAAGCATATATGATTATTATTTATACAATGACGTTTTTTTCTGAATCGGAAACAATAATCTTTAATTATTAGTTGAACGATTGAATCTATAGCAATAAACAAACACGTAAGAAAAGAAACTGAGTATGGTTTGAAGAAAAGTATTTCGTTTTTTGTTGAGAACAATGATGATAAAATAATAATCGAAAAAACAAGCGGATTCATTTGAATTTGAATGCCACATCCAGTTTTCCGGCAGGATAGACAAATAACAAAGAAGCGAATTGATCGTGTTTTTTCTATTATCTCGGGTTAAGTGCAAACGAGGAATGCATTTTTTGGATATCTGTTGATGTCGCGACGGTGAATTGAGGCATCCTGATGCCAACACAGCCTGTGAATGCATATTTGTTTTCTGGATTCGAAGAAGCAGAAGAAAGGGAGGTAGTTTTCGTTTTAAACACAGAGACAGTAGGTAGCATTTTTTCTCAGTCATTTTAATGCCAGAAAATCGCCCTTTACGGCTGGACAATTGTAGTGGAGTAGTTTGAAAGATGTACATTCGCAACATTATTCGGTCTTATTGTGTGGCGAGATAAGTTGTCGGAAAAGAATTGTGTGTAACCAAACCTGGACTAAAAAGCTAGCTACATGAGAGAGCATTAGAAACTATCAATATGTGAAAAATGAACAAAATATCAAACACAACTAGCTTTTTGAATTATAACTGGAATACACGTATGTATAAAACAAAACAAAAAAATGAAACAAGATTTGCTATTATAATTATAATTGTAATTAGCATAGATATCAATACGATGTGACATCATGAACCTTACGTATGAATACCTATAGTCATGTATCGTAACAACAAAGCCCCAAAAAGTATTACTACAACCACTGAAGGCTATATTCTTGCTTGTTTTTTTTTTATAACAGTCCATCTAAGCACATGTCCGGAGAGAAATACGCAGGTGAAAAAAAACAGGTGTAATCATATTTAGACATTTGTATCAAGCTAATTTCTGTTATTTTCTGTCCGTTGTTTAGGTATCGATAATGTATAATCCAGTGTAATACATACTGCTGACTTAGGACGACAAACTAAGCAAACAGATGCTGTATTGAATCGACAAATGATTATATGAATGAAATAAGAAAAAAACACACAATTATATACTAATTAGTGAAACTCTGTTTGTCCTGAAATGTCATTCAACAATAACAACAAATGGTCGCATGAAATAGAACCAATGAAGCTCGAAAGGTTCAAACCATCATGTTTTTTTGTTCACAACACATCGCAATGTGTCCCTCCCATAGGAAAAAAATGACCGAACCTTAGAACTATAATCGATTAGATAGTACGAAGCGTTTAAGCAAAACCAGTGATCTTCAATCGCTCATCAACGCGAGGATTATAATCAAGAAGAACCCAAGTTTGGAAGGTTTATTACGAAATTAATGGCCTAATAGTTTTCACACACCTGATTTGCCCTGTCTGGGCTTTCCCATCTCCCTCTATCGAATAGCCAATTCATCGATTACGATTCGCTTCAATACTGATTTCTAATGTCTATGAAAACATATTCGACGCTAACTAGAGACTGATTGTGTAGAGATGAGAGTAACAAGAAACTGTGTTTTCACGTTCCCATTTCTTTCCGTTTTGTGCCATTGAGACACCGTTAGCATAAGCGTGGTTATGATGCTTTCCATTTGTTCCGAGTATAACCGACCAATTTAGAACCTTCTACCAGCAATCTCAAAAAAATGACCCCACAACTTCTAACTGCTGCCCTCAAACCATTATCGATCAAATATTAAAACATACAAATCGGTGCTTTTATTAATAGAAACGACAACATATGTTTATGCATTTATGAACGTTACTTTCGCTTCAACGTGAACCAAAAAAAAAAACGTAAACATTCCGGAACGAACATTATCTTTTCACAGCCAACGCTCCCTTTTCCACACTCGCACCCATTTTTGGAAACATTAACAAACCAACAACCACAAAAATTAGGCAATTTTTCGTGACACGAAAAATCAACAGATTTCGATGGAATAATATTTAACGAAAACAAAAAAAAAAGAAAATTGAACAAAATACTTTGATACTTTAGGTAAAATAAAAACCCAACATATATTTCGATTTGATAATGATTAGCCGAAGCGAATTTCGAACTACTTTCGAAGGAACCAGCGGAAACATTGTGTATTGTGTATCGCAAGCAAAAAGCAAGACAGCAGCTGAAAATGGTTTGAAGTGATGTGCAAACAAAACAGAAAAAAACCAGATGAAAAAAACAAGTATAAAAGGAAATCATTAGAAATATTACTAAAACTAAATTTAATAAACACAACACATCACAGACATACACACACACACACAAACACAAACAAACAAACACGTATGTAAGGGACATTGTAAATAAAGAAGTCTTTACAGTGTAGTCTGGGTAGATGTCGACAAGGACAGAAAAGAAAGCCGAAGTTCATTCTACATCATGGTTGATATGGGTGTTTCGGAATGATGCTCAACTTTTTACTGTTTGTAATCAAATCAAGATCGAAGAACTCCAACCCAACTTACTCATTACTCGCTTTTGTGGCATTTGGTTCAAACATCTAACACAATTGAATATCGACGCTTTCATTTCTCAATATCTCAAATTAACCCTAGGTAAAGTATTGTTGACGTCAAAGTTTAAAGATTTTTCTATTATAGAGACTTCGAACTACAAAATTCATTGGTCTCTAGATGACAGTGGACCACTAGAAAGAAGCTGCTCATTTTAAGCGGTATCAGAACATTTTGACGCAGGACTGTTTTGTAGAGCTTCGTCCAGAGGGTCAAAAAACAATCTAGATTGGAAAACTTCCCAAATCGGGACGAACGACAGCAAAATATTTGCCAAAACGCATACTCTACTCGAAGCTGCTAATGAAATACCGGTTCTGCGTCATTGATGATGAGACCTACTTCAAATTAGATTTTAAACATCAAATTTAAGCATCAATCATAGTAACCCATGAGTCAGCAGAAAAAAAATGACAGCTCTATCAGCCGAACTCCAACCGTGATGGCGAAAACAGTGAAACTACTCCGTTTAGAAGCGCGTTCAAAGCGTTCAAAGAACGGTACCCCCGCGTCGAAAACGGACATCGTGCGGCACTCTGTGGACGCTGGATATGCCCTTACCGGCATCTACAACATCTTGGCACTATTGGACAACAATCAGAGCATCGAAAGAAAGCCCGTTTCCGGATGGCTGACGACCCTTAGCGACAACAAGCTCCAAAGGATGCTGAAGAGAAAGATCGAGGGAAAAGTGGCTACATCGCTGTGTGCGCTTGGCCGGGAGGTCGGTGCAATCGGCCAAACATTGAAAAAGTACCTGGCGAACATGGTCATACATGTCAGGAAGCGGAAGTTCCGTCCAATGGTTTCAGAGCTGCAGGCAATGACGCAGCGGCAGTGGCTGAATAAGACGGTCAAGTCGATTTTCCCGGCGAATCGCGACGTGGCGGTCCTGGATAACAACGATTGGCAGGGCACTTCGTATTTTACTCCCCCCACGAAGAAAGTGGGATCCGAAGTGAAGTTTATTTCACATACCAAGTTACCCAAGAAGGTGCTGTTGTGGCTGACAACCAGCGAGGAGGGGATGTCAAAGTCGCTCTTCTTCAGCTCCGGATTGGCCGTGTACGCGAAAATTTATAGTACGAAGTGCCTGCCGGAAGCTGCGTCGTTCATCAAGAAATACCTTATGGTCAGCCCATTACTCGAAGCGATCGTTAGAGAAGATGAAGCGGCTGGATATCGATGTGGTACCCAAGGCGGCGAACCCGTCCAACGTCCCGAGATCGAGAATTCATCGAGAATTTCTGGGCAAACCTGAAGCGTAAGATCTACCCCAACAATTTTGTCGCAAAAACTGAGAAGAAATTGATAAATAAAACGGAGTAAGAACTCAAAAACATGCCTACACGCATGTTTTCGTCCGCCATGGCGAATGTTCCGGTTAACTACCGGAAGGCCGCTCGCAAGGGCGTACAATTTGTTTGCAAGTAAGCTAATATAATATAATAAGCTAATATAATATAATATACAAGTAAGCTAATATAATATAATATATGCCTTCCATGAAAAATTTATCGAACTCCGAACTTATCTGTTTTAGTTTTTCTTTATCATCATCCGAAAAAAATCCATTTTTAAAAATGCAAACGTTATTTTTTTTCATATCCAAAATATATATTTTTATTAGGGCTCATATGGCGTCAGCCTAAAGCCGGGTTCAGACGGTGCGAGTAAGTATACGAGTCGGTCTAGTCAGTTACTGCAGTGCAGCTACTCACACCGTGTGAACACATCATGCCAGTTAGTGTCATGTGTGATCCGGTGTGCGAGCTACTTCAAAGTTTTTTTTAATTTACTCGCACTCGCATCCCTCAAAACGTCAAAACGGAATTTAGCGTTCGAATCAGGGATGCCAAATGTAAAGAAATGTCTCTATTTTTAAGATATTTGAAAATATGCGAAGATATTTATAGACATGAAAATAATTGGAAGAACAAATAAAACCCTCATAGTTTCTGAACGAAATCGTTGTATTTTTGTTTCGCTCGCTTTCTTTTTGAGATAGTTTTCTAAAGAATCTCTAATATAGAATCATTATCAGGCACAATTTTCATTCAAAATTCACTCACAACTTGCAAAAAAAAAGTATTTTTCTAAGAAACAGAATACATATTCGATTTAAATAAGTACATTTTCATTCATTATTTTATTTTTTGACGCGTATTTATTCCGCATGAAAATCTACTATCATTTTCATTTCACAAATTGGTATACGAAGCTGCTGGCAAGGCGAATTAAATAAAATTTAAAAAAATCTTTAAGACTGCCATTTATAGCATCACATACTTCCGGAATTATCTCAGCTATAGATGCTTTCGAGATTCTAAAAAATACCGACAACAATCTGAACATTCCAGAAGAAAGGCACATCAATGTCATTTCTAATTTTACTGTTGCAGGTACAGCATCCCTCATGAGTGTATCTTGGCGTTGTATTTGTGGAGCAATTAAATCCAACAGTTTTGACATTTGAAAAATCGCCTGGCATCCCTGGTAAACCCGTGCCGTAATATCTACTTTCTCGCCAGCAGCTCACACTGTGTGAACGGACAAGGCGAGTCAACCAATTGTCAAGCGAGTCCACCGGGTCAGTAGCTGATCATTGACAGGTCAGCTACTAGCAACGTATAAATGAACGGGGTCGGGAGTTCAATATTTCGACAATGTTTGCTTACAACTATGTTAGAATTTTGTAACCGATTAGTCGCGGTTGGCTCGAGGTTAGTATTAAAAGTGTTTTCGTAATTGGGATGTTGCTGTCTCCAATGCTCTGTCCTTGTGTCCGACACGGGATACTTCCTATTGCGATGCAGCTGACCATTAATCAGTAACGCCCCCTAGTCTGTACCCCATATCTAGCGTGGTGCGTCTTTCTCGACTCGAGAAATCCAGGATAGAATAGTCACTAGCCGGCGCAATCATCAGCTCGTGTAGAGTAGTCATGAGCGGTACAACTTTTGGCTCTTGTTGCATCATCAGTGGACTGCACAACCTTCGGCCCGTGCATCTGTAAATAGAGTGTGTGTATGTATTGCCGCGACTAAGTAAAAATAATAATAATAATAATAATAATATATATATATATATATATATATATATATATATATATATATATATATATATATATATATATATATATATATATATATATATGTTATATATATATATATATATATATATATATATATATATTGGAAAAAAAAAATGTTTTGCTACTGTATTTCTTACTTTTTTTCGATAAGAAACGATGACCCTAATACGTTTAAAATGTCCATAGAGTCGCCATAAAACCGTGGCACTCAACGTGTTTAAGCAAGTTTACTCTGTCATGGTCGGTCATGGTCGAGATTTCAGTATATGCTTGAAAAGGTAATTTGCATAAAAAAAACTTTTCGTCTTGTTGAAAGATTCTGGATCAACTATCTAACATCCTGCTTATACACAGGTATCAATTTGCATTTTATTCAATAATACATATTACAGATAAAAGACAGATGATTGCATGGTGATTATTAAGAGAAAAGAAGAGAAAAATGTTATCTAAAAAGCAACAAACTAAATAGCCTCCTTTATAGTATAATTTCTATTTCAGTCGCAGTCAATTCCCGTTCGCTTCATCCTTTGCCACTGTGCGCACATGTGACAAATAAAAATGTTGCACACTACACGCTTCTAACCGATCGCAGCGCTTCGCAACATCAGCGGTTGTTTCAGAAAGCAGCCGGCCATCCGTGACAGTTGTGTTGTAGCAAAAAGAAGGCGAGTGATTGTGGAACATAAATTTGGCAGACTGGAGAATTACAAAAAGGTAACAAAAATTGTGATTTTCAACCGAAAATGTTGTAGATAATTGTTATGGTTGGTATGAGTTTTGCTGTTTGTCGCTGGAAAACAACAGTCAGTGTTCGGACTAAGATGAATTAGCCAAAAATGGGTTTTTATGTTGTGAATCTGGTTGTGACTGGAACATCTTTACATGTCTGTTCGCGATTGAAATGTTTAGGGGAAATATAAATAATTCACTATGTGATTACCGTCGTAAAATTTTCCAAAATAATGAGAGTTATTATCATTTGGGAATGCCAATCATCGCCCATTTATATGTTTTCATGAAACTTGTTCTCAAATATGGCAATGACTCAGATGTTAGCCGAATCAGCGAAGGAAAACAAGAACAACAATAATACTATCTTTGTGATTTTCATTTTAGGTACCATAAGGCAAGACGAAAAGCAGCAGCAAAGTAGAGAACGATACCAAAATCTAGCCTAACTGTACAAGTGCCAATCATCATCATTCATTAAATCAATCGTGTGTGCCAACATACCGAAGCTCCTACAATGGCTCGGATTCGAATACGCTAAAGTTGGATTTCCACCGCCGTTTGCACTCGTTTTCATATCACCGGTTTGAATCCGCGGAAATAAAACAAAAAACAAGAGAATGAGTATCGAGTCATCCGGTAGTATCCGGCTTTGTGCAATTCATCTCGGGAGATAATAGGGCCATTTATTTGGACCGGAGGAAGGATTTTAGGAGCCGAAAAATTAGGAGAAGTGCTGCGCAACTGTGCGATGGGAAGTTGTTTGACCTGCTTTAAGGCGCCCCCGAATCAGACTGTAACCATTCCTGCCACAGCGGGTATCAGCGGGCCTGGACCAGAGACAGTTATAATCGATTCTGATGCGGGAATTCACGGTGAGCGAGGTCTGATTTGCATGACAACTTGCTTAATGTCCTTTATCTTCCAACAGAAACCGATGACTTGCTATCGGCTAGTCCAATTAGAGCGACCCCAGTTGGAACCGAGAGGAAAAGTGGTAGTTTCAAGAAAACCATTGGGCTTCTCAATGGAAATTTGAACGCCCTCCAGGATGGGAGCAGTGTGGCAGGTATGCCGGGATTAATTTTTTGGGATATAGAGGAGGTACTAAAAATAGCGACTTTGTCGATTATATTGAAGTGCTCTATTCTTATCAAATATTATCCAATTTGAATTCTTGCACCCTTCAACAGCAAATTTGATACAGTTTCATGGTCTCGCAGATATATTATGGTGGTTTACGAACACTACAGAAATGGAAATTTATGTTTCAGTAGTTAAAGAACAATCATCAGAACAGTTACCAATAGAGTCTAAAGATGGCCTTATTTTCAAGAAAGACGACATATTAGATTGTGAAAACTTTCATGTAACCTCCTGCCTGAATACTGTCTACAAAGCGCTTTCCCAAATCATGTTCCGTCGTCTATCGCCACTTACGAACAGGTTTGTGGGAGGTTTGCGGGTCGGCTTCATCGAAGGTTGGTTTACTACTTTACTTTGCGGAAGATCCTCCAGATCCTCCAGAAATAACATGAGTACAAACGCACAATCTATTCATTGACTTTAAAGCCACATATGATTCGATAACACGGAAAGAGCTATGAAAAATCATGGACGAAAACAGCTTCCCCGTGAAGCTGACCAGACTGATTAAGGTTTTATAGATAGAATACAATACTGTGTGTGAGTATCCGGTGGATCATCTGACTCATTCATGTCACGCAGGGGGCTTCGGCATGGTGATGGTTTCTCTTGTCTGATATTCAACATTGCGCTAGAAGGTGTCATGTTAAGAGCGGCGTTTGACTTGCGGATCAAAGAGATTTGAAGTGAGAATTATTCCGTCTGAAACCGGATTCTTGTCGAGTTCCGGATCCGAACACCTTTCTCTTGGATGGTACTAACGTTTCCAGTGGAACTTTTGCCTTCTCAACGTAGGTATTATTTTTAATTTTTTTTGACAAAATATCCCCCGACCAGAATGGGAATCGAACCCGAACCATGATAATGTGGGACGCAAAACACTCGGCCACAGGAGTACCCGGATCCGAAGACCACAGAGTCCGATTATGCAGCGATGTAGTGATCGGCGGGAATGAGTTCGCGATGAGAAGTCGCGGTTTCCCACAAACATTTGTGGTCAAACTTAGCTTAACTACGAACTAAAGCAGGTTATCGATTCAGCTAGTATCTATAAAGTGATCAAAGCTGGAAGGATACGCTTGGCAGGACATGTTACAAAAATGTTGGACAACTATTCTGCATGAAGTACATCGGGAATCAGGCGCGTACGAGACGACGAGAAGCAAGGTGATTAGACCAAGTGAATCAGGCGCTGGTGAGCACGGAGTGCCTGCGGAATCGGAAAGAGATAGCTACGAACCAGTTAATTGGAGAAATATTGTGAATCAGGCCATGTTGTAAAGACGTTACGCCAAAATTATTGAATAAGAAGGAAGCACTTACGATAAAACAAAACTACCGAGCTTTTGTCAACATTCAGACTCATCTGATTACCGAGCATCATTTGGAGAAAATTTCATCATTTGAGAAAAATGTTTTTGTTGAAGAAAATGTGCGTCTTCTAGATAGTAATAATCATTAGGTACAATGTGGCTGTCTTGTGGGTCACCTGATGTGACTGAGTATCATTAATTTTGACAGACATTGAATGGTTAACCAGATGAGAATTGAGCCAGTCGAGTAAGGGGCTGTCCACATGCCACGTGGACAACTTTAGGAGGACAACTAGGGGGGAAAAAATGTCCACATTTGTCCACGAAGAGGAGGGACGGAGTATAGACTGAGTCCACGTGAACAGGAGGAATATTTTTTTAAATACTATCACCTATGCATTCAAAATTAAATTAAACAATGCATTTTTCAGAATTTCAAACTCTCCGTATTTATCAATAAACGGATTGAGCCACCTGAGAGTGCTGCCCAGTCAAACATTCATATATTCTTTCTCATTGAAATCTGTATTATAAAAATATCTCACGTAAACTGTGAATGACTAAGCTATTTCCTATGATCGAACTTTTACAGTTACGAGGTGTGCATAGACTCTCATAGCCCAAAACTATGAAAATTAAACGAATAATGGTTGAGATTTCATGATATGCGTAAATGATTTTTCGTCTTTATATTTCATCATTATATCTCGAGAACAGTTAGTCTGAGGATAATAATGTCTGTATAGTTTTTCATATAGTATTGCGTGTAAAATCACCCCTTCCACGCATATGGCCAATTCCCAACTAGGACAGAGTTGTTGAACTTTTCTTGAGCCCAATTTTATGGCTTGAACTGACTCTAACATTGAAATTAATGGAACCAAGTAATTTTTAGAGGTAAAGAAGAAACTTAAAATTTTGTGGTTTTATGTTTTACCCGCTGAAAATTCCTCGAACTATGGCGGGAAAGGTTTCGTATTGCACTGATGAATAAAAGTAAATCGAGAGCGTAAATGAACGAACATATCCGATCGTATTCCGGAGTGGGCAAAGCACCACACTCGACAAAAAAAAATAGAGGAGCAAAATGCAACATCGAAAATTTTGAGTGATTTTCGAAACGCTATAACTTTGTTATATTATAATGCATTCGTCAAAGTAACAACTGGGCCGTGTATGGAATGTTTCCAAATTTGTAGTGGCCAATTAGACGAGCGATTTGCTCTGGCTCATTATTTCATGAAATATTCTCTATTCAAAATTAAAGGATAAGTTTTCATTCGGTAGAGAATACCTCTGTAGTAAATAGTTCTACTTAAAGTTTCTATGAATCAAATGGATGCGGAATAATAAGGTTGATTGGATTGTTATTGGGAATATATTTTAAAAACTATAGAAACTTTGAAAGCAAACAAAAAACGCTATAATTTTAATTGCAATGTCTTTTGTCCACCACGCATATATACATCGAATTGAAAATATGTACGTGCGATATCCCCAAACTAGAAATTTGCGGCTTGAAAATGTATTTTATTATCTTCACGTCATCATTTTTATCGAAGCTACAGGCTTTCTCAATTGAAGTTATATATATATATATATATATATATATATATATATATATATATATATATATATATATATATATATATATATATATATATATATATATATATATATATATATATCAGTGCATGCTTCCTACTTAATTTTTTGTTTGTTGAAATTATTTCTAATTGATAAAATATAATTTGTGCAAATCCACTTCAAGGTAGAGGTGGGCAAATCAGCTCATCATGGTGAGCGGCTCAGAGCCGTTCAGCTCATACAAGTGAGCTGTTCATTTGGATCAGCTCTTGAGCTCAGTTGAATTTTGCAGTTGTCTACACAATTGCATATGAAACGTAATCACCATGGGACATTGCATAGTGTGCATTTTCTTAATAGACGGAAAGCAAAAAATAAACGAATTTAATTTGTAATTGTACAAAAACTAGAACTGATATGAATTCTAATAATATAATATACAACAAATTCTGAATGCTGAAATCCAACATAGAAGATGCTTAGGATATGCTGAACTTAAACAACAGAAAAACCAGCAGTAGCCAAATAAAATGCCTCCAGGAATATTGGCCGAGACAACGTTTTTTGAAAAAACCATCCAGATTTTTTTTTTGCATCCGAGGATATAAAAATAAATCCACTAATAGGTGCAACGAGAAATAATTATTCACGATCACAAAGGTAACAAAAGGACCAGTATCAATCAACATTTATGCCGGGTGGTTTTCTGAATTGTTTTGATTCAGCACGCGGAAATAAATGTATGTGTTTCCACAGTAATGTTTAAATAACAATGTAATATATAAAATTTATTTACAAGCATATAATAATGTTTATTATTTTGTTTGGCCATATAAGAAAAAGACGGGTGGGTAATGTCGGGGACATAACCGGAGTGACGTAGGACTATACAAACGGGACAGCTTTTGTTAAATATATATTTTAAATATATTGTTTTATTTTCTTCTTCTACGTGAATACCTACCTATCTACCTGAAAAATGGATTAGTTTACTGTTTACTCTTTATGAATATGTTGATGGTTCTGAAAAGAACCTTTGGTGTTGTGTTTTTGTTATCACTCGATATTCCCATCTTGTTCGGTTAAACCTTCCTGTTTAGCTATTGCGTTTGCCACTCGCCACAGCTTTCACAGTTGGAAGATTTCTTCCCATCCAGCTTGTGACATGTTGTTCAGTAAATTACATTTAATGCGACGTGCCGGAGGAACACTTTGCCACTCACTGAAACTAATTGTTACCTTGATGAGCGCCGAACCGAAGCTGCTGTTCTTGATGCGGGTTTTCTGATTGTCGTGAGCAGCTTTGCAAGCCAACTCGAGCACTCCGACGGCCGAAACTCTATAATCGCTGTTAGGTATACTGGTGCTCCGGCACCAATCCGTTCGGCCTAGTTACCCTTGCGGAGCAATCAGTGAATGCGACCAACAGGGAACTGGAGACCTGCACGGTTCGAGTGAGACTTTGCCTTTCCCTTAACTTGTCCTCCTTTGTTACGTCCACGATGCCGATGCCGTACAACCACACGGGTTTACGGTTTGAAAGAAAATAAGATATTTTTTTGGGGTCCGCGTGTTTTATACTCTAGCGGTACACACTCACAGGATAGATACAAATCGGCAGACTCAGCCAGAGGGGCGAGTCCAACGAGACGAACGAATGAGCGTTAAAAGGGAGCGATGGCAAAAAAATACATTCATTACGATTTGTTCGCTCATTGGATTTACATGAAGGCTAAAAAGGGTCCTTTTCAGGATCACAAAATTATCTTCAATCTAAAGAGTTTATTGTTTTGTTATCACTCGATATTCCCATCTTGTTCGGCTAAACCTTCCTGTTTAGCGATTTGTTGCCACTCGCCACAGCTTTCACAGTTGGAAAAATGTCCAACTAAATAAGTCGCATTACATGTCCGTCCAATTAGCTAAATGTCGAACTAATTGTAAATTACTGTACTTTCAATCTGGAAACAATTTAAGAATTGGTGAAAATTGAATAATCAGGAAAGTCCCCAACTATCAATAAGCTCAGAACAACTGCCAAATTCACATACTCATCAGATCCTGGCAAACAAATTATGAAAAAATCAATTTGTGTTTTATTATTATTTTGGATAATGTTTTAGAAAGCATTTAACTGTATTTTCTAAACTCTTTTTTGGAAGGTTTAATGGCCCTGAAAAGCGCCTTGTTTTATGGAATGGTTCCAATTTAGAAAACTTAGTACTCGTGGTTTTGAAAAAAACCATTTCGAACGCCCTCGATGCCGCCTTGTTCTGGATTTGCCACCAAAGCAGTTTGTATAACGAACAAACTTTTTTTCTTCTGCTACCTGCTGCCGTTTTGCGATTGCGTTTGCCACTCGCCACTCGCTGCAACTGCCTGTTGTCTTGATGTCCACCGAACCGAATGTGTTCTGTTCCGAATGCGGGTTTTATTATCGTCGCGAGCAGCTTTGCCAGCTAACTCGATAACATCGGTGGCCGAAACTATATGTCGCCTGCTAGGCGAACCGATGTGGTGTACGGTTTGAATGAGAATGATCGTTACGGAAGGAAGGAAGGTATTGTATTATAGAGACTTTAAACTTTTGCAGTTCATTCGTCTCTAGCCTTGAGAAAGGCCCTTTGAAAACTCTACTCTACTCTACTTCAGCGCTACCAACTCCGCCCTCTTGCCTTGAGAAAGGCACTCGATCCCTCGCCGTCCAGCTCGTCCAGCAACGATGTTGTCCAGTCGGTGTCCACACAAAGAATGATCGTTACGGCAGCGGAGCGGGGATTTTTAAGCTGACTGGCTGGCTCGAGAATTACGCATGTGTGAGACTGCGACCAATGTTTCGTTCATTTTTTTCTTTTTCCTTCCGAATCGTGCTTCATTCTATTTCGCTGCTGCTCTGGTTGCCCGTTTTGGTCGGTACGATTTGAGGAGCACAAAATGGACCAATCAAAAATGGGCACATAGTGCATTTTGACAATGCTTGATATTTCACAATTATTCAATTATTTATCTCAAGAAAAATGAAATGTTATTCGTTATGATAGATGCGTAGATATATTTCCTATCAATTGATGCAAAAACCTTTGCGATCTATTGAGAAATGCTCGAGTTATAAGCGTTCCAAATCTTGTATTTTTTCCTACTTGTTCAGTGCCTAGATTTCCATTTCACCCCCTATATCTTCCGGTTAGACGTAGTCCTACGTCAAAATTTAATGATGTAACGAACGATTGAATATCTTCAAAACAAAAACCTTTTTTCCTGTCTGGCATCTCTGCTAAAGCTAAAGTACGAAGAGGGATACACGAAAACAAACTGACGTCATGCCATGAAGCGCGGGAGACGAAAAATCCTTTCGCGTTTCGCAATTCACTCTCTGCAGCTTTTGCGCTCCACAGCTATGCAGCTCAACAGCTCAACAGCTCAGCAGCTGAACAGCTCAACAGCTCAACAGCTCAACAGCTCAACAGCTCATCAGCTCAACAGCTCAACATTTTCAAGCGATGGTATAGAGCGCTTGCAGCGTGCATATGTATTAGTGATCTGTTGGGCTGGCAAAAGTGATTGCTGCATAGGATTTATATGGATCGACAAGATTGGGCTTTGTTTAAATAATTATTTTAGCGAAATAGTTACAAAAATTACGCGCTATTCCATATTAATAACATGCGAACATATGTATCATTACATAAAAATGTTTACTTTTAGCTTCAAAGCCATATACACGGAGAAAAATAGAAATTTCTGTTATGGCTATGATCCATATCAATGGAAGCAGATTGATTATTCAAAAAGTTCCACAGAAACAGTGCAAATTGTACATTGCGATTGTATGGTCGGATTAGGAGAAGTATGTTCCCATGTAGGCATGTGCTTTTTACCCTGGAATGCTGGTCTCGTGAAGAAGTAGACTATAATCAACATTCTTGTGCAGACATCCTTAATCGGTGGTTAGTTCCGCCAAAAAAAGCGGTTGACCATGTTAAAATTAAGGACATATTCAGCCAGAAAAAAAGCCACCAACCCTCAGCTATGGCTACCTGAATGCTCTGCGGAAAAGTTTAATATGTTTAAAAGCAAATTGATCGGAAACGGAGAAAAACCATCAGTTGGCCAATTGATGGAAAATACAAGGAAGCATTCAAACGTGAGTTCGAGCCTCTGATCTTGATCCGAACATGTCGATAATCTTTTTACCCCCAATCGATCCAAATCTAGTGGAAAAGTCGCTCAATGAACATTGTGAAATGAGTGCTACTAAATTAAGCAACATGCGTCACACAAAAACTCTTGTTCAGGAAACAGCTTGTCTAACTGTTTCACAAAGTTCATGTTAGTGTTGTTAACAATTTCACGCTAGTAGAAATAGTTCATTTATATTTAAATCAAGAGCAAGATGCTGATTGATAATAAATCCACTGCTGCTGCAAAGAAATTACGGACGTAATCAAGTGATGTTTGCCCAACAGATGCTCTGTATGTATGTGTAGCAAGAGCCCTATCGCGCGACCGTACACAACTTGTACGGCAACACTTTCGCACTGAGAATTGAGCCATAAAATAAATACACGAAAGCAGAGAGTTTCAAAAAGAAAGAGACAGAATCATACTTAGCAGCGTTCTATGCTTCCTGTCGCTCACGAAACGATCATTCAATCATCAAATTAATCATTGGCAGCTCCTCTCATTAGGAGGAGAGCAAAGAGAGCACGTCGAGCAAAATTGCATTCAAACATGAAACTGTAACAATCAGTTAACACTGGAATCCAGTCATGATCCATCCATGAGCACTGTGGATGCACAATGCTTTTTTGACGTAGAACTACGTCTTTCATTAAGGGTGCCAAATCAGAAAACAGGTCACGTTTTTATGAAATAAAGTTAACGTTAATAACTATTTTTGTCGCGAACGGATTTTGGCGATTCACATACTAAACGAATCGGAAATTCCGTAAGATTTGTTTAATATGCTATACATTAGAATCCCCTGGTTTGTAAATGGTTAAAATTCATGAAAACTTGAGGCGTTTCCATTTTCCCATACATTTGTTCTGTCCATTTGTGTGCTTTCCCGAACAGACCTGTCAATAACGAGCAACTTATCGACGACCAACGGAGGGGAAATCGTAGGATTCAAAGTCCCCATGAACAAAGGAAAAGTAGAAGAATGAAGGGGAATACTTGCCTAGAGTATAAACAGTGGATCTCGCTGAGGCAAACTTTCATTCGGCATCGGACTGTTGAGCAATCCAGTTTACTTTGCTTTCGCTGCGCTTCGATCTAAGATTGGACCCCACCATTGGTAATCCAACTTGGATATCGTCGTTTGGTTTTTCTGTTCGTTTTTCGCGTTATTCGTATCGTGTGTTCTTCTTTCCGCGTCATAATTGGACGCTTCGTGTAGGGTATGATGAGGAAGAAGGAGAGGGAAGCAGGCTCGAGCCCTGCAAAAAACGAACGCATTGCCAGGGGCAATAATATTTCGAGGCAAGCGTCATCCAGTGATGCACCCGATGTTGGTGCAGTGAAAAGCGCTCGCACTGAACCGAGCCTTCGCGAGTGTGACACCGCATCTCACAACAGCGAAGTAGGCGATTTCGGCGCGTCGGTTGAAAATGTAAACGCCGTTACCCAGGCAGCAACCAAAATCAAGCTCTCCCCGCTTGTGGTGAAGGCGGTCGCTCTTGACAAACTCATCAGCGAATTCGCATCGATGGGTGTTAAGCAGAGTACAAGCTTAGTGGCATAATTCAGTCTTTTCCAAGCAGTTAACATTGTTTGTTTTCCGTCATCATAAGGTTGTGCGTCAAAAAAATATTTGGGAAATACCAAGCATCTTGAATGTCTTACTGGAATGTTATAAGTTATTTGGGTTCGCGTGCCAGTTGCAAAACTGCCTTCAGCTAGGATTGAATTAGCGCTAATATTGATCAATGCTTCATTGCTACTGTTTTCGAGGTTGTTATTAACAAAAAGAGTATATTTCGCTTGTTTAGTCATCGAGAAAGTAAATGTCGTTCTGGAATTTTGTATGTGGTTTCGCTTGCCAGTAGCAAAACTTCCTTCATTAAGGGTGATAGCTGCGCTTCTCTCGAGCATGAGAAAGAAATACAACTTTTTTCGAGGCCAGTAATATTAACAGAAGCGTTTCTTTTGAGAATAGCGCAGAATGATGAGAAGTGTTTTATATTCCTAGTAGTTTCAAGCCACCAATGTATGGCTCTGTATGCATGCTATGGCGAACGCTTGTTTGGCGCTTGGTTTGCGTTGTACGAAGGATGCCTAGCGGTGCGATTCCTTTAAGGCAATACTAAATAACATGTAGCATGATATTTGATACTTTCAAGTGTTGTAATTGTTATTGTTTCCATGCGGTGCCAAAGATATAGCTATGTAGCTATGAGATGTGGAATAATGGTGCTGGTGCAACATGTATATAATCGAGTCTAGCTGAGTCTATGTCAATTGCGAAAAAGGCAAAAAAAAAGAAAAACGTTCGAGGTAAATTCTCATTGCATTGACATGAAATAAATTGCGTCTTACGATCAGCTAGTGTGTTGTTTTGCGAGGGCAAGAATGAATCATCAATTAATTATCGTCAACAAATTCTATAATGAAAAAACCATTTCAGAGATTATTCTACTAAGCAGTTGTTTCTAAAATTTCAAAGCATTATAGAATAATATCCGAAGGTATGAATAAGCGACTTATATAGAATAACAGCGTTGTTCTACGTCAACAATGCGGTCGTATCTTGGACACAACCTCCTATAATTTTTTTTCAGTATATATAAAGTGACCAGATGGTCAGAGGTCTAACGCGGGACACAAAAAACAAAACGTTATGTATATATGTTATGTGAACATAAACCATAATTTAGCGAGTCTAAACTGATCTGTGTTATTTCTTTCCAAGTATCGGCACTCGATTGTGATTTTTCGGTGGTTTAGATTTTGCTTACGCCTGAAAATCACTCACTCAATCAGAGCATTTACGCCTGGCGAGCACGATTCAAATTCTGCAATTTTCTTCAAATTACCGAATGGAATGCTCGTACTTTACGTTCCCCAGGTAAGCGATGACGTCGTATATATCAAGTTCTCGAAGAAGGTCCTTCTCTGACAGACGTGAAGAGAATGTCCAAGCCGTTCTTCTTTCGAGTCATATGGTGAACGGAGAGATATACAGTACTAAGTGCTTACCGGAAATTGCGAAGGTGATGTGGTCTTTATGCTGAACCTGGGATCAGCCCATTATGTCAAAAGATCACTGGAGGATGGATCAGCTGGAGATAACAATTATCGCGAAGACCGCCAACCTTCCGAACATTCCCCAGCTGCGACCTATAGAAAACTTTTGCGCGAATGGCCAAAATGGAGAGCCAGTCGACCACCAAAGCCACGAAAAGGTAAAAGATCACGCCGAGATGAGATGTTCATCGGTCATGGTTGAGGTTCAGGCCAACTTCCGTAAGACCGCCCAGCGCTTCACTTACGATACTTCATCAAACAACCCTGCCTCTTCCAGTCGAGTATACACCAGTTCTTCGGACTTATTTAAAACGTTAAGCCCTGACCGAGCTAGGGGACCAAAGATGAACTTTTCGTCTGACTCACGTTGGTCCCTGCGGATCAATAGGGGGCTTTTATAAAAATCATTTTCCAATTTTGTTCCAGTTGACACTCTCTAAACAAAAAGCCCACTGTCGGTGCGATGAAACCAGCTCAACGTATTAATCTTTGTGAATGCATTAGAAGCGCTCTTGAACAGTCTGCCAAATAAAAGTTTTCTTTGAGGTTTATCCATTTAAGAAAACAACATAATCAAGTTGTAATATTGAAATATAGATAGATCGCAGGACATTTTCGTTTCTTTTGCCGAATGCGGGACGTTTCGCGGGACGCGGGACGTTTCGCGGGTAATCTTACGCGGGACATTTTGTTGAAATGCGGGACTGTCCCGCGTAACGCGGGACGTCTGGTCAGTTTAAGTATATAGCATATAACAACAAACACTTTCTTTTATTTTCTACTGCTATTACACATTCTAATCACGTATATCAGCGAACAAATCCCTATAATTCTTGCTCATCGAATTACACTCCGTCTATCACAAATGCAAGTGAGTAAAAAAAATACTCACAGCTTGCATGTATCTGCTGTGACGATTTCTCCAGACGCTTTGATTTCAGTTCAGTCCGGCGGCAGAAAAGAAATGGAATTGGAAGAGAAGAGCATAGTGCTTAGGAATGCTTAGGGATCAGTCACTGCAGTCACATCGCCATCACTACTAAATGGGTTTCCGAGCGGGCACCGGCATATATATAGATTTGTGTTATTTCAATAGTCCGTTTTCAAAGCTATTTTTAAGCTGTTGAAACAATGTTTTGGATCAATAAATAACAAGCATACAACACGTAGACAGTTTATTTTCGAATGAAGTTTTTATTATACCATTTCTTTCAGCCGACAAAGAAGTACAGGGTGCTGCAGCATAACTTCCTTTTTTCAAAACTCAATAAAAACTATTGTATGCATCGGAAAATATTTATTTATTTTTTATAATGTAGGTACATGTCTAAAGTTTTTATTTACATTGTTTTGAAGATCAAATCTAAACCGATTTCTGGCGTTTGTCATGACTCTTGTTAGCATAGCAGATGTTATGTTGGCAATTTCTTCTTGGATGTTGGTTTTCAAATCTTGTAGGGTTCTTGGACGGTTCACATAAACACGGGATTTCGAAAAACCCCGTAGAAAAAATTCACATAGGGGCAGATCGGGAGAACGTGCCGGCCATTCCAAATCGCCTCTAATTGAGATAAGGCGCTCTGCAAAGTGTTCCCTCAAAACAGCCATCGATGCCCTTGAAGTGTGTGCTGTTGCCAAGTGTCCCCCAAATCCAAATTTTCCAAGGGCAGATGCGTATTTGCGCGCAGAACGCCGTGGCGATCGCAACATTGACGCTCTCACTGCTTCAATGTTCTCAGGTGATCTAACGGGCCGAGGGACTTCAGTTCTTCCTTTTGTCGCACTTGCAGTTTGTCTGAATGTAGTGACCCATGTAACAATTGATTTGCCGTCTGGGGCGGGGGCCAACCGGGCTAAATTAAAGCGATTCCGAAATGCACGCTGTGTTGCAATAACCGAACATCCGCTTGAAAAGTAAACCTCAACGGCAAAGGCACGCTCCTTACTATTCCAACGCATGATGGCGACTGAACCATGTCGGGACAAAATTTTACAGTATCCCCTCTTGAACGAGACCACTAGCGCTCCGCTATGACATCAACTAACTGAGTGGCGTGTACTTTAAAAAAGGAATCGCACCATGTATTAACGTTCAAAATCCATTTGAGTCCAACGTCAAAACGTGTATGCGCTTGCAAATATTCGCATGGGAAAGGTGTTGTAATTGAGCCAAGTCTCGAGAGAGTAATCGGTAGCAGTACTATTTATGACTCTTGAATTTCAATAATAACAGATAATGCCATGCACACCATAGCATCTCTGGTACCGGACTGCTGAGCTTTCGGCGGGTGTAATGTTGGTTGTGGAACAGATGCTTCAATCTTCAATCAACTCTGTAACCGTACTCAGTGTGTCATGTACAAATTCCTTTCTAGGCAATTAATCCTTATAAGTCCTCGAAAGTACTTGCTGATTTTGGAAGCCGAGAGCTCGGAACAATTTACGGCGGACGTGAGAAAAATATAGACAGCAGCAGGAGAACTGCAGCCACGGAATGGGTTTTTTATTAGTGGAATTGTTTTGTCAAAAAAAACACAATCTAAGTATGGAATGTATTATTATTATTATAAAGAAATATATTTGTCGATATTATAGCACCTCAAAATTGTCGAAAATTTTGCCTATCCTTCTTATATGTAATGTAATTATATGTAATTATAAAACCATACATTCCGTATTCCCAGGAAAAGATCTGGCGACGCAAATCTCGGATAACGATCTGAACAAGCTGTTCGAGGAGTACAAGGATGGCCAGGAGGACGCGATCCTGTCGGAAGGCATCGAAAGGCTGTGCTGTGATTTAGGTTATAAGCCGGACGACTTCGCCATCCTGGTGTTGGCTTGGCGTCTGGACGCATCCCAGATGTGCCAGTTTACGAAATCGGAGTTCATTCAGGGCCTGCAACAGATGAACGCTGCCAGCATCGACGATGTGAAGGTACGACTGAAGCAGATAACCGAGAAACTTGAGGACGATTCGGAGGACTTCAAGCTGCTGTACAGATTCACATTCCGATTCGGGCTCGAGCCAGGCCACCGGATACTCTCGCTCGACATGGCCATCAGTCTGTGGCGGCTAGTGTTTACGGTTCACACGCCGGACATCCTGCCCCGGTGGTTGCATTTCCTCGAACAGCATCAGAACATCCGGGGCGTCCCGAAGGACACCTGGAATATGTTTCTTAACTTTGTGGAGACCTGTGATATTACACAGTATGATGACACGGAAGCCTGGCCCAGCTTGTTCGACGATTTCGTCGAATACGAACAGGAACGCGCGAAGCTGACCAAGAGCGTGACAGAAGACAACCGGGAGGATGAGAGCATCGATGAGGATGATAACAACAATGGCTACAATTCATAGTATTTTGCAATGACGGCTGCGTTGGTGGGGCTCCGCGTTAAACGAACACGGTCTCTACTTTTCTTTTCTTCCGTTTCTAGACGACGCGCATAGAGTGTAGATCTGTTTTGAGTTTCGAATCGCTACAACTTACGTCTGACTTAACAACGCATGGAGTTGTTAATATTGACTCCCCCAATTGGTCCTAGACATCGGGGGGACAAACAAACATTTAACAACATTACAATGGTTATCATCTGTTCAATTTAACGAATTTTAAATGCTTAAGGTTACGACTACCCGTAATATTGGTTTTTTTTTAATTACCCCTATAGATATCAAAATTTAGTATAATTAAGTTATGCTTAATGACTTATTATGTGTGGACCCTGTTAACAAGAAACCGCGTATAGCTAACCTGCCAGTGACACAAATGATGTTCATATCATTGGTGGATTCAATCGAACCATTTTTTGAACCACGTGAAAACAGAATTTTATGTACAAGAAGCATTTCGGCTATAGATTATTGCGGGGACTCCCCTTCCCCGTTTCCACGAGAAACTCAGAATATCTTAATCGAATTAGCGTAACTTTTTTACATTTTAGCTCAAAACAAAACGAAAAAAAAATAAACAAACAAACAAGTAAACGTTCTTTATTTTTTGGCGTGACAAAAGGAGATACAAACAATTGTGTGTTATATGTCTTTGTTGGAAAACAGCTGAAATTATATTTAGAAAACAGAATCGTATAGGCTAAATTTGAATATCTAGCGAAGCTCTATTTAAGATAATTCTAGTGAAATGAAATAAAACAAACAAAAAATAGTGCATATAGGGATTTTTGATACATCAATGAGAAAATGTGACCTGCTTGGAGTGTTTTGTCGTTTGTTCACACAACCATGATTCATAGTGACAAAGTAGGCTGTAACTGTGAACAAACTCAATCGTTATTGTTTATTGTTCGCAGTTTTCGTTAGTTATTTTGCAGTTGTTTGAATATATATTATTTATACATCATTTTTCGCCAACAAAAGGTATATTTCGCGGATTTTTTTACTGGAGCGCAGACGAGCTGATTTTTTATATCGATGGATGCTATTCTTTCTCTGGAAAAACACTGAAAGCTAAGTGAGTCATGAATAAATACATTTATCATGAACATTTAAAACATTTGAGTTATATGTATATTAGGGTGCCAATGAAAATGGTCATCTCTAATTCCAAAAAGTTACTTCATAAAAAATGTTCACCACCTCGAAAAAACACCCTATGCCGAATTTCAGCTCAATCGGACATAAGGGAGAGCGGCCCAAAGCGGTCAGGAAGGAAGGTATTGAATTAGAGAGACTTTAAACTCTGAGAGATGCCCAAAGCGGTCAAAGTTTGAGTTTTTTTTTTAAATCGAAAAATCAGCTAAGGAAAACGGGGTTTTCGAAAAAAAATGTTTGATGCCAAATGTCTTAAAATTGCATGAAACGTCGAGATCTATTGTAATCTCGAAAAATATTTTGGTTAAAAATCGGCATTCTGGGACTTAGTTTTTTTTTCGGAGTACGAAACGAAAACTATGGTTTTGGGTGCCAATAAAAATAGTTATCTCGATTTTTCTTTCGGAACTTTCTGCGGAATGTTGATTTATACTATAATATACCCTATGCAAAATATTAGCTCATTCGGGCTTCATTTACTGATGACACAAAGGTTAAAATTTGAGTTTTTTTGAAAAACGAAAAATTACGGAAATTAAATTTATTTAAATCTATCTGGGTGATTTTTCGATTTAAAAAAACTCAAACTTTGACCGCTTTGCGCCACCCTCCCTTAAGTCCGATTGAGCTGAAATTCGGCATAGGGTGTTTTTTCGAGGTGTTGAACATTTTGTATAGGGTAACTTTTTGAAATTTTATGATCGTTTTTTTTCCCATACATTCATTGGCGCACCCTAATGGATGGATTAATGCATTAATGGAAGCATGCAAATTCATATATATATATATATATATATATATATATATATATATAATATATATATATATATATATATATATATATATATATATATATATATATATATATATATATATATATATATATATATATATATATATGTATATGTATATATATATATATATATATATATATATATATATATATATATATATATATATATATATATATATATATATATATATAAAATTACTTCTTTTTTCCACGTAGAAGGCAGCTGTTTCCAATTCCTAGTCCCGCTCGAGAAGTGCTAAGGTAAGTGCATTACAAGGTAAGAATAAATTATTTTAACAAAAGAATTCTTTCTTCATTTCTGTATTTTCCATATTTTTTGTGTCTATGCGTGTTACTCTCACAGTATCCACTGTACACTAATGTACTGTAGTGTATGAGTATACTATAATCGGGCAGAACGGATTTAAATCTATCTCCCCTAGATATCCTTCAACACCGCCTATGATGCAATGTATAAATATTTCGACCTTCATACGGAAAACCCATAAACGCCACCTTTTCTCAAATTACATAACAGTCTAATTTATGCAGTGCCAGTAATTCTAAAACACTTGATTTTCCTTATTCACAACATTACGAAAGTGCTGCGCGTCTGCAAGAATGCACCGCGACAGCACGTGTTCAATTTTTGCCATAATAGCAAAGCCCGCTTGCCCTGGATAGTAGAAATACTAAACAAGAAGGTAGAATAACAAACGATAGGGCTTAGCACCTAAGTTACCTGGTAAAAATGATATTTTCAGTTACTCATCGTCACTATGACGTTATTTTTACCGTTCCGAAGTTCGAAGTACATGGCGACCGTGACAGAACTATCAGCATTAAATTTTCTAATCGACCTTTTCCAAGGATGGAAACAAATTAAATTTATACGCGACAAATCGTTGGGGATGGGAGACTCGAAACTCGTAACAGAACAAGCAGGAAAACCGAAACACTCAAATATCTACGATTTAACATTTGTTATCTTCAGACAAATGTTACTCGCCGTGTTTTTCGTTCATCAACGTCGACACTATCGTCCATCATAGTGATTGATTCGGTCAAGCATGAATCGGTGCTCCCAGCTGATATGTCGTAAAGGCTCTCAATTGCTCAATTGCCTTAATAAAAATTGACACAGAAAAGAATATCTTGTATTTTAATTTTTTAATACATTTTTAAAGCGTTAACTAGCGTCATTTTTATTAGTAGTACTTAGTCAGGTTTCTATGCCAAATAACACGCCCTGAATGCAGCTCTAGAATACGCATGTACCAGTGCAGGTCGGAAGAACTTTCTTTGGCGAACAATCCCTCGGCCAGAACGGAAATCGAACCTGAATCCCCGCATGCTAATGTGGCACGCTAATCACTCGGCCACGGGAGCACTCTTTCTATAACTAAAAACACAAATTTATCCACCTCTAGATCTGTATAATCTGTACAATTTTAATTCAAACAAATTTCTAGCTACTCCAGCATGAGAATCTGAATTGTAATCAATTTCTCCTTTTTCTAATTTCTCCAATTTTTGAGTAATTTTACGAACGGGAAATGAGGCTTGGTTTAACTATTGACACAGGAACTGATGCAGCGATTATATTTCGCATCTTCGATTCAAAATTATTTTTTGAATGAAAAAGGTTGATTTCTGATAAATTATTTGACATGTTATATATTTTTATTAGGTCATTCCATGCCAAACCGATATAGTGGTTCTCAGATTTCTATGAAAAGTGATAGTTTTGTTCTTTATTACAAAATATGAGACCCGTATTTTTTAATTTTGACGTTGAACTACGTCATTCATTAATTTTAAATAAGGGTGCCAAATCAGAAAACAGGTCACGTTTTTATGAAATAAAGTTAACGTTAATAACTATTTTTACCGTAAACGGATTCTGGCGATTTACCTACAAAACTAATTTTTGTTTTGTTTTGTCAATGTTCAAACAGTTTATTTCAAAAAGTAGAAAAGGTCGACTAATCGGAAATTCCCTAATATTTGTTTGATATGTTATACATTACAATCCTATAGTCTGTATGTGGTTTAAATTGATGAAAATTGGAAGCATTTCCATTTCCTCATACATTTGTTCTGTCCATTCGTGTGCTTTCCCGAACAGAGCTGTCAATAACGAGTAACTTATCGACGAGCAACGAAGGGGAAATCGTAAGATGTAAAGTCTCCGTGAACAAAGGAAAAGAAGAAGAACGAAGGGGAATATTTGCCTAGAGTATAAGCAGTGAATCTTGCTGAGGCAAACTGCATTCCCCGTGAGGACAGCGACTGGACAACACTGTTGCTGGGCGAGCTGGACGGCGAGGGATAGAATGGTTTTCTCAAGACAATGGGGGTGGAGGAGTAATATGAGGAAAAAGTAGAGTTTTCCAAGAGCCTTTTTGAAGGATGATTCCTCTGACATTGCAATCATTGCATCAAACTGACCCCATTGCATTAATGTTTTGAGCTACACAATTGCGTCGGGAATCTTCAAGCTAGGCTATCGTTAGCTCCCCAAGAATATGAACGTTCTGGAATTTTCTCAGTGATTTGGTTTCGCATGACGGTAGTAAAACTCTCTCCACAAAGGATGACAGCTAAGCTAATCTAGACTGGTAATATTAACGGAAAGGACTTCTGTTCAGAAGAGCGCAAACAGATGAGGTTGTGTATATTTAGTTGCTTCAAGCCATCGATATATGGATATTTGTGTGCGTGCGTACCTGTACGTAAAAATAGTGCATCTTCGCTACGCTGAAACCCCATTTGTAATGATAAATATAAACAAGGAGGGGAGATAGCGGGAGGGAATTATTTACGCTAGAGTATTAATAATGAACCTCTGCTGAGGCAAATATTCATCCTTTTTCCAAGCAGTTGACATTGTTTGTTTTCTGTCATCATAAAGGCTTCGTTGGTGCTTTTGACATTGCATCAATGCATTGAACTGACGCTATGGTGAAGCTGGTGTTAAGGTTGTGCGCCAAAAATTATTTGGGGAATACCAAGTTATTCAATAAGTTATAATAAGTCATTAATTTATTTGGGTTCGCGTGCAGATAGAGTTTATTTCGCTTATTTAGTCACCAAGAAAGTAAATGTTGTTCTGGAATTTTGTATGTGATTTGGTTTCACTTGCCAGTAGCAAAACTTTCTCCACCTAGGATGACAGCTGCGCTTATCTCGAGCATATATTGTTCTGCGAGCACAAGAATGAATCATCAAACAATTATCGTCAAATGATTCTACAAATAAAAGAAACATTTCAGGGCGACCTGGTAGAATGGTTATTTCAAATTTTCGTAGCATTATAAAATAATATCCGCAGTTATAAACAAGCGACTTGAATCAAACTACAGCGTAGTTTTACGACAACAATGCGGTCGTGTCTTGAACACAACCTCCTATATATTTTTTCATTAGGGTGACCATTTCCGTTTTAGGGTGAAAAATCCACTTTTACCCAAAAATGACTTTCTTTAAAGATTCATAACTTTTGAACCATTTAACGATTTAAATGATCGACATATCAAATTAAAGCCTAGCCTTTTATTAAAAAATATTGAACTTGCAAAAACGATGAATTTTGTTTTCGTAATTATTGATTGTGACCGTTTTTTATTGTTTTCATGACTTTGGACTAGAGGACGCTATATTTTTTTTATAGTTTTTTCTTGAAAGCTGAGGATTATTTACATGACATATCTCTAAATCAGAGATGCTATGTTTTTTGTTTTTGAGATATGCTCTAAAATGTTACTGCAAAAACGATGCGAAAACTTTCTATTTTGGTATACCAAGATGAAGGACGTTTGTTTCTTGTTTTCATTGAAATTTGTTTCGAAATTTGAAGCGAAGTCTGTCTCTTTGAAAAATTAGTAGTTGATAGTTGAAATGTAGATCCAACATATGGTTCGAAAATGGGACGCATTTCAATCCTTTTTGAGACCGTGGGAATTAGGCATGCTATCGACTCAAACTTCAGAGAACATAATCCTTACATGAGGAAGAACACATATTTACCTTTGATAAAAAATAAACTATTGTTAAAAACAGTTAAAAAAATAGGTTGCAATATAGTTGCCACTGCCCGTTAACCCCAAAAACACTGTTTGACGCTGCCTTGTAAACTCACTTCAGGGGTTGTCCACATACCACGTGGACAGAAAAAGCACGATTTCAGACACCCCCGTCCCCCTCTTTGTACAAGGAAATGATCTGCAGGGAATTGCTTCACACTTGTTTGCGTGAAGCTCCTGTTTTACCAGTATCCCAAAATCAGAAAAGTTGCAAAGCACACTATCTCTTAAATCACGCTAATCGATCATCTATAAATGCTACAATAAGTGTATTCGATAGTTTTGACCGCATGTTTGTAGGGCCGTTCTACATTGTAACTCTCAAACAAGCTATATCACGCACATTTTCCGCAAGGAGTTCAATTTTCCAATTCAATTTGCTGTTCAAGTTATGAAAAGGTTTCATAGTGTGATGTAATTTTCGATCGTTCAACACCCGAGTTGTCGCTCAAACTCAAAATAGTCAATCAGTGGCCAAATTTCACTTAGCTGATCCGTAGATTCATCATCCCATTAAGCAAAGTTTGGAATTGGTATTTGCTATTTGGTATTTGAGCCGGGGGTTCTCAAAGTGGTCTATATCGATGTCGGTTTCCCTGGGGTCGACATAAATGATAACAGTTTTTCGGGGTCGACGAGGTCTAGAAATCGCCCCTATGATTAAACACAAGTTCTTATCTGAATCTTTCTAGATACTATATAAGTTGTGTTACGTGAACTTGAAATAAGAATGATTAATATTTTCGTAAAAAGTATTATTGTTGTAATTTGTATTAATTAATATATACGTACATTACTGAATTTTATGTCTATTGATGAGAAAATGATGTCAAGTTTACACACTCAACTAACCATAAAGTTTTTGAATTGGTAAGTATTTTGTATGGATATGACAAAGATATATTTTTTAAAGAAATTTGGCTGGTCGATGGTATCACTTCATTCTGGGAAAGGGGTCTCTTGCCCAAAATTGTTTGAGAATCCCTGGTCTAAGCAATAAGGATACACCCCGCCTCTTCAGAACACAAAACTAGGCTGGGTAGTGTATCAATGATCTTCCTGTGTAAATTATTGGGGAATATTAGGTTGGTTGGAAAGCTTGTGCCGGTTTTAAGGAAAAACTCAAATATTAGGCTGTCAAAAAAGTCCTGCGGTATTTCCGCGAGGTGTCGTTGTAAGCGCGTAGTTCTAGTTGTATTCATTGTATCGAGTCATACTATAGCTTGTTGGAAAGGTTGGAAAGGCGCTATAATATAATCCTTGACAGTGTTTCGTTTGGTTAAGTCGTTCGTGAGTTATAGTGTCGCAAATATGGAGCAAAATAAAGAGAAAATCCGACATATTTTACAGTACTACTATGACAAAGGCAAAAATGCATCTCAAGCTGCCAATAAAATTTGTGTAGTTTATGGACCCGATACAGTTTCCATTTCCACCGCACAACGATGGTTTCAACGTTTTCGTTCTGCTGTAGAGGTCGTCGAAGATGCGCCACGCTCCGGAAGGCCTGTCGTCGAAAATTGCGACAAAATCGCTGAATTAGTCGAGAAAGACCGGCATAGTAGCAGCCGTAGCATCGGCCAAGAGCTGGGGATAAGTCATCAAACCGTTATTAACCATTTGAAGAAGCATGGATTCACAAAGAAGCTCGATGTATGGGTGCCACACACGTTGACGCAAAAAAACATCTTTGACCGTATCGACGCATGTGAATCGCTGCAGAATCGCAATAAAATCGACCCGTTTCTGAAGCGGATGGTGACTGGCGATGAAAAGTGGGTCACTTACGACAACGTGAAGCGCAAACGGTCGTGGTCGAAGCCCACTGAAGCGGCTCAGACGGTGGCCAAGCCCACATTAACGGCCAGGAAGGTGGGATTGTCAAGGAATAATCTATTATGAGCTGCTTCCCTATGGCCAAACGCTCAATTCGGACCTGTACTGCCAACAACTGGACCGCTTGAAGGTAGCACTCATGAAGAAGAGGCCATCTTTGATGAACAGAGGCCGCATTGTCTTCCATCAGGACAACGCCAGGCCACACACTTCTTCGGTGACGCGCCAGAAGTTCCGGGAGCTCGGATGGGAGGTTCTTTTGCATCCGCCGTATAGTCCGGACCTTGCACCAAGTGACTACCACCTGTTTTTGTCCATGGCGAACGAGCTAGGTAGTCAGAAGTTAGCCACAAAAGAGGCCTGTGAAAATTGGCTATCCGAGTTTTTTGCCAATAAGGAAGCGAGCTTCTATAACAGGGGTATTATGAAGTTGGCATCTCGTTGGGAACAAGTAATCGAACAAAACGGCGCATATTTGACTTAAAACAGATGATTGTAACTAATTTTATGAACAAATGAAAATTCAAAAAAAATACAGCAGGACTTTTTTGACAGCCTAATATATATTTTCTACCGGTTTGTTCCACAATCTTTTGTCAAAAATCTGTCATTGTGTTTTTTATACTTTATACTGTTTTTATACTAATTGTAGTTTTCACACTTGAAAGAATTGAGCAGTGGTCAGAATAAATGATAATCTGGAGGTGCTATATCCGATGACCATGAAGCAGCACGTTGCTATAGTCTAATACGACGCCCATTATATTCATAAATACTGAATAGATCCCTGCCCTCGATTCATCCAGTTGCGAGCTATATTTATTGGAATTTATCGACTGATTGCTTGATGGAGGCTCATAACACAGAATTCCTTTCCAATACACCATACGCAAAGTATGACTTTCTTCGAGAGAAGACTTTTTTACGTTAAAAATTGTTGTAATTTATCTGACTTTTCATCACCCGTCGCGATTTGCAACAAATACGGGGAACGGAAGCTGGATAGAAACCCGCAACTATGAAAACAATGTCGAGCATTTAAAATATTGGGTTGGGAAAAAAGAAATGTCGTATATTGTCAATATATGGCAACACTTAAACATATCTTGTGTTGTACTTATCGCATCGGGTCATACTATACGGCTATTTAAAGGCGACAATCTGTGCTACAAGTGTCGTTTTGACAGTGTTGTGATTGTTCTTTTCAGTCTCAAGTTATAGCGCGTCAAAGATGGGGACCACCAAGCAAGAAATTCGCCATATTTTACTTTTTACTACCTGCGAGGTGAAACTGCAACGAAGGCGACCGAAAAAAATCGTGTAGTTTATGGACCCGATACTGTAACGATTCGCACAGCACAGCGTTGGTTTGATCGATTTCGTTCTGGTGTAGTGGCTGTCGAAGATACACCCCGTACTGGTAGGCCAATCGTCGTGGAAACCGATAAAATCGTTGAAATCATCCAAGTAGACCGGCATGTGAGCACTCCGTTTGGAACCATTTGCGGAAGATTGGATTCCAAAAAAAGCTGGATATATTGGTGCCACACGAGTTGACGCAAAAAAAAAACTTTTAGACTGAATCAACGCCTGCGATGCACTCCTGAAACGGAACGAACTCGACCCATTTTTGAAAAAGATGGTGACTGGTGATGAAAACTGGATCACGTACGACAACCTAAAGCGAAAAAAGTCGTGGTCGAAGCGCGGTGAGCCGGCCCAAACCATCGCCAAGCCCGGATTGACGGTCAGGAAGGTTTTGCTGTGTGTTTGGTGGGATTGGAAGGGAATCATCCACTATTAGCAACTATGGCCAGACCCTCAACTCGGTTATCTACTGTGAGCAGCTTGACCGTTTGAAGTAGGCGATTGACCAGAAGCGACCAGAAATGATCAATAGGAATGGTGTTGTTTTCCACCAGGACAACGCTCGGCCTCACACATCTTTGATGACCCGCCAGAAGCTACGGGAGCTCGGATCGGATGTCCTATTGCACCTACCGTATAGTCCGGACCAGGCTCCAAGTGATTATCATCTCTTCCGGTCCATGCAAAACGCTCTTGGTGATACTAAGTTGGCCTCAAAAGAGGATTGTTTCTCCGTATCGCGTTGGGATGTATGCCCTCAACGCATACCATGAGTCTTGAGGTTTTGGCAGGCGTACTCCCACTAAAAGATCGCTTCAATTTATTATCTCTTCGGTTCTTCATCCGGTGTAAGGTCATGAACCCATTGGTGATCGGAAATTTTGAGCAGCTGATCGAGCTAAATTTTCACTCCGGATTCATGAGTTCATATCATGAATTCATCTCCATGCAGGTTGATCCTTCTTCGTATATTCCCAACCGTGTTTGTTTCCCTGACTACATCAATTCCTCTGTGCATTTTGATCTGTCCATGAAGCGAGATATCCATGGATATTCAGATTACCAACGATCGAGGATCGCTCCAACGATCTTCGATGAAAAGTATGGGGGCATCAATTGTGATAATATGTACTTTACTGATGGGTCCACTATAAACGAGTCCACAGGATTTGGAGTGTTCAACAAATTTTTTAGCACCTCACACAGTCTTCACAATCCTTGCTCAGTGTATATTGCTGAATTGGCAGCAATTCATTGGGCGCTGGACAGCGTCGCCTCACGACCTGTTGAACACTATTACATTGTAACGGATAGTCTTAGCTCTGTCGAAGCTATCCGTTCAGTGAGGCCGGAAAAGCACTCGCCGTACTTCCTTGAGAGAATACGAGAAATTTTGAGTGCTTTATCCAGACGCTGTTATGTCATTACCTTTATCTGGGTCCCTTCACATTGCTCCATTCCGGGTAATGAGAGGGCTGACTCATTAGCAAAGGTAGGTGCAATTGAAGGCGATATTTATCAGTGTAAAATCGCCTTCAATGAATTTTATTCTTTAGTCCGGAAAAATACCATCGCTAACTGGCAACGCAAGTGGAATGAAGATGAATTGGGCCGGTGGTTTCACTCGATTATCCCTAAGGTTAGCCTCAAACCGTGGTTCAAAAGTCTGGACTTGAGTCGGGACTTTATTCGCACCTTCTCCCGACTCATGTCCAATCACTGTTCGTTAGATGCACTACTCTTCCGTTTCAATCTTGCCAGCAGCAATCTCTGCGTTTGTGGCCAAGGTTATCACGACATCGAGCACATTGTTTGGTCGTGCAAGGTGTATCTGGTCGCCAGATCGAATTTAAAAAACTCCCTTCGGACCCGAGGAAGACAGCCCAATGTGCCGGTGAGAGATGTGTTGGCTCGGTTAGACCTTGATTACATGTCCCATATATATGTTTTCCTTAAAGCTATAGATCTTCGTGTGTGATTGCCCCTACATCCTTATACCCTCCTTTCCTTCCTTTGCGGGTAATTCGTCCCCTTGCTATAAATAGTAGAATAAGTTGAAATGTAAATACACTATAGATATACGAATAGATTTATAAATTGAGTGTTCATCAACATTGTTACAATTTTCTTATATCCCATCCTTCTCCTAAAAATATGTCACCCTCCTAAACTCGAGTACACCGCGAGTAATCGGTTTTCCACCTTACTAACCATAGATGTAAGAAAATTGTTCATATATATAGTTTTAAAATTATATTTAAGAATTCGGCTCCTTTAAACTTAAGTAACTGAGCCTGTAAAATAAACGAATTAAAAAAAAAAAGAGGCTTGCGAAAACTGGCTGTCTGAGTTTATTGCAAATAAGGAGGGGGTTTTTATAAGGGGGGATAATGAAGTTGCCTTCTAAATGGCAACAAGTTTGCGAACAAAACGGCGCATATTTGACTTAAATTGGAGAATTTTAAGTATGTTAAATAAAGCGTCAAATTTCGATCAGAAATACGACATTACTTTTTCCCCAACCCTATATTAGGTTGCGGGAAAAGAAATCCATTATTTCGCGTGAAATTCTAAACTTTGTTCAAGATGTTTTGGATTGTCTGATTTGGTTCAAATATGCACCGTATTGTAGTATAATTTTTTGCCATTTTGAAGGTAGCTTCCTTATACCTCTCTCTTTGAAGTATTGATCCTTGTTGGCGAAAAACTCTAGTAATCGATTTTTAACAATCTTCTATTGATCCGCTTCGCAGATGGAGATTCGATGCATCATGTTTTTGGTGTTGATTGAGGTAGCACCCAAACATCAAGTTGCTTTTTGAATCCAGCTTTGCGTCCTCTTGGATAATTTTACGGTTTTCCAAAAACTAAAACTTTGACGTCTTTGCGAAACAAGTAAATAGAGTCCGATTGAGCTGAAATTCGGTATAGGGATTTTTTTCGCGGGAATCAACATTTTGGAAGAAGTCTCGTTAGAAAATTCGAAGGTCACATTTTCCCATACATTCATTGGCATTTTCAAGGAAACGCATATGGATAAAAGTTTTGCTACGCATTGATACAACAATCATCAACCCACAGATGGCGCCAACGGTTTCATCTGTAGGTAGAAATTTCTGTTTAATTTGAAACAGTCTACATAAAATTGATTGTTAATTGTGTTTTCGAGTAAACGCCTTTAGAATGTACCTGAAACGCTATCAGTAAAGTGCTTTCCAATAAGTGAACACGCATGACCTTGTCTTTATTGGTTGTAATCACTGTAAGTGGGGCAATGGGTACGGCAATTGCGGATCGGTACATTGAACCTTTTGTACATTTCACAATGTAAAACACAACAACCGCTCCAGCGAAAGGGAAGAGAACGTAAATGTAACCTTTTTTCACAGTTTCATCTTTATCAGCGTGTGTACTAAGTAAACAGGACTAACCTTCAGGTTGGCCGGCTTAAGACCGGTAAAAAAGAAGAGAGAAACAGTACAAACGCTCAAAAACTGTCGTTAAATGTGTTGAATCAACCAGTCGGCTAGAAACGTAGTTCCGAATTTGCACAACCTTGGATGGTAATGGGTTTCTGGATTGAAAAGAATGAATAAACATACAATATAGGAGCGTGAATGTAAATCGCAGTTATGTCATTTCTGCTTACTTTATTTTCATTCTACTTGCACCGAAGGCGGATACTATGGGTGATTGTTTACTTCGAAAGATCAAGCCTTGGTGCTGATGTCGAAAATTGAAAAGAGCTGTTTCGAAGTGTTTCAGATATGCGACATGTGTCGAACACAGTAGAAGTTGAATTGCGGCCTTTCTCTTAAGAATTTCGTAATAACAACGTAAAAATAAGGCCTAAGCCAAAGTTCAGTCCACACTTTTCAAACAATCATGACCAAAATGTCCTTTCTAACTAGGCTGACCAATAGTTGAGTTTTTTAACGGGGCAATACCGTTTTTGCGACCCTTTTTGATTGTCCTGTCTTTTTATCAACTAGTACCGTATTTTGATAATAAAGTAAAAAATATTTATCTCTTTGTCATTATTTTCAATAACACAGTGCTGCAAAAATTCACTTTTTTTCTACCAGAAGCTCTAGGGGTAGTGGGGGCAAATTGGTCATGGGGGGCAAAGTGGTTACCTGTTTGTTTGATAGTATAACTATTGACTATAGACGCCGTATTGATAGTCACTTTATGTTTGAAGAATTCAATGACTTTTGAGCCACCCCGTACCTCAGTAGAGCTGTCGCCGTAGTTCTGTGCGCATGGTATCTAAGGAATTTCTCGTGAAATTTTGTTCATTCAATCTGATATATTGGACAAATCATCAGTTTGGACGACTTCTCACATATTCTAGGAGAGGTGAACAGATATTTTGTTTAATCTCAGAGATTAATTAGCATAGAAATTACTTTGATGTTTGGGAGCAAAATTGTCATAGGTGAATAACAACTTACAATGTTCTGTTTACTAAAGCTGATATACCGCATCACATTCTGCTCTTTTTTTTATCCCATTTATTTATTTTAGGCTCATTAGCATTTTAGCTGTAACAGAGCCAAATTTTAATCGTGTACATGTCACATGGTTATCATATCTATAATTAGTACATTACACAGTTGCCATTCGCCAGTATTCCTTCTATACCATTACATATGGTACATTTACACAGTAGCCATTTAGGCGTAAGAGTTTTCTATCTGTTCTTCCATTATCCAAGTTGGACCGGACAGCGGAGACAGTTGATTGATCATTGTTGAGTTATTTATAGAACAGTAGTCCGATGTTTCTTGCAGAGCAGAGCAGTTGTATGGATGAATCGATCTTATTTCGACCGTGGATCGATCTCCATCGCTGATGATTGTTGCGTGGACGTAGTTATTCTGTAACAACACAAAAATGGTCAATGGTCAATGAGGGCCCTGAGTTTTGAACTCACGATCGATCGCTTACTCAGCGAACGCGCAACCAATGTGGCTACGGAGACCCCCTACATTCTGCTCTTGAAGAGGATCCTTTTGTGGCTTTGACCCTGGATAAATCTGCTACTCCAACTAAACCAAGCCTCATTAGGCGGAACGTTATGTGTTTCTTACTACGTTTTTGTATGCATGAGAAGATTTAAATTGAGACTCTAGGTGAAAAGGTCAAACTTATTTCATACATGTATCTACTATATCAAATATGATTTGAACAAAGGGCCTGGCCGGGTAAGAGAGTAAAAAGTGCCCCCAAACCAAATCACTAGCTGTATGTCAAATATTGTAAAGGATATTAAATAAGAAATTTTGGCGGTTTATTTGAACCCCTATATGTGGTTTGACGTAGGATCTATAGTGAAAAACGTACTTTTTCGTTTATTTCACGCCATCCCCAATAGATCCGAGATAAAAATTTGAAAAAAATACTAAAAATACGAAAAAAAACGCATAAATTTATCCTATTAAGCTTGATATGTGCGAGTGACCACTTTACCTCCAAGCAAAAAAAAGTTCCATTTTTCACCTTTTGTACTAATGATGAGAAGTGTACTATTTTGATTTTTTACAGTAAAAGCCGTTTGCTATCTTGAATAACAATGAGTTAAACTTTAATATTCTTCGAGAAACGGGAATTGAAGCGGTATGTGGACGCCGGAAATGGGCATATTCCTTAGGGTGACCACTATGCCCCCACTTCCCCTACCTATGGTTTTTCATGGGCTTCGGCACAAATCTGGATGTCCTTGAGTTTGAACCCTCTAGGAAAGGAGTGGAAAGCGCCAATTTATTTTGTTTTAAATCAGATTTGATTTCTTTACCTATGGTAAATCATAACTCTAGGGTTTTAGGATACCTAATCTGATTGCATCAAGCTCAACCTGTAATTGTGCCTTGTTCATATCTCGATCTGAAGTTTGAGCTGCAGGTTATCAGGAGACCGTACGAATTATCTCAATGTGGCCAAAACCCTTGAACTGGTCTCCAACGAGCTATGACAAACCATGATGTTCGATATGTCGAATGATGGGATTTGATTCTGGTCATAAAGTAGTCACTTCTCTCTAAAACCTGATCCGGAACATATCCGGTTTACGTAAATGAGGTCATATAGGCTTGAAATAATCACGAATGAGCTATTTTTGAAAAATCATGAAATCATGAAGCATCATGAATTCCAAATGACGGATTTGTGTTGTTTTAGGTTCTGGAATCTATGGCCCTAAACTTGTTCCCGTCAAATGAAACTTGTTGCGTTCAATTCAGTTCAGCCGTTTCTGGAAAAACTGAGCTAAAAAAAGTTCTATTTCTTTTTTTTTGTGAAATTGATTTTTCTCACTTGTTTTAATAGTAATTGTACCTATCTGATTACTATTTCAACTCGTAAAAAATCAGCTGAGTGTAAATTATTATGTTTAGCGTCTATGCATATCGTTTTGATATCAAAACATGTGATAGCGATGACTACATTGCGACGTTTAGTTTTGAGCCAAACACAAATAAAAATCATTTAGAGAAGCCAGGGGAAATATTTTTAGCACCGTGTAATTTTTTTTTTTTCAATTTGTATTTGGATTTAAATTTTACTCATTGTATTCGCAGAAATTTTACATAGCTGTCTTCGACATCGAATGTTTGGCATTCGACATTGAAAGCTTCGCTGTGAAAGTTTACAAATATTCTCATACAGAATTGAAGTGTTGAACAGTAAGCATGATGCTAAATTGCTTGAGCAAGGTAACATATGATTAAAGAAATCATGAAATCTTGGATGTTTTATCGAGAGGAGTATTTTTGACAGATTGTGCTCCTATTTTATTTCAAAGGAGAAATGTCCTGCGGTATTAATTTGAAACCCCATGCGTTGAATTACTACCTATTCTACCACAGATCAGTTGGTGACCTTTCAAATATTTTTATTGTCTTGTCGAAAAAGACGAGGCATTTGCCACTTAATTTTCTGTTATTTTTGAAGATTTCATTAGTGTTCTGATTAGTCTAGTTGATTCAAACTAAACACAGGAGGCTAAATTTCTGAAAGCCTATGAAAAATTTCTATGACACTGGGTTGGACTACATTGAAAAATGGAAGGCCAGAAAAGAAACACTACAGGTTGTATTAAAGCGCATTCCTGGATGAACAGAAATTGAAAGTAGCATTCGTAAAAAGTACATCCAATTGAGATAGATAAAAACATATTGTATGATTAGTGGACAATGATCAGAGGAATTATAATAATTGAGATAAAAAGTAAGAACAAAAAATCGGTGCTAGTTGCAAATCGTTGGGTGCAAATATTTTCATAAATGGAAAACAATTCTCCAGAGTGTAAGAAATTCGTGGAGCTTACAAATTATATATTGCATCCGCCTGATAGTACCGAACCAGTTGAATGAATTTTTGCGCGATGAACATTATGGACAACAAAAAACGTCTGTTGGACAAAACTTCGATCTGAAATGTGACCATTTCTGTGATAAAATTTCTAGAAATCCTGATTCGCTTCGCAAAGTCTCTCTACCATTTAGGCCAAGTGTTCGAAAAATCGAACAGCAACTTTGATAATTTTTCATTTCTTTGGACAGGAACCATATGATAATGTTGTTGCACCAAAAGATAGCTTAATTTATTAGCTACCACTTATATCGATTTCATTCAATTTTGAGTAACTTTATTGGATAATAAATTCGATTTAAAGCAAGTATGTTTGGAAGGTGTTTCCAATTTCAATTAAAAATCCCAATAAAAAACAAAAATATGTGAAGTTTTCTACAGTATTGCTTTGATGAAAGAACATACATTGTGATATAGAGCGAAAATCATTCGATTGAGCCGCATACAGGACAATAACAGCCGGGGAAATTGAGTGTTTGAAAAATCGAACGTTGGCCATAACGAACATTTTTTTTTCTGCTGAATCAACTCCGACACATCTAACCTCCGCTGCGCATTTTGGTTTGTTTACTTTAGAAGACGAAAGGTTTTTCATTTATTCTTGCATTTTCAGTTGTGAATGTTTGCAAATATCGATTAATTTAGCAAATATTATTGAATACTCGGTGTGATTTTTTGTCCGTTACAACCTTAGGTGATGGCGGCCCGTAGAATTTTTTTTGTGGGGGGCCGGAGGAAATGATCAGTACGTATAACGAGAATTCTAATGAGATTGTTTGTGTGAATATTCTTCCGCCGGACCGAATAATAACCTCCCAACCCTCTATGTCATTGTTTTTTAGCAGTACAGTTACAAATTTCTTTCCTGATTAAGGGAAAAAAATATATTTTAGGAGCTATGCTCCTCTTTTATTTCGAGATCACTTAAGACTAAATACAAGTTCGTTCTTATGCTAAGATGAAACCTCGCTCTCTGGGTGGCTGATGTTTATAACCGCTATCTTCGCTGAGTGCGCATTCTCGGGATCGGATGGTATTTATGCTGACCGATCGTCCGCTAGCAAAATCGTTGTTTATATCGACTCGCATAATTTTATCGCTACGTCTGGTGCTAACTGTACTCTGGTACTTTGCAGATTTTGGAAAATGTTCGATTTTTTCGGGAAATGAATAATTGGAGAGACTTGTTTTTAAGCATTGACATTTCTCCACAGTTAACAATAAAAATAACAGCATATGCTTTCGTTTAAAGAAAAAGCCTGTCAGTAATAAGTTAAATTTACATGAAATAAGAAATGGCACATCTCACCTTAGGTGGATTAATTTGGATTTATACTTAGAGACCTCCATTCTCCAATTCTTGTTCTTCCGGGAATCCAAAATTGATGCATTTATGAATACCGTATATTTGCTAATTGGAGTGACTTTTAGTTCGCAGTATGTTTGTACTTGCAAAAAAAAAAGTGCGGGTTTCGGCCAATGTTCGATTTTTCGAACAGTCATTTCCCGGAAAATGGAAGATGGAAAAAAAATTCTTGAACATTGGAGTTCCTTTAGCGTTAATAATCGAAAATACAACAATGGCTTTCGTCAAAAAAATAATTTTTACAGCTTGGTCGTTAATGGGTTAAACATGCACGAGTAAAATTCGTTGTAGAGAACAAAGTAGGTGAATCTAAAAATGTTCCCTTGTTTGGTTTTATTACAGGTTTTATTCACTTATTTATAAAATTCTACGAAAAAAATGCATTTTGTGTTTTTTTGCTTACGTGTCCCGTTTTTATTCCTGAACTATTTGGTCAGCCTATTCCTAACTGAACTGTGTAAAAATATGATGAATCACGATAGATGCTTCAAAAGCTGTTTTTCCTTCGAGATGCTCTCTGTCCGCACGACTCGATTTGTTTGCAATGCATGCAAACACATGGTCATATCAATTTCCCAATTCCGTGCGTGCTTCGTTACGTTTTGAAGGTAAAAGTTGCAACTCTTCTTGTTACATTTCCACTGAGCATGACTACCAACGAGAAAAAAAAACCGAGCTCTGAACGGAAGTTTACGGTTTTGCATCATGTTGTGGCACACCGTTGGATTGACGGACAGAAATGAATTTGCCAAGAATAACCGCCAACCGTGTATGGCGCGCATTTTCACCGCTTGCATCGTTCACCTTGAAGTGGATGAATGTCGAATGCAAGCTTTCGTCAGAAATTTATCGCGGATTCAAGTGCACCCGGGTGGGCCGAGTGCGTATCTGGTTACCAAAGCAAATTTTATGCATTTATAAGTCATGGCTTTAGCATTGTTTTAATCTGTATTGAGTCATACGTGTCATACTGCGTTGATATTTCGATTAATCACGTTTTCAAAAATTTGGTAGAAAGCTAACCAGCCGTATATCCAAACGGAAGCATTTTCCGTTACTGATGGCTGGCGTACATGCAATTGTCCACATGGATCCGCCGTTCATTAGAAGTGAACTTGAAATATCTCGCAATAGTGAAATCATCCGTCATTCGAGCCACGAGGACGGGCTCAAGACTTAAGAATCTAAGTGAACAAATAAACGCAAGTGATGAAGCAAGAATCCACCAAATATTGGCGACGGAGAATTCTTTGGTTAATTGCACACAGTCCACTTAAACTGTGTGCAAATATTGTTCGTTGGAAATTTTTGGACCGTTTGTTTGTCCGTCAATTATCGCACCGGGTCATCTATTTAAATTGTAATTATGCATATGAATGATGTGGTTTTTGGGGGTTCGAAGAATAATAACGTCATTCTCTCGGGCGGATAGAGCTACATGGATTATGTGAATGATTTACGATTCAATAACGATTAGTCAGATGTGGAATGCCATAAATACTGGTGTATATTGCGTAACGTTAGTTTGAATTTGAGTAATCATTGACGTTTGCTTTACATATTTCCCCGAAGATAACGATAGATATTATTGTGTACCCAACTGGCCATTTTAACAATACAATTCGTTGAATAGCATCAACTTCTGATTGGGTCGCAAGGTTTGTTCATTGGAAATTCGAAAGATCGACCTAGTTTATCGTGACGATCAATGTAGTCTTGTATTTTGATTTAAATCAGTTAATATTGTTGCACGAACTTCCATGGTGATATTTTTTTCGTGAATTCATATCCAATTGGCCAAGTTTAATTTTTATGAGTGTAATGACAATCATATACTAATGTATATTAAATAGTAGACATTTATTAGGCCCCTATACGATAATCAATATTGATAATACTTCGGATAGGATGGACAAAGTTGAAATGACGAACAATTATGATGCGATTTCGGATTCTCTGATCTTGGCACATCGTTATCGTAACACGGAATGGTTACTGTCGTCAATAATGACAATAATCAACATTTTAAAGACAAGAGATATATGAAGACATTTCAGTATGATAGCGAATTTCTGAGAGATATTATTACCATAAAATGCTAACTATTGGCCGAAAATATCGTCGAAAGAAGTAGGGCTTTTGTCTCAGTGTCATTCGCTCACATTATTACTTGTCCACTTTTGTTCTTAGTAATCAACAGAGACTTTTGTTTTCGGGGTTTGATCGCACCTCGGATAAACCACAAGTTAATACTTTCGGACTTACTCTATATTAAAAAAATAGTTTCTACTTTTGGGGTGAAGCTCCTTTTTTATTCACTAGTTGAAATATAATTTAGAACTGTCTTCACAATGATCATCCCTGCCTTTTTATACTGAACGAAATGGTTTACAATATTTAATCTTATTCTATTTCAGCATATTCGGTGAGAACGATCTGGGTGGCATGATGTTTATGTTTATAGTCCGGATGGCGTGATCTTTGATGTGGCGTGTTTATGTTTATTTATCGATCGCTCGCTTGGCTTGTTCGATATTATGATGACTCGCATTTTGTTTATCGCGACTGGTGTTGCACTTACTCTTCCCCCTTCAAATGACTCTGTCCTCAAAGTTTGTTTGCTGCTTGAAATGTTGTTGGTATGCTGATAAAAGTTTCCTTTTCCTTTTTTGCTGGTTTATCAGGTTCAGGCCGTATTGTAAGTGGGATGTCTTCCTGTTGCTTGTCTGGTATTTTGATGTTTATTTTTGTGGAGTTTCTGGAAAGATAACGGAAAATTCCAAGTGCAGCTAGAATTGATATAATTGATATTCCGCTTAATGATCCCAATAAGTTTATTTTCCAGGATAAAGAATTGTTTTGCAGGTTGATAGTTTCCAATTTCTCACGGTGCTCAAGTGTTAAATTTTGAAGGTATTCCACAGGAAGGTCATCGACTGTTTCCGTTTCCCAAGCTATTAATCCAATGGTAGGATGATATGGTGCAATTTCGCTGAATGAAAGATTTTCTCTATTTTTACCTATGCAGACACTATTTGGTGTGTTTTAATAAAGGAATGTATGGTATTATTGTATCTATGGGCTGCTTGTTAAATCAAACAAATTATTGTCATATCGGGATTCAATGCTTTTGTGCATCTAGCGATTTCTCTTATAGTTGAATGACATCTCTCTATTTGACCATTGGTTTCTGACCTCTTTACAGGTGTTTTAAAAATTTGAACACCCAGATTTAGTATTTGTTGTTCTACAACATTGGAAACGAATGAGCTTTCATTATCAATGACTTTTTGTGCTGGTAAATCCCAGTCGGATGATGACTGGATGATTGCAGTAATACATCTTTTATGTCGGTAATTGATTTTGATTTGATGGGTCGAATTTTTAAGTATTTAGAAAATTTGACTATAGCGGATATGAAGAGAAAATTGGAGTTGTATACAAATATGTCAATGTGAATAATTTCTCCAGGATAATTGTGTATTGGTGTTTTTACAGGTATAAATTGTTGTGTTTCTTTCGTATTTTTCTGTTTTACAAATTTCGCAATTTCTTACAACTTTTTGTATTAATTTATGCATTCCTGGAAAGAAGATTTTTTTATGATTTGTAGAGAGTTTTCTTTTGCACTTTGATGAGCAAAGTTATGTATATTTTTTATTTCTTCTAACTGTTGTTCTTCATTGTTCAGATCTGTTACTTGTGTTTGTGAGAACATAGCTTTGACAATTTTAGAATTCAATTGTTTTTTTTTGTATATTTCTTGTATTTGACCCATTATGTTTTCATTTGTTAAAATTCCATTTACAATCCTGGATTTAAAAATTGTTAAGGTGTATCTCTTTTAAGAAATTGTGGGGTAAAATTTGGTTCGACAAATATGTGTCTACTGAATTTTTCAAAAGGGACGTTTAATTCATGCGATGAAGTTTGTCCAATTTAAAAAATTAATTGATTCCGAAAAACATTGATGGGTGCTTGAGTTGATGGAATGTATGAAGTGTCATCATTTTCTGCTGAATGAATGGTTGGGGTTAGTGAGTTCATTTGGATGCGTGATAACGCGTCTGCTACTACGTTTGATTTTCCAGGTTTGTAATGCATTTCATAATCATGCTCTTCCAAAAATGATTTCCAGCGTTTTAGTTTAGCGTTGTTGTTTTTAGGTGATAGTGTGAATGTTAATGGTAGATGATCAGTGTAAATTTTTAATTTAGCTCCGTAAATGAAATTTCGTAGAGTTTGTAGTGCCCAAACGACTGCAAGCATCTCCTTTTCGTTTGTTGCATAGTTTTCTTCTGTTCTGAAAAGAGTTCTGGAAATGAAGGTTATCGGTCTTTCTCCGTTCGGTAATTGTTGAGAAATCACAGCTCCTAAGGCTTTATCTGATGCATCTGTGGTGAGAATGAAGGGTTTTTCAAAATCTGGATAAGCTAGAACATCGTTTGAGGATAAAATACTTTTTAAAGTTTGAGAAGCATCTCGTGCTTCTGCATCTAATTTGATTGAAAATGGTTTGGATTGATTTTTCGGAATTTGGCGATGGCCATCTTCCCCTCTTAAAAGTTTTGTCAAAGGTTTTGCAGTTGCTGCATAATCTTTGATAACGTCTGTAGTAACCAGATAGTCCAAGAAATGCTCCCAACTCTTTCAAATTAGTTGGTTCTGGGTATTTTTCAATGCTTTCAACTTTTTTTGGATTCGGTTTTAAGCTGTGTTCTGAAACAATAAATCCTAAAAATTCTACTTCGTTTTTCAAGAATTCTGATTTGTCAGGTTGAATTTTGAAATTCGCTTTTCTGAGTGTTTCTAGTACAATTTACAAATTATTCAAGTGTTCATTTAGTGTTTTTCCGAATATGATAATGTCACCAATATAAACGTGACATCTTTTACCAATATGTTCTTGAAGAATATCATCCATTACTCTTTGAAAAATGGATGGCGCGTTTTTTAAACCGAACGGCATTCGAACGAATTCGTATTTACCGTTATTTATAGAAAAAGCTGTTTTTTCAATGTCAGATTTTGACATGGGTACTTGACGAAATCCTGACGCAAGGTCAAGTGTTGTGAAATATTTATTATTTCCAAGGTTTGCTAAAACTGCTGACGTATCCGGGATAGGATATCTATCACTTATAGTTTTTGCATTTAGTTTACGATAATCGATTACCAATCTGTATTTTTTTTCATTGCTCGCATCGAGTTTTTTTTGTATTATCCAAACAGGTGCATTTAGAAGTTTGTTAATTTGTTTTATGACTTCTGTTTTTAGAAATTGAGGATATGGATAGGATTTACAATATACACGATTATCATCAGTTGTTCTTATCTTTGCTTCGACTCTGGTGGTAAATGTTAATTTTTGGTCTGGTGGCTGAAAAAAAATCCTGAAATGAAGTTGATAATGATGTGAGCTCATGTTTTTCTTCGGTATTTAGATGCTCGTTCCTGATGTGAATTTTATTGATTTGCCGAAAAATTATGCTGTAAAAGTGGAATAATATTATTATTAGGCATTATAATTTTTTCTCCCGAAACATCGATGATTGCTCCAAGTTCTTTTAATGTATCGTGACCTATGACTGCGTCGAATGTTTTTATGTTTAAATTTTAAATTTAAGAGTATGGTTTGAAGAATTTTCCTTGTGAACATAATTATGTTTCCTCCTATTGAAGAAACTGTAAATGGTTTTATTACATTGTGTGATATCTTTGTAAATTTTTAATGTATGAAATTTTCCACTAAAACTTTTAATGCTTTTCTATCGTTGCCATAATATAAGAAGTAACGAAGATTTCATCCTAAAAAGATGAATTCTGCTTTTCCCAAGTCCTCATTTTCTTCATTGTCGTCTTGAATTTCTAATTGTTTTATATATCTTTCAAAGTTGGAGTTGTTCAGTATAATTTTCTTCTGTTTGTTCAATATATTCTTCAATTGGCTCTTCTTGTTCTTCTATATTTTGGGAATTTTGAGAATTTTGGGGATTATTTGTAGAAATATTAAACATACGATTGAACATATTAAACATACGTTTGGGGGGTCTATTTTGGTTTGAATTTTGTGGTCTATTTCCATAATTTCCATTGCACAATGGTCCAGGAGATGCATGTAAGTGGAAATTAGCATTTAGAGCTCGACAGTTATTCTCTAGACAAAAACTGTCTTAGACAAAGCGACAGAGCGCTCGTTCTTATGTTGTCAAAAATGGGGTGACCAAAATTATCGATAAAAAAAATCTAACTTTCTTATCTTTATAGATAGAGGTAAACATAGTTCGACAATGTTGTAGCTTCAATTATTTGGGACATCTATGTAGAACAAAGTTTTTCTCTATCTCTTGAAATAACCGATACAGCGCCTTTTTTCTAAGTTACGTTAGGGTCACCGTGAAGAATACTGTTTTTTTGCTCTAACTTTTATATTTCAAATTTTACATGCAAACTGTCTTCGATAGACTTCTGGAGCTTACTAATACAAACAGAACTTGTCAATATCTCAACTTTACTCAAAGTTATTGATATTTCTTAGACAGAGATTTCTTAGATAGAGACAAAGTTTTTTTGTTCTACAAAGATGTCTCAAATAATTGGAGCTGCAACATTGCCGAGCTATGTTTACCTCTATCTTTACAGATAGATAGATTGCAAAACTGTTGAATGTGGCACCAGCATAAAGAAAAACTGTTGTCTATTCGCTAGCTGGTATGAGTGAGTGAGTGTGGTGGGAGTTAGCAGAACAAAAAATTGACAGCATTCTCGGTTGATTTGTAGCAGACACGGCGAAAACAGTGAAGCAAATACGGCCGATATTTTGTTCGTACTCCCAGCTCCACCCCAGAGCGAAGAAGATGGACATCGTGAGGCACTTTGGGACCGCCGGATATAGCCGAGAGCGTCGAATGAAGGCCTTCCAGCAAATATTATATCGTATAAAGTTGGAGGCGATATACATACATCCAAGGCAATATATATATATGATGGGTGGTATATGATGCGTATAATTGGCATATACACGCAAAATTGGAGGCGATTTACGTATATGGCATACTATATACGTAAATAAAACCGTATACAATCATATTACGATATACCGTCGATGGGGGTGTAAATGGGTCAAAAAAGGTAGTTTTCGAACTTTTTGATGAATCACTATCGTAAACTATTGTAAAACACAATTCTGATTACGTAGAAATGTTCTCTAATGATGAACACTCGTAGGCTTTCAAGGAATTGTAGAGTAATATTAATTTTTCACTAAACTACGATTAAATGAAAGTTGACCCAATCTCACCCCTTAGAAGGGGTGACAATGGGTCAAAGTAGTGAATATTACTTTCTATTAAGAATTGTGTTTAGAAATCAATTTCTCAATAATTTCAAGATAATTTAACAAAAATCATTTTCCCCTTTTTGTTTCAAAAATTCCTTTTTTTTAAATTCATAACTTTTAAACTGATCGATATACCAATTTGAAACCACACGTGCAAAAAAAAGGATTCTAGCCGCATAGATGTTGTTCAGTCGCATAGGAATATTGAACGAAAACTGAAAACATGTTAACTTTGCAAAATCACTCGAAAACGAAAAATTCACCGCTCTGATATTCGGATATGTTATGTAAAAAAAACTTTGCTTTCAAGAAAAAATATAAAAAATTTGGTGACCTTAGTTCCGAAACCATGTAAGCTATGAAAAACAATTACATTCAATAATTATAAAAACAAAATTTGTTTTTTTTTCAATTGTGATGTATTTTTCAAACAAAACTAGCTCATTGGCTTTAATTTGATATATCGATCATCTAAATCAGTCCAGTAGTTAAAAAGTTATTAATTATTGAAGAAGGTCATTTTTGGAAAGAAAAATGGACAAAATTTGATTTTTCGGATCACCATAAAATGGAAATGACCACTCCGATGGAAAAAAATAAAAATACGGGTCTAATATTTTACGATGAGGATTAAAAATACAAATTTTCATGAAAATCTGACAATCACTATATCGGTTTGGTATGGAATTAAATTTTGTGCTTGACCCATTCTCACCCCCACTCAGTGTAAATAAGAGATTATTTCGAAAATATTGCAATTCGAATGGAAAAAAAATTCTGGTGTTCAAAATCAGTAATTACTCATCTGGCAAGACTTTAAAGAATAATTCTATCCGATATTTACAATTTTAGTAGTTCTGTATAATGCTGGGCATGAGCGTTTTTCTGAGGTGTTATTTGATGGTTATTTACACATCAAACTTTGATGAATTATTAAATAATAATCATTTGTACTACAGTTAAGTATAATGCATTGGAAGTTGTGGAAATATGTCTCCTATTAAACGGCTCATAACTTCCAACAATATTTTTCAAGATATTACTTATAGTAACTTTCTCCATTTATGACTCAATTTCACCCCCATAACCCATTTTCATCCCCATCGACGGTACGACAAAATCTGCCAGTCATATACAAAATCGTGTTTTTGTATTTTATGCGATTTCAGGTTCACATGATGCATATTTGATTGACATTTTTTGAGCTTGTGATATGTTACTGATTTATATGGATTGCAGCATGTGAAAAAAAATTATACGACTAAATGTTTGCTAGGCTAGTCCCCGCCGGCTAATGGTGCTGCGCGACCGTAAAATGCAGCAAAAGTTGAAGAGGAAGATCGAGAGGAAGGTGGCCTCATCGTTCCGCACCCTGGGTCGGAAGGTCGAACCAACCGGTCAACCGATGGAGAGGCCCAAAATGGACATTTTTATGCGGAGGCCTACCGTGTCGGAACAGCAGGCAATCTTCCAGAAGAGGTGACTGAAGGTGTTATATTTACGTGTCTATTCCACCAAATTCTTTTTCTATTCAACTTGAACGAGAAGAGTAAATGGGTGACGGACTTCCTAGGAAGTACACCTGCCACGTATATATGAATGACGAGGCTACGAACGTGTTAACACGTTCGACGCCCAACGCGACGTTTTTGAGTTTCTTGCAGAGCCCTACTTGCGATTAAATTATTAAATGAAGATGCAGTACAAACCATCCGTACTATAAATTAACCCTCTACAGCCCAAGCCCGCCTTTAGACAGGCTTCGCGGATTCTCTTTTCAAATTATTCAGACATTATTTTCAATGTTCACCCTCACTAGAACGTCTTTAGAATATTTTCATCTATCACACATACACATTGTTTTTATGCTGACAGCTTTCCGCTAGTAGTATTTTATGTTGAAATTCGGAAATTCGAAATAAAAGTGGAGTAGGTTTTTTCAGATAATTAAAAAACTTGGGCGGTAGAGGGTTAATAAAAAGTATAGTATAAACAGTATAATTTTTTTTTTTATTCAAGTCATTTATTTTTACAGGCTCAGTTACATAGGTTTAAAGGAGCCGAACTCTTAGCTATACTTTTATTAGTATATATCAACATGTTTCCTTAAATCTAGGGTTAATAAAGTAGGAAACCGATTACTCGCGGTCGACTTGAGATTAGAAGGGTGACATAGTTTCTTTTGGAAAAGGAGGGGATATAAGGATATTGTACAATGTTCACACTCGCATTCACACTCACGCTCACCATACACAATTCTTAAATCTATTATTATATCTATTATGTATATACATTTCAGCTTATTCTATAGTTAGTCAGAAGGGAAACAGTCGCTCGCGAAGGAAAAAAAAGGAGAGGATAAGTGTGTACGGACAATCACACACGAAGATCGATAGTTTTAAGGAAAACATATATTAGGGACATGTAATCGAGGTCTAACCGAGCCAACACATCTCTCACCGGTACATTGGGCTGTCTACCTCGGGTCCGAAGGGAGTTTTCTAAATTCGATCTGGCGACAAGATACACCTCGCACGACCAAACAACATGCTCGATGTCGTGATAGCCTTGACCACAGACGCAGAGATTGTTGCTGGCAAGATTGAAACGAAAGAGTAGCGCGTCTAACGAACAGTGATTGGACATGAGTCGGGAGAAGGTGCGAATAAAGTCCCGACTCAAGTCCAGACTTTTGAACCACGGTTTGAGGCTAACCTTAGGGATAATCGAGTGAAGCCACCGGCCCAATTCATCTTCGTTCCATTTGCGTTGCCAGTTAACTATGGTATTTTTGCGGACTAAAGAATAAAATTCATTGAAGGCGATTTGACGCTGATAAATATCGCCTTCAATTGCACCTACCTTTGCTAATGAGTCAGCCCTCTCATTACCCGGAATTGAGCAATGAGAAGGGACCCACACAAAGGTAATGACATAACAGCGTCTGGATAAAGCACTCAAAATTTCTCGTATTCTCTCAAGGAAGTACGGCGAGTGCTTTTCCGGCCTCACTGAACGGATAGCTTCGACAGAGCTAAGACTATCCGTTACAATGTAATAGTGTTCAACAGGTCGTGAGACGACGCTGTCCAGCGCCCAATGAATTGCTGCCAATTCAGCAATATACACTGAGCAAGGATTCTGAAGACTGTGTGAGGTGCTAAAAAATTCGTTGAACACTCCAAATCCTGTGGACTCCTTTATAGTGGACCCATCAGTAAAGTACATATTATCACAATTGATACCCCCATACTTTTCATCGAAGATCGTTGGTAATCTGAATATCCATGGATATCTTGCTTCATGGACAGATCAAAATGCACAGAGGAATTGATGTAGTCAGGGAAACAAACACGGTTGGGAATATACGAAGAAGGATCAACCTGCATGGAGATGAATTCATGATATGAACTTATGAATCCGGAGTGAAAATTTAGCTCGATCAGCTGCTCAAAATTTCCGATCACCAATGGGTTCATAACCTTACACCGGATGAAGAACCGAAGAGATAATAAATTGAAGCGATCTTTTAGTGGGAGCTTTGGTTTTGCTGGTCTATGCTTCCTAGAAAAAACCACCATCTCTGTTTTCTCCGTGGAGAATTCGATCCCTAGCCCAATGGCCCAGGTTGAAAAATTGTTCAAAGTATCTTGTAAGGGTCCTTGCAGGTCGGATTCGTTAGATCCTACGACAGACACCACTCCATCATCTGCAAGTTGTCTTAGGCTGCAATTTTGTGTAAGGCAATTGTCGATGTCGCTTACATAGAAGTTGTACAAAAGGGGCTTAAACATGAGCCCTGGGGGAGGCCCATGTAAGAGAACCGACTTACTGCCGAATCTCCGTGAGAAAAGTTCAAATGTTTCTCACAAAGCAAGTTATATAACATATTATTCAATAGAGGCGGCAGACCCCGAGAGTGTAATTTGTCTAACAAAACCTCTATTGAAACAGAATCAAAGGCCCCCTTTATGTCCAAGAATACTGAAGCCATTTGTTTTTTTTCGGCGTAAGCCATTTGAATTTCTGAAGAAAGCAACGCAAGACAATCATTCGTCCCCTTGCCCCTGCGGAACCCATATTGTGTATCTGAGAGTAGGCCATTCGTTTCAACCCATCGATCAAGGCGAAACAAGATCATTTTCTCCAACAATTTCCGTATACAAGACAGCATTGCTATTGGGCGGTACGAATTGAAGTCGGACGCGGGTTTTCCGGGTTTTTGAATAGCTATAACTCGTACTTGTCTCCAATCATCTGGAACAATATTAAGTTCCAGGAACCGATTGAATAAATTCAACAATCGATGTTTCGCCACATCAGGGAGGTTTTTCAGCAAGTTGAACTTAATTCTATCCGATCCCGGAGCAGAATTGTTACATGAAGGGAGAGCAAGAGAGAATTCCACCATCGAAAACTCGGAATCAAGATCGCACCTATCTTGGGAAATATCTCGAACAATTTTTTGTACGGGAATCGATGTGAATATTCCTCGCTTTCATTCGTTGAAGAGCGATTTCTCATATTTCGAGCCACTTTCCATATTTTTTTCATTGACGTTTCTCGTGACAAACCTCCCACGAAATTTCGCCAATACGCACGTTTTTTCCCTTTGATCAAACTTTTGAACTGATTCTCAAGGGCTAAATACGTTTGAAAATTTTCGGGGGTTCCACGTTTTCGAAAAGCTTTAAATGCATTTGATTTATCCTGATAAAGCTTGGAACATTGGCTATCCCACCATGGATTGGGAGGCCTTCGACGAATAGTGGAACCTGGGATGGGTTTCGTTTGAGCGCGAGCCGCGCTGTCATATATCAAACAAGAAAGGAAGTTATACTCCTCCAATGGAGGAAAACCATCTCTGGAATTGATGGCTAGAGCAATCGCGTCCGAATATTTTTTCCAGTCAATGTGTCTTGTGAGGTCATATGCCATGTTTATAGATTCAGAAGAACTCGACCCAGTGGTGATGGAAATTTTGATTGGCAAATGATCACTACCGTTGGGATCCTGAATTACATTCCACTTGCAATCTAACGATAGTGAATTCGAGCAAAGCGAGAGGTCAAGAGCACTTGGGTTAGCAGGAGGTTTAGGTACACGTGTTGTTTCCCCAGTGTTCAAAACGGTCATATTGAAGCTGTTACAAAGGTCATATATCAACAACGAACGATTGTCGTCGTACTGTTCCCCCCAGACAGTTCCGTGAGAGTTGAAGTCTCCCAAGATCAATCGTGGCTCAGGAAGGAGTGAGCACATGTCATCAAGTTGTTTGCGGCTAACCGCAGCTCTCGGCCAATACAAGCTGACAATACAGAGGTCTTTGCCTTTAATGATTGCATGACAAGCAACAGCTTCAATCCCTCCAATAGGTGGAAGGTCAATTCGAAAAAATGAGTGGCACTTATTGATCCCCAATAGCACCCCTCCGTATCTGTCATCACGGTCCAAGCGTAAAATATTAAAATCGTGAAAAGAGAGATCATCTCGCGAAGAAAGCCAAGTTTCGGACAGAGCAAAAACATCACAATTGAACTTATGAATTAAAAATTTGAATGCATCCAATTTAGGGATAAGACAACGACAATTCCACTGTAAAACAGTGATATCTCCGACCTCTCTATTCAAATTAGACATGAGAGGGCATGTTTGCATCAATTGCTGTAAAATTGTCTTTAATACTGGAAGCATTGAGATGACAAGGGTTCTGATGGAGTCGGAAACATTAAAACACGTGAAGATTTGATCCAAAAGGTCAGACAACTTTATAAATCCCGATTGGGAAGTTGAGCTTGACGGCGAAACAGGGACAGTTGGGGTTTTTGTTGTCCCCTCGAGTGCTGGGTCATTCGAAGGTGAACTATTCCCACGGAAGCCAGGAGGAACCTGACTTTGCTTGTCCGCTGCATTCGATATTTTAGGCATGCTAACAGGGGGTATCACCGATGGAACTTGTCGTTGAAGTTTGGGAGTGGACACATTTTTGCGCCGGGGATTCCCTTGGAAAATGAACGGTGTGCCCTCTTCAGCTGTGTCCGCTTCTACTTCGTCAACTGGCAACGTGGAGAAGACATTGTGTGTGGGGATTGGTTGTTCTTGTTCGGCCAGTGGAGAAGCGCCCTTTAAAATTTCCGCAAAAGTACGCTTCGAGCGTTCCTTTAAAGAGAGTTTCTGTTTCTCCCAGTGACTCTTGTAAGTTTCACAAGCCGAGAGCACATGTGGAATTCCTCTGCAATATGGACACTTTTGCTCAGTCGCACTGCAAGATTTACCCACATGTTGCTCTTCGCAAGTGGCACAGCGCTCCTTGTTGGCACAATAAGCTGAAGTGTGACCAACTGACTTGCATTTTTGACAAGTCATGGGCTTTGGCACGAAGAGTCGCACTGGCAGCCTCAATTTGTCCACCATAACGTAGTCAGGGAGAGCGGAACCAGCAAAAGTTACTCGAAACGAGTCGGACGGCGTAAATTTAGAGTTTTCCCCTTCCTGGAAGACTTTGCCGAGTTGTCGGCATTCTAAGATTTTGATTTTCATCAAAGGTAGTTTTTTAAATCTGCCATCTCCTTCTATAATTGATTCGCTCGTCAGACCCGTTTCGGTTATTACTCCCGAGATTTCTACGTCATGGGAAGGCACGTAGACACGATACTCTAGGGTAAATCTCTGGTCGACGACAATATCGTTTGCTTCTTTCCGATTATCCACGACAACACGCAGTTTGGTCGGTCTAACTTTTGAAATTTCTTTCAAGGAGGAGTATCTTGTCAGATCTTTCATGATCTGAATAACATTAAGCGCTTTTCCGTTTGGCTTAGGCCTGAGGAAAACAACCCATGGACCAGTTCCAAGTGCATCTTCCGGATAGACCTTGACACGTGGAGATGTGATAACATGAGAAGGAGATGACGTGGATTGGGTGGGATCGGTGACAACAGGGAGGGGAGGTGGGATCGAAGGAAGGGCGGAAGTGCTAGGGGATGGAGAGGAGTTAGTGGCAGACTTTTTAGAGGGGGGCTTGGTGGAGTTAGCTGACTCGTCCCCGGACGAAGCATCTCCTGTTAAAGTAACGCGTTTAAGTGTTTTCGCTGTTCCTTTCTTGTTAATTTTTACTAACATTGGGGAGTCATCGTCAGAGATCTCCATATTTGGAGACCCCCCTTCTGACATTCTACAATTTGTACTTATAATCTAATGTATTTAAAAATAATAATAAAAAAAAATTAAATAGAAAAAAATAATTAAATATATTCATTTTTATTCATCCAATTGTACACCAGTGCAGATAAACTGGCAACCGATGCTTGCTTCCCAATCGGTTGATGGCGCTCGGCACAATTGAATGTGTGTCGCACACTACCACACACAGTCGCCGGTGGTCGTTGAATCGCACTGTATGCGAATGAGTTGTAAGTGCGACGAGGATGGCGGCTCCTCCTCAATCGGATGATCACGCGCAAAGAATAGCTGCGATTATGAGTCGGCCAACGGCACTTCACCACAATATCCACGGTATGCGCAATCACACTGGTATTGGTGTGTACACGCGCGATATAATGGCAGCAATGGCGATGATACAGCAGAAATCAATCACTTTTCCAGCTCTGCTGAAATGATTTCCCGGTTTGTACACTGTCCAATGTTCCGCGGTGACAACCACGCGCGACGTGAGAAAAAAAAAATCCCAAACGAAAGAAGGAGAAAAAAAAACACTTGTCCGGTTTTGTAGCTAACGAGACCAATCGAATATCCGGAGTCGCAACAATCACGTCTGGCTACCGCAAACTTTAGACATGGAATGAAACAGTATAATATTATGGTTATGATTTTATAATTTTTCTTCATATCCTATAGTTACATTTAGGTGCCTATTCTGTCAAATACCTTCTAAAAATCCTACTCAATTCGAGCGAGGAAAGTGTCACCCATATCTGGGTGACGGGGCGTCGAAAGTGTTAAGCTGGTTCACCTCATTACGCAGAGTAGAGGTTTCAGTAACGAGAGCTTAGTTGCTGGACTCTATCTTCTTCTCGATACTCGCGTTACCACTATCGATCATCTACTTAATTCGAACCAACAGCACATCCAAACTTTTCACACCATCGTCAGTCCGGGCCACATCCTCTCTTGTTGTTTTATTGATTTGACCATCGCTGCTGGGTGATTCCACAGGCAAAGCAAGTGTAGGTTTGTTTTTATTCTATTTGTTTAGTGCCGCACGAGTTAGAGCTCTGTTTGTGTTCATTCGAGTGAGTGGTCCACGAGTTTTAGTATAACACAAAGCGATAGTGGCACTCAACAAGGCCGTTAGTATGGCGAGTATGGCAGATACCGTGACAATGAAGATCACTTCGATGCAATTTTTAAACTACCAGCGGTAGGATGGCACAAACAACTATGTTCGTCAGGAAGCGGCTACAGTTAAGAATCACATGAACGATACAAATCGTAGCATGGGTTCGGATTACACGGCGAAAAATTCAACTGAATTGCGACCACGAACAACTCACTGAGTACCGTTCACCATCACTCTCACCATCGTGTCCTTCGCACATTGCAGAAATAAAGTTTCTCTATGTTGAGTGCCTTGAGGTGAACACTTTATAAATGCCCTAGAAAATGAGATATTCTGAAAAGAGCCTAAATTATGAATGGATCAATATGATGACAGTAAACTCAAGCAATGAGAAATGCAACATCTACTTGAGAATTCTAATGTTTTCATTCAAAAATGGTGATGGTGACAAACCATGATCATAATTCCTCTTTGACGAAATTCGTTAAAAAACATAAAACATTGAATAATTTCAACGCCTAATGGTAGTATTAGCAACTAGAGACTTGGGGCTTTTCAACAAACCCAAACTCGTATCGGTTATATGTGAGTTTCATGAAGAAAAATCGATTGCATTTACTAGTTGCGTAAAAACACCCCAAACTGAACAAACCAAGATCATTTACCCTATGTTTGTTCAAAAACTACCTCATTGATAATCACAACAAGCCACGCTTCTCCATAATAATGTTTAGAATAAAACAATCGGACGAATCTCTCTCTTGAAACTAAAATGCATGAGAGCGTAAATATCAAAGCGTCTATGTATTTTCCTTTCTCTCTAATGTTAGAGGAGAGAGGAACTGCACTCTGTTTACAAACGCCATCGATGGCGAAAGTTCTCTCCTCATTTCCGCGAAAGCTTTCCGAGAATGGATGGCACAAAATGCAGCAAAGGCAAACATAGGAAACCACACAAAACCATGAGCGTGAGAGACCGAATAAGAGAAAGATTCGAATTGGCGCGCAACTCGAGGCCGGCCGCCACATTATGCTGAAGCTCAAAGCTTACGGTTGAACTCCGGGGGGTTAATGTCTTATGACACCGCCCCGCACACATCTGAACAACAAAAGCCAACTTCAATGGGTCACTCGTCGTCCCGTTTGGGTCGTCGAGATTTGTTGTTGAAGTTTGACCGCCGCGCTGCAGTCGGTGTCAAAGCGCGCTGCTTGCAGCCCATTCATTCCATCGGTGTCCGTTGATCGTGTCGGAGCTTTCGCTTCCCCCCGTGTGTCGTTCGTTCGTCATTCAGCCCGCCCTGTCCTGCCTGTCCAGCGAGTGCCGATTATAACATCGATCTTCAGCCCAGCGCAGCCGCTCATTTCACGTTACGTGTCGAAGTGGTGCACACGCATTTTTAATCTCTCGCGAGGGCTAACTGCTGCTGCTGCTGCTGCGTGATCCGTTCATCTTCCAAAGGCGTAACCATCCTTTGGGGTTTCTCTTGTGTGGTATGTTCTCATAATCGATCAACCGATTGATCGTCATCATCTTGAGGCGGACGTGGGTTTCGAGGTCGCACCCTCGCCGTTTGGTTGCAGACGATTTTGTTAGTAATCGGTGACCGGGTTATTTTCAGTGTATTTTTTTTTTCGCATGAATTGTGCATCGGTTGGATCGGTCCATCGTTAGAGCATTGCAACGCAAGAAACAACGAATTGAGATGATCAACTCTTCTTCGAGTGTGTTACGAGCGGCGATCAGATGACGATGATCATATACTGGGAGTGTGCCGTGTGCTTTGAAACATAATATTTATTCTCCTGTTGCCGTCGTCGGAAAGGTGATAATAAATATTACGTAAGGAATTGAGCCAAATTTTGGGTCGCCGACCAAAGTGAGGTGAGGTGAAACGGAGAAAAAAGTACACGTGAACCGATATTATTACTCAATGAAAGAAGCCTGTTCCGGCTGGCCCAAAAAGGTGTTTTTCTCTTTTTCAGTGTCGAGCGCGGTCTGTTTGAGTCCCTTTTATCCATTTTTCCGTACCGTATATTTTGGGTGGATCTCCTGTGCTGAAAACAAGAAAAAAAAAGAAGTGAAAATGTGCAATGATATTACAACGTGATCCATCTCAGCTGATTGTGAGTGCAGCTCGGGGCTGAAAGCAAAAGTGAAACAAAAAATAGGTGAACGAATTGTCGGTTGCCCAGATACTCAACTTTTGGTTTTTTTTTGCGAAAGAAGGAAAAGCGAGAACTGCAAAATGGTCATATCAACTCGTTTTGCGTTTTTGGCGGTGCTATCGACCGTTCTTTTGGCTTCGGTGGTTTGCGGCGGTCACTCGACGACTGGAAGAAATGTGAACGGTACCGCCTATCACCGCCACAATCGGCCGCAACAGCAGCGGAATCAGAATGGAACCTGCGGTGATAAGTATTGCCTGCAACAGGAACACCGTCAGTCAGGATACGGTGAAGGAGTGATTATGGGCGCCAATCGGGCCCTACGGCAAAAGGAAGTTTTGAAGCATACTTCGGTCATTTATGGACTGATCTCGATAGCCGAGCGGGAGGAACTATCGGAGCAGTGCTATGATGAGCTGCAACAAATCTACGAGGGTATCCAGCAGAAGGAGATCTGGGCATTGAAGGGTAAGTGGACTGTTTTGTTTCTTCGATAAGTTAGCACATCGATGGTGATCAATTAGGTTACTTGATAAGCTATGTTTTTCGATGCACTATTCGTTGTTTTATTTCCAAAAAATGTGCACTTTACTAAGACTGTTTTGATGATCCATGTGAAGAGCATCCCACATAATAAAATGGAGAAAACAGCAGCCTTTGAAGTGCTTCTGACAATCCTCCCAATTTTCGCTTCGGGAATGGGATTCAGAAGAGCACTGGAGCAAGACTATTGGACTATTCGTGTTTTTCTTGCCGAACGACAAAATTTTTTCAATGGCCTGGCAATCAAGTTTTGAAATCGTGTATTTATAAAGCCGACTCTTACGCATGAAGCCATCATGCGTTGTACGTTTGCGTTTGTTGATATTAAAGGAATCATATCGAACACCTTTTGTTGTTAAGCCGGCTTTCGATTTTCCAATTGGTGGATTGTTGACCACTGTATAATTTACTCGCAATCATGTTTGTCAACTGAACTGAACCGTCAAGGGCTTTCATGAAAAGGCACACAGATAATACGATGGATATGATGAATATTCAATGTTGTGCGACTATATTATTTTTGTGCCGATTGCAACAAGAGCTTGAGAATTTGATTTATTTGAACACAAGCGCGATCAAATGCGTACAGCATATGCGATCTAACAATTATTTTGAACTTCAAAAATGATGATAATTTTACTAGATTGTGTATGGAGACAATGTGAAAATTTTCGGCATAGTAGAAGAATTCTACAATAAGGAGAAGTATATTGTAGGTTTGTAGAATGTTGTTTGTTTTGGAAGATAACGACATATTCGCGGAGGATAAAAGATTGTTCAAAAATGATCCTAAAACGATCATTACGCGATCATTAAGAATATCAGTAATAACATTAGCAGCAATTCAAATCATCGTTATTCTTCAGTCCAACACAAACATTTTCATAGTCATTATTTTCCTTTTTTCGAAATGAGCATTTTGAATGAAAATTATGATTGGAATTTAACTTCAACTGTAGCAAATAAATATCCTGATTCCCATCTTGAGAAATTGTTTCTGGTATTGGTTTCTAATTTCAAAAATTTGATTTGTTTTTATGGTGCCCTTCACTGAAGGATTTAAAAAAGTTCAGAACAACATGTTTTGAGAATAGAACGCACATTGCATTTTTTTCATTGATCTTCTAACAATTCAATACTGAATTTTAGTAATAGTAATCTTAATAGCTGATTGATTGAACATTGTTATCACCATTCATAAATTATGGTTAGTGGAAAAAAATATCCATAAACCAATAGTTCATCATAATTCCAGCAGCAGTTGCGTTGATATCACGTAGTAAATAGTAGTGAGCGATTTGACATCAAAAATCAATGGTTTTACCAGGCTTCAAAATAACGAGAAGACAAATAATTAGTTAGGGGGATCAAACTACTTGGATTATGTGAACAACGGAGAGATTTACCTCGCAAAAGCTCCAAGATGGTGAAGGAATCATACCGGGAAAACTCCATGAGATTGTGAGCCTGTCGCCATGGGATAGCATGAGAATCGATTTGATTGAATAACCGCTGGTGGAACTCTTTGAACTACGATTCTTTGATAACGGCTGGCCAGTATGGCCTAAAATGAATTGCACCGGGATAAAATTTCCCGATTGGTGAAATCCCTTAACATGATTAGAAACTATAAAAAATTGATAAATTTACCTTAAACATGATTAAGCTCTCTACACCATAGCAAATCGTGGACCTTATGCGGGCAGTAAACATCATAAAAGCTACTACTACAGTGATAGACATTCGTTTAACCGCACTTGAAAAAAAAAACTTGAAACAACTAGGAATGTTCTTTTTATCGGGATACTTATTTGCTGTAGTGATAGTATATTTAAGTCACTTTTATTATTTAACAAAAATTGGTCTATCTGAGAAAGTGGTACGAAATTTCGATGTCCTGCTCATACATTAAGGCAGAATCGGTGGAAGAAACCTCAAAGGAAGCCGAAACCGACCGCCACCCATAAGCAGGACCATCTCATTTTCGCCCGGCAATACATGGAATGGAAACTAGAATGGAGAAATGTAGTATTTTCCGGCGAAAAAAGTTCAATTTGGATGGTCCGGACTGTTACAGTTGCTATTGGTATAATTTAAGTCAACGGCATGTCGTGAGATCGAAGCGAAATTTTGGGGGCGGAAGTTTGACAGTGTGGGGAGCCGTTTCCTATCACGGCAAGCTTCTCATTTCTTTCAATTTCACCCGAATGAACTCAGAAAAGTATCTTCAATTACTGAAGCACGTTTTGATTGGCCATATTGAGAATAACGTTACCGAGGATGTCGTTTTTTCAGCAGGATTATACATAGATCCAAGTTTCCAAGCAATCGAAGGCATGGTTTACCGAGAAGGACATTCCGCTTCTTGAATTGCAATCCATTCCGCAGTCGATTGCAATCCCATAGAGAACCTATGGAGAATCTTGGCCGAGATGGTCTATGCAAACGGATGACAATTTGACAACATTTCCAGTCTCAAGGCAGTAATTCAGGAATGTTGGGCTATAATCAATATGGCAACACTTTAAAAGCTGTCTGACTCGATGCCAAATCGAGTTTTCAAAGTGATCCGAAATGGAGGTGGACATATTAAATATTAGCTACCTATTGGACTCGAAATTTGCCGCACAAAAACAAAAAGTGAATTTATACTTTTCTTAGAATGAATTCGATGAAAATAAACAATAATCGTTTTTTATGAGCAAAACTGTACAAAGAATTGACTTGTTTTTAAAAATATTGAGGAAAAATAGGGTGCGGCTAAACGAATGTCTACCACTGTACAGGGGAGCTAGTGGTATATCATCATAAAGTTTGTTTTTCTGTCCATTTTTCATCTCAGTTAATCTGTTTTATGACACCATGAGCATCAATATCTTGGTATCTATCGATACGATCTAATACTTCCATGAAAAAAAATGCTATATAATGATTTATTTGATTTATTTCGGTTGCTTTCATTATTATTGTGGATTGTGAATGTTCGTATTATTGTTATCGTTCTAGACAAATAATTGAAGAATAATCCTTTTTTTCTATTTTATAAATTGATTTCAAAGTGCTAAAGGATGCCTTCAGCTGGTGCAAACAACCAATTTTGATGGCTATATGAACTAATTTTTTATTTTTCACTGAATTCAGCTCATTGATTTAATGGAGAATCGCAAGAACAATAAACGTATCAAAAACTATTTTATAGAAATAAGCAATTCGAAATGTGAAGTATATTACAACAATTAAATTTGCGCTAATAAAAACAATTAAATTTGAAAAATACCTCAGTTTTATGACGTGGGGCTACGTCTTTCAGGTAGGGTGCCAACTCAGAAAACAGGTCACGTTTGTATGAAATAAAGTTAACGTTAATAATTATTTTCACTGCGAACGAATTCTGATACTTTGTATATCAATCGGATCGTAAATTCTCTCAGATTTGTTGGATATACTATACATTACAATTCCCTAATCCCTAAGCGGTTTAAATTAATGAAAACTGAAAACATTCCCATTTACCCACACATTTGTTCCGCAGATTTGTGTGTTTCCCTACCCGTACCGTCAATAGTGAGCAACTAATACATTCGTTTCTGCCCGTCTTCAACTTTTTTGGTATAAATAAGCTATGCACGGTTTGAAATCACAGTCTCGAGCGTGCAGGCAAGCACAGCATAACGAGCGGACACCTTTTGCTAATGCTGTTACTGGTATGCTGACAATCCAGCAAAAAATGGATATGGGGGCAGCATTAACGAAGAATAAGGGTTGTTCTGTTTTGTGAACCATTCTTCTTTATGTGTTCCACCTCTACCATTGACAATGTACTTCTGACCTTTGAAAAAAAAAAATACTTACGTGTGATTTAATTCTACAAATGCTACATCCGACGCGAAGTATTTTTTCATCGGGCCTTCACTTTGGGTTTTAGAACAGAAACAAAAACCTCTACTCGTTGGCAGACTGATTGTTTTTCAAAAATGCAATTCATAATAATTCTTTTCGGCTTTACTTCTGCACGCCAAGGCAATCTCTGTACTAAGCTTGCTTTGTGCATATTCTAAGAATGTATTCTGAAGCAAAAAAAAAATCCAGGGGTTGTATCCGAGACACGACCGCTTAGGACGTAGGACTATGCAATTTTGACGTAGGATTACGTCTTTCGGGAACATATTGGGGTACAAATTGAATATCGAAAATCGAGTACATTGTGAAAACTGTCCAATTTCAAACGCTTATTGCTCAGTCATTTCATGATGGATTGATGAATTTTTTGCGTCAATCGATTTCGGTACTCCATAACAATTTTTTATATTGAAGAAAATAATATATGTCATGAAATTAACTATCCAACAATTGAAAAATCTCAACCCCTATCCTAACGGAAATACCCACTTCTGATTGGTCGAAATTGACGACACATGCGGCGGGTCCCTAACAGAAACATCGAAACCAAGCTGCCTGGCAGAAATCGACAATGCAAATACATGAAAGTAGGGGGAACTTTTGCTCCCACCGAAATGTGTTCCCTAACAGAGCCATCAAAACTAAGCTGCCTGGGGGAAATCGGCATTGCAAATACATAATGAAGTAGGGGGGGGGGCTTGTGTTCCTACTGAAATGTATTCCCTAACAGAGATATCAAAACCAAGGTGCCCGGGGGAAATCGGCATTGCAAATATATGCAAGTCGGGAGCATTTTTATATTGCAAGTAAGGTGAGTGATTCTAGCAAATAAAAATTCTAGCAAATAAAATTTAATTTTGGAACTTTAATGTTGGTTGCTTCGTTAAATTTCATATCGAAGACCGATCGTGTATTGTGAAAAATTTAGCACAAGTGTAAGTGTAAAGTTGTATATGGTAGCAGTTGTGTTAAAAATGACTTGATACAGGTCGTAATCGATTATATATAATCGCAATTTCACTTTCAACGATAAATTTCGAATCCAATACATAATCGAATCACAAAAAAGCTATTTTTCTATTAATGTTTGACATTCATATATCAATGAAAAAATTGTTTTCTTGAGATTCGATTATGTATAGGATTTGAAAATAATTGTTGAAAAAAAATGGTCGACTATATATAATCGAGTCCGACCTGTATATGAAACGGTTTATTTCAATTTTCTTTAAAAAGAACCGAGGTGTGTTTCCGCTCGAGAACGGGTCGTTTGGTTTAAGCTGTCTGTTTTGTTGTGTTATTTTTTAACCCAAGAAAAGTTTATACGGCGAGAAAAACTAGAAAAGTGAAGAAATATTAGAAAAAGTGATTTCCTATATGCTCTTCTTATAGCATTAGATGTTGTTAGTCCAATTAAAATTCGCATTGGGTTGAATAAACACTCAGAAAGTAAAAATTATGCAAGAAAATTTCCTTTTCCAATTCAAATGTGTTTTCTCTATATGAAAGCAACATGTTTTACTGATGAGAAAAATTGATTATTGTGTTCGGTATTGGTAATTATCTTATATTACATTAGTGATTTTTTTCTCTCTATTTCATCCATACATAACACAGGAGGCATCTCTTCTTCTCGTTCCACTTCGGTATCTTTCAACTGTCAACTGTGTTTGTGAAAATGGATGACTATGCTTAGTCTGATATCACAGTTTTATTAGGTATATAATACTTAAGAAGCAAAAAAATGGTGTCAATTGGACTGTCCCCTGAATAGCCGCAACCGGTTTGTTGAACCCTTTCAGCCAAAACCTTGTAAACTGGTGGGAGTTCTACAAGTTTTTCTAGTGGACCGATTTCAACCAATGAGTTTTCTTTTACGTAATCTTGGATACATTTCCTGTCATCGTACGCAGGATTTTTTCAAAATATTGATTTTTGACGAAATGGCGACATTATTTGTAAAAGAATTGCGTTTTTGCCTCAAAAATCGAGCCAAAAACATTAACCAAAATTTTATTTTTTATTCTATTTTATTCCGAAGGTAGAACTCCCACCAGTTTGCAAAACTTAGTTTCGGAAAAGCACATTTTAAATTTTGGATCCGCGAGCATAAGGTTGACGTCTAGATGACGCCTCTTGCAAAAATCTACTTGACTATCACGAAGCACCATCTTTCAATGGGTACGTGTCTAAGTTTGACAGTAATCGGTCGATTGCTTCGTGAGTTACAGCATTGAGAGCGAAGCAATTTTTGTTATTGTGAAAAAAAAATGAAAAAAATCGTATTTCGTGTGTAACTGCATGAATTGGGCTTCGAATTGCTTCCGCATCCACCGTATTCTCCAGATCTGGCCCCCAGCGACTATTTTCTGTTCGCAGACCTGAAGAGAATGCTCGCTGGCAAGAAATTTAAAACCGATGATGAAGTGTGTACCGAAACTAAGGCCTATTTTGAGGAAAAACCGAAAGAGTACTATAAAAATGGTATCGAAAAGTTGCAAGATCGCTATAATCGCTGTATCGCCCTCGAAGGCAATTATGTTGAATAATAAAATTGAATTTGCAAAAAAAAAATAGTTTTACTGTGCTACCTTATTAACTTTTCAGCCGAACTGTTAAATGGCTTGTTACTTTGGAACGGAGCATGGGACAAACCTGGGACAAAAACTATAGTAAATTAGGTATCCCAGAGAACATTTTAGGCTAGATTTTTTAAAAAATTTTTTCAAGTTTCCATAGTGTACTACCCCCTAAAGCAACCAAACAGTGTTTATTTACTGTTGTCTTGATAACTCAACTGCTCCATTCAGAGACAAACTACTGCCCACAAGATGGTATTTCGTCAGCATCAAATCGAAATATTTTCCGTTTGTCGTGCTTTGAACAATGGCACCGCGGAAAGTCGTAGAAAAGGTTGCAGCAGTTTCAAGCTGCAACGGTTGCAATATCATTTGCTGCACTCTCGCGTCGATAATTGGTTGCTGACAGGAGGTGAAGTTTGCACAGCGCTTGGGTCAGAATGGCTCAATCATTGCACATGGGCTCCCGATGGAGCTCGCGACATTCAAAGGCACTGCGCTGCCGTTGAACCAACGATAACTTTTTTTATTCACACTTCGTTGTAATCTACTCGAAGAGATGTAGACAGTGATGATGATTGATTTATTGCTTCGACTTGAGTAGTGTGGAAACATTTTTTATACGTCTCAGTTAGGAACGCTCTAACACAACTAATTCAACAGAAATCCTATACGATAAATAATAAACGAGGGACTTTTGCACTTGTGACTTGTTTAATAAACTCATTATCATCATCGATAATCATAGTGCTCCCGTGGCCGAGTGGTTAGCGTCATAACTAACATGCCGGGGGTTCGGGTTCGATTCCCGTTCTGGTCGGGGGAATTTTTCGTCAAAGAAATTTCCTCCGACTTGCACTGTGATCACGCGTATTCTAGAGCTTGCCACTCAGAATGCATTCAAGCGGTGTTATTTGGCATAGAAATCTCAACAAAGTACTAATAAAAATGACGCAAGTAATACTACGTTGAGACGGCGAAGTTCCTCTAGGAACGTTAGTGCCATTGAAGAAGAAGATCATCATCGATGAGCATCTTGACTTTCAGTGGTGCAAATCTGAGCTGCACGAGTTTCTAATGAAGAACCTTCACCCACATCAACCACATAAGCCGGTTGGGCCTAGCTTTAGTTACGCACAAAAGTTGTTCCGCGCAGTCATAGGCCAACGATCGTGATTTGCCAAATCAATTTCAGCAATCAGCAAAAACAGTAATGCCGGCTTGTCATTTATGTGTTTCTGCGCAACCATTGTCCGGATTAGCCTCAACAAAAAAGAGCGGCGGCAAAAAGATAACGAGAACGAAGTAACTCTATGCAAATAGTCATGGTTAAAACACTGTTGGTATTGGTTAGTCGAAAAAGTTGACAGTTCCGAAGAGATTGCCCAAATCATGTACGGATATGGCTATCGGTATGTTAAACTTCGTAGTACGTGGAGTCCTTTTTGTTTTTCAGTATCTTTCGGATTTGGCAAGTGATTGAGTAGCTCACTCATCAGGAATCAGGAATACGTGTTTTAAGTAATTTAATAACATGGTGTGAAAAAATTCATTTAAATTTTAACATTTCAAAACTAACTTCGTGTCTTCTAATCTGATAAAGATTACACTATCGAGTTTGGGACCCAAATTGGAAGTCGCCTCCAGACGTCGACACTGACAACTGAGCTGAAGAGCTGTTCATAAAGAACAGCTCTTTTAGATGAGCTGAGCTGATCTGAGCTGTTCATCATGATAAGCTGGATTGCACACCTCTACTAATAATAGGGTAAATGATCTTGGTTTGTCCGTTTTGGGGTGTTTTACGCAACTAGTAAATGCAAATCGATTTTTCTTCATGAAAATCACATATTGTAGTGTCCCACATATAATCCAAGTGATGGGTTTGTTCCTGTTTCTCGTTTATTATCACTTTCAATTATATTCTTCTCCAGCTAGGTAGTGCGGACTGAATCAAAACGGCTGTCAAAAAAGATCCAATTGAAATGTCAAAAGAGATCCAACGATCAGGAGTGTTATTTTTCTTATGATAATCAACACTATAAAAGAGGTATTGTTGTCAAGGGCAAAAATAATTAAAATTATAAAATGAACGAGCTACATTTTTCCGTCAATTGTTTAATTAACCATTGCATCTCTGAAAGAGCATCTCAACCTTTCACTGAGCAACGCATTTTTAATCTCCCCTCCCTTTGACATAACGTTTTTTCCGAACGAAATAAAAACAAACGAAGTCAGAGTCACGTAAATGTTTACTCCTGCGATTTGAAAATATTCGATAAAAAGTGGAAGGAAGAGATGCCAGATGATTTTTGAAAAAAGTCTGTAAAAACAATGTCTGTTAAAAATGTGGAAAAGTCTGTAAAAGTGTACATATCTATAGAAATGTTTTTTAACGTTAATTTTCACATATTCGTTAATACTTTGTACATCGCGATGCACGTAAGATTGTATTTTGTATATATATACAGCCATTCCATGCCAAACCAATATAGTGATTCTCAGATCTTCGTCAAAAGTGGTAATTTTGTTCTTTATCGCAAAACATTAAACTCGTATTTTTTTATTTTTTCATTAGGGTGCCCATTTCCATTTTAGGGTGATCCAAAAAATTATTTTTTTCCATTTTTTCAAAAATGACTTTTTTTCAAAATATTATAACTTTCGAACCACTTAACCGATTCAGATGATCGACATATCAAATTCAAGCCAATGAGCTTTAATTGAGAAGTATTGAACGTGCAGGTAATATGGATCCTATTTTCGCAATTATTGATTGTAGTCGTTTTTCAATGTATTCATGGCTTTGGACTAGGGGGCGCTTTTTTTTCTATATTTTTAATTGAAAGCTGAGAATTTTTACATAAAATATCTCGATATCAGAGATGCTTTTTTTCGTTTTTGAAATATGATTTTTCAGAACTAATCGATGGTTCGAAAACAATTTTTTCCCATTTTTCCCACTACAAAAAGTCATAACTTATGAACTATTGGACCGATTCATATCATCGACATATCAAATTGAAGCTTACGAGTTATTTTTCTATGGAAAAATTTTACTTTTGCGAAACAATTGAATTTTTTATTTTTGTAATTATTGATTCAGTTAGTTTTTCATAGTTTTCTCGGTTAAAGATAGGAGCGCTATAATTTTTTATATTTTTCATGGAAAGCTGAGGATTATTTACCTAACATATCTCGATATCAGAGATGCTATAATTCTCATTTTTAAGTTATAACTTTGTAAATTTAACATGTTTTAAGTTTTCGATCAATATTCATATGTGACTGAACTAGACCTATGCTACTAGAATCCAAACTTCCCGCAAGGGTGATATTTTTTCAAATTTTGCTTATTGGCTTCCATTTAATATATCGATCATCTAAATCGGTTCAGTAGTTAAAATGTTATGATTTTTTGCAGAATGTTATTTTAGGACAAAGGGGGAAAATGATTATTCGAACCACCGGTTAACTTTGAAAAATCATATCTAAAAAACAAAAAAAATAGCATCTCTGATATCGATATATGTTATGTAAAAAATTCTCAGCTTTCAAGAAAAAATATAAAAAAATATGGCGCCCTCTAGTCCAAAGTCATAAAAAAATAAAAATACGACTACAATCAATAATTACTAAAATATAATCATTTTTTTCGCAAGTTAAATATTTTTCACTAAAAGGCTAGGTCATTAGTTCAATTTTATATGTCGATCTTCTAAATCAGTGATTCAAAAGTTATTAATTTTCATTTGTAATTTTTGGGAATAAGTGGAAAAAATTGATTTTTCGGGCCACTTAATAACTTATGTGTTGTAAGTGTGTTTAAATGTTTCAACAATCTACACATACATACATACACATATATACGCGTTGTTAATTTTCATAAAAATCAGTATTTCTTCGTTGATATATTGGACATCCACCAAGGCTTGCGGTCTTGTCGTTGATGAAATTTATAAGAAAATGCAGTGAATATTTTCCATCCGCCATGCAAGGCTATACAAGTTTTAGATCACCACACGGCCATGAACCATGTCTGTGGTAACAATATCGAACAGTAACCCATATTATATTTAAGCAGACCCGAAAGCGAATGTAAGTTGTTGAAAATAGAATGAAAATTTTTATTCGATGTTGTTTAAATACTTTGAAGACATAGTCCTGACCCTAACTTAACTATTCTTCAATAAATCTCCTTGCATTTCAGCAAAACAATCTTATCTAGAACAGAAAATAATTATCAGAGACAATTTTCGTTCAAGATTTTTCCTTACCTGCAGAGAATGCAATTTTTCATTAATTGTGAATAACCGTATCCTCTCTTTCGTCTGCAATGATGTCATGGCAAAAGTACGAGTTCCAAACTTTATACACACCAGATTGGCCAACCAGAAAGACTGCCGGGCCGCAGGTTGAGTATCGCTGGTCTAACGTCATGTGTATTGATATAAACTAAATATAATAACTTTTCTGTATTAAAACTATGGAAAAATGTCAAATGTCGAATATCTTTGATGTGATGAATAAAGCCTCTTATTTTTCAAAAACCTGTGAAATATTTTTGTATCCAAAAAGTCTACAACAAAAATGAAAAGTGTTTTACAGATGTCTGTAAATTTACAAACATATTTGTAAATCTAGCATCCCTGGTGGTCTGAGAATTTATTGCAAGAAATCGCTTGAAAACATGCATGAATTTGCTTGAAAATGAAGTGGATTGAGTCCGCACCACTTAGTTCTCCAGTGCCCATCGCTATCGACCGATCCTCGTCACTCTCTCCATCTACCCCCCCCCTCCCATCTGTCAATGTATCAATGTTTTCATAAGCAGGTATGCAATTCTTTTATTGCGGTTAGAGATAAGACCCTACACTCCTCCCTTCTTTTAAAACAACATGTAACATGGTCACACGGTATTTTTATTTCGTATTGGCGCCGCCCACGTGTTCACTTACTAACTTTTCCGATAGTGACTTCACTTCACATAATTCGGTTGATTGACCTGCTTTGGGAATATTTGGTCTCCGTTCTGTCGACGTGACACACGTTGCACATAACCTACTTTCCAGATGGCAGAGACTTTATTGTTGCCTTCGATCCGAATAATTTGAAGACAACTCACAAGCAAACTTCGATTTTTTTGTGTGTTTTTAATCTATCGAGCACTTATTACTTCCCCTTTTCCTTTATCCCCAGATAAATTAAATATTAAGTATAAAACAGTACTAACGCTCCCAGAGAAACTTCACTGTGTCAACGTAGAATCAAAATCCCCCGACTAGAGCGGGATTCGAACCCGAACTCCCGGCATGAAAGATGTCACGCCAAACACTCGATCACAGGAGTACATTGAATCATTGCAACTTCACCAAAAAACAAATTTCTTGGAATTCCTCAGGAGCTGCACTTACCAGAAGCTCTGTTCTTTGGATCCGAAAGCCCCCGTGGAAATTAATAATAACCAAAACATTCTGAGACTTCCAATCTATTTTTAGAAAGTAATGCTAAAGAAATACGTCCCTAATCTCCAGTGTACTTTTATAACGTTTTTTTCCGCGCATCTGCAAAAATAGAGGCACATTTTAAGATGTTAGCTTTGCTAACTACATCTAGGAGTGAAACTCAAATTGCTGGAATCACAGATTTCCCTCGATTGAGGCTTTGACGAGAAAAACTAGAGTATGTTTTACACTGCAGGTTGAGTTTGTTGATCATAGGTTTCAACTGTTAGTCCAGATATACCTGGAAATTATCGATTTTCGCAAACGATTTAGTATTTTCGAACTATAAGAACTCCAATTTTTTTTTTGTTAAATCACCTGAACCTTCAATCAATACCAAACTAAATAACTGATTTTATTCTCTAATAAGTCTGATATATTTCATAAACCAATTGAAATACGACCGATTCCCAAATCGAATGCACAGTCGTAGCCCGATTGATTTTCGAATCGATTATAATTTTATCGATTCCCAAATCGATTTTTTGCCGAATTTTTGTCGATTTTCAAATCAACTTTCGTTTTATCAATCCTTGAATCGACAGCTTATGGCCCATCTCACCGATTGCTAAATCGATTATCATATTATCGATTCTCAAATCGACAGCTTATGGCACACCTAATCGATTTCCAAATCGATGTTTATCTTATCGATTCCCAAGCCGATTTTGATCTCATCGATTCCCGAATCGATTTCTACTTCATCGACTTCCAAATCCAATTTCACCTTATCGATTCCCGAATCAATTTTCACTTTGTCGATTCCCAAATCGACAGCTTATGGATCATCATATCGATTCCAAATCGATCTTATCGATTCCCAAATCGATTCCCGAATCGATTCCCAAATCGATGATCGCCTTATCGCTTCCCAAATCGATTTTCACTTCATCGATTCCCAAATCGATTCCCGAATCGATTCCCAAATCGATGATCGCCTTATCGCTTCCCAAATCGATTTTCACTTCATCGATTCCCAAATCGATTTTCACCTTGTCGATTTCCATTTCGATGCTGATCATATCGATTCCCAAATCGATTTTCACCTTATTGATTCCCGAATCGATTTTCAACTTGTCGATTCCCAAATCGACAGCTTATGGATCATCATATCGATTCCAAATCGATCTTATCGATTCCCAAATCGATTTCATCTTATTGATTCCCAAATCGATTTTAATTTTATCGATTCTCAAATCGATTTTCATCTCATAAACCGATTGTTACAGTTTCGTCAAAACGATTTCACTCTAAATCGATTACACTTCTGATGGGAATCATGAATTAAAATAGTTCTCAATCCCACCTATTCTATAGAATTCTTTGCATCTTAAATCACAAAGTTTGTAAGTTCTCAGTTCTCGCACAACTTTGCCATTTGTTTCTTTCCTCTTTTTTCAATTTTATCACTCATGTCTGCAAATCTTACAATCAAGCAGAATCAACTCAAACATGTACTTCAAGGTCAACTAATTAGTATCGTACCTTATTTCACCATTTCGTCATCAAATGCGACTACGCTCTGTTTTAGACACTTTTTATGCAATTAGCACACACAGCTCTGCTTTTTTAGTGGAGCTATTTTCACTCGTGTGTAAATTGGAATCCTTTAATATTTTTTATGCATATGAATCTCCAGTTTTGTTTACACTTCACATCCCACAATACGACAGACATCTTGTATACCTTTTCATCGCATCGCATTCCACCGCATCTAAAATGACAAAATAAATAGTAGACCTCACCCACCTCGTCGCCAATTTGTAGTGTCCCACACATAATCCAAGGGATGGGTTTGTTCCTGTTTCTCGTTTATTATTACATTCAATTATATTCTTCTTCAGTGCCCATCGCTATCGACCGATCCTCGTCACTCTCTCCATCTCCCCCCCCCATCTGTCAATGTATCAATGTTTTCGTAAGCAGGTATGCTATTCTTTTTTTGCGGTTAGAGGTAAGACCCTATACATATAATCGATACGAGTTTGGGTTTGTTGAAAAGCCCCAAGTCTCTAGTTGCTAATACTACCATAAGGTGTTGAAATTATTACATTTTTTATATTTTTTAACGATTTTCCTCAAAGAGGAATTATAATCATGGTTTGACCACCTCTGATCATGGTTTGTACAAAAAATGATCATGATTTGGCTTTAGATATCACCATTTTTGAATGAAAACATTTTATTGGGCATTTTAAAAGCACAACACAGCCAATATATTTAGTCAAACTTTATTTCTGCTATGTGCGAAGGACACAATAAACAAACTGCAGCGCGCCAACAACTAAACAACATTAGTGAATTGGACAACTCATGATCAGAATTGATTTCATCAAAATGCGTTAATTTAATGGTATGGCTATGTGAATCTGATACAAATGGTATGCAAGAATGATGTTTACAATACTTGTAAGTGTTATAATCCAGAAAAGGTCTGAATACATGCGAAATAATCATCTGGTGATCGATGAAAAGTTAGTTCGAATGAGGGGCGCATTGACACCAATAGATGGTGTATTTTATAATCCTTTAAAATATGTGAATCCGTGAAAATATAGTATCAAACTACTGTAAAACATGAGAAAGACAATTTTATTTATATGTTTTGAAACATTCGAATACCTGATTTGACAAAGGTGAGCATTCAAGAAAGTGGACAAACCATGATCATATTTTTGACTGGACAAACCAAAATCATTTACCTTATGTCTTTTTTTAGCGAAACTCTATTCCAACACGACCACGTGGGATATTACGAACCCACAAAAGTGATGATGCCGAAAATTATGGAAGCACGAATTGTTACAACAGCCACCAGTTTTGGCACGACAAAAATGATTCACATTAAAAGGATCCTCCAAAATGCTATTCTCGGACGGCTCCAAAAACGGCTAGTGAAACGGTGCATCGAGTATCGTATTGATATTTTCGAACATACCATTAGTCACCATTCCAAATTCCAAACAAACGATACCACTCTGAATGGATTAGTGATGCAGAAAATATTCAGAGATCGTTGGATTTCCATAATCTTGCCGCTGATTAGTCATATTCGTGTTGCTCTTGCCTGGTGACCTAGCGACTTATATGGTTTACATTAATTATCTATTCATAGTAGAGCAGCGTGAGCAGATGCATTTTACGTATCTTTGTATTTCTCTTCTTCCACCGAGCTCATCTTGAACCCAAAACCGAATCTGATTTGGTGCGTAAGACGACGAAAAGCAACGGTATCCGAATAACACCTCTTTTGTGAAGGAATGGTGTAAAACTTGTTTTCCTTCAGAATCGGGTTCCTATTAACTCTCTATGAACTGCATCGTTTAACACATTAGGCGCTCTGTCAAATAGTTTATCATAGTTTTGAGCTGGCGTTGGATGAAAAGTTTGAAATAAAGTTTGAGGGAAATCCGGTTTTCATTAATGCAATCAATAACTTCGAAAACAAATCATAAATTTTCCATTCATACTGAAAATGCTTCTCTGTCTCTAAAAGCTGCTCGAAGTAGTATTCGAATTATAGAATGGTAATGCTTATTTGAATGCAATGTGTTAAAAATGGGAAAAAATAAACACTCGATGGAAGAGTAGAATATGCAGTCAATATGCCTTTGTGTCGGGACAATTTCGATTGTTATTTGATTGATGATTAACCTTATTCTCCGACAACAGTTTTGCTGAGATGTTATCTCGTAGAAAATTTTACTACACCCAAACTAGTGTTGGCAGAAAACATTTCATCTTTGGCAGAAATGATGCCATTTCATGTGCTGGAGAGTGAAATGCGCAAATACTGAGCTATTTTAAAAGCTTAAAAATGGTTAGTATGTATGCGAGCAGACATCTCTTTCTGTTTTCTTTACTCATTTCATTAGGAATTGTGCCAAATAAAAGTCCATACGACGTCAATGGGGATCAAACCAAGGCCGGCTGGAACACAAAGCTATTTCACACGACCACCCTATCCATATAGCTGCCAGCGCTATTATATGGAAGCGTGATAATGTTACACCTCATCATAAAATGAAGATGGAAAGTGTTTTCTAAGAGGATAAAGAAGAACATGAACGAGAATATATCTTTCTCTGTCTGGGCCGTGTGTTTGGCAAACTATACGAAAAGCTTTCCTATGCATTCATTTCAATGTGTCTCCTGTTTCACTCGCTCATATTGGCTCTAGCATATATATTATACAAATGATATACATGTATTGAGGAGTAGAACATTTTCTGTTATTTTTCAGCTCATTTAATGTAATAAATCGGGATGCCATAACTTGTGCTAAAATAAACTTTGGGTGTACGAAGAAATAAAAGCTCCGGGCCTCATACAGAGACAACGCATTAAGAGACCTCGCAGACTGCAAACCAATTCTCGGCCAATAGCTTGGTCGACTTCTAAATCAGTGCATATGCGCACAATACAGTTGAGCCGGTTTTTGCACTAACAGCCCAACCCTACCAAACTGTTGGCCGATCAAAAGTCTGCAGTCTTCGGGGCTTTAAGAAAATGTCCCTGCAAGTTTCAGATCACGCAACGTTGTAATCGACTGTATGGAATAAACATAATCTCATTGTTAAACGGCCTTTTCACGATCAGTAATAATGACAACGCTTCATCAAAATGTTCATAAGGTAAATGATGTTGGTTTGTCCGATTTTGGGTGTTTTCACGCAACTAGTAAATGCAAATCGATTTTTCTTCATGAAAATCACATGTAATCAAGACAGGACCAGTTTTTGTTGAAAAACCCCAAGTCTCTCGTTGTTATGAATACCATAGGGCGTTCAAATTGTTCAATTTTTTATGTTTTCAACGATATCCAGCAAAGAAAAATTATGATCACGGTTTGTCCGAAAAATGATAATGGTTTGTCCGGTTTTAGACATCACCATTTTTGAATGAAAAAATTCGAATTTTCAAGTAGATGTTGCATTTCTCATTGCTCTAGTTTACTGTTATCATATTGATCCATTCATTGTTTAGGCTTTCTCCAGAATATTGGCTTTTGTTGTGCATTTTAAAGGTGGATAACACTCAACACAGAGAAACTTTATTTCTGATTCGCGCAGGACAACAAAACTAAACAAACAAACTGCAGCGCACCAAGCGGTTGCCATAGTAATCATGTGGACAAACCAACATCAGCTAATCGGACAAACCATGATCAGAACTGAGGTACCGTTTTGTCTCAAATTCCGAACACTTAAGCCTTGATGGCCATTAAACAGTGTCTCATCACTCAAAATGGTAATTTTTCGCGAAATTAATTTTATTTTTGGACACAATAGAGCCTTCTTTTTCATTTCACTTCAAAAAAATTGATTCACAAATATATTTTCATCGTGAAAAACTAAAAATTACATTAATCACATTTGTCTCAAATTCCGAACACCATTTATGTCACTGATTCATATTCCGAACACTTTTGTCTCAAATTCCGAACAACAAAAATGCATTTATTAAAAAAACATCAAAACTTTTAAATTACTGGACTGATTCAGGTGATCGATATATCACATTAAAGCGAATAAGTTAGTCTTTTTTAGAAAAAAATATTTCACTCGCAAAAAAATGGATTTTGTTTTCGTAATTATTGGTTGTATTCGTTTTTATTAATTTACATGGTTTCGGGACCAAGGGCACTATATTTTTTTATTTTTTTTTCTTGAAAGCTGAACATTTTTTTACAAAACATATCCAAGAATCATAGATGTGTTGTTTATAGTTTTTGAGTTATTATTCTTCAAAGTTAACATGATTTAGTCTTCGTTCGATATTTCTATGCGACCAGACGAGATCTATACGAATAGGATTCCATTTTTTATACAAATTCAATATTTGTTCAAAGAAGACTAGGTCATTCACTTCAATTGAATATGCCCATTATTCAAATCTGTTCGGTAGTTCGAAATTATGAATTTCTAAAAAACGTCATTTTTGGAAGAAAAAAAAAGGGAAAAAGATGTTTTAGATCATCGATTAACTTTGAAAAATTATAATTCAAAAACGAAAAAGAACACATCTCTGACTTTTTGATATGTTATGTAAAAAATTATCAGCTTTCAAGAAAACATATAAAAAATACAGTGCCCGGGTCCCGAGACCGAAACTATAAAAAACAAACACGTATTATGAAAATAAAATTCATTTTTTGCAGGTGTACTATCTTTAAAAAAAACACTTAACTGGTTTTAATTTGGTATGTCGATCATCTGAATCGGTCCAGTAGTTCAAAAGTTATGATTTTTTGAAAAAATGTTTTTTTTTCCAAAATATATATTTTTATCAAGGCTCATATGGCGTTAGCCTCACGGGACCGGGAGTTCAATACTTTGACAATTTTTTTTATTATCTATGTTAGTAATATGTAACCGATTACTCGCGGTTGGCTCGAGGTTAATATTACAAGTGTTTTCATAATTGGGATGTTGCTGTCTCGTTGCATGCTCTGTACGTGTGCCCGACACCGAATACTTCCTATTGGGATGCAGCTGACCATTAAGCAGCAACGCCCCCCTAGTTTGTACCCCATATCTAGCGTGGTGCGTCTTCTCGACTCGGGGAATCCAGGATAAAATGGTCACTAGCCGGCGCAATCATCAGTTCGTGTAGAGTTGTCATGAGTGGTACAACCTTTGGCTCTTGTTGAATGATCAGTGGACTGCACAACCTTTGGCCCGGAAAAAATGTTATTTTAGGAAAAAAAATGAAATTGGAGTACCACTATATTGCGTTAGCATGGAATGGCTGTATAATCGAATCAGTATATAGTCGAGTCCGACCTGTGTTCAGGGCACTAGTTTTGTTATTGTGGTTTTAGTTGAAAACCTGACTAAGAAAATCAATTTTACTTAATATGAAAACAGCAATCAAATAAATTGAAAAAAAAACTGCAAAAACTGAATGATTAACGTTGCTTATCTTTTACGGAAGTTGCTAACGCAAACATTTTATCATTGGTTTTGACTGTCACTTTTTTTGCAAATGCTTGATATTATAAATTATAGGCTGTATCGACACCTGTAAATGGTGTTAAAATGAAGTTTATAACCCAAAGAATGTCAAGGCTGTCATTATTCGATTATTTATAACATTAAGGTCCAGAAAAATTTACATTTAAAATGAAGTGTTCGGAATTTGAATCATGCATAGAAATTTGATTCAAATTCCGAACACTACATAAATACTAATTTTAATGAATATGTCTGCATGAAATATTATTTTTTTTTCTTCTTTTTATTGTAGATTCTTACTTTTTCTAGCAGTTAACATGAAAAAAAGCAAACAAAAAAGTTGAAACAACTACAAAAACTGAAAAATTAACGATGCTTGTTTTTCACGCAATTTGCTAACGCGTTTTATCTTTGGTTTTGACTGTCACTTTCTGTAAATGTTTACTATTATTAATTATAATGTATCAATACCTGTAAATGATGTTAAAATACAGCTCATACCTCAAAGAATGTCAGGGCTTTCATTATTCAATTATTTATAACATTGCAGTATAGTAAATTTACATTTAAAAATGAAGTGTTCGGAATTTGAGACTGTTCGGAATATGAAACATTACATGATTTACGTAAATGAATCTGATACAAATGGTGTGCAAGCATGATGTTTGTAAGTGTTATAATCTAGAATAGGACTGAATACGTACCAAATAATCATCTGGTGATTGATTGAAAGTTAGCTCAAATGAGAGGCGCATTGACACCATGGATTTTATAAACCTTTCAAACATGTGAATCCGTAAGAATATCCTATAAAACTACTGTAAATCATGAAGAAGACAATTTTATTTATATGTTTTGAAACATTTGAATACCAGATTTGATACAGGTGCGCTGAACTAGAGCATTCAAAAAGTGGACAAACCAAGATAATATTTCCGATTTGACAAACCAACATCATTTACTTTATATCCATTCAGGTCATTTCAGGTTTCAACCTAGTGTTGGGGAGGGTAGTGCTGAATCGCTATTGTAAAGTACTTAAAGTACCTAAAATGTTTTTTTGCGATTTCAACATTAAATTCGATAGCAGGACACTTTAAGCCCTTTGCGGTCGGAATTAATTTCCCTTGAAAGAGACCCTCTTATCTTTCCACGTTAATATTTTGTTTATACCGAGTTCATAGAAAATACGTATACATTCGTGAAAAAGTCCCCTAGACATTAAAATTCGTTTAGAAAAATGTAAAGTATCACATCGTTGGATAAAATATTTAGTATGATTTTTTGCTATGGTGACTGAGAGCACACAAACGACCGCAAAGGGTTAGAATGGTTTCTTATAATTGGTGTGGTTCAGGAGTACAATGAATAAGAAATACCAAATCAGAATGACATTTACTCCACATATTCAAAAATGGTGGTCTAGAACCCATTCCAGTTTTATGATATTGATACAGATACGATAATGATAATATAAGGCTTTTACATCACATTGAGCTTTTTTACATTAAAATTTCTGATAATCTCGCGGAATCGAATAATTGAGTACGTCTCTAATGCAATTGAACCAGTTGATCGCGTTCGGAAGAATGAATATCTTGGAATGATAGTGGAGTGGATTGAGAACTGATTCAACTATGTGAAATACAGCTATAAGAATGAGCCATCTAACCGTATCAAATTTTTCGCTCTTCAATTTTATATTTGGCCAATGAAACGTAAATATTTTCAATATACAGCGCTCGCAGAACAGAATAATGCATTTGATTCGAAATGTAATAGGTTCACTTCCTCATTTTCAATGCTCATCGTTCAGCAGTGGTTGTTTGTGAAGAAAAGAATTGTGTATTGAAGCAAGGTGTTAATTTTGAAAGTAGTTAACGGTTTGCTGTCTCGATGTGTGTGAAATTTAGTTGAAAGAGGAAGTGAAATTTCAATTTATCACACTAGAAACGAAGATAAATCAAGAACACCCCATTTCTCGGCATGTGCTTCACAAAATTCGTTCTATTTTGAAGAAATTAATGTTTCCAACTCGATGCCAAGACATATCAAACAAGTAGTTAGCAAGAGTTGAAGCTTTGTTTTGATGACAGCATAATTAATTTTTCAACCTTTGAAAATAACTAGAACTGACGATGTTTTTACCAGGGGTTCTCAAACTTTCCAGAATGAAGTCATACCACAGACCCCCTAGAGCTAGATTTCTTCGAAAATCTTATCTCATTTTTATCAATTTAGAAACATTGCAGTTAGTTCAATGAATAATTTGACAGTATTTTCTCAAAAAATTCAACAAATAAATAGACATGAAATTTAGTTAAAATCAAGTGTAATAAATTATTATTAATACACATTACTCACAAACTATAAAAACGTTCAAATCGCAAACCAATCTAACCGCTACTATCAAAATATCAAAGTACGGTTCAATTTTGGTTAGTTAAAGCCTGAAATCTCCGCGTTCGTTGATTTTCAAATGGTTTCTTCGATATCGGGTAGTTTGCAACCACACTGAAGCCTTTTCCGACAAGATATCCTGATGAAAAATGAGAAGACATCTTTCAACAATGTCCCATGACGCAAGATATTCTATTTCAATGTTGCGTTGTAACCAGAACTTATGACAACCTTGGTTGTACTCTTGCTTGAGCTCCTCATCTGAGCTGATGATAATCAATTTATCTTGCGTTATCACCTTGGCTCATTCCAGGGCAATTTGTTATCCATTGAGGAATTTGAAAATATTGAAGATCCTGAAACATCTTAGTACAATCATTGTGTAATACGTCCAATTGAGTAACATACGATAATATAACATGATCTTGAAGCTTTTGTAATAATCTTGCCAAATGCGGAAACTGTTAATATTTTTTCTGCCTAAATTTTGTTTTAAAAGTTTTGACAGAAGGACCGATATTATTGGTATTGTTTCAATCAAGTTGAGATCGTCACCCTGCAGCTGAAGCACAAATTTGAAAAAGGCTGAGAATCTTTCTAAACAAGGGCCTCTTGGTGGTCAGCGATCTCCAATGTGTAACAGTAACCGAGTAAAGATTTCGTCGTTTTTCTCATATAGCTAAGCAAATAATCGAGAGTTCAAAGAATTGCTTCGAAGCTTATTAATAACACTTATATCATACTATAAAGACTGATGTGATTTAGGGCTCAGACTCAAACAGTGAATGAACAGTACCTTTCGCAGTTGTAACTTTGAGTGAGCTGTAAAACCACTATGTATAGAACATACCCTAACACCAGAGCTTCATTGGTGGGTAATACAGTCTCGTTCAGCTGGAGAGAAAATCTGTTGGTCTATTATAAATTAAATAACATTTTTCCCTCTTCGCGACCCGTCTCAAGTTAATTGATTTTTTTTTTAATTTGAATTTGATAATGGCTTCCTACATATTAAATGTGTATATGTTTAAACTACAGAGAAATTTGAAACATGCCTGAAGGACTTGTACGCTCAAACATTATCTTGCACGAATCGGTTCACGTTCTTTTACTTGCGGAATTTTTCATCTTGTACTTTTTTTTACTTTTTGACGTAGGACTACGTCTTTCATTTCTGTACCGGGGTGTAAGTTCAAAGTTTCGAAACCGAGAGAGTGACGCTGGACTGCAAGGTTTTGAACGTTAATACCTCTTTACCGGCTGAATGGAGTGGTATAATAATCACTCCATTCGAAAGATAAAATGTCAACGAATTATATGATTGTCACTTATTGGTCCAAAAAATCGTTTCAATAGCTTAAAAATTGCTTTGAAAGCAAGCTATTGAAATCATAACAATCTAACTGATTGATGATGATTGGTGATCGCAATGTGTTCCCGAACACGGACGCAAAATCAAGGCACCTGGAGAAACCGTCATAGCGAACACATGCAAGCTGTGACTTCTTTTACTCGCTTGCATGAGTGTTTGGGAAACCATGGCGGACACACGCAAGGCGTGAACACTTTTACTCGCATCAGTTTCTGTTCTGCTTTCACATGGAACAGTCGTGAAAAATTGTTTGCGTGTGAATGCGTCTGAGCGATGAAATATGATGTCAAATCTACACCTAGGCGGTGCTGCGGTGAAAGTGATGATGGTTTTAAATTTTGCAATGTGAGTTTATGGTAGGTTTGTAGTTCTTTCAATAAATTACAATGCTATAATCATAAAAGATTATTTGATTGCGATGAGTTTGGAAGAAATTTAATTCTGCGCAATTTTATATACAACATGTTATTTGCTTACCTTACCAGCAGTGAAAACTGTATAAATATTGGCAATGGTCGAATTAAAGAAGGAAACGAGAGCACAATCAAAAACAAGAAGAAAAATGCATGATTTATGCATGTGAGAACTACCTTGGAAAGCCCGGAAGTAAAATATGCGTGATTTGTTTTTGAGTTTTAGGTTACATGAGCATCATTTTCTTAGTTCAAAAACAAAATCCAGATGTCTCACCGATCGTTTACGTTTTGCGTTAGATCGCCAATAGCATATAAAAAATTGCCACATCACGATAAAAACGAAATGAATTTTATGCAAGATTATAAGACTTTATTTCGTTTTCACCGTGAAATGGCGCCCTCAGTTTTTATTCTGCGCATTGAGTGATCATGAAAACTCTCGTGTTATTCTCACGAAAACAAAAGTGAATCATGTATCAAACATCTTCAGTTGCTTTTACAATGCCACTCAAATTCCATCGGTTCGTTTCGCTACCACCAACAAGTTCGAAAGAGTTGAGTTGAAAACCCACACACTAACAAGAAAAACTTTCAGCAATCTTTCAAAATATTTATTCATTCATGCATTAAAAATTGATTCAGATGCAATTTCAAATATATTATTACCGAGCCAATGGTAGTCCTACGTCTATCTTGCGGTTATATCACAGATATAACCCACTTCTTGTTTTGTTTTTCATATTGCGCACACTCATCGTGTTGTCGAGTTTCTAAAATGTACAGCAATAATATTTTCTACTAAAATATCAGTTATTCTTATAACAGGATGGTTCACACTAATTATTCAGAATCTTGAAAGTTTCAAATAAGACCTTGTGTTATTTAACATAATGTTTACGGACGTTTCTTATATTCCTATCTTAATTCGACGCGTGGACGAATACATATAACCAGTGTTGCAACATTTTATCTGTACTAGAGGGGTTAAAAATCTTTCATCATCTGTACTTTTTCTTCCAAAAATCTGTACCAAAAATTTATACTATCGAAAATATTCGTTGTAGAGAAAAAACTAATTTATTAGCATGAAAAAAAATATTCATTTATTTACTACATATACTACATTTACATTTGCAGTTCATTCGTGTGTTTGACGATGCTTATACATAGTTTTTCAGAATCTAAATTTCATACTATCCTCCCGATGTTTATTCAAATCTTTTGATCTCAAAATAGCGTTCATCGTATAGTTGCGAGGCAGATTTCGAAGTTTATTTCTGTTCTGATTATATTCAGAAAAAAATCGCTCAACAATTGCCAGGAGTGAGGCACAGTGAGAACAATACAAACAAGGCATCCAATTTTTGTGCACCAATCCCGCAGATGTTCGTTTTCTAAACATGTGATTTCTTTACAAAGTAATTTTATCTTTAGGGTACCGAATTGATTCCCCAGATCTTGTATATTCCCATCGTAGAATCCAGGAAACGTTTTCCACACAACGTTTATGCTTGTCAAATTGGGAAAGTTTCTGGGATTTAACATTGCCGCAGCCTTGAGCGTCGGATCATCAAAATGGAATCTTTTTCTCATTTGCTTGATCATCTCCACGGAAAAACCGTGACAAATAACCTTCACCTTCCTTTACTCGCGCATTGGTCTGACAGACCGAGAGTCAATGAGGTGGCTGAATAAAATGACTATTTAAACTGAATGGAGTTAAAGAAATAATATTTTCTGAAGTTCCTTCATTCTATTATATTCTTTTCTTTAAATAAATACTAATAACGCCTAAAAATACACAATAGTAATATCATAGAGACACGCACAGTCTGTGAATATATAAGCTACGATTCTGCTTATATATTCACAGACTATTATGTCAATTATTGCATTGTATTTGCTTTTATGATCAGCAGCACCAAGCGATATTGCGGTGTAAAAGTCATCATATGTACCTTAATGTGGCTTTGTTCAAATGTAAGAAATTTCACACGTGGAAACAATCTGTTCCAATCTGTACTTTTTGACGAAAATCTGTACCTTTCCAGATAAATCTGTACGTATGGCAACACTGCATACAACTACACTTAGTATACTATAAGTAAAAAATTAAAATATGTATAATTGAGGTTCACAATAACGTAATAAGTGATACTGATTCAAAAAATGTTCTAGTATTTCATTTTCCAATACCTACTAAGCAATTGAAATTTTTAAAACCTCCTCGCACTCTGACTTCAATTGATATTCTGTGTTTCGTTATTTCTATTGATGCTTCTCGGCAACAGTTGTATTTTTTGTTTCATTTGAGATAACGATATCGGAAAACGAAGTTAACGGATCGCAGTATTGTCGGTACATCCCTATTAATCATTGCTGTGATGTTTGCATGTTTACGCTAAATTTTGTCTACATTACGATCGTTGACGCATATCCGTAGGGATAGGTATACCACAAACATAATTCCAATATTTCAACGCTTTTTAAGAAAATAAACATCGATATATATTTACCTCGATCAATGCATAAAAGTCATTATAAGATATGGAATAAAAATGCAGATGATTTTTGTAATTTTACTTAAAAAATTCAGAATGCACACAAATGACGCGTCCCGTAAACCTGATGTTAATAGGGGTCGATCTTCAGATCTTGTCGACTCCCAGAATCAATTTTCGTTTATGTCGACCACTTGGAAACTGAAATCGACCCCAGGGGACCCTGTTTTATACGAACGGAGTACTTAATGATAATTTTATTCTATCAGTTTCTGTTGGATACAGCCTCTGGGGAGTAAACACTGAGGATCCTGACTCTATCCAATTACTGCTAGTCGAAAGTCCGTTCAGCGACTATCGGGATGACGTGAGAGCATGGAGGCGACAAGTAACCAATGATGATAACTGCTACTCATTTACTTAAACTGCAATATATGATTTTGCTAGTTGCTCAGCAAAATCATATATTGCAGTTTAAGTAAAAATGGGGTTATGTTGAACTTATACAACAAGATTCGCTACTTGAGATGACCGTGGTAAATTTCTGTGCTTTTTTATTCACTATCGGAAACTAAGATAAATTCAATATAATGAGAATCTACCAAGAAAGTCGTAAGCGATAAACAAAGTAGGGTAAATGATCTTGGTTTGTCCAGTCGAAAATATGATCATGGTTTGCCCACTTTTTTGAATGCTCTAATTCAGCGCTCCTGTGTCAAATAAGGCCTTCGAATGTTTCGAAACATAGAATTGAAATTTCCTTTTACATGATTTATAGTAGTTTGATAGTATATTTTTACGAAATCACATGTTTTAAAGGATTATAAAATACACCTTCTATTTGTGTCAATGCGCCCCTCATTCGAGCTAACTTTTAATCGATCACCAGATGATTATTTGGCACGTATTCAGACCTTTTCTGGATTACAACACTTATAAATATTGTAAACATCATGCTTGCTCACCATTTGTATCGGATTTACATAGCTAAACCATTAAATTAACGCATTTTGATGAACTCAATTCTGATCATGAGTTGTCCAATTCAATAATGTTGTTTTGTCCACATGATTTCTATGGCAACCGCTTGGCGCGCTGCAGTTTGTTTATGTTTGTTTATGGTGTGCTTCGCACATAGCAGAAGTCTCGCTTAACTTTTGAAAAGGTTCTATGTAACAAAAGTAAACAAATCGAGTTAATGGATGCACGCTCTTAGTTTTCAATCATTGAATGCATTACAAAAACAATCGTTCATGTATCTATCTTCTTCATCTTTTTATCGCCGATACAAAAAATATCCAATGTGCAGATTCGTATTTTAAGCACTCGGCTGTTACTTCGGACGCCACTTTCCTCCGACGCTCGGAACGTCCGAAGTAACAAAGCAGTCAAAACAACACAAAGTCGTACTTCGGTCGTTTTGGGTTTTTGTTTCTTGCAGGCGTTGTTAGCGATTTCAGTGCAATTCAACGAGTGATAACAACAATAATATGTCTTTAGAACGAAATGCTGATATTTGAATTGCTGTTTAGCAGTTAGTTTCAGATTCGCATCGTGCAACGTAATATGTCCAATGTACAAACGCGGCAGTCAAAACGTCCAATGTAACATTTTTCGTTCCTAGGCTTCAAATTTAAGCAAATCACTGAACAACAGTTACGATTGGTTTTTTAGAGTTATTCTTGACTGCTAGTGGTGAAAGTAGCGATAGAGATCGATACCTTTCAATACAATTCGCAGATTAATGTTCGGGTCTTCAACTTCGTTTTTCTCGAGTTGACGAAAATGTTACATTGGACCTTTTCAAAAGTTACGCGAGAAGTATGGTTTTTCTATGTTGATTGTGTTGAGGTCAACACTTCTAAAATGCCAAAGAAAAGGGAATATTCTGAAGAAAGGCTAAATTATGAATGAATCAATATGATGACAGTAAACTCAAGCAATGATAAATGCAACATCTAATTGTGAATTCAAATGTTTTCATTCAAAAATGGAGATTTCTAAAACCGGACAAACCATGATCATTTTTTGGGCATACCATGATCATAATTCTTCTTTATGGAAAATCGTTAAAAAACATAAAAATTTGAATAATTTCAACACCTTATGGTAGTATTAGCAACTAAAGGCTTGGGGATTTTCAACAAACCCAAACTCGTATCGATTATGTGTGATTTTCATGAAGAAAAATCGATTTGCATTTACTAGTTGCGTAAAAACACCCCAAATTGGACAAACCAAGATCATTTACCCTAATAGAGCCTTAACGGTTGCCGTCTTATACCATGAGAATTATGAAATACTTAGATAATCTAGTACAGGTCGGACTCGATTATATACAATTTTGGCCTCGATTATAAAAAGTTTGGAAAAAAAATTGTTTTATATTTCAAATATGACTTATTTCAAAAAGAAATGTAACCTTTCAACGTTAAGGTGTAATTTAAGTGGCTATTACATGTACAGTAGGGTAAAAATCGTGATTTTTGAAGATTTTGCTTGAATTTTCACTAGGAATTGTTCATAACGATATTGCAGCCAAATTAAGAAAGATAGAAGTTGGGTGTCAAAGAACAGATTGTAGAGCGGTTTAAAGAGCTTTGATTTAATTGATAGAAACAATCTAGTTTAATATAAATTTTTAGGATGAAATTAATATGTGTTATATAAAAAAATTATTAACTTTTAGGTTTTTCACTTCCAAAATGTTATTGAAATCCGCTAATTTAGATGTTCACTGCTAAAACCTGTACTAAATTTTCTCATCTTTCAAACGAAAGCAACAGAATCGTCTTCCGTAACGTACTTTATAATGTAGAATCCGTTTGAGGCAACAGAGTACGAAACAAAAAAAAAGTTCTATAACTCTGTCATTGTTGAAATTCGAACATATGCGTAGAAGGATTTTTTTCATCAAATATGAAACTCTATCACCTGAGAGAATCAGGATGAGTTTCAATTTTTTTCATGTGAGAAAGGATTTTTTTCTGACTTCAAGGTGATGAATCAAATGACTCGATTATATACTCCATTATATACAGTGAAAAGAAATCAAAAACTGTATATAATCGAGTCCGCGCTGAACAGGTATATTCCAATTTTACGAAACCTAACCGTTTTATTAGATTTTAACAATTATTGAAATTTCGTTTGACGAAGTGTTTTGACGGATTTACATTGTTTGGACAATTTCAAGACAACATTGTTATATGCATTCCTATTTACATTTGTTTTATCATTGATATGTTTGTCGTAATCTTGATGATGATGAATTTCTTTTCTTATATTGAAATTCCCTATAAAGGGTGAGCCGATAATTATTGTGACACTTTCAAACTTCAGACTTTTTTCATACTCGAACGAAATTAACCAAAGTTAAAGTGCCTCCAAACCAGCTCTATGGAGAATGTTGTTAAAGGTGCTGAATAAGAAAGTTTAACTATTTTTTTTGTTGAACCCATAGGATCTATATTCAAAAACGTACTTTTTAAACCATTCTCAAAAGATTCAACATTAAAATTTGAACAAAAAATACAGAAAGTTCATGTCTCACTATGATGCATCGAGGAATATAATCAACAATATTTGTCATCAATAATTGAAATAGATACAAAAAAAAATCTTGAAATGTTGCAAAAAAAAATTGATTAGAGGTTCAGTACTGCTCTAATTCATATTTAAATGTATTTCTACGGCTTTTCTAGATATGTGCGTTTTTCAGAATTTAATAGTGTGGCGCAATACAAAAATTCTTTTTGGAATTTTTCCAATTTTTAATTTTTTTTTTTGCTTAGAATTTTGACACCCAGTCTAATTTATAGTTCACTTTATAATTAAATATGTTCGTAGGTATTTTTTGATATCCCCAAACCTTTCCAGCAGGGTTATAGAAAATATTGTACACTGTGTTTCACAACTGTAGAACCACTTATTTTTTCTGAGTTTCCAAAGATATGTAAGAAGTCGGTTGAATTGAAGTAGGATATAGGATAATAAGTACGAATAGTAGATGCAGTTTACAAGCAGTATGCTCGATTCGAAGAGCTTAGACGAGCAGTATCCTCTGCGTAGAACGAGATACACATTACAACATGGTGCAGCTTTGTCGAAACCACCCCGAATGGGTCATTTGACTTGAATGAGAATCAAAGATGACCTACGTATTATAAACGTAATCCATGTTAAATTGACGTTAATTTTGTAAAAGACTGAGAGTTTTTCCATCTGGTTCTATAATTATGAAACACTGGAATTTAAGTTTTCTGGATATTTTGCGCCTGAACACAACAATAAAGTTCAAATGGCCAGTCTTATAAATGAAGATAGTTATTGTATTCTACACTATATACTTCAAGTCAACTGATTTCTTACATATATCTGGAAACTCAGAAAAAATGAGTGGTTCTATAATTGTGAAACCCAGTGTATAGGATACCAAATTACAAAATTAGGATTTTTTCTGTATCCCTTTATGGTTCACTTCAAGTGCTATGGCGAAAAACGTAGTTCCAGACAGGGGTTCCCCTTTAACCCGTGTCGGTTCCTAGGGACTGACGTTGAGCTTTTCATGAGAAAAATGTTGATCACTGGGACTGACAGTTACAACATAAATTAATATTTAAAAAAAATTGTTATCGGATGTTGTACGACATGTGACTTTGCACTCTAATTTCTGACTATTTGCACTTTATACAATAAATATCTTTGGGAGCAGGAACGGACACTGATATTGTGCTTTAGACGCGGGCTGAATGGAAAGCGTAGCAAGAACAATTTGGGGCTCAACGTTTTAAGGACAACTGAATACAGTTTCCCATTTGTGAGCTACTCCAAGTGTATCTGCAAGTTCTTGTTGCGTTTGTGACGGATCTTGATCGAGTGAAGTCTCCAATTCTTCATCTTCAAATTTTTTTGGCGGTCCGGAACGTTCTTCGTCTTTCAAGTCAAAATTACCACTTTTGAACCGTGCAAACCACGTCTGACACGTTCGCTCAGTTGAAGCATGGTCACCATAAACTTTCACCGAGATGCGATGACTTTCCGCAGCTTTTTCTCCAGATTGAAGTAATGAAGTAACACTCCCCGCAAAAACACTCTCGCTGGTACGAAATTCGACATATTCGAATTGCAAAATACTATGTTGTTTACGCTTCAGATTTTTGCCATATACTGAAAAAGACGCGCAATGGCAGTAGCTTTCCAATGAATGTCTGGAAATCTGATTCACTGGAATAATTATCAAGTTACGCCATCTGTTGTTAAACCGAAGAAACTTACCGGTACATCTAATATCATTTATCACTCTGCACTTGTCTGTGCCGCGATTATTCTCTATAGTTAGAATGAAAAAAAAAATTGTATGCAGACTTTGAGTGGGGTGTGCGATGTTAGGAACAGCTCGGATATGAAATCAACAGGCTTTGTTTCTCACTTCGTATATTCACTTGGTGCAACAAAAGTGAATACTCTATTGGTTCAATTATCTGGGTCATCCATACGCCTGAAGCTATGTAATCATTTCACATCGATACACCACGAGTGAGGTTCGATGAAAGGGTTAAGAAAAGTCAGTGTTATACAGCCGTTCCATGCCAAGCCGATATAGTGTCTCTCAGATTTTCGTGAAAAATTGTGGTTTTATTCCTTTTCGTAAAACATTCGAGACGTATTTGAAAAAAAACATTAGCCTTTAGGGTGGTCCAAAAAACAACTTTTTCCATTCTTTTCCAAGAATGACTTTCGACATAGGACTATGTCTTTGATTTCTATATAGGAGGGTAACGATTCATTAGGCGTTTTCATACGCATGTTACTCAAAATCGTTATCGCGACATCAGTTGTGTTATATACCGTTCTGAATCATATTTGGGACGCTTAAGGCATATGATGCAGAAAACAGGTCTAAACTTTATGCACAGATATTATTTGGTTGATATTTCAAATAAATTAGTTCAATGTGCTTTTAAGCTTTCTACTATGGTACCTATTTGACCTAAAACCTAAAAAATCATCGAATAAAATGCTTTTCAAATGAAGCGAGTAAAAATCAAACTTCGGACACTAAATCAAATTTCGGACAGATTGAATTAAAATTTCGGACACTTCATTCTGTAATTTTTTGGACGAAAATTACATTACACTCGATTATATTTTATAATCAACTGCGACACACAAACCAAGCAATCACAGTAACCTGATAACGATGATGAGAACTGATGAAACACGGGAGATATTTAAATATTGATGAACGGGTAAATTCTACGTGCTCCCGCTAAGCAAACTTCAAACACAAACGATAGTGAGTAGTGTTGATAAATTTTTGCCGATTATGTTATAATTCAAGTTTATTTCTCAAATGAAATGATAGTGAAACCATGGGATTACTCTAAAGAAGCAATTGTGATATGATATTTAATAGTTATATCATCACTGCATTAAGCATTTCAAGATATTAGAACAAAGTGTCCGAAATATGATGTTGTCCGAACGATACCATTAGATAGGAAAATTTTCCAGCATTTTTCGCTTGAAGGACCAACAGAAAATATAGTAAAAAATTTAAACAATTTCACGATTAAAATGGGTATGTTTTCACGATTACACTAACCACTCGCTTTCCTCCCCGACGCAACGAGCAATCTTTTTGCCTACAATTCGGCGTTATTTCACAACGTGTGTCGATGTGTATCATGAGTTATTCTCCATTTGCCGATAATAACCATTTATCAGCTGGCAGAATCAATGGAGGGATAATCTTGGAAAATTGGAGGATGTCATAATAGCAAACATGTTGTTTGGTTATGTAAAAAATGCAATTAATGAATTTAACTGACTGCTGCTTTAAAAGTTCGAAAGGGTATACTCACGCATATCAGATTATGATAGCTTGAATAGTCGCGACCTTGATATTATGTTCCCCATATATGTTTTCCTTGGTAGCCCGTTTCGCTTTCTCAAATGTACTTGCCCATTCTCCTTTCCCTTTCCTGTACATATGCAGAACTTAGCACTCAATAAGATCAAATCACTACAGCAGCTACTACAACTTCCCAAGAGTGCTTTCTTGGCCATAGGATACTCAATATACATCACCTGGCTATGAACTTATTACAACCCCCTACAAACGATATTTTGGACAACGTGGCAACGAAGGAGAAAATGCTATTTTTATCTATAATAAATTGTTTGTTAAAAATCATCTTTTCAGAGGAAAAAACGACCCACGAAGTGCCAAAAAGATAACAGCAAATCTCGACGAGAAATGCAATTTTATGACATTTGGCACGAACAATTTTTTTTTAAAACCCCGATTTTCGGTGATCTTTCGTTTTTCAAAAAAAACTCAAATTTTTACGTCTGTGCCACTCATATATGATGTTCGAATGAGCTAATATTTGGCAAAGGGTATATTATATTATCGTGCAAATCAACATTTCGCAGCAAGTTGCGAATGAAGAATCGAGATAACTATTTGGTACCATACGTTTCGTTTCGTATTCCGAAAAAAAAAACTCCCAGAGTGTCGATTTTTGACAAAAAAAATTCTTCGAGATGACACTAGATCTCGACGTTTCATGCAGTTTTAAAACATTTGGCATACATTTTTTTTTTCTTCGAAAACCCTGATTTCTTTTACTACCCCTTGGGTGATTTTTCGATTTTCAAGAAACTCGAACTTTGATCGCTTTGTGCCACTCTCCCTTAAGACCGATTGAGCTAATATTTGGCATAGGGTGTTTTTTCGAGGTGGTGAACATTTTTTTTATGAGGTAACTTTTTGAAATTATAGATGACCATTTTCATTGGCACCCTAATGTACATCTTAACTATTTAGACTTGTATTTAAAAATGATAAATGATGACTCCTTGTCTTCTTCTGTATAATTGAATAAACAGAAGAAAGGGTAATAATGGTATTTTTGTGTACATTTTTGAACAGAATTTGGTTCCAGATTCTACCACGTTATCTCATCTAACGCGTTTAAAGGATACAAGTTCATACAGGAAACGTTTTTTTTCAGAGCTTCCATTTGATGTATCAAAAGAGAAAAAATACATATTTTGAACAATGAAAAAACTCAATTCAAATACAATTACTACACACAACCATTGTTCTATGTTAGATGATCGAAATATCAAGTTTAAGCAAATGAGCTAGTCTTTCTCGAAAAAATATTACATTTGCAAGACAATTGGATTTGGTTTTTGTAATTATTGTTTGTATTTGTTTTTTTTTAATAGTTCACATGGTCTCGGGACCAATGGCACTATATTTTTGAAAATATTTTTTCTGGTAAGCCAAGGTTTCTTTTTACATAACACATTTGAAAACTAGAGAGACGTTCTTTCGTTCTTGAGTTATGATTTTTCAAAGTTTACCGATGGTCCGGGAAATCATGTTTTCCCTTGTTTCCAAACAATTTTTTTTTCAAAAAAGCCATAACTTTTGAACTACTGGGCCGATGCACATGAGCTGTAAATCAAATTGAACCCAAATATCACACTTGCATAAAAATCGGATTTTAGTAGCATAACTCAAAATCAAAAACCACACTGAGTTGTAATTTTTGAGTTATGTATCGTATTTAATCGTAGACCAAAAAAAACTCGACATACTGGAATCGGATTTTAGAGAAAAGGACAAACCTGGTGTTCAGTCTTGCCTAGTTAGACTAACGCTCAAGTTAACTGTGTTGTTCTCAGCACTTGATGGTGGTGATGAGGGAGTACTTATCTAATTCCTGTTGTTCGAGCCAATGTTAACCAAAACAAAAACTGAATCGTGCAAAATGTTTGCGTAGCCAATCATGACTTGCATTTCGTCTGATTTGTTGCATTATGTTTTCTTTGCCGCCATCCGGTTCGCACAGGGTAAAACAAAACGCAAGTCATCGGTTAAAGTGAATTTGCAATCAGTTGGCAAATTGTTGTACCTTCAAAAGGATATCAATTACCGAAAGGAATATACTCATTAGTGAGTGATTTATATTTCAATGAACAGAAAAAAGCAAGATGAATTATTACCATTGAATCATTAATCAAAATCGCGGAAAATCGTTCGTGGAAGATACTGTTCGTTTTCGGGATTTATTGAATTCTGTGCAGCGGAGAACTGACATTCAAAGACAGTCAAATCAAACCGAAAATATTCAAAGCATTCGAAGCATTTCCAACAACGAGTAGGTGGGCGAGTAGAACCAGTGGAACAAGATAACAGTGATAATGGCCTTTCACTTTCGACTCTGCCGCACAGCTTTGGGAGGAAGAAGAACATAAACATTGAAATATAACGGACCAGACGCGTTAGGCCTATGTTTTTGAGTTCATTTTATGAACCTTCAAATTGGTTTTGAATTGATTGATGATGGAATTAGAGTTGGGTAACACATATTCTCTAATTTTATAGCCCTTACACCTCTCAGTAGGAACAGAATCGCTGAAATTAATTATCATTTGTGAAGTTTTGATTAATTTATGGTACAATTTGATTGCAGCTACGGTCGATTCCAATGAGTTTAACCCTGTATGAGATATCGTGAACATTCTCTTCTGAAAATTCTTCTTCTTATTTGAGGGCCTATATCATACGATATGTAATCAAAACTGTCTCTCGACTAAATGTCCTTGAACGAGCCGTAATCGGTAAATTTTGGCATGTTTCAAGTTTATTTTAATGTAGCATTAATAGCGCTTCGAGCGTGCGACGATTGTGATGAAATGCAGTTTCAGTGACCGAAGCTTACAGAAGCCGCAATTCTCTCACACGCACACTTTTGGTATACCATCTCTGCTTTGTACTTCTGAAACTCCTGACTTTTGCTTTTTTTGCACTAGAGTAAACCCCTCAATGCCAAACAATCTATTACCTGTTTTAGGGGTACTTTTATTATGGTTATGTAATTGTGGTCAACGTTTCTTCTCCTTTCTACCCCTCCCACAGTGCTGGACGCATCTGGAACGCAGGCGCCGGGTTTTATGTGGGGCCACAATCACTGGATTGGTTCGGAGAAGGGATGTGATGCCGCTAGATCGCCACTCTCGATAACACTATCCAATCGCTACCGGCGCAACATGAAGCCCAATCTGGTGACGGCCATGGCCCCGTTCGACGTCAATTACAGGATGGTCTACGCACGGCATCAGTCGGCGTGGCAGGTGGAGATGAAGTTTCTGAGCGAGGTAAGTCTGACCCCTTCCGTTGCCGATCTTCAAATGCGTGAAGTGTCCGGGGTAATCGGGGGGTGTTTCACCCTGTTTGTTGAATTTTGTTGTTTTTTCGCGCCTAGAATATTTTGCATATCGGGGTTTGCGTACCGCAATCCTGCTCCAACGGGGAGCTGCTCAATCTGACTGGCCGGTATTTCGACGAGGGAATCATTCAAGCGCAAGATATTTTCGAGTTCAAACCAGATGTTCTGCAGGTGAAGGATATGAAGCTGGCAGAAAACTTTTGGAATAAGAAAAGTGTTCTAGTCATCGGGTAAGTGTTCGGCAAGCCATCGTCCTGGGGAATGGGATGGGGTCAGTGTTTTTAACGATCTATGACTGTATTTATTGAATTGTAAAAAATAGTATGCACAGTTATTATTCAATTTCTAGCCAACATCATAATTTCCATATCATCGTTCGCATGTGGCTTGACTTTGCATGGTTTGGTAAATCGAGATTTTTTCGACCATAAATTTATTTTCTCGAGATAACACCAGATCTCGACGTTTTATCCTTTTTAAAGCCATTTGGCAGTGAAATTTTTTTTTTCGATTTTTCTAATTTCATCCCTTGGGAGATTTTCAAAGAATCAAAATTTTATTTTCAATTTTTTCTTTGTGAGTCTACGAGGTCTGTTCAAAAAGTATCGCGACTTTTGAATTTACGCGGGTTACCTATAGTCGATTCTAGATTTTGTTGTGGCGCTATGTTGGTACTCATGTCTCTCACTTATGCTGACAAGTACGGCTATTTTGAATGTTCAGTTAATTTTTGACAACTGCTTTTCTTACACGTGTTTTGGCATAAAATGGCCAGTGCTAGTGCCGGATTGTGTCACTTGTGTTTTAGATTGTGAAAGCTAGTCACGCGGAATGAAGTAAGTTTAATTTCGTATTTATCTAGCTTTTTTGCTAACATTTTGAATCTTGTCTTGCCTTGTTTAAGAAACAAAAGATAAACAAACAGCAATTTACCCGCCTGATGGCATTTTTAGAACGAAATTCTGACGTATCCAGAGGACGTGAATTTGTTTAGTTGTATTCGGTAAATGCGCTATGGGATGTAATTAGTTCTGGTTCTTTTTCCATAATTTTGATATCAGTCTAAAGAAAATCTGAATCACTTTCCGTTTTTGTCAAATTCCTTGAAACCCATCAGATGTTTCCTATGAGGATTATGCTTCTGACCGACGCTGCTGGCCAGTTTCTGTTTAAATAATTTAATCAAACCTCATGTTCCGTATATCAAATTACACAAGAATGGGAAGGATAAGAGGATTAAACTTCAGAATCCCATATGGAAGCTCAGATTATACTGATCGTGAGGTGGACAAATTCGGGTTTGTTCTGAGATATAGAAGTTATTATTATTCATCAAAATTGTAGAAACGGTTCATAAAAAATGATTCTAAATATTTCTCACTATTCAAACGAGTAAGACAGAGCTAAGTACAAGAGTATGCGAGATTTCGATTATTAAACATAATAGTCATGTTTTATCTCAAGCGTAAAATTACATTCCCATATGTTCAACAGTCAACTCATTCATAGAGGACCCATCAGTAAAGTATATATTATCACAATTGACACGCCCATACTTTGCATTGAAGATCGTAGGAACGATCCCCGATCGATGATAATCTGGAATTCCATGGATTTTCTCCTTCATGAACAAATCAAAATGTACAGAAGAATTGATGTAGTCAGGAAAACAAACATGGTTGGGAATATACGAAGAAGGATCAACCTGCATGGAGATGAATTCATGATATGAGCTCATGAATCCAGAATGAAAATTTAGCTCGATAAGCTGCTCAAAATTTCCGATGGGTTCATAATCTTACACCGGATGAGGAACCGAAGAGATAATAAATTGAAGCGATCTTTTAGTGGGAGTACGCCTGCTAAAACCTCGAGACTCATGGTATGCGTTGAGGGCATACATCCCAACGCAATACGGTGACAAAGATACTGAATTCGCTCGAGTTTAATGAGGTGTGTTTTGGCAGCTGATTGAAAACAGAAACTACCATACTCCATCACTGAGAGAATAGTTGTTCGATACAACATTATAAGATCTTCGGGATGGGCTCCCCACCAGGTGCCGGTAATTGTACGGAGAAAGTTTATTCTTTGTTGGCATTTTTTACTCAGATACCTAATATGGGCCCCCCAAGTACATTTGGAGTCGAACCAGACCCCAAGATACTTGAATGACATAGCATGAGTGATCGGTTTACCCAAAAGTTGATGCTTTGGTTTTGCTGGTCTATGCTTCCTAGAAAAAACCACCATCTCTGTTTTCTCCGTGGAGAATTCGATCCCTAGCCCAATGGCCCAGGTTGAAAAATTGTTCAAAGTATCTTGTAAGGGTTCTTGCAGGTCGGATTCGTTTGATCCTACGACAGACACCACTCCATCATCTGCAAGTTGTCTTAAGCTGCAATTTTGTGTAAGGCAGTTGTCAATGTCGCTTACATAGAAGTTGTACAAAAGAGGGCTTAAACAGGAGCCCTGAGGGAGACCCATATAGGAGACCCGACTCACTGCCGAATCTCCGTGAGAAAAATTCAAATGTTTCTCACAAAGCATGTTATATAACATGTTATTCAATAGAGGCGGTAGATCCCGAGAGTGTAATTTGTCTGACAAAACCTCTATTGAAACAGAATCAAAGGCCCCCTTTATGTCCAAGAATACTGAAGCCATTTGTTTTTTTTCGGCGTAAGCCATTTGAATTTCTGAAGAAAGCAACGCAAGACAATCATTCGTTCCCTTGCCCCTGCGGAACCCATATTGTGTATCTGAGAGTAGGCCATTCGTTTCAACCCATCGATCAAGGCGAAACAAGATCATTTTCTCCAACAATTTCCGTATACAAGACAGCATTGCTATTGGGCGGTACGAATTGAAGTCGGACGCGGGTTTTCCGGGTTTTTGAATAGCAATAACTCGTACTTGTCTCCAGTCATCTGGAACAATATTATGCTCCAGAAACCGATTGAATAAATTCAACAAGCTTAATTTACCTTTCGCGACAACAAATCTCTTATCGAAAAAAAAAATATATTCGGCAGGGGAATTGAAGTTTCGGAAAGAAAATCGGCGTTCTTGTATGAAAAAGACTATGAGTTTGTAACTATTAAAAAACGGAGTGTCTTGAAAACGAAATTCTACTTATGAAGTCCCATTATGTTACAGTAACGTTTTGACTTCTATCACAGTAAGGGCGCGCTGCGAGGGTACTAGGATAATGAAGTCCAATCCATGGAGAGAGATTGAAACCTCCTGTGTTCGGTAGGAAAAAAAAGCTATTTTCTTTTGACCTCTATACGACGATCCTGCCACCTAGCGTCAAATTCTAAAATGACATCTCAATCTGTCACTTGTGTAGTATTTCCAATCCAAATTGGAGAGTTATACGATTTGGTATCATGACGTTATGACTAGAATGAATTAAAAAAATGTTTTGATGAATTACAGCCGGTCAAAATTATTGAAGTCCATTTCTTTGCTGGAACATTGTAAAGGGTGTCCCCCATCAAATTGCATCACGGAAAAACGCTGTAGAAAATTACGTAGTTGGCCGATACTTTTCAAACTTCCAGACAATCAAATATTAGGCTGTCAAAAAAGTCCTGCGGTATTTCCGCGAGGTGTCGTTGTAAGCGTTGTAAGCGTAGTTCTAGTTGTATTCATTATATCGAGTCATACTATAGCTTGTTGGAAAGGTATTTTTGCGCGCTATAATATAGTCCTTGACAGTGTTTTGTTTGGTTAAGTCGTTCGTGAGTTATAGTGTCGCAAATATGGAACAAAATAAAGAGAAAATCCGACATATTTTACAGTACTACTATGACAAAGGCAAAAATGCATCTCAAGCTGCCAATAAAATTTGTGCAGTTTATGGACCCGATACAGTTTCCATTTCCACCGAACAACGATGGTTTCAACGTTTTCGTTCTGGTGTAGAGGTCGTCGAAGATGCGCCACGCTCCGGAAGGCCTGTCGTCGAAAATTGCGACAAAATCGCTGAATTAGCCGAGAAAGACCGGCATAGTAGCAGCCGTAGCATCGGCCAAGAACTGGGGATAAGTCATCAAACCGTTATTAACCATTTGAAGAAGCTTGGATTCACAAAGAAGCTCGATGTATGGGTGCCACACACGTTGACGCAAAAAAACATCTTTGACCGTATCGACGCATGTGAATCGCTGCTGTATCGCAACAAAATCGACCCGTTTCTCAAGCGGATGGTGACTGGCGATGAAAAGTGGGTCACTTACGACAACGTGAAGCGCAAACGGTCGTGGTCGAAGCCCGCTGAAGCGGCTCAGACGGTGGCCAAGCCCTCATTAACGGCCAGGAAAGTTCTGCTGTGTGTTTGGTGGGATTGTCAAGGAATAATCTATTATGAGCTGCTTCCCTATGGCCAAACGCTCAATTCGGACCTGTACTGCCAACAACTGGACCACTTGAAGGTAGCACTCATGAAGAAGAGGCCACCTTTGATAAACAGACGCCGCATTGTCTTCCATCAGGACAACGCCAGGCCACACACTTCTTTGGTGACGCGCCAGAAGCTCCGGGAGCTCGGATGGGAGGTTCTTTTGCATCCGCCGTATAGTCTGGACCTTGCACGAAGTGACTACCACCTGTTTTTGTCCATGGCGAACGAGCTAGGTAGTCAGAAGTTAGCCACAAAAGAGGCCTGTGAAAATTGACTATCCGAGTTTTTTGCCAATAAGGAAGCGAACTTCTATAACAGGGGTATTATGAAGTTGGCATCTCGTTGGGAACAAGTCATCGAACAAAACGGCGCATATTTGACTCAAAACAGATGATTGTAACTAATTTTATGAACAAATGAAAATTAAAAAAAAAACACCGCAGGACTTTTTTGACAGCCTAATATTAGAAAAAGTGATTTCCTATATGCTCTACTTATAGTATTAGTTGTTGTTAGTCCAGTTAAAATTCGCATTGGGTTGAATAAACACACAGAAAGTAAAAATTGCATTTCAAATGTGTTTTCTCTATATTAAAGTAACATGTTTTACCGATGAGAAAAATTGATAATTGTGTTCGGTATTGGTAATTATCTTATATTACATTGGTGAGTTTTTTTTTCTTTAGCTCATCTATACATAACACAGGAGGAATCTCGCTAGGTGGTTTCATCATATCTCGTTCCACTTCGGTATCTTTTATTTGATTCGCACCATCCAACGACTGTTTACCATCCTTCTGTCATCATCACTCGATAAACACTGTTGGAGTGAACAAACAATACCCAACAACCAAACAAAACGGCCCTCTTCGGAGCGACCAAATCATTATCAAAGAGTTTAACGATGTAATTGTTCAAACATATCCAAAATCAACAGATAGCCTAACGGAATCCTACGTCAACTATGCGGTCGTGTCTCGGACACAACCCTCCTGTGACTTTTTTAAAATTCATAACGTTCAGCTATGTTTATATAAATGGAGGGATTAGGGCCGCTTCACAGTTACTAATCACTGTAAGGTAAAATCCCAAAACAAATATAGCAATATAAAGGGTGTGTCACATCAAATTGCATCACGGAAAAAACGCTGTAGAAATTTAATTTTTAGGAATTATATCTTCAGCTTTCGCTTATAATCAGATAAGAGTGTATAGATCACGTTGGCCATGCTTCACTGTCAATTTTTCGAAAATTTGGAAAAATGTCGTCGAACGAAAAAGAGCGTCGTGAATTAATCCTGCGCACTCATTTCGAGAATCCGGAGTTGTCACATCGGGACATCGGTAAGATGCTGGGAATCGTCCAATCCACGGTCAGCAGAGTACTAAAACGATACTTCGAGAACCTAACCATCGACCGGAAGGTGAAGAACGGCAAAAATGGATGCTCCGTCAGTGAAAAAGATCACAAGCGCGTAGTTAAGCAGTTTAGACGTGATCCGAGAAGTTCGGTCCGGGATGTCGCCAATAAGCTGAATTTGTCAAGTTCATTCGTCCAGCGGACCAAGCAGCGGGAGGGCCTGCGTACATACAAGGTTCAGAAGGCTCCTAACCGCGACGAAAGGCAAAACATGGTGGGGAAGACGCGAGCCCGGAAGCTGTACACCGAAATGCTGACGAAGCCGCATTGCCTGGTAATGGACGACGAAACCTACGTCAAAGCGGACTTTCGTCAGCTGCCGGGCCTGTTGTTCTTCTCCGCAGAGGACAAATTCAGCGTTCCGGAGGAGATTCGCAAGCAGAAACTATCCAAGATTGCCAAAAAGTACATGGTGTGGCAAGTGATCTGCTCTTGCGGAAAGCGGAGCGCCCCCTTCGTGATGACCGGCACGGTAAACGGGCAGGTTTACCTTAAGGAGTGCCTACAGAAGCGCTTACTACCACTATTGAAGCAGCACGAGGGCCCGACCATCTTCGGGCCGGATCTCGCTTCGTGCCACTATTCAAAGGACGTGTTGGAGTGGTACGAAGCCAACGGGGTCACCTTCGTGCCAAAGGAAATGAACCCGCCCAACGCGCCGGAGCTTCGCCCAGTAGAGCAATATTGGGCGATTATGAAGCAGGCCCTCCGAAAGAACCCAAAAGTTGTCAAATCGGAGGCGGACTTCAAGAGAAAATGGATTTCTGTTCAAAAAAAACTACAACCTGACGTTGTACAGAACCTTATGGACGGGGTAAAGAGGAAGGTGCGAGCATACGGGCTTGGGCTCGAAGTATGAATAAATAGAAAATGCCAAAAGTTGTTTAATAGTTTTTATTTTACTGTCTAAAATTTTCGAAAGGATCGGTTTACTGGGCGAATTTCTACAGCGTTTTTTCCGTGATGCAATTTGATGTGACACACCCTTTAGGCATAATTTTATTATGAACAAAAATACTTACAGTTTTCAGCTGTTTTGAACCAACCCGTTATAAAAAAAAAACTCTAAATATAGAACAACTATCAAAACATTCAATTCATAAAACACTGACCGCACTTCCCCAAAACTCTGAGCGATGGGAGTGATAATACGCTGAAAAATAAAAACTGAACATAATTTTCACTATCACAATTCTCTTTCCCTTTCGCAAACAGCATTTGTACCGCCGCGACGCTAATGGTTGTACTTTTGGCTCACAACCGCGAGCAGAAAGCTAATGAGCATAAGCCAAGCACAATTAGCGATGGAAACGACTCGACCTACAGTCCGGTGCTGAAGGGAACCCCCGGCAGCTACCTGTCCTCAGGCCTAACCACAACGACGGCAACGACGGCTGCGAACGACGACGAGCGGATGAAAGAGACCAAGGTCGAAGCCCCGGCAACGGAACGAGCGGAAGTGCCCTCCTTCGCCGATAAGGTCATCGACAGCTTCAACGTGCGCAGGAATCTCGCGATCGTCTTCCGAACTGACATTGGCCCACAATCGCTGCCCGTGATCTGTGGAATCAAGTAAATAGCCCAGCCTTGACCCCGAGGCGACAGAAACCGTAACAACGTAACAACAAACCAAACTTTCCTCTGTGTTTGCTTCTCCTTCTGTGCTCTCTCGTGGAACGAGAGCAACTTGCAATCATGACGAAATTGATCGCGCAACTTTTAGTGATGTAATCTCTTTCTTTCTTTCTATTTCGCCACTTTCCGCCCTCGCGTCTAGGTCCATTTCGTGCTTTTTGATACTGTGTTTCCACATGCAGTGGTACACATTTTTCGCCATTCACAACTCGGCGGTGATGTTCCATTATGCGGAGCAAATACGCTATCAGCTGGTGAGCAATGCGCCTCTTCTGGTCGACGTGTTCTTTGCCATCAGTGGCTTCCTGGTGACGTACAACTTTATCCGCAATCAAGGGAAGCTGCAGGAGATCCTAGCCAACGGATACTGGCAGAATGTGAAGCTCTACGGAAAGATGGTGCTGCATCGATATCTGAGGTATTTTTGGAATGGGAACCAATTTGTTCTAACGATCGTAGCTCTGAAAGAGCATAATTTCTCGCTATATTTTGACTACACTATTTCAGGCTGTCTCCGTTGTATCTGATGGTCACCGCGGTTGGTGAACTGATGACGAGCTACATCGTAGAAACGTCGAAATTTTGGGTTCACGAGCGCAGCGATCTCCGCTGTCAGCGCTTTTGGTGGCGTAACGTACTGTACATCCAAAACTTGTTCGACATCGATGAGCTCTGTCTGAACTGGACCTGGTCGTTGGCCTGTGAAATGCAGTATTATATCATCGCAACAGTGCTGCTCTTCGTCTACGCAAAGTGCGTTCTACCAGACCACCAATTATCTCCTCTACTACCTCTGCTACCACTACTTCTACTACTGCTTTTTGGTACAGTTCTCCTCTGCGTCGCTCATTCACTTTACATTTCACTCTCGTTATCCAATTTTGACACACCCCATTCATTCAGCTCCCCACAGCATCATCCAAATCAGGCCAAAACCTGAAACCGAATATCGCATCGCATCTCCTGACCTCCCGTTCACAACAACCCAAATGGGCGCTTTTTCTCCCCCATCGACACCTCAGATATTTTTCTGTGTAAAGGTCGTAATCATGACATTGCTTTCGAATCTTTCCGCCTTCCTTCTTTGAGCTTTGTGCGCGTTTATATTCATTTTTTTCATTTTCGTTCTGTGTTTTCCGTCCACCTTCGCTTCCGTTTCACACCTGCACAGGAATACCCGACTGGGCAAGTCGATCTTCGTCGCGTTCGCCGCGGCAACGGTTGCGTTCAACATGGCCATCACGCTGATGCATCACTTTGTGCCATCGTACGACGTGCTTTACAACACTGGCAGTGCGTTGTACATCGCTCCCTGGGCTCGGATGTCCCCGTACGTGGTGGGCGTCTACTTCGGATGGCAGCTCTCGGTTACCGGAGGCAAGCTGGACGTTACGGATGTAGGTAGCCCTGTTGGGCCGATTCCATGCAGAATCTGTACACGCTTTTCTGTTTTTTTTGTTGTTTCCAATTGAAACTTTCTTCTGATGTACATCCATAATATTGTTTTTCCTTTTTAAATGACCCATTTAAATGAAACAGTTTATTCATGAAAGGTTATCCCTAATCGTCCAATCCATGTCCATAACCCAAAACAAGAACTTTCCCTTCAGAAAATTACAGGGAAACTTCGATATAACGTGCATTTCGCTTTCAAAATTGTACGTTGTATCGAATTGTACGTTATATGGAAGCAAAAAAAAGAATTCAAAAATATAGCTCAGATTACCTTATTATGTTGTTGTTTGAGTATGGTTAGTAAATAATGGTTATAAAATCCAACTAGCCAACTAGTTGTAAATGTAAATAGATAAATAACGAAAAAATAAATTTCAAAATATACCTTGAAACCAAAGCTATTCATTCCATTTATCAAACTCAAAAAAAGCAAAAAAATTTTTTTGAGAATTTTTGACTTCAACGGCTTTAAGGCTTTAAGGAGAGCTTAATCAGGCTTAAGAAAATGTATCATCTGAGAGACAAGTTGATTGAAAAACCATCCCTTGAACAAACCTCACACCATCCGCGGATTTATCGATGCTTTCTCGTAAACAAACAGATTGTTAAAAATCCGATGATAACATTACAATAACTTTCCAATTAATATTTCTGGTGCTTTTTAAAAATTGATCCAACAAAATAAAACAAATTTGTTTTCGTTAAAGTAAAAAATCAAATTTGTACATAATTTATTTAAGCTTTCAAAACTACCTTTCGATTTGCATTGCGATCATTGTTTTTTAAATTATTCATCGTCAAAGACAAAGGGTAATTTCTCATTCAAACAAAAATATCTCTGTATGGAAAGGTCTTTCATGACCGTTATAAGAACCAAATGAAAGCTGGTTGGTAAGGTTATTGAATTTTCTATTAAGCTGGTAAGCAACAAATTTTGTAGATTCACAAAATTCCTGCAAAAACAGAAAGCAATCGATTTTTTATTGCTTCTCGATATTTTTGTCCACTACATCTACGAACATCAAGGTGTTCGTGAAATATTCCAAAAGCTGAAGATTGAAGCTGTATACGCCATTGACTAAATGGAACGTTTCGAAAGCTTGTTTTTGACTTTCAAAAGTAGTGAAAAAGGATCTGCATGGTGGGGTTGATTATTGGTTGCAAAACACTAGATTATTTTTATGAAAATTCCAAAGCCCAAAGGGCACTAAACGATCTCTGCAAAACTGTAAGATTGACAGGGTTACTTAATTAATTGTTCATGAAACTCTATGTATCGATTTTGAAGTGAATTTCTACACATTGGAAATGTGTACGTTAAATCGAGGAAAAATGTACGTTATATCGAGGGTACGTAATAACGAGGGTACGTTATATCGAAGTTCCCCTGTATAACTATGAGATTAACTTACAATCGAAAATGGCTCTTGTTGAAAGAACTATGGAGACTCAATACAGAATACGAAATGCACATTGTGAAAAATATTCAGAATTAAAATTTTCAGATTTTTTAACTGGAAAATACTGACACGATTTTCAATACCAAATACTGTGCCGTATCAGTTTATTTTTTTTTTATTTTGAATTTTCGAAGATGTCTATTTTTTTAATAAAAACAACATCACAAAAAAAAATTTACATGTAAAAGACATAAACAAATAACTCATCACTGAATGAATACCGTTCTGAATCATATTTCGGACGCTTAGAGCATATGATGCAGAAAACCGATCTAAGCTTATTTGGTTGATTTGGTGGATTTGGTTGATATTTTCAATAAATTAGTTCAATATGCTTTTAAGCTTTCCACTTTGGTACCTATTTGATTGAAAACATAAAAAAATCATCGAATAAAATGCTTTGCAAATGAAGCGAATAAGAATCAAACTTCGGACACTAAATCGAATTTCGGACAGATTGAATTCAAATTTCGGACACTTCATTCTGTAATTTTTTGGACGAAAATTACATTACACTTGATATTTTATAATCAACTGCGTCTCATTTACCACTTACCACACTTACCACACTTGCTGGTATTTAACCACCATAGAAATATTTACTGCATCCTTAAGTTTCCGTATGCCTAATTTGGTTTAATTTGTTTGATTAATTCTCGAGTAATGCAAAAATTTGTGTTTCATTTGTATGGCAGCCCCCTCTAAGAGAGGGGGGCTAACCACCATAGAATCACTTATTGCACTCTAAACCCTCCACACGGCAAATTTCGTTTCATTTGCTTCATTAATTTCCGAGTAATGTAGAAATTTGTGTTTAATTTGTATGGCAGCCCAACACCCCCCCTCCCCCCCTTCAGAGAGGGGGAGGGGTCTCAAACTATAACGAAAACCTTCCCCGGTCCCAAAAACCCCTGCATACTAAATGCGAAATTATGCGTCCCTCAAATTTCGTTCGCAATATGGCCATGTTCGGTCGTGTTGTGTGGCACGTGGCGCCGTCCTGTTGAAACCACATGTCGTCCGTATCCATATCTTCAATTTGTGGCAAAAAACAGGTTAATATATGGCCATAGCGCTCACCATTCATAGTTACCGTCTCGCCGTCCTCATTTTCAAAGAAATACGGCCCGATGACTCCAATAGACCATAATGCGCACCAAACAGTGACTTTTGGCGGATGCAATGGCCTCTCAACAACCACGTGTGGATTTTCTGAGCCCCATATACGGAAATTTTGGGTGTTCACATAGCCACCGAGCTCGAAATGTGCCTCATCAATGTACCTGAAGAAAATTTGATGTGAAAATTCAGCATTTTGCTGCTGTTGTTCGTTCATCCAATCGACGTATGCCCGACGCATTCCATGGTCACCACGCTCTAATTTTTGTACCAGTTGGACTTTATATGGATGTAGGTCAAGTCCAAATGCAAAATTCGCTACAATGATGTGTTTGACAAGCCCAATTTCTGAGCACGCCGTGGAATCGAAACATTCGGGTCATCCTCCACACTGGCAGCAAAAGCAGCAATATTTTTGGCCGAACGCACATTACGATGATGCACAGGTTTCACAATATCCGCTACGGATCCAGTTTTTTCGAATTTACGCACTGCATTAGCGATTGTGTGCTCTGTAGGCCGTCCATGACGACCAAAATCCGTCCGTAATGCTCGAAAAACATTTGCCGGGTTTTCATCATTTTTATAGTATAATTTAACAAAATTAACACGTTGTGCGATGCTAAAACGATCCATATTGTAAAATGGCAGACATTCAACTAACGATATGACGCTTTGGTTGACAGCTATGTCAAACAGTTGTCAGCGCAGGGTTGTATACTTTCGGAAGCCCGAAATGGAAAACCCTGTATATATAGATCATCTGTGCATTAAGCAATTCAAGATATTAGAACAAAATGTCCGAAATATTATTGAGAACGGTATTCTTTTTTATTTCATTTTCTAGTTGACCCGGCAAACTCCGTCCCGCCAAAAATTTGTTTTTTGTTATCAATGCCTTCAAACATTCACGTTTTCTTACTGTGAGCAAGTTTATGGGTCCAATCGCGGAACTGATCATTGATAGATCTTTTATTCGACCCCTTTGAATTTACCTCTTACTATAATTCCTAGTATTTCTAACAAAACTCATCAATATAATATCAGATTATTTTCAGACACAATCCTCGTTCGAGATTCTTCAACCACTTGCAAATAACATGTTTCTCCGTTACATGGAATAAATGTTTTATACAGAAAATATTAGCCCTAAATCGGACAATTCCTCCCTCGAGTTCTGCTCTTATCAACACATCCGGCGATCCTTTTTTTGTATAGATAGAAGAAGATGTACGAGTGCGTTTTATTACATTAAAATACATTTCCAGTTTCGAACAAAAATCAATTTCGCTAGCGCAAACATCGAATGGGCTAACAACACTTGTCACTATGTAATTGTAGAGCATATGGGAATTGAATTTTTCGAATTTTCACTATTTCCTTCAGTTTTCCAAAAATTTTTAATTGTCATGTTTGGTTGGCAAATTTTTGGTTGAAATATGTGTAACATTTTTATGGGACCCCTCTGCATTCCAGAGGAGGGAGGAAAGGGTTATGGAAACATTTCTCATACCCAAAAACCCTCACATCCCTAATTGTGCTTGATTAGTTTTTGAGTTATGAAGAAATTTGTGTTTCATTTGTATGGCAGCCCCCCCTTAGAGAGAGGGGTGGAAAGTCTAACCACCATAGAAAGATTTATTGCACCCTAAAACATCAATATGCCTAATTTGGTTTCATTTGCTTGAATAATTCTCGAATAATGCAGAAATTTGTGTTTCATTTGTATGACAGCCCCCTCTCCCTTAGAGAGGGGGGTGGAGAGTCTAACCACCACAGAACATTTATTGCACCCTTGAACCTCAATATGCCTAATTTGGTTTCATTTGCTTGAATATTTCTCGAGTAATGCAGAAATTTTTTGTTTCATTTGGAAGGCAGCCCCCCCTTAGAGAGGGGGTTGGAGAGTCTAACCACCATAGAAACATTTATTGCATCCTAAAACCTCAATATGCTCAATTTGGTTTCATTGGCTTGATTATTTCCCGAGTAATGTAGAAATTTGTGTTTAATTTGTATGGCTGCCCCCCTTAGAGAGGGGGTAGGGTCTCAAATTATCACGAAAACCTTCCCCGGCCCCAAAAACTCCTACAAACCAATTTTCATGTTGATCGGTTCAATAGTTTCCAAGTCCATATGAATGAGTGTCACATCAAATTGCATCACGGAAAAAACGATGTAGAAATTCGCCTAGTAGACCGACCCATTTGAAAATTTTAGACAGTAAAATAAATACTATTAAACAACTTTTGACATTTTCTTTTTATTCATACTTCGAGCCCAAGCCCGTATGCTCGCACCTTCCTCTTTACCCCGTCCATAAGGTTCTGTACAACGTCAGGTTGTAGTTTTTTTTTTTGAACAGAAATCCATTTTCTCTTGAAGTCGGCCTCCGATTTGACAACTTTTGGGTTCTTCCGGAGGGCCTGCTTCATAATCGCCCAATATTTCTCTATTGGCGAAGCTCCGGCGCGTTGGGCGGGTTCATTTCCTTTGGCACGAAGGTGACCCCGTTGGCTTCGTACCACTCCAACACGTGGTAGTAAGCACTCCTTAAGGTAAACCTGCCCGTTTACCGTGCCGGTCATCACGAAGGGGGCGCTCCGCTTTCCGCAAGAGCAGATCGCTTGCCACACCATGTACTTTGTGGCAAACTTGGATAGTTTCTACTTGCGAATCTCCTCCGGAACGCAGAATTTGTCCTCTGCGGAGAAGAACAACAGGCCCGGCAGCTGACGAAAGTCCGCTTTGACGTAGGTTTCGTCGTCCATTACCAGGCAATGCGGCTTCGTCAGCATTTCGGTGTACAGCTTCCGGGCTCGCGTCTTCCCCACCATGTTTTGCCTTTCGTCGCGGTTAGGAGCCTTCTGAACCTTGTATGTACGCAGGCCCTCCCGCTGCTTGGTCCGCTGGACGAATGAACTTGACAAATTCAGCTTATTGGCGACATCCCGGACCGAACTTCTGGGATCACGTCTAAACTGCTTAACTACGCGATTGTGATCTTTTTCACTGACGGAGCATCCATTTTTGCCGTTCTTCACCTTCCGGTCGATGGTTAGGTTCTCGAAGTATCGTTTTAGTACTCTGCTGACCGTGGATTGGACGATTCCCAGCATCTTACCGATGTCCCGATGTGAAAACTCCGGATTCTCGAAATGAGTGCACAGGATTAATTCACGACCCTCTTTTTCGTTCGACGACATTTTTCCAAATTTACGAAAAATTGACAGTGAAGCATGGCCAACGTGATCTATACACTCTTATCTGATTATAAGCGAAAGCTGAAGATATAATTCCTAAAAATTAAATTTCTACAGCGTTTTTTCCGTGATGCAATTTGATGTGACACACCCTTTATATATATATATATATATATATAGATTTGATTTAGGCTATAAGCAGTCATCATCTATCATTGCATTACATTGCATTTTTTCAACATACCATGTTTAACCCATGACTACAGCAATATTTATTTCATAACAAACATAATTTTCTCCTCTGAATTAATCGATCAATTAATGGCTGAACCATTTGGCAACCGTTCATTTTTGTCGCGAAAATGTCCACGGTTGTCCACGGTGGGGGAGGAGGGGGTTTAGATAATATCCACGTGTACAGGGTAAGATAGTTTTTCAATGATGCGCTGTATTTTCAAGAATTATTGAACTTTCCGCCCACTCTTAGTATTCTGAGTTTATGAAAAAAGGCTTGAGCTGCTTGAGTGCGTCAAACATCCATATTTTGTCATATGGCTGAACTTCTTCCCTGGAATGTGTATTCTGAAATTCATCCATATGAACTGAGTGCGATCGATTTAATTCCATTGATAGGAGAGAATCACGCATTCCACTAGGATGAAGACACAATCGAAGTATGTTACAATTTTATAATACACTCGACGAAGAAATCAGAAGAACAGAGTGTTAAGTTGAAATGCTGTAACTTCTTGAAAATCCAATATATAAGGCAATCCGTTTTTTCTAGGTGAAAGTCAGAACTATTTTTAATATAGTTTAATATAGTTTTGTTAGAAAATTTGTTGCCATTCTAAAGGTAGCTTGATAATGTCTCTATCATAGAGATCTTGGTCCTTATTAACGAAAAACCATAGCAATAGATTTTTAAAATCTTCTCTTGATCCCAATTTCTTATCGCTCTGGGAATTTTCCAATGCGAGAAAAAGCTAGCTTCAAACGGTCCATTTGTTGACAGTAGATATCTTAATTTAGTGTATTGCACTGAAAAAATTTTTTTTTTAAATTAAAAAAAAAATTAAAATTTTAGAAAATAAATTAAATTGCACGTATTTTACTGTTGCAGTATCGGCACCATAGACATCAATCACAATTTCAGCGGCCTGGCTTGCATTTCCGCATTTATAAAATAAAAAGTGTAAAATGTGCCGAATTTTCTCTTTGTTTACCTCCATTGTTAGCACCCTGTAACTCACAACTGAATGAATCAAACAAAAAACAACAAAAGAATTTTTATTAGTGTGAAACGTCACCTTTACAAGGAGCCTAAACTTGAAATTGTATGATCGATATTACGCAAGGTATTGACCACTGAAGCCAGCCAACGAGAAAATAATGGATAACTTTGTCCCCAACCTAATACATCATTTCAAAGCTTCAAGTTTTGGAATATACCACGGACCCATTGTTATCTTAATGTGTGTGAATGTAGCTTCCATTGGATTCCAAGAACTTTCCTGTAGGACCTTTCAATACAAAGTTGTGTTTTTTTTTTTATTTAAATCGTTTATTTTTACATGCTCAGTAACATAAGTTTAAAGGAGCCAAACCCCTCACTGTATTGTTACAAGTATATATAAACATTTAATTCTAATGTTAGTGATGTAGAAACCCGATTACTCGCGGTCTACTCGAGTTTAGAAGGGTGGCATATTTTCTTCAGGAAAAGGAAGGGATATGAGGATATGTTGACAATGTTCACACTCACATTCATCACACTCAATTCTTAAGCCTATCTAATATCTAATAAGTATTTAAAGAGAAAAGAGAATATAAGGATATAAGGACAATCAGACACGAAGATCGATAACTTTTAGGAAGACATATATTTGGGACATCTAACCTAGCCAACATATATCTCATCGGCACATTGGGTTGCATTCATCTAGCCCGAAGAGAGTTTTCTGAATTCGATCTGGCAACAAGATACTCCTCGCACGACCAAACAACGTGTTCGATGTCGTGGTAACCTTGGCCACACGCACAGATATTGCCATCGGCAAGATTAAAACGAAAGAGTAGCGCGTCTAACGAACAGTGATTGGACATGAGTCGAGAGAAGGTGCGAATAAAGTCCAGACTTTTGAACCATGGTTTGAGGCTAACCTTAGGGATAATCGAGTGAAGCCACCGACCCAATTCATCTTCGTTCCATTTGCGTTGCCAGTTAGCGATGGTATTTTTACGGACTAAAGAATAAAAATCATTGAAGGCGATTTGACGCTGATAAATGTCGCCTTCAATCGCACCTACCTTTACTAATGAGTCAGCCCTCTCATTACTCGGAATTGAGCAATGAGAAGGGACTCAGACAAATGTAATGACATAACAGCGTAAACAAAAAGTTGTGTTTATTTGAATGAAAAAGTGCTGCATCATCTTCGACGATTAATAATTGATGATGAACGCACTAAAAATAGTAAACGCACTGCTAACCGATAGGCAGTTTTGAAAATTCCAATAAATGGTGTGCAAAGTTAATTCGTTAATTCGACGAAAAACAAACGAAATTTTATGCAGCGAGAATTCAGGTATACTTCCATTTTCAATCTTTTGATTTAACATTCTGCTTGGGTTTTTTTAGTTGCTTATGTTTTTCATAGGTATTCAACATTCTTTTGGTATGATCGATGTTGGACATTGAGGTTCCCATCTTGATGGCCGTATCAGTTCGTGATGCCTTTTAGTTCATCAAAAGCTCGCCTAATTTTACTGTACAAATCCAGAATTGAACGTCCCTATTTGCGCTCACTTCGAAGCAGACCCTAGAAAATTTAAACCCGATACAGTGTGACCGATACAAAAACAGATCTACTATTTAAATGAAACTTATATTTTTCAAAAGAGCCCATGATTTTGATGTATGTTATTGACAAAGAAAGATTTCTTTGATTAGATCACTTCAGTTTGCGCGATAACCTATTTCATATATCACTGAAAACTACTATGAAATTATTGTGTAGTGTGTAAAAATAGCATTAATTGAAAATAATAAACAGTATTTTGGGTACTCCTCATCATATGGAAAATGTTCCAAAAAATCAGTGAGAACCGTGACAGACGGAATGGACGATTCTGCATGAATTTACTCTACTGTAACATTGGCGGTGTTCTCCCTCATAGCTCTCGTTTTGCCTACCCCTCCCCAGAAACAATTCCGTAGGACATGGGTGCTGGTATGCGCTTCGCTGATCCTCAGCATGCACTCGACGATCAAGCGAAACTTCCCATTCCCGCTCGCTTCCACCGTAATGGTGCTGGTACGGTTCATGACATCCTGGTCGGCCTGTTGGACCATAACTGCGACCGCCGCCGGCTACTCAAGTACGTTAAACACCCGCGTCAAATAGTATACTACACTAATCGCACCTTAACACCCCGAAACAGACCTAATCACCCGATTTCTATCCGCCAAATTCTTCATCCACATCAACAAGCTGACGTACGCAATCTACCTATTGAACCCACTGATTATCACAGGCGTATTCGGAATCTCCGACAGCAGCTCGAACGCAGACCCTATTCCTGCGGTGAGTTTCCACAATTTTTTTTTGCTACTTTTCCATTTTCAAAGATAACTTCTGTCTCTCAATCGCTCAATCATCCTTCTTCACTTCCCAACCAGGTCGTGATGGCTCTGGGCGTCACACTGCTGTCCTACCTGGCAGCGATTGCGTTCACGGTTCTGTTCGAAATACCCTACTGCACAATTTCGAGCGAAATTTTGAAACTGAAGAAAAAACCGTTGCCATCGGCAGCCACCGGAGCGTCACCCAAAAAAGTAGAATAACAACAACAGTAAAAAAAAATATATGTGCACACTGGCCGGACCCGTAGGCATCATCGCATGGATCAATTTACTACTAACAATTACATGTATATCAATAGGGAACGGAATCGGAGTGATATCGGTACCGTGGGAATGAAACAGAAACACCGTGGGCACATTCCGAATTTCCGGTTCGAAGGAAATGCGTCTCATTGGATAATGTGATAACAGAGCGTCTATATTGTTTTAGCCAGCTTGCCACCAGCTAAGTTTCCATGGAGAGAAGATTTTAATGTTAACTTGTTCTTTTTTCCATAGGAAAACTGTCTAGTATTATTTATTGTTAATGTTAATGGTAGGGTTTAGTTTAGGCATTGACCCAGTCAGTTTGTAAATATTCCTGAATGCGCGCGCGCGTGAGAGAGATAGAGTGAAAGTGGCACTATGTAGCACTTCGGTCTCAAATTGGAGCGAAAAATAAAATGCGCAAATCGTGTGCTAATTACGATCGAAACCAGCAAAAACATCATTATTTTTTCGATTTCATCCAAACAATGATCACTCGGCCAAAGCTAGTATTTTTGATTCCGTGCCGCTTGTTTTCTCTAATCACTTACTCTCTTACCCGAGCGGCTTGATGATTCAACTCTACCGCTGATCAATCCTTAAATCTACCATCAGCTTCAGCAACTATATGACGCGAAAAAGGAATCAATAAAGATACTTTTTTTATGTAATATCTGTGGGCATCCATTCGAGTTTCCAACGCCGTGTTGTCTGTCGTGATCCGTGATCCGAGGGACGAGAAGCGAACTAGTGGCGAATAAATCACTTACAAGGTTAATTCGAGGCGGGGTAAGTATAGAAAAGGTGTGATTTTTTGTTGTATTGTATCACGTATATCACGAATAAATCATTTCTTATCAATGTTAGACTTTGGAGTAACCTTCTCACATTAAAATTTTCGACAGTGACGCCGGAAGCGTTGACATATTGCAGTCATTTCGCGCTCACCTGTGTCTTTCAATCAAAACTTCGTGGTATAATTAGCATATATCCAGTTTCTTTTCAATGGCATTGATTCGGTAGTTTGCAGACAGCACTTTCGTCATCATATTTTTACACTCCTCGATAATTTGTCGTCTCGATGGAGGAGTATTGAAGGTCCTGCCTGAATTCAACTAATACATCCAATTATCACTATTCAGTCAAATTAGCTGTTCATGTAAGCTTCATACAGGGTGACTGATTTGTTACCATTGTTGCATTAATGAATGATGCTTGAGATTCCGGTACACAGTTTGTCCGAAGAAAAATCTTTGACACTTTTTGACAGATAAAACTGTGTAAACAGTGTACTTCCACTTTCAGAAGGAAAGAACCAGGTTCTGCTTGTTGTCATGATCTTCTTCTTTTTATTCATCTTTTTTCTTTTCTTTTCATTCTTCCTTCTGTTTCTGTTTCTTCTCGGGAACATATTGGGGTACAAATTGAAAATCGAAAATCGAGCACATCGTGAAAATTGTCCAATTTAAAAGCTTATTGCTCAGTCATTTCATGATGTAGGGGGAGCTTCTACCGAAATCTGTTCCCTAACAGAGACATCAAAACCAACCTGCCTGGGGGAATCGGCATCGCAAATACATATAAGTAGGGGGAGCTTTTGTTTCTACCGAAATGTATTCTCTAACAGAGATATCAAAACCAAGATGCCTGAGGAAAAACGGCGTTGCAAACACATGCTAGTCGGGAGCATTTTTATATTGCAAGCAGTGCCACAAATTATCAAAATTTATTCACGAATGAAGGAATTAGATTTTTCCCAGTATCGGATGAATTCTCTTCTGTTGAAACTCAACACCATATCTGTCATAATGAGTATAACACAAGAGTCAAGACGCATGAGCTTTGTCTGGTAAGGTAAATGATTTTGGTTTGTCCAGTCGAAAATATGATCATGGTTTGCCCACTTTTTTGAATGCTCTAATTCAGCGCTCCTGTGTCAAATAAGGCCTTCGAATGTTTCGAAACATATAAATGAAATTGCCTTTTACATGATTTATAGTAGTTTGATAGTATATTTTTACGAAATCACATGTTTTAAAGGATTAGAAAATACACCTTCTATTTGTGTCAATGCGCCCCTCATTCGAGCTAATTTTTAATCGATAACCAGATGATTATTTGGCACGTATTCAGACCTTTTCTGGATTACAACACTTATAAATATTGTAAACATCATGCTTGCTCACCATTTGTATCGGATTTACATAGCTAAACCATTAAATTAACGCATTTTGATGAACTCAATTCTGATCATGAGTTGTCCAATTCAATAATGTTGTTTTGTTCACATGATTTCTATGGTAACCGCTTGGCGCGCTGCAGTTTGTTTATGTTTGTTTATGGTGTGCTTCGCGTATAGCAGGAGTATGGTTTTTCTGTGTTGATTGTGTTGAGGTGAACACTTCTAAAATGCCCAAGAAAAGGCAATATTCTGAAGAAAGCCTAAATTATGAATGAATCAATATGATGACAGTAAACTCAAGCAATGATAAATGCAACATCTAATTGTGAATTCGAATGTTTTCATTCAAAAATGGAGATTTCTAAAACCGGACAAACCATGATCATTTTTATGGGCAAACCATGATCAGAGGTGGTCAAACTATGATCATAATTCTTCTTTAAGGAAAATCGTTAAAAAACATAAAAATTTGAATAATTTCAACACCTTATGGTAGTATTAGCAACTAGAGACTTGGAGCTTTTCAACAAACCCATACTCGTATCGATTATGTGTGATTTTCATGAAGAAAAATCCATTTGCATTTACTAGTTGCGTAAAAACACCCCAAATTGGACAAACCAAGATCATTTACCCTATATTGATCGAAAACAGCATGAACGAATTCCGAAAAGCCTGCATTCAGGCACTTCCATTACTGTCAATAATTTCAGGTGATTATCACGAACGTTGAGTTGATCTTCATCGCTTGCAGTGAATTTTTATTGAAAACGTGTCACCCACTGCACATACAGGGTGGGCCATTTAAAGTGAAAGCATCTGGCAACCCCATAACTTTTGACAGAGATGTCAGATTAACAAATGTCATACCGCGTTGGAAGCGTCATTTCAGTACAATCAGAGAAGAGAAGTGGAACTTGAGAGAAAAAAGTGGCAACGATTTGTGGCAAGAAAATGTAAACAGTGAAAAAATTGACAGATGGTTTACGCTCTAAAAATTGAACATATTGTTAAGATGTCTCTAAGAGGGTGGGAGACATCATATATAAGGTGGGAGGTTCGTATATAATGTTAGCATCATCATGATAAACACGGCGAATGGGATAGAAATTATGAACTGAAAATTGAATAAAATATACATATACACGCTGAAACGCTGTGGACAAATATTATAATGCATTTTTATCGGCTTATGTATAATGCATTATCAAAATAAACCCATATGTATTGTAATCATAACTTGCTGTTCTATTCATAACAACATTTATGGTCGTATTCCTCCAATGATGAAAAATGTGTAATTTACGAATGAAGCTTCGCCATAGAAACTGAACATTGAAAAAAAAAATTAAAATGTGGTAAGAGCATCAGTTGATATATTTTAAAGCATTCTCATCGGAATAAATTGAATGATACAATAATTATACTAAATAATGTATGTACGCTTAAAAAACAACTTAAAAATATGATTTCTGAATAAATTTCTTTTTTTTTCAGTTTCGAACACACCCCGTAAAAAGCCAATTTTTTAAATACCCTCTGTTGGTATTGTATCTAGAATTTACAAGGTAATGAAACGTTAACGTCAATTAGTTTTTAGTAAACAGCTTTTTAGCTGCCGGGGAAATTAACACCAAACTATATACTATATATATTCCATGCCAATTATTGTTCGTAATTGTTCTTTATAGTTTTCATTCAAGGGCGCTACATTTTTTTATATTCTTTCTCGAAAGCTGAGGATTTTTTAGACAACATATCCAAAAATGTGAAGGACACATTTTTAACACACGTTTTTAAATTATGATTTTTCAAATTTAACCGATGGTTCAAAAAATCATGTTTCTCCTTTTTTCCAAAAATTACGTTTTTCAAAAATTCATAACTTTTGATCTACTGAACCGATTCAGATAATCGACATAGTTAATTCAAGTCAATAATTTCACACTTGCAAAAAATTATTTTTTTTATTTATAAAAAAACAGATACAATTATTAATCACGAAAACAAAATTAATTTTTTTCGCAAGTGCAATATTTTTCCAAAAAAATCTAGGCTTTAATTTGATATATCTATCATCTGAATCGCTCTAGCAGTTCAAATGTTATGAATTTTTGAGAATAGGAAAAAGGGGAAGAAATTAATATTCCGAACTATCGGTTAACTTTAAAAAATTATAACTCAAAAAAGAAAAAAAACAAATCTAATTTTGAGTTAAAGATCCTCAGTTTTCAAGAAAAAATATAGAAAAATATAGCGCCGTTGGTCCCGAAACCATGTAAACTATAAAAACGGATACAATCAAGAATTACAAGAAAAAAATTCAAATTTCTTGCAAGTTTGACATTTTTCCAAAAAAGACTAGCTCATTAACTTCAATTTGATGTATCGATAATGTGAATCGGCTTAGTGGTTCAAAAGTTATGAGTTTTTGATAAAAGTCATTTTTGGGAAAAAGTGAAAAAAATCGAATCACCCCAGCAAACATTAAATCGTATAACTTTGCATTTGCATATTATATGTAACTTATTATAAATTCGTATCAAATCACAATCGCATAAAATATCAATCAAAATATCGATCATGTATATCTAAACTCGCATAAAATGCAAAAACACGATTTTCCATGTCATCGATGGATTGAGTGGTAACATTGTCGGATCAAATGGCATATCAGTCCAAAAAGCATCGCATATCGTTATATACGGTTTTATATGCGTACACAATATGGCATATACGTATATAGCCTCCACTTTTGCGTGTATATACTAGTTATATGCATCATATATCATACAAATGTGTCTTGGTTGTATGTATATCGCCTCCAATTATAGCTATTCATACGACTTAATGTTTGCTGGGAAGCTACCAATTTTCACGAAAATCTGAAAACCACTATATCAGTTTGGCATGGAATGGCTGCAATAATACTGCAGTAATACTGCAATAGTTCACAAATTTCAAAGTTCGCGTTTTTCTTGTTGTTTTTCATGTCTTTTAGTACGGCCATAATAATAATTAAGATTACTGCATTTGGATTGACGGTAGAAAATATCATTAACTTCCTTGAATAGTGGATGTGATATAATCCACTTTATATATGGATATATATTAATAAATATTTTCAAACGAATACATTTGTCAAACAAACTGCAAAACTAAATACTTTTATACTATGCATTAATTTTTTGATTTTAACGTTCAAAGACTCTTCAATAAAAATGGCATTGAAAAACTGAGTAAAACTGACATACAATTATGACGGATGATTGCTTCTTGATTGACGCGTGCTCCAACTGGCGAAGTGCCAATTAAAAGGCACTCCAACTAAAAAAGCGCTATAAAACTACTATAAAACTGTGAAAAATATATAAAAAATATACGAAGACTCTTTTTGTCGTTTATGAGTTTGTTTTTTTTTAAGTTACTACTAGGCATGTTTGCGGATTAATGGAAAGATATGATATGTTGATCCTTGATATGAGAATGAAAGTTAACAATTGGAAAAAAAAAAAATAAAATTCATGTGAATGGAGACAATTTTTGTGTACAGCACATGCCACGTGGGCCTTTTGCTGATTAAATAAGTAAGATTTCTTCCAAAACGTCATAATTTTACAACCATTGAGTCGATTTCAAAAATCGTAATATCAAATGAAATCTTATTCTTCTATGAATCAACTTCAATCTGTCATTCAAACAAACTCAAAAATTAAATACTACATAAAAACTTTAATTATAAAGTTTTGAGAATTTGCGACTTAATTTTCTACAATTCGCTCTTTCACACCAAATTTCTATCTTGTCGCAATTTCAAACCTCTCAAAATGATAGGTCAAAGAACGAAAAGCAGGAAAAATTAACAAATAATGGGGGGTAAATAATAAAGCAAAGGTAATCATGGATTTTTAATAGATTAATCTCATAAAAATATTGAAAAAAAATTCCTTTTTTAATTTCTCTTTCAAATTTTGATAAAATTGCACTGAATAGTTAAATAAGGGCAATATTAATATTTGAATAAACTTATGTAATTATAAACATGTTTATATAAACCTTCCCATCTTCTCATTTTTCATTAAAGACCTTGCGTCAAGACAGCTAGAAATCCATACACTCTCAAACCAAGTGTGCCTGAAAAAAATACATTCTTCAAGTAAACAAGCGATGAAAATGTGGACACTTTTTAGTCAATGAATTGTATGGAGTTCCACTGCTGTGGTACAATTTTAATCATGGAACAATACACACCTAAACAACGCGCTGAAATTGTTCAGCTGTACATTCAAAATAACTTCTCAATTGTGTTAACTAAACGTGCGTGGAAAAATAAAAATAAAGTCAAAACATCGCCTGGAGACAACACTATACGTCGATTATATGCCAAATTTATATCGTCTGGTAGTGTTGGTAATGCCAGTCATCTGTCCAGACAACGACCAAGACGTTTCGACGAGAATATTGATGCCGTTCGAGCCAGTGTTGCAGAGACTCCATCGACATCAGGTCGCCATCGTTCGCTAGAGTTAGGCATCGCTCGAACCACTCTCCGACGCATAATTCGTGTTGATTTGAAAATGTTTCCGTATAAAATTCAAATGGCTCAACAACTTAACCCATCTGACTTACCACGTCGACTTGATTTTGCGAAATGGACCATCGAAATGGCCAAAAATGAACGTGGCTTTTGGCAAAAAATCATAATGTCTGATGAGGCACATTTCAACTTGAATGGAGGAGTGAATAAACAAAACTGTCGGTTTTATGCTACTGAAAACCCTCAATTCATCGAAACGCAACCTCTTTACGACCAAATAGTGTGGCATTTATGCCGATAAAGTCATCGGCCCGTACTTCTTTGAAAACGAAAATGGAGCAACGGTAACCGTGAATGGGGAGCGTTATCGGACAATGATAACCGATTTTTTATTGCCATTTGTTCGTGAAAATGAATTGGACAATTACTGGTTCCAACAGGACGGCGCTACATGCCATACAGCGGCTGCCACGACCAAATTATTGCGCGAAATGTTCCCCGGAAGATTAATATCGAAAAACGGCGGTTATGACTGGCCACCGAGATCACCTGATTTGACGCCTCCTGACTTTTTTTATGGGGATATTCAAAATCCAAGGTATACACTGGTAAACCAAGGACCCTGGCTGCGCTGAAAGACAATATCCGACAAGAAATTGCTGCCATATCGGCCGAAACATTGGGCAAAGTGATGGAAAATGCCGAAAAAAGGGCACATTTTGCGGTCAAGGCTAGAGGCGGTCATTTACGAGATATCATAATCAAAAAGTAGTTAGAACAAATCTCCTTGGACCAAAATAAATGAATTTCAAAAAAAAAATTTAAAATTCCACTTCTTTACTTTGCTATTGCAAAAACAAATCCTTCCACTTTAAATGGCCCACCCTGTATAAATGGTGGTGTATGTCATTTCCGGGCAATCGTGAGTAGATTCATAAAACGTAGCAAGAGTTATTCTATACATTCTATTGCCGAACTCGCCAAAAACAAGAATTTTGTGTGATGGATTGCCATCCTTTACCATTAATCGATTTTACTCTCAATTGGTGACGTTGAATTTTATGCTTTGATTTTCACTAACACGCAATGATCTTCTTCTTCGACCTTACGAATACCATGACGAAAAGGAAGGTGAAAATGAAAAATGAACTTCATGGCAAGCTGATGTTGATGTTCATTCCACTGGGGTTCATTGATAGTGTTGTTTCATATTTATCGACTCTCGCTTGAGCAGTAGGTTATCAATACAAGGAAGGCAGCAATTCGCTGAATTTGAATGTCGTGAACGTGAATATTTTCAGCACTGATTGCAAGTAAGGTGAGTGATACGATTAATTCTAGCAAATAAAATTTAATTTTGGAACTTGATTGTTGGTTGCTTCGTGAAACTTCATATCGAAGACCGATCGTGTATTGTGTAAAATTTAGCACAAGTGTAAGTATAAAGTTGTATATGGTAGCAGTTGTGTTAAAAATGACTAGATATATGAAACGATTTATTTCAATTTCAATTTTGGTTTAAGCTATCTGTTTTGTTGTGTTCATTTTCACCCAAGGAAAGTTTATACGGTGAGAAAAATTGGAAAAGTGAAGAAATATTAAGTGATTTCCTTTATGCTCTACTTATAGTATTAGTTGTTGTTAGTCCAATTCAAATTCGCATTGGGTTGAATAAACACTCAGAAAGTAAAAATTATAAAGAAAATTACCTTTTCCATTTCAAATGTGTTTTCTCTTAATTAAAGTAACATGTTTTACTGATGAGAAAAATTGATAATTGTGTTCTGGATTGGTAATTATCTTATATTACATTAGTGAGTTTTTTTTCTTTAGCTCATTCATACATAACACAGGAGGCATCTCGTTTAGGATCACAGAGGGCGTTTTAATCATATCTCGTCTCCAATTCGGTATCTTTTATCTGATTCGCACCATCCAACGATTGTTTACCATTCTTCTGTCATCATCACTCGGTAAACACTGTTGGAGTGAATAAACAATACCCAACAACCAAACAAAACGGCCCTTATCAGAGCCACCAAGTCATTATCAAAAAGTCTAACGATGTAATTGTTCAAACATATCCAAAATCAACAGGTAGCCTAACGGAATCCTACGTCAACTATGCGGTCGTGTCTCGGACACAACCCTCCGGTGACTTTTTAGATTTTTTCATTAGTTTTGAGATTGTGATATTTTGTGGAAATTACTCACTAATACCAATGTTCCCTTTGAGCAGTATATTCGTATTTAGAAGGCTAGAAATATCATTACCAGCTTCGCTTATTCTCTAGTCTAATCTTTGCCTTACTTTGCTTACGATGGATTAAAATGCTTCGAGAGAATATCTTAGAATAATCTTCAAGATGCCTAAAGGCGTCGAAGAGTTCAGATCAGGGAATAGATCCTTCTTCTGCGTCTTGAGCACTTCCACCTTTGATACAAGTTCCTCTGTTCCAACATCTGAAGAATTCTTCCACCCGAAATTTGACACAAGCTACTTCGATTGATTCATGTTCATAGATGTTAGTCAGTTATAAATGAAAGTCGTTATAAATGAAAAAGTTGCCCGTGGTCTACGCTATGGCCACTCCTGCGCTATAGCTTCTCCACGCTGTTCCAACTGTAATGCCGCTAAAGGGGGGAAAATCGAAAAATCGATTTTGTTTGGATTTTTGGAAAGTTTATGCTCTCAGAAATGTTGTACTAAAAAGATTTTTCGATATTTGATTTTTTTGGAAAGTTACAGCCAAAAGTATGAGGTCACATCAGACATACATATATGGGGCTGTCCACATACCACGTGGACAGAAAAAGTACGATTCTAGACACCCTCCTCCCCCTCCGTGGATAATCGTAGACATTTCCTATACCCCTCCCGTCTTTGTCCACGTGGACATTTCTATATATTTTTGGAGAAAAAATCGATTTTTTTTCTTATTTGTTTTTTTTTGGAAAATTAAGAAAGTTGTAGGGTTTTATCTGAACCATGACCACATCGTTGACGTAGGATTACGTTACGATATTTGTTATATGTTGATTTTGAATATCTTCGAACAAGATGAGATTCTAAATTCAACATCATCGTGAAATAATCAAGGGGCGAGATTGTGTTACTTGTTATATTAGGCTGTCAAAAAAGTCCTGCGGTATTTCCGCGAGGTGTCGTTGTAAGCGCGTAGTTCTAGTTGTATTCATTGTATCGAGTCATACTATAGCTTGTTGGAAAGGTATTTTTGCGCGCTATAATATAGTCCTTGACAGTGTTTTGTTTGGTTAAGTCGTTCGTGAGTTATAGTGTCGCAAATATGGAGCAAAATAAAGAGAAAATCCGACATATTTTACAGTACTACTATGACAAAGGCAAAAATGCATCTCAAGCTGCCAATACAATTTGTGCAGTTTATGGACCCGATACAGTTTCCATTTCCACCGCACAACGATGGTTTCAACGTTTTCGTTCTGGTGTAGAGGTCGTCGAAGATGCGCCACGCTCCGGAAGGCCTGTCGTCGAAAATGGCGACAAAATCGCTGAATTAGCCGAGAAAGACCGGCATAGTAGCAGCCGTAGCATCGGCCAAGAGCTGGGGATAAGTCATCAAACCGTTATTAACCATTTGAAGAAGCTTGGATTCAGAAAGAAGTTCGATGTATGGGTGCCACACACGTTGACGCAAAAAAACATCTTTGACCGTATCGACGCATGTGAATCGCTGCTGAATCGCAACAAAATCGACCCGTTTCTCAAGCGGATGGTGACTGGCGATGAAAAGTGGGTCACTTACGACAACGTGAAGCGCAAACGGTCGTGGTCGAAGCCCGCTGAAGCGGCTCAGACGATTGCCAAGCCCTCATTAACGGTCAGGAAGGTTCTGCTGTGTGTTTGGTGGGATTGTCAAGGGAAAATCTATTATGAGCTGCTTACCTATGGCCAAACGCTCAATTCGGACCTGTACTGCCAACAACTGGACCGCTTGAAGGTAGCACTCATGAAGAAGAGGCCATCTTTGATAAACAGAGGCCGCATTGTCTTCCATCAGGACAATGCCAGGCCACACACTTCTTTGGTGACGCGCCAGAAGCTCCGGGAGCTCGGATGGGAGGTTCTTTTGCATCCGCCGTATAGTCCGGACCTTTCACCAAGTGACTACCACCTGTTTTTGTCCATGGCGAACGAGCTAGGTAGTCAGAAGTTAGCCACAAAAGAGGCCTGTGAAAATTGACTATCCGAGTTTTTTGCCAATAAGGAAGCGAGCTTCTATAACAGGGGAACATGGTGGTATTATGAAGTTGGCAATGCATTATTTTATTTTTGTTATCCGTTGAATATGAAACACTTTTGCCATTGATGCAATAAATGAGTAATTAATGCCAGCAATGTGTATCCGAAAAGATCAGTACTTTTCACTTTTAACAAACAAATATTTTTTTACATTAGATTATTCAGATGACATAAGACCCTTATGCAAACAATTATTCTGCTCTTTAAAAAAAACTATTTCAACATAATTTAAACCAGTAGTTACTCAAAAAATTATTTCTGCGCATCCGAAATGATCAGAACTTTTCACTTTAGATTAACAAGGATTTTGTCGCTTGAGACACATATGCGATTATTCATGAGACATGAGACATTTATGCAACCAGTAGTACTGATACTTTTGAACAATCTTTTCCATCACACCAAAGTATTACAATGGCTAAATCCTGCAGTTATGATTTTTGTCCCACATTCCTATGCATTCGATGCATTATACGTTGTTTTGTGTGAGTGACTACTTTGTTTGATACCGAGTACCGTTATCTATTACTCATAGGAGCACCGTATTGATTCGTGAACAGGTTCACTAAACATGAAGCTTCGTTTAGGAAAAGCATAAACTGATACTTGGTTGAGTAAAACATAAGATTAACATGGTTTCTTGCTGTGGTGGCTGAGAGCAGACAAACGACCAGAACGGTAAAAATGGTATGGTGGCTGAGAGCAGACAAGCGACCACAGAGTTAAAATGGATAAGGAGACAACGTAAATGGAATTCGGAAGAAAATAATGCGCTTCCGGACAATGTTGATAAAAATCGACGATTTCAAGACAAAGCGTTACCATTGGTAAGGCTATAATTGTTATCAATAAACATATGGAAAATTGGGCGCTGGACAGCGTCGCCTCACGACCTGTTGAACACTATTACATTGTAACGGATAGTCTTAGCTCTGTCGAAGCTATCCGTTCAGTAAGGCCGGAAAAGCGCTCGCCGTACTTCCTTGAGAGAATACGAGGAATTTTGAGTGCTTTATCCATACGCTGTTATGTCATTACATTTGTCTGAGTCCCTTCTCATTGCTCAATTCCGGGTAATGAGAGGGCTGACTCATTAGTAAAGGTAGGTGCGATTGAAGGCGACATTTATCAGCGTCAAATCGCCTTCAATGAATTTTATTCTTTAGTCCGTAAAAATACCATCGCTAACTGGCAACGCAAATGGAACGAAGATGAATTGGACCGGTGGTTTCACTCGATTATCCCTAAGGTTAGCCTCAAACCGTGGTTCAAAAGTCTAGACTTGAGTCGGGACTTTATTTGCACCTTCTCCCGACTCATGTCTAATCACTGTTCGTTAGACGCGCTACTCTTTCGTTTCAATCTTGCCAGCAACAATCTCTGCGTCTGTGGTCAAGGCTATCACGACATCGAGCATGTTGTTTGGTCGTGCGAGGTGTATCTTGTCGCCAGATCGAATTTAGAAAACTCCCTTCGAGCCCGAGGAAGACAGCCCAATGTACCGGTGAGAGATGTGTTGGCTCGGTTAGACCTTGATTACATGATCCAAATATATGTTTTCCTTAAAGCTATCGATCTTCGTGTGTGATTGTCCCTATGTCCTTATACCCTCCTTTTCATCCATTGCGAGCGATTGGCCCCCTTGGTATAAACAGTAAAATAAGTTGAAATGTAAATATACAATAGATATACGAATAGATTTAAGAATTGAGTGTGATCATCAACATTGTAACAATTCCCTTATATCCCATCCCTTTCCTGAAAGAATATGTCACCCTTCTAAACTCGAGTAAACCGCGAGTAATCGGTTTTCCACCTTACTAACCATAGTGTTAGGAAAATTGTATATGTATATGTATAGTTTTAAAAAAAATATGTATAGTTTTAAAAAATATATTTAAGAATTCGGCTCCTTTAAACTAATGTAACTGAGCCTGTAAAAATAAACAATTTATAAAAAAAACATATGGAATAGAAAATAGAAACATACTTAAAATTAAATTTAAGCGAAAAAATAGTATTTTTTTATTTTTTCCTCAAAACCGGAGGAATGTCCACGTGGACAACAGGGGGAGGGGTATAAGGAATGTCCACGGAGGGGGAGGTTGGTGTCTAAAATCATGCTTTTTCTGTCCACGTGGTATGTGGACAGCCCCTTATTGTGTCCGTACGGGTCGGTGGTTGGAGCAGTAGAGAGCAAGACCTCGTTTTGAAGCTCTCCTGAAACCTACCGAGTATGACCATCGGAAGCTTTTTCTATGTCATTGAGAGAGTCTTAACGCACACAAATCGTATTGGTACGCGTTTAGTAGCGCTCGGTGTCTCGATGGGCGATTTTGAAATAAAACATGCTACTTTCCCCTATCTCCTGTTTTTTATCTTTTCTTTTTTGTTTAAATTTCATTATATGACAAATTGCTTATTACAGGTTCGTTATCACAAAAGTTAAGTTAGTATTTATTCAGTTAGTTAGTATATATCAGGGATGGCCAAACGGTAGTCCGTGGTCTACCGGTCGCCCGCGTAGGTATTCCTAGGCGCCCGCCTGCTGTTCTAGGATAGTGTCACATCATCTCACCTCACCTTTGGCCGTGATAATTTTATAGGGGGTTTATGCTAACCTCAATAAAACATATTAGTTGTAAGAGTAGATAATTCTTCATTAAAGTTTCCGTTTTGATATTATTTTCTTTCAGATTGTCCATAACCAATAAAGCAAAAAATTGTCACTAGGAACAATTTCAACAATGTTTTCTCCAGGCTGGAAAATGCTGGAAACATCCGGTAAAAGCCTTTTAATTTTGATTTATTGTGCATTATATTTATTTTATACTATTATATTTATTAGTTTATACTATGATAAGTAATGTTATTTTTATTTTATACTATGATAAGTAATGTGAATTAGTTTTTCAACCGAATTTTGCTCGTTAGGTCTATTTTACTGTTTTAGATACAGTCTGGTGAAAGTTGACGGCATAATTTTTCGAGCTGTTTGATTTGCTTGTTGCATTCCTGATATTTTTCTGTGGGAAACATTTCGGCAACGTTCAAAATATGGAATTCGCAACACATGACGTTCAAGAAAGAACTCTATTCGATAACATTCTATCGATTTACAAAATACAAGTTGCTCGGTGTGATAGTTAGAGGAATCGAATTGACTATTCGATTCAATCTACATAATAGGGACCAATATTTCCGACAGATATTTCTTATACTTCTAGGTAATTGAGGTAATGTTTTGTATGTTCCTAAATGACAATTTTATTAATAAAATAAATGATATTGATTAATGAGACTCTACAGAAAATAAAGTATCACTTATCAATTATTTAGTAACCAATCATTATTTTTATTTCATAGATTAATTTATCATTGAATATTTATTAGTATGACTTATGTTTTTCCCGCTCCCGTGGTCAAGTTCGGGTTCGATCCCCGTTCTGGCCGGGGGATTTTGCGTCAAAGAAATTTCTTCCGACCTGCACTGTGCTTTGGATACTTTCAAGACGTATTATTCTGGATAGAAATTTCACGCAACTAATACTACGTTGAGACGGTGGAGCGTTAGACGGAACGGAACGTTAGACAATAAAGAAGAAGAAGAAGAATAATGTTTTTCCTTCAATTAACCCTCCTATACTCGAGCATACGATCTGACAGACCAAGAATCAAAAAAAATATTTTGAGGAGGTTAATTCAGCCTATCGCCTACGGCTTTTGAAACCGAATAAAGTTGGAGAAAAAATATTTCCTGGGGTTTTTTCATTTAATATACTATTTTATTATTTTTTTTAAATAAAGATAATGCCCAAAATACACAATAGCAACACTACAGCCCGAGTACAGGAATGTTAAAACTGTGTTTTATCGTCTATTTTCGTGTATTTTCATATGACCCTTTTGATACAATAAACGATGGTAGACCGCAGGCTAACATTTGAACATTTAGTCGCCCGTAGTGCCCGAAAGTGAATGAATGAATAAATGAATATTTGGGGGACATCGAAAACGAGAGCGTTACGTTGGAGGCTCAAGGTTTTATGCATCCAATATTGGTACAAAAAACCTTGTTCTGAAGAATAATCTTCAGAAGCTTTCCTGCTAACTGCACTTGATTGACAAATCACAAAACCAAATGTATGTGGTCGCAGTATTATATGGATAGAAAACATTAAAATAAACTAGCTTGAATGTAATTTTCAATTCCAAGGGGAACTGGCAGATTATTTTTCAGCAACAATCACTTCTTTTCAGGTTTCTTCTCGATAACCAGCAAACGAAAAAGTTGCGCGCGTGTATGTGTGTGTGTGTGTGGCGGCTGTTTCGATGTCTTCCCGGGGAACCGTTTTTCGATGCTGATACTCTCTTGGTCACCTCCTCTTCTCCTTCTGATCGATCGGCTTTTCTGCGCTCCCTCACAGTCAAAACAAACTGATTGCATTTCAGGTCAGATCAGGCCAGGTAATGAATCCCTCGATCCCTCGCCGTTCAGCTCGTTCAGTAACGATGTTGTCTTGTCGATGTCCTCACGAAAAATGAATTGGTTTCACCACCAGAATATCGCTTAAGTATGCTTTTCGTGCGTGATTGAAGCGAGAGAAGGTGTGGTTTACGATGACAATTTGGAAGGCAAACTCGAGGGGAATGAACACTCTGAGTATGAAAATTTCGGCGACTGAGCAATAATCGATTGAAAATTATATAATTTTCGCGATACGAAACATTTTCCGTTGTACGCGCTTACAATATCGGATACGAAAATATCCTACTGATGGGGAAGAATAATCTTCAGAAGCTTTCCAGCTAATTACACTTGATTGAAAAATTACGAAATCAAATGTATTTGGTCGCAGTGTTGTATGGATAGAAAAACATTAAAATAAACTCTTTCGCATGTATGTATTTTTCAATTCCCAGGGGAACTGGTAGATTATTTTTCAGCAACGAGGGTTCCGCGCGTGCATGTGTATGTGTGGCGGCTGCTCCGATGTTTCAAGCGGAACCGTGGCACCACTCTCCTCCTGATGGATTCCCTTCTGGCCTGTGGTGCACAAACAGGCTCTTGGTGACACCGTTCATCAGCGCTTTCATGATAAACGAAGTTAGCTTCATCACAACAGCGACAACATGCTCCAATCGCTGTTCAATTATAACTGAGTGGGTTTCCGAGCGGCGCTCGCTTATATACCGATTGGTGATTTCAATAGCCTGTTTTGAAAGCAATTTTAAGACTATTGAAACAAGTTTTTGGATGAAAAAGTAACAAGTATATAACGCGTAGACATTTTATCTTTCGAATGAAGTGTTTATCATACCATTTCGTTCAGTTGTTTAGGAGCTATTAGCGCTCAAAATCCGGTCTCCGGCGTAACGCTTTCGTTTTCGAAACTTTGATTTTACACCCCGGTATAGAAATGAAAGACGAAGTCCTACGTCAAAAAAATTATCACTATTAGTAACGAAACTTAAAAACTGCCCCCGCTTCCAAACATTTCTTGAATTTCAATCCATAGTTATTTTTGTCCCTTTCACATAAAAGATCAACTAGGTATTGAAGTAAAAACGAGTGCATATTTTCCTGGTAATCCAAAACGAAACCTTCCCTTTCAACCTACCTTGCACCACCAATTGAAAAGAAAAGTAAAAATTGCACACACCAACGCGAGAGTTGACCGAGATTCCCAACACTTTTTTTTTTCGTCAGTTTCTCCCAATGGATGATTACTTCAGCGTTTTGTTTATTTTATTTTTCTTTCTTTCTCACGTGTGTGACGCGACCGACCGATTGTTGTGGAGTTGTGGTGTTGTTGCCCTTGCTACCAAACAGCCGGACCAGTTAGACAAGTTTACTGCGGCCACAGCATGACTTAACTCACTCTTTTTTCGGCTATTGGACCCACAAACGGTGTCCGCGATTTGGATGATGCATTGATGCTGGACGAGAAGAACAGGTGGAACGAGGATGGGACGATGCAGACGAGAGGGAAGAAATCGATAGATTATAATGTCGATTAATTCGTATTCATTCACCAAAAATTAAGTGCCGACGAGAAGTCGTTAGAACCTGCTCACACTAAACGTTGCTGTGGGACGAAGCCAACGACGAAGACTCAACCATTGCGACACTTTCCTGTAACTTATGATATTAAGGTCGCGAGCTTTGTTTAGCACCTACTCACGTTTAGTGCTCGCGACGTCGAAAACGCAGAGGTGCAAAAATGAATGGCTGCAGTTCAAAAAGCGCGAAACGCGAATGGGTTTAGACAAACAACAGAAGAAGATTACAGATGTGCAGCACTTAAAACCTTTTACATAAGAGCGTTTTTCTTTTCGTTTCGTATAGACTACCAGGTAAGTTCCATGCCTTACATTTTGATAGCTGTTTGTGACCCAAGTGCTCCGATGTGTGTCAGCGCAGGAGAATGACATTGTCGGTGAGATAATGGGTATACCTATTCTTATGTCACTCTACCTTAGTTCGATGGCACACACGCGTACCCGACGACACACTCAGCTAAATGACAGATGGTAACATAATTTGACCAATTAGACACCTTTTTTGCGGCTGGCGTAAAACGGTTTATAACATGGAGGTAAGCAATACTCGCATTAAGTGGCGCTCGCAGAGCGCTTGTTTATTTTTATATCTGATTTACATACAGTAGTGGTATGTCTTGGTAGAGTGCAATGATCGTTTGAGTTGGCTTTTTCTTGAACTAGGCACGGTTGTGGAGCTCGTGCTACGTTGGGTAATTGGGGACTTGCGATAGGTAATTTTGGCAAAATTCCGACAATGGATCATGTGTGACAGGTTGGCATCATTTGTGACATTTGAGCGGCGAAGTATGGCGCAATTGAAGTTATTTCACGACGAGCTAATGGGTATCTCACAAAGATGTAACGCATCGGCGCGATCTTTATTTGAAACACTCTTCAATGAGGTTTATTAGGCAGATGTATTTGTTTCGTTTGCACAAGCAGCCTACATATTTGCAGAACACGAGGGAGGAGAGATGATTTGTACAGTTTAAGAAGTATTTGACTGAAAATAGTGGAAACTTTGATAAACTATAAATTGTTATCTATTGCGTTTTCTGAAAGTTGACAATAAAACACGCGACCTTTTGGAAGACTATATGCTGCAAGAGATAAAAAAATCGGAACACGAATTTCTACATTACTCGAGAATTAATCAAGCAAACGAAATAAAATTTGGCATGTTGATGTTTTAGGATGCAATAAATGTTTCTATGGTGGTTAGATACTTCTTCCCCCTCTTAGGGGGGGGGAGGTGTCTGCCATACAAATGAAACACAAATTTCTGCATAACTCGAAAACTAATCAAGCAAATGGAGCCGAATTCGGCATGTGAGGGTTTTAGGATGCAATAAATGTTTTTACGGTGGTTAGACACTCTACCCCTCTTTCTAAGGGGGGCTGCCATACATACGAAACACAAATTTCTGCATAACTCGAGCATTAATCAAGCAAATAAAACCAAATTAGGCATATGGAGGTTTTAGGGAGCACGAAACGTTCCTCTCTGAAGAAGAGGGGGCTGATAGTGTGATGAAACGCACTCCTATATCTTCTTCTATCTATATAAATAAAAATGGATCACCGAATGTGTCGATAAGAGCAAAACTAGAGAAAGGAAATGTCCGATTTAGGACTGTATTTATTCTATTATATTTTCTGTATCAAATATTCATTCCAAGTAACGGATAAACATGTTATTTGCAAGTGGTTGAAAAATCTTGAACTAGAAATGTATCTGAAAATAATCTGATATTATAATGATGAGTTTTGGTAGAAGTACTAGGAATTTTATAGTAAAAGGTAATTTCAAAGGGTAGATTAGAAAATTAATCAATGAACAGTTCTGCGATTGGACCCATGAACGTGCGCTTAGTAAAAATACGTGAATGTCTAATAACCATGTCTAATAAACATTGTCGATATCAATAAACGTTGAAATAAACCATTTTTCGCACATAAATCCTTTTTATTAATTTCCAATGATGCTACATCCCATATCTTATCCACAATATTCTTCCGCCAATAAATCCAGTCCACAGCTGCAGTTCTCCAACTCCATGCCGTACCAATTCTTGCCAAGTCCAGCTCCACATCGCTCTCTGGGCTCCTCCTCTACTTGTTCCCACCGGATTCGATTCGAACAGCACCTCTGCAGGGCTACTGTCCGACAATCTTGCAACATAACCTTCCCATCGCACTCGTCCAGCCTTGGCTGGCGACTTTCTGCAGTAGAGTTGTGCCAGTTCGTAGTTCATTCCCCGTCTCCATACTCCGGTTCGCTTTCCAATGCCGTATGTTCGTTCTGAAACATCATCGTTCGAAACATCGTTCATGGTACACTTTTTGCGGAGCCCATTGTAGGTGCGACTTCCATTGACTATGCGTCTTCGAATATTGGTGTAACCTTCGGCTGATGTTGTTATCAGTTGTTATCGACGAGCCAAGGCAGACACATTCCTCGATCACCTCATGTATTTAGTCTCAGACGCATTGATTCCAAGCCCAATCAGCCCTGCTTCGTGTTTCTATCGGGTATACAAGTCCGCTACCGTCGCATGTGTTCTACCGATTATGTTGACGCCATCGGCGAAGCAGATAAACTGACTAGACTTGTTGAAAACCGTGTCCCACATTTTGAAGCCCGCTCTCCACATAACACCTTCCAGCGCCACGATGAAGAACTGACAGAAGGCCTTGTCGAAGTCTGCCCTGCGAGTCTCGAACGATTCCGACAGAGCCTTAGAATCACATACCGTTCATCGTTGTTTGAATCAGTCTTGTCAGCTTCCGAGGAAAGCCGTGTTCGCCCATGATTCTCCATAGCCGTCGTCGGTTGATTGTATCATATGAGGCTTTGATGTAGACAAAGATGTAGTGCGTAGGTATGTGATACTCGCGACGCGATACACTTTTGGAGGATCTTCCGCAATTTAAAAATCTGGGCCGTAATTCCGAAGTTGAGAAATCCACCGTGGCTGCGGTCTCAAGTTGAGAAGCATTGTCATATCCCATCGAGGAACGGGATGAAACGAATGGCTTGTGGTGAGCGTAAACTTCAGGAAGCGCTGAGGGATAATACACAAGAATTGCACGCTCCGAGTTACTAACTGTGTGGCATAAGTTTATCTTTCTACGAGGGTCTTTCAAAAAATAAGCTTCAGTGCCTCAGGAATCGCGGAAAAATAAAGTGAGGACAAAAAACAAGGTGTTTTTCGTAATCTACGTTTTATTTTCTATTTTTCTACATAATCGCCGCAACGTTCGAGGCATTTTTCATAGCGTGGCACGAGTTTTTCTATTCCGAGCGCGAAGTGCGTAGCGTCCAACTTTTTGAAGTACGATGTAACTACGTCACAAATTTCTGCAGTGTTATCGAATCGTTGACCGCCGAACGCCTGTTTCATCACTGGGAATAAATAATAGTTGCTAGAGGCGAAGTCTGGAGAGTAAGGAGGATGCTCGAACACAGTGCATTTGCATTTTTTCAATTGCTCTTGTGTTACGCGAGCAGAATGGGCCCTACACCATACACTGAACACAATTCTCGATTAATTTCAGCACCACTATTGTTTTTCGCGGTCAGAAACGAACGGTAGAACGTAACTCATATTTGGAAATTTTGTTTTTCCAACTTTTCATGCGAGATGGCGCGGGGGCACTGAAACTTGCTTTTTGAACGATCCTCGTATATATATAAAAATCTCGTGCCATGGTGTTTGTGGCCGAACTCCTCCGAAATGTCTCGACCGATTTTTATGAAATTATGCATGAAAACCTGGTAAGCATGATAATATGATGTAAACTATATACGATACCGATTACCATATGTTAAATGCCGATTAGCAGAAAACAAAAATTTGTTTCTTAAATTTGGCTTCATACCATGCATATAACCCAAATTTGAGCCTCCATTCCCTATTTTTATTCGCGAATTTAGTGTTTTCGTATGAACAATATCCAAATAATTCAACCATCGTTCGGTTTCAAATAGATCGAATTTATTCACGTTGTTAAATGACAGATGACGCACCGCCTGTTCCATCGAACTTTCATCCATACATGCGCAAGTAATCTCAGTTCGTATAAGCCAGTCATATCGCCGGTGAGCTGGAATCCTTGAGTGAGCACAATGAATTATTGAAATACTTCAAATCACACTTGGTCGAATTCCAAAATCACAATCACGCTATTGTCATCAGTCCTGATAAAACACCAGCTGGAGAGAGAAGACGTGTGTAGATTCAATGGGCAAACGTTGCTAGAATCATGGTAGGCAACTGTAGAGTGTCGCGAGGAAATGTGATTCGAAGAAAAAGCAATAATTTGGAATTCATCGACTGCGATTCCTACGACACAATCAACAAAAGCGGTATCGGTGCGGGACGCTATCATGAGCAAAGCCGATACAGTCTTTGCTATTACCAGGAAAAAAAGGCAATGCACTGTCATGTTCAAACAAAAAATGAAATTTAGTCGGGTTCGGTCCCACCTATTGCTATACATCCAGCAATAGGTGGGACCGAACCCGACTCGACGGTTGAATAGAAGAAACGAGAATTACCTCACCAACAGATTTTTGGTTTTCATGTCCGCCCTGAGGAAATCGATAGTGCAGTTTTCCCCGAAATTTCAGATCTGTCAACTGATCAACTACTCACCCGTGTTCTGGTCCAATGGAGTTGTGCAAATGTGACAACATTACCACGCAATTCGACATTGACAACATTGAACTCCGTGTACCATTTCTATGAAGCAAAAATAATAATGGATATTCGGGTGGAAAAACGCCTTTAAAACAAAAATTTCAAACAAAAACTTACTGTCCATATCAAATATGAGGGGCTTAGAATGAAAGGGGTGTAAGTGATTTGATCGATTTCTCTACATCGACTCTCTCTTTTGGTCATAACTTCGCTGCAAATACATTCCCAGCTGTATTTGACAATGTGGAAGATAGGTCAGAACCTCATCTATCGGATTCTATAGCAAACTTAATTTGGAACGTTTTTGCAGTCGAGTTATTAACTAAATAAAAAGTTGATGAAGAGAAATCGATCAAGTCACTTACACCCCTTGCATTCTAAGCCCCTCATATGTAATATGTAAATATGTATATGTAAAAAGTAACACATTCTCTGCAATTGAAGAAAAAAACTTGAACGAAGATTTTTTTTTTTTATTATCCAAAATATATATTTTTATTAAGGCTCATATGGCGTCAGCCTAACGGGGCCGGGAGTTCAATATTTCGACAATGTTTGCTTACAACTATGTTAGTAATATGTAACCGATTACTCGCGGTTGGCTCGAGGTTAGTATTACAAGTGTTCTCATAATTGGTATGTTGCAGTCTTCGATGCTCTGTACGTGTGCCCGACACGGGATACTTCCTATTGGGATGCAGCTGACCATTAATCAGCAACGCCCCCCTAGTCTGTACCCCATATCTAGCGTGGTACGTCTTTCTCGACTCGAGGAATCCAGGATAGAATGGTCACTAGCCGGCGCAATCATCAGCTCGTGTAGAGTTGTCATAAGAGGTACAACCTTTGGCTCTTGTTGAATGATCAGTGGACTGCACAACCTTTGGCCCGTGTATCTGTAAAGAGTGTGTGTATGTATTGCCGCGACTAAGTAAAAGTTTATCGTTTGGATAGGAGGGATATGAAACGGGGACACAACGAAGGAAACATCATTAAACGTTGACATCGGCGTTTCTGAGGAACAGGTATAGATGAAGCAGAAGATCAGGATCACGGCTACCTAAGATATCCCGGACGGGGATATCCGATTGTCTGCCTTGTGCTCTCAGTGCTCTAGAGAGCTAAGAGCGAGCATGAACGAAGATTAAGTCTGATAATGATTTTATATTATGGATAAAGTTTTGGTGGAAATGCAAAGAAATTTATATAAAAAAGTTAAGGACCATGTCTTCTATGTATTTAAACAACTGCGGCCAGCAGCTATAAATTAAGCCGTCCAATTCGAAAATAACAAGCACGTATTTTCCACCAATGGAATTGGAACGAAAATAATATATTAAAATCTATCTATCTATCTATCTATCTATCTATATATATATATATATATATATATATATATATATATATATATATATATATATATATATATATATATATATATATATATATATATATATATATATATATATATATATATATAGCATGTGGAGGTTTTAGGATGCAATAAATGTTTCTATGGTGATAAGATACTCCTTCCCCCTCTCTTAGAGGGGGCTGCCATACAAATGAAACACAATTTTTTGCATTACTCGAGAATTAATCAAGCAAATGAAACCAAATTTGGCATGTGGAGGTTTTAGGATGCAATAAATGTTTCTATGGTGTTAAGATACTCCTTCCCCCTCTCTTAGAGGGGGCTGCCGTACAAATGAACCACAAATTTTTGCATTACCCGAGAATTAATCAAGCAAATTAAACCAAATTAGGTATATGGAAACTTTAGGGTGCAATGAATGTTTCTATGGTGGTTAGATACCCCTCCCCCCTCTCTTAGGGGTGGCTGCCATACAAATAAAACACAAATTTGTGCATTACTCGAGAATTAATCAAGTAAATGGGTGGGACGAAGTTTGCCGGGTTAGCTAGTAATATATAAAATAATACTACTTTACGACAAAAATATATTACTTTTTTCTCTTTACATTGAACTTCAAATAAATCAAACGTGTCAGTTACGTTTGAAAAAAATACATTGAATCAAGAAGAAATATCGTACAAACATCCGTTAAAATCGTTTCATTCGTTCTTTTTCATCGATCACATTCGATTAATTTTATAGATCGTTAAAACATTCAAACACATTTACAATACATAAGTTATGTTTAATTTGTTTTATTTTATCTATAAAATAAAACATACATTTACATACACATTTATATATATATATATATATATATATATATATATATATATATATATAAATGGACTTCTGTCTGTTTGTCTGTCTGTCTGATTCTTATGAACTCGGAAACTACTGAACCGGTCAACATGAAAATTGGTATATAGGGGTTTTTGGAGCCGGGGAAGGTTTTCGTGATAGTTTGAGACCCCTCCTCTCTAAGGGGGGGCTGCCATACAAATGAAACACAATGTTCTGCATTACATGAGAATTAATCAAGCAAATGAAACGAAATTTGGCATTTGGAAATTCTAAGGTGCAATAAATGTTTCTATGATGGTTAGATTTTTCACCACCCCTCTCTGAGGGGGGCTGCCATACAAATGAAACACAAATTTCTACATTACTCGAGAATTAATCAAGCAAATGAAACCAAATTGAGCATGTTGAGGTTTTAGGGTGAATAAATGTTTCTATGACACACTGGTTAGACACTCCTCCCGCTCTCTAAGGGAGGGCTGTCATACAAATGAAACATAAATTTCTGCATAACTCGAAAACTATTCAAGCAAATGGAGCCAAATTTGGCATGCGAAGGTTTTACGAGGCATGAAACGTTCCTATGGTGAATACACTCCCCCTCCCTCTCTAAGGGGGGTTGCCATACAAACGAAACACAAACTTCTGCATATCTCGAGGACTAAATAAGCACAATTTGGGATGTGAGGTTTTTGGGTACGAGAAATGTTTCTATGATGCTATGACACCCCTCCCTCCTCTGGAATGGAGAGCCCATAAAAATATTACACATATTTCAACCAAAAATATTCCAACCAAACATGACAATTTCTACAATTGCAGAGTAACAAGGGCTGTTAGTCCATTAGATGTTTGCGCTAGCGAATTTGATCTTTGTTCGAAACTGGAAATGGATTTTAATGTGATGAAACGCACTCCTATATCTTCTTCTATCTATACCAAAAAAAAGGATCGCCGGATGTGCTGATAAGAGTAGAACTCGAGGAAGGAATTTAACGATTTAGAGATGTCTATTATAAAGTCTGCTTCATTTAATATTGGAACAAATTCTTTTGCTCATTGTGGCGCTCCTAGTGGACGGATTTGGAAACTTTTTTCACCCACGTGTCGGGAAATTCATTACCTTTCACCATGTATTTATGTCATAACACCAAACGATAGCATTTTGTAAACAACCGCCATGGAAGCCGAACGGAGAGATAAAATTGTGCACAGTTTTCTTGAAAATCCATTGTTGTCGGCATCTAAGCTAGCTAAACAGCTTAAAATGCCCAGAAATACCGTATGGCGTGTTATCAAGCAGTACAACGAAACATTGACGACGGCTCGGAAGCCGCATTCGAAGCGTCGGAGTGGAACTGTCGACCGGAAACTGCGTGGGAAAGTCATCAAAGCCGTCAAGAGGAATCCCAATTTTCAGACCGCGATTTGGCCAATAAGTTCCAGGCCGCTCACAGTACGGTGCGACGAATTCGTCTCCGGGAAGGAATAAGGTCATTCCGAGCCAGCAAACAGCCAAATCGGACGCTGAAGCAGAACAATGTGGCCAGAATCCGTGCTCGAAAGCTGTACAACCAAGTGCTGACCAAGTTCGACGGATGTATTCTGATGGATGATGAGACCTACGTGAAGGCGGACTTTGGGCAAATCCCAGGTCAAAAATTTTATTTGGCGACGGCTCGGGGGGATGTACCTGCAAAATTTAAGTTCGTGTTTGCGGATAAATTCGCCCGCAAGTACATGATTTGGCAGGGGATATGCAGTTGTGGACAGAACACTAAAGTCTTTCTCACTGACAAGACAATGACATCAGAAGTCTACAAAAAAGAGTGCCTACAGAAACGGATTCTGCCGTTTATTTGTGCCCACGACCGTCCAGTAATGTTTTGGCCGGCCTCGCAAGCCATTACAGCAAAACGGTTATGGAATGGTACGCAACGAACGGGGTCAGCGTAATACCGAAGGACCTCAACCCCCCAAACTGCCCCCAGTTCCGGCCGATAGAGAAATACTGGGCAATCACGAAGCGGAGGCTTAAGGCAAAGGGAAAACTTGTTAGGAACATGACTCAAATGAAGAACTGGTGGAATCAAATCGCCAAAACGGTGGACGAAAAGGGTGTGCGCCGCCTAATGTGCCGTATTACGGGAAAAGTACGAGAATTTCTTCGAAACAGCAATGAATAATTTTTTTTTATGAAAGAGTAAAGAAAATGCTACATTTGTATGAAAAACAAATTATGAATTCGTTAATAAATGACTGAACTACACGCAATTGTTTGTGTTCCAATATTAAATGAAGCAGACTTTATTTTCTGTGTAAAACATTTATTCCATGTAACGGAGAAACGTGTTATTTGCAAGTGATTGAAAAATCTTGAACGAGAATTGTGTCTGAAAATAATCTGATATTATAATGATGAGTTTTGTTAGAAATACTAGGAATTTTATAGTAAAAGGTAAATTCAACGGGGTCGATTAGTAGATCAACCAATGAACAGTTCTGCGATAGGACCCATGAACTTGCTCATAGTGAGAAAACGTGGATGTTTGAAGGTATTGCTAACAAAACACAAATTTTGGGCGGGACGAAGTTTGCCGGGTCATCTAGTGTTTTATATTTTATATGGCAGAACAACGTTTGCCGGGTCAGCTAGTATGTTTATAATAACAGTTTATAATTAATTTGGTGTAATCCAACTGACAGCATGGAACCTACAAAAGCAAGTTCTTGCAAATGTTCGGAATACTGGATTTGGAAAATTATAGACGCCGATAATCATTTTCACTTCATTAAAAGATACCATTTCTTGAATTTTTTAAATATATTCCACGTTACTCTACAGTAATCTTCATGAGTGTTTTGGCGGATATAATGCATTGATGCGTCAAATTCGAAAGATTCTGAAACTCATTCTGTCAAACGCTTCAAGTTCCTCCTCAGTATCTTCAAACTTGTTCTACAGCTTAACCTCATTTTATGGATGAACGTTCAGGAATGTTCGTCCTACTCAGCGAAAAGAACACAGCTGGACATATACAACGGAATATTAGGCGAGAGGCGAGATTCCACGTGGTCCACTAGTGTTCCCAAATACAATCTCTTCTAATACAGGTCGAATATTCCTTTAACAAGACGACGACTGTTGGTACTTCCTCCGGGTTTCGGTACCCCTTTTTGTACGTTGTATGGTGTTCAGTCAGTCGGTTGAAAATTCATAACTCGAGAATAAAACGGAATAAAAAACTAAAATTTATATTGAAGGTATAAAAGAATCTAAAACTAACATTTTTGACGAAATTCTTCACGCAGAGTCGTAAACGCTTGGGCTAACCGTCAATCGCTACACGGATTGTTGCAAGTGTGAATTCGCGGACTGCCTTCTAGATAGAATTCTTCAATGATTTCAAATCTCGATGAGAATGTGCACAAGCACGCTCCTCCAACTTGGTCCAAATAATCCAGTGGATTTAGGTCTGGGGAACCGGAGATGAAGTCTGGTAGGTTTGCTGCTGGCCAAGTTTGTGAACAGTTTCAGGAGTTTTTTGCATCATTCCAATCGTACTTGTTTCAATTAAGGCGTCAATAAAAAGCTCGCACATCTCCTGTTTGAACCAAGCTATAAATCTTCGCGTAAAATACGACTTACTTCCCGAATATTGATACTCTAAGCTAAATTTCAGCTCAATCGAACTTTATTTACTAGGGACGCAAAGGCGTCAAAGTTTGAGTTTTTTGAAAAACGAGAAATCACCTAAGGGGTTTCCAAAAAATGTGTTTGATGCCAAATGGATAAAACTGCATGAAACGTCGATGGTTGTTTCGATTTTTCCTCTGAAGTAGACCTTTAAAATTTACAGTTTGATCAGCATCTGGCAGTACAGTGTGCGAACTCAGTTTTTGGTCACTTTGTTCTAACTGAGGTTCCGATCGGATTTTTACTCGCTCAGTTCGACTTGTAATTTCACGCATATCATGCTGGCATATTTGGGTTCGATTCCCTCTCTGACCAAGATATTTTTCGCCAAGAAAATTTCATCTGCACTGTTACTAACGTATTCTCAAACTTGCCAATTGCCACGATGACACAGGGATCTCAATACGTTATCGTAAAATTATATAAAACTAGCTGACCCGGCAAATTTCGTCCCGCCAAAAATTTGTTTTTTGTTATCAATACCTTCAAATGTTCACGTTTTCTTACTATGAGCAAGTTCATGGGTCCAATCGCAGAACTGTTCATTGATTGATCTTCTATTCTTCTCCGTTGAATTTACTTTTTACTATAAAATTCCTAGTATGTCTAACAAAACTCATCATTATAATATCATAATATTTTCAGACACAATTCTCGTTCAAGATTTTTCAACCACTTGTAAATAACATGTTCCTCCGTTACATGGAATAAATGTTTTATACACAAAATATGATAGAACAAAGACAGCCCTAAATCGAACAATTCCTTCCTTGAGTTCTGCTCTTATCAACACATCAGGCGATCCTTTTTTTTGTATAGACAGAAGAAGATTTAGGAGTGCGTTTCATCACATTAAAATCCATTTCCAGTTTCGAACAAAGATCAATTTCGCTAGCGCAAACATCAAATGGACTAACTGCACTTGTCACTATGTAATTGTAGAACATATGGCAATTTAATTTTCCAAATTTTCCCTTTTTCCTTCAGAGTTTTCCGAAAATTTTCAATTGTCATGTTTGGATGGAATATTTTTGGTTGAAATATGCGTAATATTTTTATGGGATACCTTCTCCATTCCAAAGGAGGGAGGGGTATCATACCATTATAGAAACATTTCTCATACCTAAAAACCCTCACATCCCAAATTGTGCTTGATTAGCTTTCGAGTTATGCAGAAATGTGTGTTTCATTTGTATGACAGCCCACCCTTAGAGAGCGGGAGGAGTTTCTAACCACCACAGAAATATTTACTGCATCCTAAAATCTCCACATACCAAATTTGGTTTCGTTTGCTTGATTAATTCTCGAGTAATTCAGAAATTTGTGTTTTATTTGTATGGCAGCCCCCCCTTAGAGAGGGGGGTACAGAGTCTAACCACCATAGAAACATTTATTGCACTCTAAAACCTCAATGTGCCTAATTTGATTTCTTTTGCTTGAATAATTTTCGAGTAATGTAGAAATTTGTGTTTCATTTGTATGGTAGCCCTCCCTTAGGGAGAAAGAGTGGAGAGTCTAACCATCATAGAAACATTTATTGTACCTCAAACCTCCTTAAGCTTAATTTGGTTCCATTTGCTTGATTAGTTCTCGAGTTATGCATAAATTTGTGTTTCATTTGTATGGCAGCCCCCCCCCCCTTCAGAGAGGGGGGTGCAGAGTCTAACCACCATAGAAACAGTAGTAGTTTCCGAGTCCATAAGAATCAGACAGAGAGACAGACAGAAATCCATTGTTATATATATATATATATATATATATATATATATATATATATATATATATATATATATATATATATATATATATATATATATATATATATATATATATATATATATATATATATATATATAGATTGACAATGAATATCTGTTCACAAGGAACAAAACATGAAACTCTTCGTTCTGATTGGTTTATCGTCGAAGAAACTCATTAAAAGCAGGTAAAAGTGATTAAAGTATTTCTGAGGCAACTGATTTATATCGGGATCGTTCATCGATATTGAAAATAATTCTGAAGCGAGACAAGATAAGTTCATTAGACACGAAGAACTCATATAGCAAAGAAAAGGTTTAAGTGTAACATTCGTTGAATAAGAAAAAAGTTGTAGAAAAAATGGTAATCATTGCGGAAACTGGGTTCTCGGCGATCATTCGTCTAGATATTGGAGGAAAGTTGAACAAACGCTGTATTGCGTTGAATAACAGACAGAGAACTTTCCTCATGTTGCTCTCGGACATAGCAATGATGCAATATAACCGACAACCGAATATTTGTCAAATTACTTCAGCAAACCCATCTTTTACCTTGTTCGAGATACGCTCAACAAACTTTACCTATTGCAGAAATTAGCAAACGTAGTGTAAATAAAAGTTTTCAAACAGATTGCCGAAATGTGCAACCTTATTCACACAAAAAAAAACAAGTAAATAATGTTTCTGCCGTAAGGCGGGGGCTCAGACCATCAACATCAGCATCATCTCCAGCAAAGACAGCGAGCGACATTGAACTGTAAACAAAATGCAGAGACAGAGAAAATTACACTTCATTAGCACACTAGTTTTTTTTTTTTAAATATGCAACCAACCATTAAAAGAGTGCCACGATGACCGATGTCCGTACCGTCAACCACAATCACAATCTTTCATTCGGGAGTCTGTAACTCACCTTCAACGGCAATCGGTTCCTTCACCCTTTGTGAAGTTTGGTTCGAGAGGATAGTCCCCACAATCGAAAGTGGTAATCCTTGGGAGCATTCAGCATATCAACTGACAAATAACAGACTGTTTCCGTAAACATAATCATCTCGCTCGGGTTTGGTTATATATTGACACGCCATCCGTCACAGATGATGATTATTACGTCCAGAAACCGGAAGCAAAACGGATGATGGCGGTGTCCGTGACCATAGATTTGGCCTAAAAATATGCATCGCCATCGATGTTAAAAGGGTTGGGCTGAATTGACCGAGCTGAATGAGTTACTCTTGACGCTTTGACCGAAGAGTAATTTAAATCCCATGTGGTTATGTTCCATGAAGGGGACAGCAATTATGAAATTTCTCATCCTAAACTCATTAACGCGGGACCCTGATGAGGATTTGAAAGGGATTTCCCAAGGAAATTCAACGTTCTTTTAAACTAGCTGTACATTTGTAATTGTTGTTATCCGTTTCATTCCGCTTCTCTGGGAACCGAAGATGAGGGACATTGGACACGACTAAAAGATGTCTAGTAGTGGTTAGCTTTGTGGCAAAAATGTATGTATTAATTCTGACGTACCTTGAGACAGTTTAATAGAGGTACATGCCCTCTCCTTAGGGCATTGAAAAGTCTAAAGCAGTTCGCATTTGCAATGAAAGCACTTTTTAACGCTATGTCAGGTGAAAAATTCTCTGCACAAATCGAATCCCAACGTATTGCTCAATCTCCCCGGAACACACGAAGACGTGTTGCTTCAATTCGACACAAGAATTTCAATTCATATTTCCATTCATCCTTCCATACAAGGATAGACTAGTTCGTGTCTCAATAACTGCTGAGGCCAATTGGTGACAATTGGTTGCTTGTGTCAATTGTCTCGATTTCATTTTGTATCTAATATAACACTCGGAGATGGAAGTCCTTGGTTTCTCATACTGACGATATCAGGCATTCGCCATCACTCTCGGAGAAATACTTATTGATATTTTCATTTGAAATCACTTAAATCACTTCATGCTGCTCATAGGTCAGCATAAACAGAGCAAAGTCTATTCGGTAATTTGAATAATTTCTCCGAAGAGTTATCACAATATTATCTATCACAGTTTGACTACGGATATATCAAATGAATCAATCATAACGTGAGTAGCCGCACCTTTGTGCAAAAATAGCCAGCGCAGGCAAAACTCCCGACGTGGAGACTCGTTATGCATACAAATGTTGAAAATTAGAGAAGAAAGGAAAGAGAATTAAGAGATGAACCAGCCTTTGGCTGAAAATCTCTTTAATAAAGAAAGAAAAAAAATGTGATTAATCATATTTGACGTAGGAATATAGTCTTTGCGGGTGCCAAATCAGTTAACATGTCACGTTCTCATTGAAGTTATTCGTACATTAATAACATTTATTCGCTGCGAACGGATTTTCATGATTTGTATATTTGTATATCGAATTTCGGGTATCAATTTCCATACGACCGACACACGACACGTAAATTAGCAGATTAACTACAGATATCTAAAATCACCGTTCTAAACTTCTGGTCGAACTTGGTTACGCAAACCGCTATGAAGTATGGATTACATACAGTTTCTCCGAAAAACACTGAAGGAATTGCATATACATCTGCGACTCGCTCTATGAACTTTACTACCGCAGACTAACACTTGGTCATTGGAGAAAACTCTAAATGGCGAGAACTTCGACTCTTTGGATAACACAAAGAACCAGCATCTCAACCAGTTTTGATGGAGGACTACATCGAACTGGAAGATACAATGAAATGATTTTTTTTTATTTACAATGATTCAACACCCCATTCAGAGATTAGATCTGATTCACAACTTTTCGCCAATAAACACGATCCATGGCTGCACTTCTCCAACTCCCGGCTGCACCGATTCTTGTCCTGCTTCACCTGGTCCAACCACCTTGCTCGCTGGGCTCCTCTCCTTCTTGTTCCTACGATTCTACGATGGATTCGCTGCGAACACCATCTGTGCAGGGCTGCTGTCAGGCAATCTTGCAACATGCCCTGCCCATCCCACTCGTCTAGCCTTGGCGACATTCTGGATGCTGGGTTCGCCGTGGAGTTGCACCAGTTCGTGGTTCATTCATCTTCTCCATACTCCGTTTTCCTGTACTCTCCCGTATATTGTTCTGAGCACTCGGCGTTCGAAAACACCAAGTGCTTGGGAGTCCTCTTCAAGCATCGTCCATGCTTCGTGCCCATAGAGAACAACCGGTCGAATTGGGGATTTTTACATGGTACACTTCGTACGTGGTCAGAGTTTGTTGGACCTCAAGAATTTGCGGAGTCCATAGAAGGCACGACTTCCATTGACTATGCGTCTTCGAATTTCACGGCTGTTGTTGTTGTCAGTTGTTATCAACGAGCCAAGGCAGACAAATTCCTCTACCACCTCGAGCTCGTCGCCGTCGATCACAACACTACTACCCAGAAAAACTCTGTTGCGATCAGTCCCTCCTGCTAGCATGTGCTTAGTCTTAGACGCATTGATCCCAAGCCCAATCAGTCCTGCTTCGTGTTTCAGTCGGGTATACAAGTCGGCTACCGTCACATGTGTTCTTCCGATTATGTCCACGTCGTCGGCGAAGCAGATAAACTGACTTGTTGAAAATTGTGCCCCGCATGTTGAAGCCCGCTCCCCGCATAACATCTTCCAGCGCCACATTGAAGAGCAGACAGGAGAGTCCATCGCCTTGTCGAAGTCCCCTGTGAGTCTCAAATGATTCCGACAGCTCACCTGAGATTCGCACATTACGCCGCACACCGTTCATCGTTGCCTGACTCGGTCTTGTCAGCTTTCGGGGAAAGCCGTATTCGTCCATGATCCTCCATAGCTGTATCATATCGATCGATTGTATCATATGCGGCCTTGAAGCCAGCGAAGCCACTGCACCAGGGTAGTCCTCCTCAACGCCATCTTGGTTTCCTGTCTGCGCGCTGTTCAGGTGTTCATTGTAGTGCTGCTTCCACCTTTCGATCACCTCGCGTTCGTTCGTCAGGAAGCATCCTTCCTTGTTCCTGCACATTTCGGCCCGTGGCACAAAGTCTTTGTGCGAGGCGTTTAGTTTCTTGAAGAACTTCCGCGATTCTCGAGAACTGTAAAGCAGCTCCATCTCCTCACACTCTTTCTCTCTCTTCCAGGCGGCGCATTTTTTTCCCGAAAGAGATGTGTTTGCTGCCTTCGCTTCAGTCTGTATCGTTTCACGTTTTGTCGAGTCGCTCGTTGCAGCATGGCTGCGCGTGCTGCATCCTTCTCGTTCAGGAGCGCTCTGCACTTGTCGTCAAACCATTCGTTCCGTTGTCCTCGTTGTTCATACCCGATGACGGTCTCTGCTGTGCTGCTAATCGCTGCTTTTAAGGTGTTCCCGCATTCATCGAGGGGAGCAGCATCCAGTTCGTCTACCCACGGTAACGCAGCTGCAAGACACTGCGAGTATGTTGCAGCAACGTTCGGCTCCTGTAGTCGTCGTAGGTGGTACCATGGTGAGCGCTGGTGTCTTATGTTTTTGATGTCCATCACCAGGTAGTGGTCTGAATCGATGTTAGCGCCACGATAGGTTCTGACGTCGAAAATATTTGGAAATATTCAGTGCCCGAAATTTCAACATCGTAGCACTGCAGAAGACTATAGTCAGGATAGTTAGGATGTGTTGGAAAGGTTCGATTCTACTTTAAGGTGGTTCGTTCATTTTAAGGTGGTTATATCATCTACCAAGGTACAGATACAGGTTCCATCATGATAAGGGAGATGCAGAAACGGGTAGTCTGCTGGTGGTCAACCAACGAAATAATGTACAGATTAAGGATGCGAGGCCAGTTCTTCAACTTCATCGTCATCAACGTCCATAGCCCGTATCTGGATAGCACCGATGACTATAAAGAAGAATTCTACGCGCAGCTAGGAAGGTAATACGATCGCAATCGAAAAACACGACACTTAAAAAATCATCATCGGTGATTCTAATGTTCAGATCGGCTAATAGGAGGAGTTCATACTCCTAAGACTAAGAGGCCTAAGACTTATAGACTTATAGAGTGTGGAGAAATTGAGTATTGATGGCTTCACTGTGAAGTGAAGCTTTTCAAGGGGGATCCAGCAAAACTTATGCAGTGTATGCACCGGTTGATAATCAGGATCTGGGACACAGAGTAGCTACCGGAGGAGTGGAAAGAATATCCATAGAAGGAGCATAGTTAGAAGTTTCTTATGCATCAGCCTTATAGTCAGATGATGAGCATGATGTCTTTCCTGAGAAAGAATTTGGTTTCCGCAAGGGAAGGTCCACCATCCATCAACTCACTAGAGTTACCAATATTATACAGCGTAACAGATCGCTGTTCAAGACGACAGTAATGGCGCTCTTGGACATTGAGAAGGCCTTCGAAAACGATGGTCTGGTGTACAAACTACAATCAAATCCATTTCCTAATGTATCTTAATATGATCATCAGAAATTATCTCTCTTTCGAGTATCCCTGCATAATATGTGCTCAGGGCATTTCATTATACAGATGCAGGTGTGCCCCAAGGAAGCACACTTTAACCCATTCTGTACAACCTTTACACTGCGGACATCCCATCGATATCGTCCCAATTTTCTGATGACACTGCGATTTTGTTTCAAAGTCTATTCCCGCATTCGAGATCTCCTAGACTTGTTCCGACTGAATTCGGTTCGGAGACTCACTTATCGAATGATCCAGAGAAGTGGTCTACTTGGGACTCACTCTAGATAGTCATCTGGTTTTTAGGTCTCACGTTAATAGGATCGTCACGAAATATAATATTCTACTTCGGTCGTTATATTCGTTGATTGGTATGAATTCTAAACTTTGTCTGAAAAATCAGATGGCTGTCTATGAACAGATCCATTACCCTGCAATTGAGTATACGGTTTCTGTCTGGAGGGGCTGTGCCAGGACAAGACTCCAACGCATTCAGAATAGATTTATCAGGATAATTCGGAATCTGCTGCCTGGGCGAGAACAACGGAGGTTCACGAAAGAGCCTGGATACCGTGGAAGTGAAATTTAACAAATATTTTTAAAAAAATGGATAGAGATGTTCCAATTCCGAGCCGAATGCTTGTTTTTATTTGTAGAGTAATTTCATAGGTTTAGGTTAAGGTTAGGTTAAGTAGGTAGTTTATTTTAATAATTTTAAAAACAATTTGAAATGAGTAACATTCAATATTATAATAAAAATCATATCATATAAAACGGGCCTTTCATAATGCAATTTCTTCATCTGAAATTAAGATGCAAAGCTTATGCTGTTCACTTAACTTGTAAGAATTTTGTATAAGACAAAAATCAAATGAAATAAATATATATTAGGTTGGGGAAAAAATAATCCATTATTTCCGATTTGGGTCAAATATGCACCGTTCTGTTGAACCGAACTATTGCATAGGCTGACCAAACGTACCGTTTTTCGACCATTTTTTATAGTCCCGTCTTTTTATCAATCTGTACCGTATTTTGGATACAGAGAGAAACATATTCTTTTGTCATTATTTTCAATATTTTTCTCCAAATGAACTTCTGATTGGAACTTGGAGAAAGAGTTTGTCTACCAATTGTTTGTTCATGGAGAACAATGGAGAAATACATGATGTGTTGATATTATCAGACATTGTGGTTTCGTTGGCGAAAATTACGATAAATTGTTTGAGCATGGTAACACGTTATTCCTCTCGGTTGGATTTTCTATTTCTTAGTATTTTTATGGTTTAGCTTTCTATTTTCTTTCACAAGAAAAATGTTTTGTAGTACTGCGCGACTTATTTGAAATACCGTGCCTCGAACTCCAGAGATTGTTTAGTGAACTTTCAAACATTCCTTGTTCTTGTTGAGACACTGAAGTTGCTGTGGATTTGGATTATTTTATTAGAATTCTACAACATAGAAGAGAAGACTGGTCTAGGAAACACAATAGAACGAATAGTTTATATTAGAGTACAATTAGTAAAAAAATTTCGTGTTCAGATAGGTGAAAATATTTTGTTCATGAGTGACAATGATTGAAGGAATAACAATTAAAGAGATAGAAAAGAAGAATAAAGAATCCGTGCCAGTTGCAAATGCAAATATTTTCAGAAACGGAAAACAAAATTGGAAGATATAATGAAATCATTGATTATAATTTGTGCCTGCCAAATACAGTTATATCTCAATATAAGGCAACTTTTTTTTTCTCGTTACGTTATATCAAGTTACGTTATATCGAAGCAAAAAAAAGTTTTTTTTTTATTGCTGAGAAGCTGTTCATTATTACTCAAAAATGCGCAAAAACTAATTTTCTATCACCCAGCAGTATTAATAAACCTTTCTTATGCCCATTTGAGATAATGTTTGTAGACAAACATGATCAGTTTTAAGTAGAGGAAAAAGTTTTAAAAAATTGAAGTGAAATTTGTATCAATTAGTGATGAAAAGGATAGTAGATAGTAGGATATCCGACGAGCTTCAAGGGCGGATAGCCGGATATCCGGCTTTTTAGTTGCGAATACGAAAATGGAAGACACTGCATGTGTGCATGAAGCGAATAAAGGATTACATTTTAGAAGAAATAAACACATATTTACTTAAAAATATTGAACTATGAATAAGTTTTCCATTTCGAATGGAAATCCTTTAATTGAGTGTTTTTATGATGAGGTTTCAACTACTTATGAGAAGATCAGAATTACTTAATTGTAACCTTTTTAGTCCCGAGATGAAGTCAGACTCTTTAGGAGTTCTTGAAACGTAAACAGTCTTGTATATAAAATATCTTACGACGACTCTTCTGAGAGTAATAGCTCATCGCCGTCTTCAAGACCTGTAAATGAAACAAAAGAGACGAAACTGAATCAAACCTTAAACACGAAACTCACGACACACCTTTTGGGACTGTTTCAACGAAGTGGCAAATGAAAATAATAGTTAGCATCGTGTTCAGAAAAAAAAATCCGTTTGATAACGAAATCGACAAAATGTGAAAACATTTGAGGGGCCCAAAATGAAAGGGGTGTAAGTTTCATCATCGATTTCTCGACATCGACTCTCTCTTTTGGTCATAACTTAGCTGCAAACACATTCCCAGCTGTATTTGACAATGTGAAAGATAGGTCAGAGACTCATCTATCGCATTCTATAGCAAACATAAATTGGAACGTTTCTGCAGTTGCATTATTAACTAAAGAGAAAGTTGGTGAAGAGAAATCGATCAAGTCACTTACACCCCTTTCGTTCTGAGCCCCTCATTTAGAATCGATCGCAATCACGCTCCTTACATTTGATGATCATTAAAATCTAAGCAGTCCATCAAGGGCAAGTATTGCTAGAGCTCCTTGCGGTAGTATTACAGCGAAAACTGTTCTTTGAAGTTGACATGGTATACGAATCGAAGCGTAATTGGTTGTCATTATCAACGTCTGAAAATGTATTATTTATTCATCATAATTGAGTACCTTCCATAAATTTATGTTATGACTAATAATTAATTTAATTTTTAAAAAATCTGGCATTCCAGTAATCAAACCTTATTTTTAGTTATGGATAAATGATTTTGTTATGCTAGCTAGCTAACGAGTTATTTTGTTATGATTCATGATGTGTTGATTTTTTCCAATATCCGGAATCCGTCCGGCAGCAATTGTTGGCCGGATAGATAGATCTCTAGTATCAATATTTATTTTATGATTTCTATGTTTGACTTACTTTATCTCCAAATGGAAATTCCTCTGAATTCAAAATTCCGCTGTTCTTGAATCATGTTCAAAGTTATGCTGAAAGTTCAACAAATGCCATAATAAAACCAAGTGGGAAGATCGCCCAAAATTATAAGTTTGAAGGCAGGCGTATTTCAAAAAGGTAATTGTTGTGAACTGTAATATAAAATAATCCGTACATTGCTTTTCTAAATGTACCTTTTGTTTAAAAAATAATTAAATAAATTCAGGTAAAAGAAACACCAATCGATAAACATATCTCCTGAAATGTTTCAATCGGCCAAAAGTACCTATCGGCATCATATTATGATGATGATGGTCCCGCCTCCTTCACCTTTAAAAAAGATGATTTCAAAAATTTAAATAGTCTACATAATAAAATCCGTTCAAAAAACTTCATCGAAGCAGCAAACCGTAAACTACTTTAAAAATAGACACCATAATTAAATAAACAATTCTTTGCTTCACGGATAACCATTTTAGAGCGTCCAGCATCAAAGATGAAGAGGTGAATCTATTATGTTTTAAAATCATCCGCATTGTTTTATTTAGCAAACGCTGTACTCTCTATATTTGTGTATCATTGGTTAAAAATAGAATGGAAGAACAAAAGTCTAAATGAATTGTTTACGTTTGTGAAATGTCCATTCAGTTCAAATCCAACCATGTATCGATATGCATCAGAAGTTTCAGAACTAAATTGATTCAACTTATTGAATAATTCCGCTATCCAGATTGAGATCCAAAATGAAAATCTATCCACAAAATTATATTCACAAAACAGTGAGAAAAAGACCAATGCTACGCCATTTTACGGTACTTATTTGTTTGAAAACTTACTAGAAACATTTATTCGAAATAATTTATGCCCCAAAAACGATTCCTGTGTTGTTTATTTTTAATTCTAAGACATCTTAAAAAGTTACGTTATATCGAGGTTGCCTTATATCGCGGTATGACTGTAGTGCCACACCACTTGAAAGGTTTTTTTTTCCTACGATGATAACAATGATGATTAACGATTCCTACGATGTAGATATCGGAAAAGTTACGACTCAATGTTGAAACCATTGAAGCTATTTTTTTTCCCAAAATATATATTTTATTAAGGCACATGTGGCGTTAGCCTGACGGGGCCGGGAGTCCAATATTTTGACAATTTTTGTCTTACAACTATGTTAGTAATATGTAACCGATTACTCGCGGTTGGCTCGAGGTTAGTATTACAAGTGTTCTCATAATTGGTATGTTGCAGTCTTCGATACTCTGTACGTGTGCCCGACACGGGATACTTCCTATTGGGATGCAGCTGACCATTAATCAGCAACGCCCCCCTAGTCTGTACCCCATATCTAGCGTGGTGCGTCTTTCTCGCCTCGAGGAATCCAGGATAGAATGGTCACTAGCCGGCGCAATCATCAGCTCGTGTAGAGTTGTCATGAGCGGTACAACCTTTGGCTCTTGTTGAATGATCAGTGGACTGCACAACCTTCGGCCCGTGCATCTGTAAAGAGTGTGTGTATGTATTGCCGCGACTAAGTAAAAGTTTATCGGTCGGATAGGAGGGATATGAAACGGGGGCACAACGAAGGAAACATCATTAAACGTTGACATCGGCGTTTCTGAGGAACAGGTATAGATGAAGCAGAAGATCAGGATCCCGGCTACCTAAGATATCCCGGACGGGGATATCCGATTGTCTGCCTTGTGCTCTCAGTGCTCTAGAGAACTGAGAGCGAGCAGCATGGAACCGGATACACGACCAGACAACATGCTCGATGTCGTGGTAGCCATCGCCACAATAACAAAGATTGTTTGCTGCGAGCCCAATGCGATAGAGATGCGCGTTTAGGTTGTAGTGATTGGACATAAGCCGAGATATCACGCGAATGAAATCACAACCTACATTCAATCCCTTGAACCATGCACTCGTCGAGACCTTAGGGATAATCGTGTGTAACCAACGACCGAACTCATCACCACTCCACATGCGCTGCCAACTTACGAGCGTATACTGACGAGGAATGTGGAAAAATTCATTATAAGCAATTTGCCTTTCAAAAAGTGTGCCTTCTAAAGCGCCCACCTTAGCTAGCGAGTCCGCTTTCTCATTCCCCGGAATCGAGCAATGAGAGGGAACCCATGCTAAGGTAATCTTGAATAATTTTTCGACCAAAACACTCAATAGTTGTCTTATTCTTGTTAGGAAATAAGATGAGCGTTTATCAACTTTCATTGCGCGGATTGCCTCTATTGAGCTGAGACTGTCTGAAAAAATAAAATAGTGGTCGATGGGCAATGTTTCAATGATCCCTAGTGCGTAGTATATTGCACCCAGTTCAGCGACATACACGGAACAAGGATCTCTGAGTTTGAAAGAGGCACTGGAATTTTCATTGAAGATGCCGAAGCCAGTGGACCCGTTTATGAATGAACCGTCAGTAAAGAACATTTTATCAGATCCAACTTTCCCATATTCTGCCGAAAATATCGGCGGAATAGAATCGGAGCGTAGGTGATCTGGGATTCCATGGATTTTTTGTCGCATGGACAGATCAAAAATGACAGAGGAATTGCAAAAGTATGGGAAGCAAACTTGGTTGGAGATGCCTGGTGAAGGGTGCACGTCGTGGGTAAGGTACTCATGGTATAAAGACATAAAACTTGACTGAGGAGTCAGTTGGAGTAGATTTTCGAAGTTATCAATCACCAATGGATTCATGATCTTGCAACGGATGAGAAATCTGGAGGATAATTCTGTGAACCGAAGAGTAAGCGGGGGTACTCCTGCCAAAACTTCGAGACTCATCGTATGTGTCGAATGCAAACACCCCATGGCTATACGCAAGCAACGATATTGTATCCTCTCCAGCTTGAGAATATGAATCCTGGCAGCTGATCGGAAGCAAAAACTGCCATATTCCAACACTGATAATATCGTTGTTTTGTACAACTGAATGAGGTCTCCTGGATGGGCACCCCACTATGTTCCGGTAATTGTTTGGAGAAAATTGATTCTTTGCTGGCATTTCTGTTTCAAATACGCAATGTGTCTCCCCCAGGTACACTTAGGATCAAAATATACACCTAGGTATTTGAAAAACATAGAGTGTTGGATCGTTTTGCCGGATAGGTAAAGCTGGAATTGGGCGGGTTCGTGCTTCCTAGAAAAAACGACCATTTCAGTTTTCTCCGTAGAGAATTCGATACCCAGCTTGAGGGCCCACGTGAACAGATTGTTCAGGGTATCTTGCAACGACTTTTGCAGAACGGCGGGATTAGTACCCGTGATGGAAATAACTCCATCGTCTGCAAGTTGTCTCAGCGTGCAGTCTCTAGTTAGACAATCATCTATATCATTGACGTAAAAACTATACAAGAGGGGGCTTAGGCAGGAGCCTTGTGGTAGGCCCATAAAACTGTAACGAGAAGATTTCGAGCTGCCATGAGAGAAAATCATGTGCTTTTCTGACAGTAAATTGTACAGGAAATTGTTGAGAATTGGTGAAAGTCCACGATTATGAAGCTTCTCTGAGAGAATTTCCATGGAAACTGAATCAAATGCCCCTTTGATATCGAGAAAAACTCACTCTCACTTGTCTCCAGTCATGCGGGACTATATTCAGCTCCAGAAACTTGTTGAACAAGTTCAGCAAACGCTGTTTTGCCAAGTCGTGAAGATTCTTCAACAAGTTGAATTTAATCTTGTCCGACCCCGGAGCTGAATTGTTACATGAGAGAAGGGCAATTGAGAATTCCACCATTGAAAAATTCTCATAATCGCTTTGAAGTGGAATGTCGCGTACGACGTTTTGTGCAGGAACGGTGTCGGGGCAAACCTTTCTTGCAAAGTTAAAAATCCAACGGTCAGAGTATTCCTCACTTTCGTTTGTATGGTTCCAGCCACGCATTTTCCTAGCCGTATTCCAAAGAGTGCTCATAGCGGTCTCCCTTGACGAACTTCCGCCAATATCCACGCTTTTTTGCTTTAATCAAACCTTTTAGTTTGGCTTCTAGAGCTTGGTACTTTAGAAACCATTCCACTAATCCAGTTTTCCTGAATTTTTTGAAAGCGGATGATTTTTCAAGGTAGACCTTTGAACATTCCTTGTCCCACCAAAGTGATGGAGGACGACGTCGGAAAGTGGTAGCCGGTACACGTTTCTTTTGAGCTTGAAGTGCGCTTTCGTAAATCAAACTCTATATAAAGTTATACTCTTCGAGTGGAGGAAGTTCATCCATTGAAGCTATGATAATTGCCAAACACAACTTTGATCTGGAAAGTGACAAATTTTCTGATAAATTTTCCAAAAATCATAATCTTCTTCCCAAAGTTGTTTCATCATCTAAATATCCCTTCGTTGTAAGTCTTTGAGTTGTAGAGCGTTGTAGATGTTTGATTGTTTGTTTTTTTTTTGGTTTTATTCATTCAACCTACTATTTACTTCAAAAAAAGACGGGTGGATAATGTCGGGGACATAGCAGGAGAGACATAGGACTGCACCAAGGGCTGTCAATTGAAATGACTATTCGAGTAGTTTTTTTTATACCTGTTAGCAAAAGTACATATCCAACGACGCCGCTTCTAACCATTTTTGTATTGCAGTCAGGCTGGATCGTGTGCTGGATCGATTAGGGGAAGTGGGGGCATAGTGGTCACCCTAAGGAATATGCCCATTTCTAGCGTCCACATACGGCCTCAATTCCCGTTTCACGAAGAATATTATAGTTCAACTCATTGTTGTTCAAGATAGCAAACGGCTTTTACTATAAAAATTGAAAATAGTACACTTTTCATCATTAGAAAAAAAGGTGAAAAATCGAACTTTTTTTTTGCTTGGAGGTAAAGGGGTCTCCTAGTGGGGGCAAAGTGGTCACTCACACATATCAAGCTAAATGGGATATATTTATGCGTTTTTTCGTCCAAATTTGTTCAAATCAAAGTTAATATAGTAGGTACATATATGAAATAAGCTTGGCCTATTCACCTAGAGTCTCAATTCAAATTTTCTCATGCATACAAAAACGTAGTATGAAACACATAACGTTTCGCATAATTAGGCTTGGTTTAGTTGGAGTGGCATATTTATTCAGGGTCAAAGCCACAAAAGGATCCTCTTTAACAGCAGAATGTGATGCGGTATATCTACTTTAGTAAACAGAGCATTGTAAGTCAATATTCACGTATGACCACTTTGCCCCCAAACATCAAAATAATTTCAATGCTAATTAATCGCTGAGATTCAACAAAATGTCTTGTTCACCTCTCCTAGAATATGTAAACAAACGTCCAAACTGATGATTTGTCCAATAAATCAGATGAACTAAATTTCACAAGAAATTCCTTAGATAACATGCGAACTACGGCCTAATGGCTATCGAGAGAGAAATTTCTGTTTTTATTTATATTTTTATGTGCGATGGCCCTACTGGAGTATAGGGTGACTCAAAAGTCATTAAATTCTTCAAACATAAGGTGACTATCAATACGGCATCGATAGTCAATAGTTATTCTACCAAACAAGCAGGTGACCACTTTGCCCGGTTGTCCGTTGGATGTCAGAAAAAATTAAACCTCGTTGGTCGTTGCTACCGCTACACACTACTGATAATGATATTCGTGGTTATGCCGGAACTTGGCTGGCCTTAGCGTATGAGCTCTGCTTCTTGGTTAGAAAATGAAGGATGTTTTTAGAAGGCAACTGCCAAATTTATTTGGTTTGACTGGCGGTAGAATCACATGGAGAGGGTAATACGATTGAATGTTCCACTTTTATTCAAATTATATTCCGCTATTACTCTGGTTGCTCCTTTTGGTCGGAACAATTTGAGGAGCACAAATTGGACCGATCAAATCGTGACACTTAGCGCGTTTGGATAATGCTTGACATTTCACAATTATTCAATTGTGTATCACAAAAATTTTTATATCAATTTATGCAATCTCCTTTGTGATCTATTAATAAATGCTTTATTTTTTCCCTACATGTTCAAAGTTTGGATTTTCATTTTATTTCGTCGATCTTTGTAGACCAATACATTCTTACATTCTTACTTCGCACAATACTAACCCCCATGAAGTCCTGTTAGACGTAGTCCTACGTCAAGATCTTATACAATTTTTTTAGCTTACGTTTCGCGTTTTTAGATATGATTAGAGATGAGAGATGGCATAATATAAATACCTCCGATAACGCATCAAGCTATAAAAACAAAACTGAATAAGTATTTGATCTAACTGTCCTAAGTATACTAAATAAACTCTTGAAGTTTACGTAAAAATAATGGATTTCTTATTCCCCAACCAATACATATATTAAGGAAATATTATTATACTCTGCCGTAAACCACGAATCACCCTGTGGCGTTCGTCTGCCGGCCGCGATGTTTTCGATGTTCCACGCCTTACGCTTCCCTCAAGACATTTATCGCGTCTTATTCACATTTCCACGCGCTTCGCCCCTTAAGTCATCGCGATCGTGTTTTTCGTTCGCGTTTGATTCAGTCTTATTTCAACATCGTCAGCGAGTGCATACATTCCCCGAGAGATGTGGATTTTCGCTGGTGCTAGACAACAACAACCCCACCAACACCAACATCAACACCGCAGGCAGCAGGTAGTGATCGACCACAGAGTCCTCGGGTTGTGTGCATTGTTTTGATTTTCATCACGATCAGCTGAATTAGGATCGCGGGACTCAGGGATTCGTCATTTCCGATGTGGTCACATTCGGTTTCGGTGGGTCATGCATCGCGGATGATCTTACCATCCGATCGATCCGACTAGCTCCGGTAGACATCTTGGCCACTTTCTATAACTGTAAACGAACACTATTGCTTCTGTTAGGTGAATTTACGATCGCTTTTCCCTCGAAGAAAACGGAGATAACGGTGGACTAGTTCATGTGCTAATTGATGTTAAAAAAAAAAACCTCCCAAAATAAATCAAATATTTTTGGGAACGGCAATCAATTCAACGGTTTCGGAAACGCTGCCGCCAACGACGTCACGGGCTGGAATGTGTGTACGTAAGAGATCGCTACGCGAGTGCAAATGCTAAGATTTCGAATTGGAGAGTCACATTCATACGCGTTCATGCTCGACTGAAGCATCGAAGGGGCGGACGGGAAGGTGGATGGATGGGCGTTCGTAGCGCTGTCTCATTTTCTTAAAACAAAAACAATGCAAACAAGCCGCGCGCGATTGCATTGTTCAGCGATATAATGCGCTCAGCTATAAAACTAATAATAATAACGAGGAATGAATCCAAAGGCGAAGTGTTGTGTGAGTGTTTTCTTGGCCATTCGTACCTTCGTAGCTAATTAGCGAGTCAATGTTTCGGAGTTTTGCAAAGCAGTTCCAAGTTTGGCAACAGATGATTGCCGCACGAAAACGGTGGTCAGAGGCAGCGAGTGAATGAGTTGTTGGGACAGCATTGGAAAGTGTGCAGATGTTGTGACCTTTGCTAGAGACTGTAGTAATCGATGTGTGGCACGTTGTTGGGGAAAAGAAACTCAACGATGGTATAAGCTAGTAACCTTGATTTCCACATTTTCTTCCGAAACAGCACTAAACGCAATAGCGTTAGGGAGGAAAGCTGAAAAAGTTTGACGTTTCACGTCGAAATGAAACCGAGGCGGACAGGCGCAACGCGCGGATATGAGGAAATGGATGGCGCTAACGTTCCCGGCTACGGTGGGGTCACAAATGGAACGAGCGGATCGGTGACCAGAACAGACGCAGCCAGTGATCCGTCGAGTCCGATCAACAATGGTGGCGCCCCACCGGAATTCGAACTGGCTTCGGTTAGTGTTGTACCCGACGATACGTTCACGGTGACCCAGGCGGTCAATGCGCTTGGTTTTGGGTGGTTTCAAGTGAAACTCTCCCTATGCGTGGGACTATGTTGGATGGCCGACTCGATGGAAATGACCATTTTGAGCGTCTTGGGACCGGCACTACACTGCGATTGGGGCATTACGCGATATCAGCAGGCACTCGTCACCACGGTCGTATTCTTGGGGATGATGTTGAGCTCCACATTTTGGGGACACCTGAGTGATCGCTACGGAAGGAAGCCTGTGAGCATGATACCGCTGGTGTTTGTAAAGTAGCGGTATAATTCGGTGCGGTTATTTTTCAGGCCCTCACACTTTGTGGCGTGTTATTATTCTTGTACGGATTGCTGAGTTCAGTGGCGCCCAGCTTTGGGTGGCTTCTACTGCTGCGAGGACTAGTCGGATTCGCCATTGGTTGTGTCCCACAATCGTAAGTAGAATCGTTGCACACAATCGCTGATCACAGACAAACAATGAATTTTTTGAAAAATGATTTATGCATTGAATTTTTTTCCTGGGATGCCTTGTGATTCCCTTCAATCATCTCAAGTTGAAGCAATACACTTGTTTCTGGGGCCCGAAATCTTCGAAGATGAAAAATGAAAAGCTTTCAGTAGCTTCGCTTCGACGCATACGACGTCAACATAATTTGAATTGACTAGAAAATGAATTGACGACCGTTGAAAGCGAGAATGATTGATGAACTATTCTAGTCAACGGATATTCTAATTGACGTGACTAATGAATACAAATCTGCCTCTTCATTTAACCTGGCTTCAATCCACGCTCAATTTTGTGAAAAAACATACAGGTTTATATCAACAAAATTCACAAATCTGTCAGTGTTTCTGAACACAACACTGCCCCCTATTTTATATGTGTGAGTAATTCTCGTGTACGATACAAACAAAAATCTAGCTACCTGTAGTATACAGTCTATCGCAAAATTGAGTGTACAAATGCTACTTGACGATACTTTCCATTTATTTGGTATGAAATATTTTGAATACATTGATTCTTTTGATGCATATTTATTACTCACACATTGACCAAGCTGTACGTGCAATAAAATTCCGAGAAAAGTTTTCTGCTAATTGTTTATTCCTAAAAATTGAAAACAATCTCTATTCTAGGCATCGCAAAATAGAGTGTACACCTTAAATTTCTCCGAACAAATTAGTCTTGTAAGTAAGTTTCTTTGCGAATTAGCGTACTTATTTCATCAGAGATTGGTGTCTACACTTAACCATTACTTGGGCAGTATTGGTTTTTATTTTTTATTGATGTTTGCATTTTTTTATCAAAATGGAAATTTAGAGGAAAAAAATAAATATCGCTACACGTACAATGATAATAAATATGAACTGTAGTGGAAATACATTGCAGGGAATAGCAGATATAGTCGGAAGAATTCACATTAGAGCAAATAAAATCATAAGCAAATGGAAATACGAAGCAACCATGGAAAATCTCCCGAGTAGACGACACAAACGTATCCTGTCTTTTGATGATGAACGAGTAATTTTGCGAACATTGTGAAAGAACCCTATAACAAACATTTCTAAATTGATTACCGAAGTGGCCGGCATCATTGGAAGACCTGTCAGCGCAGATACTGTCCGGAGAGCAGCATACAGGAACAATCTGAGGGGTCGTATTGGCCTTGAAAATTATTTCATTTCAAAGGTGAATATGAAAAAGACGACTATAGTTTGCTAATGCATGTGTGAACAGACCTAAGGAGTTCTGGAACAAGGTCTTTTATATGGATAAGCCGAAAACCAATCTCTTTGAATCGGATGGAATACAGACGGTGTGGAGAAAACCAGTATCGGAGCTCCAGGTTAAGCATTTGATTCCCACAGTAAAAAACGGCTGCGGTAGTCAGATGGTGTATGGTACATTGGCGGCTTCTGGACCTGGAACCATGCAGTTTATCGATTCGGCGATGGACAAAATGGCTTCATTGATCTTCCTGAAACGTAATCTGCAGTCTCTCGTTCTGAAATTGGGTCTTCCTCGTGATTACTACTTTCAACAGAATAAAAGTAAGCAAACTGACCTCATCGTGCGGGAATACCTGCTCTATAATGTCCCAATCAACTCAAAACACCTACGCAATCTTCAACACTATTGAGTATCTATGGTGAGAAATAAAGAACCATCTGAAGAATAAAAATCCAGAAGACAAAGCGGAACATAAAACGACGATTACGGAACTCTGGGAGGCACTTCCGTCGACAGTGTTCAGAAATCTCGACACGACGCTTGCAGAAACTGCTGGACGCCAAAGGGGGACCATACCAGATACTAGGGGATTGATTTTTGTTATCTGTTAACATTTCTGAACTGATTTTAATTTTCTTTTTAAGAAAAACTTACACTGTACACTCAATTTTGCCACGTCTTAGATGGAGATTTTTTGTTTGTATATGAAATATGAAGTAGAAATATGACAATTTTATTTTTTTTCTTATCAATACATGAGAGTAAAATGAATCAATTTTACGATGAATATGAGTCGCATTTAATTATTTACTTTTTAACCCCGAAAAACTCAAAATTAACAAAGCCGCAAGAGGTGTATACTTAATTTTGCGATAGACGTATGTCAAACCACGTTGAACTCAAACATCGATACATACATACATGATACATGAGAGAGAGAGAGAGAGAGAGAAACTAATTCATTATGGGGGGATTCACTTCAATATGCATTGAAGTGTCCATTTGACGGGGAATAATGAAATGAGATTGTCGAATCGTAAAGTGAGATGGCATCTAAACGTCCGAATGACTGTTGAGTCATGTTGACGGAGAAACTGCTGGAAGAAGCCAAAACTCATTTCTAATGGAAAATGAAGGCGAATGTTTTCATAGTCCGCTGACTATTCTTAGTTGAATATGACTTTGCCAAGCCCTGCTTGTTTCTACACCTCATTCAATTATTAATCAAGTTCTCATTAATCTTAAATAGAGCAGCCAGCATCTGCCCACTGTGTTTGGTTCCAGAACGTAGAGAGACTAGTGTGATACAATGCGGGGCTACCATACAAATTAATCACAAAGGGCCTGGCCGGGTAAGGGAGTAAAAAGTGCCCCCAAACCAAATCACTAGCTGTATGGCAAATATTGTAAAGGATATTAAATAAGAAATTTTGGCGGTTTATTTGAACCCCTATGTGGTTTGACGTAGGATCTATAGTGAAAAACGTACTTTTTCGTTTATTTCACGCCATCCTCAAAAGATCCCGAGATAAAAATTTGAAAAAAATACTGAATGTGCATCCCTCTACGGTGTATCAAATTTTTATTTAAATGCGTTCGTATGTGTCTTTTTTCTACATGTGGCGTAATTTTTCCTGAATTTTTAAGAGCATTGTGTGACACAAAAATAATTTTCTTCATCGTCTGCATTATTATTTTTATTTTTTTGAAATCGATTATTTTATTGTATTCGTGGTTTTCAATTGAAAGTTTAAATTAAAAAAAACAAGTCGGATTTGTGGTCTCAATGTTATATTTTTTTTCAAAATTTCGAAATGCCAGAAAATGTATAACATTTTTTTGTACTGTGTATTATTTTTTTTATTATTTTATTTTTATTGTTACCCTTAGAAAAATCCTCGGTCGAAAACTACTAAATACATTTGGTAATGCAAAATTAGTAGAATGTACAAATTTTTTGTACATATTGTCAACAAACCCGCATCCCTACCAGAGATTAGTATATTTTACTCGATAACATTAGTAAGCTTGGATATTTGAAAAAAAAACAGATATTTGAAAAAAAAACAGCTTGAAGATATTTATCAATCTAGAAAAGCCGTAAGAGCACATTTAAATATGAATTAGAGTAGTACTGAATCTCTAAATCCCAAAAAAAAATTCAAAATTTAAATATTTTTTTAGTACTAAAATTTTTGTAAAAATATTTTTTTGATAATTTTTCTTGATACACCGTGGTAAGATGCACATTCAGTATTTTTTTTTTTCAAATTTTTATCTCGTATCTATTGAGGATGGCGTGAAATAAACGAAAAAGTACGTTTTTTACTATAGATCCTACGTCAAACCACATAGGGGTTCAAATAAACCGCCAAAATTTCTTATTTAATATCCTTTACAATATTTGGCTGTATGGATTTGGTTTGGGGGCACTTTTTACTCCCTTACCCGGCCAGGCCCTTTCTGAATTATTCAAGAATTAATCAAGTAAATTAAACCAAATTAGGCATATGGAGGTTTTAGGGTGCAATCAATGTTTTTATGGGGATCCCATAAAAATAATGCAAATATTTCAACCAAACATGATAATTGAAAATTTTCGAAAAACTCTGAAGGAAAATGGGAAAATTCGAAAAATTCAATTCGCATGTGTTCTACAATTATATATTGACATGCGTTGTTAGTCCATTTGATGTTTGCGCTAACGAAATTGATCTTCGTTCGTAAGTGGAAAAGGATTTTAATGTGATAAAACGCACTCCTATATCGTCTTCTATCTATATAAATAAAAATGGATCGCCGAATGTGTTGATAAGAGCAAAACTCGAAGTTTTCTGTCATCATAAGGGCTTCGTTGGTACCTTTGACATTGGATCAATGCATCGACCTGACGCTATGGCGAAGCAGACGATAAGGTTGTGTACCACATAATTATTTGGGAAACCATCAAGCTAGACCATCGTGAATGTCGTGCTGGTATGTTATGAGTTGTTTGGGTTCGTGTGCCAATCGCAAAACTGTTTTCAACAATGATGACATCTGCACTAATTTTGATCATAATGTAGCAATGCAACTCTTTTCGAGATTATTAAAATCAACAGGAGTTTATTTAGATTATTTAGTCATCAAGAAAATAAATATCGTTCTCGGATTTGGTTTTCGCTTGTCAGTAGCACACCTTATGCCACTAAGGATGCCAACTGCGTTTATCTCGAGTATGAGAAACTAATAACACTTTTTTCGAGGCCAATAACATTTAAAAGGGCGTTTCTTTCGAGAATAACGCAGAATGGTTAGAAGTGTTTTAGTCGCTTCAAGGTATTAATGTATGGATATGTATGCATGCTATGTTGAACGCCTGTTTGATACAGGTTGGTTTACGTTGTACTTACGATGATCAATTGATTCTACAAAAAAAACATTTCAGGGCGATCAAACCCTTCTACTATACAGTTATTTTTAAAATTTCGCAGTATTCCAAAATAATATCCGAAGTTATGAACAAGCGAATTGAATATAATAACAGCTTAGTCCTACGTCAACAATGCGGTCGTGTCTTGGACACAACCTCCCATAATTTTTGTTTTGCTACTGTGTTGAACGAACGTACAAAATTGTTTGCCTTAGAGTGTATTCTCAGAATATACGCGAAGTATAGTGCAGAGTTTGCACTGAGAGGCAGAAGCATAGCAGGAGAGAAATATTGAATAGGACTATCGCGTTGGTTTTCAAACAGTTTTGTGGATATTGGTTGTGTATGATTGAATCACATGTACTAGTTGTTGTTTTTATGCGTTATCAAATAAATAATGGTGGTGAGGGAACAAATATGTAATCGCCTCGGACCGCACTGTATCTAGCACGAGAAGAATTTTCGCTATTCATACTGAGTTCGCTATGAGCATTGGCTATAAAAACAAGAATCTGGATTTTTGTTCTTGTGGGAACAATAATGATTTATATTTTTTTCGAAGAAAGTATCTGTGAATTTAGCGTGTTCGAATTTATCGGTGTAATGATGATGATGTTTTGAATTATAGAAACTTTCGCAGACCCAGACCTAGACTTTCTCACCTCATTCGCTTCTAGTCTTAAAAAATGCCAATTTTGAAAACTAAGCTAAACACTCAGCCTTGAGAAAGACAATTTGGAAAATCTCACTGCTGCTGGCGATGAGAGCTGCGTTATTCGGTGGAAAATTGAAGGCGAAAATTTGTTCCGCAGCGGTTGCTGTCGACGCCGCCACCCCATCCGATTCGGTTCGGATTTTCTGTTGCTGTTAAGAGTGTTTTTTTGAGTGTTGTAAATGTAGAGATACTGAAAAACTACTTGGATATTCAGTAAGATCAGTGTTTCAGTGCCACTCTAGACAGCTAAAGGTGAAACCAGAATGCCGCGCTATGCGTCGCGTTGCGACAATTGTGCTTTGACACTTCATTTTAAATATGTGTATTTCGATTTAGTTGCACACAATAATGCGTTGCGTCATTAGCATCGTTGTACTAAAGCTAACATTTGTTCTAAACTGCTTGCGCCGAGTTCGCGATGACAGTGGCATGGTGTCGACGTCTGGTGGCAACTTCAAATTAGGGCCATAATTTGGGTCCCAAACTCGTTAGTGTAATCTCCATCAAACTAGAAGACACGAAGCCGGTTTTTAAAATTTGAATGAAAATATTCACATCATGTAATTTGATTATTTGAACACGTGTTTGTGACTTTAATTCAACCAAATGGGTAAACAATTCCAACATTGTTGCTGAATTTTTTCATAATAATATAGAGTTGGCTTCATAAACAATTTTCGTTTGAAACCACCTGCAAACAAAAATGTTTTTCATTTAAATAGAATACTAGTTTGATATGGAAAAGCTAATTTTCATTCATAATTTTAATTTTGAAAACGTGTCCATTCCGACTGAAAATCAGCTATTCTTTCACGCTTTCCTAAACTAGTAAACGAAGCTAGATGCCGCCAACGCGGATATATCAATGTGTTGTTTTCAAAAACATTCAACTGATCCGTGGACAAAACAAGAAAAAGATGTTCATACGAATTTTATTTTGTTTTTGTTTACATGAAAAGTGGTGACGCGAATGCTAGATTGTGACTACAAATCAACAGACTGCGTCGCGCGAATGTTTAGTACAAAACGCAGGCAATGACAGCTGATGAGAAGCAACGCACAACGCGGCATTCTGTTTCCACCTTAACAATCAACAGTACATGTTAATTTTGAGAGGTAATTTGAAATTTAGCTCAAACTGACGTTTGATTGATTCGCGAAACGTTCGCGTCCCTCACTCAATGAAAGCATTCATTAATCAGTCCTTGTCAGTGCTGTCAAAAGCATGTATAAAGATTTTAATTCTTGAATATGCTTGTTTCTCGCCGTCTATATTTTCATAATATTACGATGAGAATGCGGTCGTTCGCGATACCATGTGTACGCTCGTAGTAGCGTTGTCCGTGTCCCGTAATCGGGACCCAATGACAGAATCCGTCCAAAGAAGAAAGTGTCCAGAGATGAAAAAAGAACGTACATTTCTGAGAACTTTATTTTGCTAATGGCAGGAAAAACTGGGTTCTCCAGTTGAAAAAAAACTGCGTTTTTTCATATGTTCTCTATGTGAAGTTCATTGTTTTAAATTGTGTAAATACGTAGTATTGTATAATTCAATTGGCGATTTTAATGTGTTGTGTATTTGTTGTGATCAACTGTGCTATTTTCATTAAGTTGCCCTAGTTGTGCATGATAATAGGGTTGTGTAGAATGTATACTGTGGGTGTTACAAATATAAATTCTATGTGTGTACTGTCCCATATACTGTGAGTGTTACAATTAGAATTTTTATATAAATTTAATTATTTAGATGGAATACCAAGAGCAACACGTGTATGTAGCCCCTCTGGAAAAAAGGTTGAGTACCGCTGCTCTAGTGAGCAACTGTTATGCTGTTATTTTCAATGCTGGTACGAAGAGTGAGAAAAAAAATAAAATTTTAAAAAAACTTTGAGTGAATGTTCGGTAAAATTAATCCCCATATGTTCTACAATGATCGTTGTTAGTTCAATTGGATTTCACATTTGTGGGATTAAGCTTTGTATTCCGTTGGTGTGAAGCGAATATGGTAATGGATTCTCAGGTGGAATAACACGCTATGAAATAAAAATTATGAATGAAAGTTTACTTTACTGTATCAAACATGTATTCCATGTAACGGAAAAATATTTTATTTGCAAGTGAATCAAGAATTTTGAGCGAAAATTGTGTTTGAGAATCTATATATATATAAAAATCTCGTGTCACGGTGTTTGTTACCGAACTCCTCCGAAACGGCTCGACCGATTTTGATGAAATTATATTGAAAATACTTGGTAGGTATGAGAATAGGTTGTAAACTATATATGATACCGGTAGGATACCGATAACCATACATTTAATACCGAATAGGGTGGCTCTATGCAGAAAAAAAGATCTGGATATTTTTTTTCAAAAATTTGACTTCATACCATACATATAACCTTAAATTTTGACCCCAATTCCCTATTTTTAATTGCGATTTTATTATTTTTGTGTCAAAAATATTCTAATAATTTAACCGTTGTTCGTTTTTTCAACAGAACGAATTCATTTAAGTTGTTTAATGACTGATGGCGTAACGCCCGCTTCATTGAACATCCATCTACAAATACACAAGTAACATCAATTCATCTAAAGCAGGGAGCATCTCCGACGAGCTGGAAGACTTTTTGAATGAGCACAATGAGTTATTGAAATTCTTCAAATCACATTTGCTTGGATTACAAAATGACAATCACGCTATTGCCATCAACCCTGATAAAACATCAGCTGGAGAGCACGTGTGTAGATCCAAAGCACAAGCGCTGCTGGAATCATGATAGCACAGTGACACGAGTGACAATAATCTGGAATTCATCGTTGACACACACCGTTAATACGACCCTCGCTATGTTCTTCTTCAATGGCACTAACGTTCCCAAGGTTTGCCTTCTCAACCTAGTACTACTTGCGTCATTTTTATTAGTAAATAGTTGAGATTTCTATGACGAACAATACGTCTTGAATGTATTCTGGAGTGGCAAGCTCAAGAATACGCGTTACTGCAGTGCAAGTCAGAAGGGTTTCTTTAACGAAAAATCTCTTGCATAAACATTAGACCAACGGGACCCCGTCACAGATACTTAATTCATTATGAACATCATTTCTCATTTTGATTTAATATTTATGAACATGTGACGAAACAAACAGAGAGCGCGCTCGAAGGATTTTTATGTTTATCATATGGTGATTTGACATGGTCAAGAAACGCCAATTCAAGATATCGTAAGCTGTGCCAACAATTTATGGTCGACATATACGCGAAGGTAGAGATTGAACGACTGCAATTCTTACTACACAATCAACAAAAGCGTTGCGAGGAATAATACATTCACTTGCGAGACATTATCATGAGCAACGCCGACACAGCTTTAGTTATAGCCAGGCTAAAGCGCAATGCATTGTCATGACATTGCGCGTGTGTTCAAACACAAAATTCGATCGTATTCGTCCCCACATATTGTTGGTTGTATTCTGTTGAACGGAAAAAGCGCAATTTTGCATTCTGTTCAAGCCCAAGTCCAATCGAGTTGAGAAAATGTGACAACCTTGCCACGCAATTCGACGTAAACAACATTGGTCTCCATGTTCCATTTCTATGAAGCAAAAATAGTAATGGTTTTTCGGGTGGAATAAACACGCAAAATTTAGTATTCAAACATATTCAAAACAAATTTAGCATCCAAACGAAATCGAATAATAATTTTCATTCAAATTTCAACAATTTAGAATTATTTCCGGAATTATGCCGATTAGATAGAGAGTAAATTGAACCACAAATACGGATGACTTATTTTGATCATTGTTTCGCGACAAGGCGAACGAATTTGAGAGTGTAAAAGTCGATTTCGATCGAATTGTAAAATCCCATCACTCATATGCATAGATAAATATTGAGTTCTACAAATCGGTGAAGAGTAATAAAAACATCCATGAATAAAGTAAGAAATATGGCTGTGTTTCAAACTTAGATTACCGATGTGAATACTCCTCGATTGAATGACAACGATCAAATAACGCGATTACAAACAGGTCGATTAATCAGCTCCATTGAAGTTAACTGGCGTATCGCTGTTTTCCAATTTATGAACGAGACCAAGCAGTTATAAACTAAGCAATGTTGAAAATCACATGCACGTATTTTCTAACAAGGAGACAGCAATAAATATTGATTTTTTATATTTCATTTTTTCTACTTTACGACAAACTTATATTACTTTTTCCAGTTGACGTTTAACTTTTAAGAGATCAAACATGTCAGTTACGTTAATGAAATACACCAAGAAACATCATATAACCTTTCGTTCAAATCTTTTAATTCGTTTTTTTATCGGTCACATTCGATTTATTTTAAAGATCGTTAAAATATTCAAACACGCTTACAATACATTAATGTGTTTTATTCAACACCCAAAATATTCACTAGAAATAATTTATTTGGCAGAACAACGTTTGTCTGGTCAGCTAGTAAATTTATATTATACTATGCTATGGTATCACGAGGGGAGTGGCTTACAAATCAATATTTTGCCTGTATTCAAATTATATTCTACTGTTACTCTGGTTTTTCCTTTTAGTCGGAACCATTTGAGGAGCATAAATTGGACCAATCAAAACGAGGCACATCGCGCGTTAGGATAATGCTTGAAATTTTACAATTTTTCAATTGTTTATCTCAAGGAAAATTAAAAGTTATTCATTGTGATAGATGCGTAGAAATATTTCCTATCAACTTATGCTAACATCTTTGCGATCTTTTAAGAAATGGGCGAGTTATGAGCATTCGAAATCTCCCATTTTTTCTGCTAGTTCAGTGCCTAGATTTTCATTTTACCCTCTATATCTTCTGGTTAGAAGAAGTCCTACGTCAAAAGTAACATCGAGAATGGCGTTTCCAAGTTGTAACCGAACATTTAAGGTTACAACGCTTTTTCTGCACCAGAAACCAAAAAAAAATCAAAATTGCAAGCCAATCGCAACAACCAACTATTGTTTCTCGACGTTTCAATCCGTTTTCATCGAAAAACATACCATGAATACCATGAATTATAACAAGATTGTATCTCTTCTAATTCATTTCCAGCGTCACGTTATATGCGGAATTTCTCCCAACGAAACAACGCGCCAAATGCGTCGTATTATTAGATGTGAGTGCCCGGCAATCCATAGAAGATCGAAACCTGCCGTAAATTAATGTACTGTTCCAAATTTCAGTGTTTCTGGGCATTGGGCGCATGCTTCGAGGTAGCGCTAGCACTCGCCGTTGGACCGAACCTTGGCTGGCGTTGGCTTCTAGGTCTCTCGGCAGCACCACTGTTTGCATTTGCCGTCATAACCCCAGTAAGATCCCCTGATAATCTCCCTCGATAATTGATTCATTCCCCCTTGTTCCATAGTGGTTACCAGAATCAGCGCGATATCATGTTACCAGTGGACAAAGCGACAAGGCGTTGGCCACTCTCGAGCAGGTGAGCAATCTTACACGGAGAGTGTTTTCTAAGCATGTTTCATCCCCAATCCATCGTTGCAGATCGCCAAAGACAACAAGCGACCGATGCTTCTCGGGCGACTTGTAGTGGAAGGTCCCAGCGGATCGCGAGGCAGCGTAAAGGCGCTGCTGGGCAGCTCCCTAAGGCGAACCACCCTGCTACTGTGGTTCATATGGATGTCCTGCGCGTTCTGCTACTATGGACTGGTGCTCATGTCCACCGAACTGTTTGGAGGAAAAAATAAAACTATCCAGCCGGATATGGAGAACGACTGTCACCCGCTGGCCACGACCGATTATATGGATCTTCTGTGGACGACGCTGGCGGAGTTCCCCGGGATTTTCGCTACCATCTATGTGATAGAGAAATTTGGCCGCAAGAAGACGATGGCCTTGCAGTTCCTGTTCTATGCCGGATGCGTTCTGCTTATTACCGTGACCGATGTGTGAGTAGAAGGCTTTCTTGATACGCTTGAAAGATAATTTGACGCGATTTTCAAAATTTGCAGCCGAGTTTTTCTCACGATCATTTTGTTCATGGCACGAGGTGTGATCGCGGGTCTCTTCCAAGCGGCATACGTGTACACCCCTGAAGTGTATCCGACGGCGTTGCGATCGGTGGGGGTTGGCGGCTGCTCGGCTCTGGCGAGGCTTGGCGCAATGGCCACTCCCTACGTGGCTCAGGTGCTGTTCCAGGCGTCGGTGTGGAGTGCCGTTTCGGTGTATGGGTTCTTCGCTGTTTGCGCCAGCGTCGCCTGCATTCTTCTTCCCTACGAAACTAGAGGCGCCGATATGGCCGCATAGTTGCACCTGAATCATGAATGGATAGGGAACGCAACTTTCTCTCAATCCTTACGCACATTCGTTAAAGAAAACGATTAAAAAACCGGACACAATAATACCTCTTCGCAGAAAGGAAACGAAACCTTTTGTTACTGTTATTATTTTTGCTTTTTTTTTTATTAAACAAGTCTTTTGCTAGATTTAGGAAGTGTGTTTGTATATATAAACATTTATTTATTTATATTAAATATTTATTGCTATGAATAAAAACCTATTTCACCTGTGTAGAACACATTATGCACGTGTCTCGTACTGTTTCACGTATCTCACCAATCGGACTATTGCGGAAGGAGTGATGCCCTGTATTCGACTAGCCGCGGCGATCTAAAATGTTGTATTTGATTATTACTATCATCGAAACAGTGTTAGTCTATGTAACGAAGGATGAACCAAACGAATGTTACTATATTCTTATTGCGTTACTGATGTACACTAATGACACTGCCCTTATCCCAACGAGAACACGCACCATCACCATAAGATGTAATATTTTGATCCCATGTCATAAGGGGTGGCAACTAAAACCACGGATACGGGCGAACCGTATGGACAAGGCGAAGGAGGGAGACAAAAAATAGATTATCGTTACGTTAATTATATGGCTATACTGCCGTAATCTCGCAAAGTGACGCAAGCGCCAACATTGACATTTTGCGTTTTTTGTTCTAGATCGATAAAGAATACCAAATCCTTCCAAACAACTGTGAAAATTTACAGAAATGTGGAAAAATGACCCCGTAAAAGCTTGAAAACGGAGTGGCGCAAGCGCCATTTCCACTGTGATGGGGCGCAAGCGCCCTTTTCCCTATGTTGTGACGTAATTTGATAGTGATGCGATGTGATTTTTTTATCTGTTCTGATAGAGTACGATGAACGAGCAGGGACAGCAATATTCACATAACAACTTCTTCCGTAATGAACGTTTAGCATAATAAAAGTCACATGCCTTCTTTCTTGTAAAAAAACACTTTTCCGAAAAGCTTGTCATGCCAAATATTTTAATCAAAAGTAGTCCATACCCATATAATGTTACTTTTATAATAGCAATTTTGTTTCAGAATTACAAATCATGTACTAAGAAGCTCACAAAACCATGTACTTTAAATTCATAAAATTAAACTCATCTTAATGTAAAGGATATCCTAGATTGAAGTGTTTTGCTGTGCTCACATATAGATCATAAAGATTAGAACTAAATAGTTCAAACTCATCAATTTAATTGTTTACAAGGATTACAAGGATTCTCTAATATGTATAGGAGAAGTGTGTAATACGCACCCCCTAAGCGAAAATGGATTTATCTTGACCGTGCTCTTAAAAATTAAGGTAACAACTACGTCAGTACGTAGACTAGTTAACCCTCAGTCATCTGTAATCGTTATGTATTTTAGATACTAAATAACAACAGCGCTACGAATTTTATTTTGTAAGGCGCCCAAATTCTAAATTTCCAATCATACGGTGTTAAATGGCCCAGCAGAAGTATAATATGCCCATGAGTTGTTTCTCTCAGAGACTATAAAGCTCAGAGAAACAGCTTGTATGAATGAGAGATTCCATCAATCTATTCCCTTCATGCCCACCAGCGAAGAGAAGAAACCGTTCCTCCGGTGAGCGTCTTCTCCCAGTATTCGTGCATTAATTCTCCATTGCGCACTCTTGTTTTCCTGCATTCTCTGAGCACATAATATAGATGCCAGATGTGAAGACATGTTTTCGTTTTGAAGACATTTTGTGAAAACATACGGAGGTCATTTCAAAGTATATGAAAACAATTGTTTGTGTGATTTATCGAACATGATTTAGAAATATCGTGATGGTTTGCTAATTTTTGTTCATTATGATTACATTTGAAGACATTTATTCGTGCCATGCAAAGATATTTGAAAAAATCATCTGGCATCCCTCACATCCAAGCTATTTCTCTCGTGAGAATGTTATCCGGCCGAAAGCGAGCATATTGCCCCGATCGAGGGTATGCCATACTGCCCGATGGTAAGCTGATGCGGAAAATATCAAATTGAGAAGGAAATGAATCCTTTCTTACCATTTTCTTCATCTGAGATATTCACTGGGAACTCGACTCAATAAATATGACCCACAGTTATCGCCTCTGAATCGGTTTCAAAAAACGAAAACCTTATAGAAATGATGTAGAAAATTACATCAAAAATCGCTTCCAAAGAAAATAATTGTTCTTATTTTTTTAAAGCATGTTAAATATGTGAAACTTGCATGGTAGGATTCCATCATTGACTAGCACGATTGCCTATATCCATTGCATTTCTATTCTTGCTGGTTTACGAGAAAATCAGGCGGGTCAAATTGCCCGGTAGGCGCGTTTTAGACACATCTCCTCTAGCGTCTTTTTTCTTCAGGCATCAAGGGACAAAGCTTCTTGGCGATGTTTACTTTCCTCGCCTGTTCAATTCCTCTTTCGGATAAATTGAAGCTGAGTGTTGATTGAAGGGTAAATGTCGAATTTGATGAAAAGCTGCACTCTTCTCAATGCTCCAAGCGAAACGAAATGCATCTTGTAACAAAACTCCAAACATCCTCGTGTAAACTGTATCTGTTTTACTTCGGAGAATTTCGGACGGCATTATGTTATTTAACACGGATGGTTTCAATTGCATTTTGAATTCGAAAAAATCGGTGCTGTCCATAATTATTACAATCGGGTTCTCAGCTACGTTAACTTGTTCGATACATGCTACAAAGTTGGGAAAATGTGTGAATTTTTCTTCCTGATGCTTCGCTCAACGGTAGCATGTTGAAGAAAATAATTGGAAACAGATTCTCAAATACTTTGATGGATGAACGCCAATCGGTTGTGGAAACAGCGATTCAAATTTGCTGCTTCCACAACAAACTGGTGTTGGTTGTATAGCTTAAATAAAACTGCATTTTTTCAAAAATCAAGCCGATGGCAATGTTTTTCCATCTACAATACACATTTTGTACAGATCAGAATTTCATAATGTACGCGTATGCTTATTATACATGCAATTTTACAAAAAGTCTCGTACTGAAAACTCTTACCTCTGGCGCTTGCGTCACTTTGCTAGACTACGGCAGTATATAAAGTGAGCGATGGTGGGGCTTGGCCACATTCTATCATCGGACGCCAAACAGGATGGATGATATCTTGAAATTGATTGTCAGCAAAAGAGATATCGCTGCATTTGCCGGGGATGTACGCGGTGCGATACCGCAAGAGTGAGAGACAGGAGTTTCAATGGGATGTGGAGCAGGAGAGCCTATCGAAATGGTTTTTTTTTAATTCTTCATTTGAGAGGCTTTCAGCCTCCTGGGCTGGTTCGCCTCCTATCGAAGTGTGTTAAAAGCGGTGGAAGCGTTGCGCCGGGTGAATGAGTGGCTAATAGCGCTCGATTTGATAGAATGCTGGAGTTTTTAAACGGTTTTATTTAGCTGTGACATATTAGTATGTTGTTTTTTTGCGTCAATGTGTGTGGCACTCATACATCGAGCTTCATTGTGAATCCAAGTTTCTTCAAATGGTTAATAACGGTTTGATGACTTATCCCCAGCTCTTGGCCGATGCTACGGCTGCTACTATTCCGGTCTTTCTCGGCTTATTCAGCGATTTTGTCGCAATTTTCGGCGACAGGCCTTCCGGAGCGTGGCGCATCTTCGACGACCTCTACACCAGAACGAAAACGTTGAAACCATCGTTGTGCGGTGGAAATGGAAACTGTATCGGGTCCATAAACTGCACAAATTTTATTGGCAGCTTGAGATGCGTTTTTGCCTTTGTCATAGTAGTACTGTAAAATATGTCGGATTTTCTCTTTATTTTGCTCCATATTTGCGACACTATAACTCACGAACGACTTAACCACTGTCAAGGTCTATATTATAGCGCGCCGCCGACATTTGCACGACAAATTTTGATTTTTTCGTATTTGAATCTAAACGTTTGAGTGTTTGCTGAGTGCTGAGGTTTTATTTTATCCTTTGTTTTTTTTCTGTAATTTTGTACATGAAAAGCTGTTCATTCTGGGATCTGTGCTCCATGATATTCGAATGATGGACACCCCTTGGTGTAGTCCTACGTCTCTCCGGTTATGTCCCCGACTTTACCCACCCGTCTTTTTTTGTTTTGTTTATGCATTTCGCGAGAGTTTTGTTTTGACTAGCCAAAATTATGGACGCAACAGGACTTCGTTCACTTTCTCGTGCATTCAATAACAAGAATTCACTGAACCAACGGGACGCGGCAACTTCAACTGTTCTCACTAGTACTATATTAAACTGACCAGACGTCCCGCGTTACGCGGGACAGTCCCGCATTTCAACAAAATGTCCCGCGTAAGATTACGTCCCGCGAAATGTCCCGCATTTGGCAAAAGAAATGAAAATGTCCCGCGATATCAATATATTTCAATATTACAATTTGATCATGTTGATTTTATTAAATGGATGCACCACAAAAAAAAAACTTTTATTTGACAGACTGTTCAAGAGATCTTCCAATGCATCCAAAGGTTAATACGTTGGGCTGGTTTCATCGCACCGACAGTGGACTTTTTGTTTAGAGAGTGTCAAATGGAAACGACAGCAACAAAATTAGAAAATGTTTTTTTATAAAAGTCCCCTATTGATCCGCAGGGACCAACGTGAGCCAGACGAAGAGATCATCTTTGTACCCCTAGCTCGGTCAGGGCTTAACGTGTTAAATAAGCCGAAATAACTAGTGTATACGGGATCGCAAATGAAACGCTTGGCGGCCTTACGGAAGTTAGCCGGAACCTCAACTATGGCCGATGAGAAGATGTATGTCAGCGTGTTCTTCTACCTTTTCGTGGCTTTGGTGGTCGGCTGTCTCTCCATTTTGGCCATTCGCCCAAAAGTTTTCTATCGGTCGCAGCTGGGGGATGTTGAGAAAGTTGGCGTTTTATCTCCAGCCGATCCATCCTCCAGTGATCTTTTGGCATAATGGGCCACATCACCTTCGCAACTTCTGGCAATGACTCGAAAGAAGAGCGGTTGGACATTCCCTTCTCGTTTGTCAGAGAATTACCTTCTTAGAGAACTTGATGTGGGTGATATATTCGTCGCCATAACTTATCTGGGGAACGTAAAGTATCCGGTTCCTTGCATTCGTTGAATTCTAGCATCAAGTACGTCTCGTTTTTCATTATGAGTACGAAAAGAAGCTTTTCACTTCTTTAACCGGAAAGAAGTTTTTCACCGGTACCTCGAGCTACTCCTTCTGGATGATTGCCTGCTGTTCAGATACGGTCGGTCTCGTTTGACGCTTCCGCATAAAAATGTCCATTTTGGTCAGATTCTCCTTCATCATTTGACCGGTTGCTTCGATCTCCCGGCTTAATGAGCAGCAGAGAGAGGATATTGTAAATGCCAGATCGGCTATATCTGGCTCACACAAAGTGCCTCAGGATGTCCAACTCTTTCGCTGTGAGGTGGAGCTTGCAGTATGGAAAAATCATCAAATTGATTGAAAGTGCTGCTGCAGCGAATCAACAGCCTTGAATCATTTTTGTTGTAGACTTAATAAACGTAATGTTTAAAGAAAATTTGTTCCTATAAATTATCTTTCATCGCCATCCGAAATTAGTCCATTTTTTTGAATGCATACTTAACACCAAAACCGATAAAAAAAAAAAATATATATATATATATATATATATATATATTCAGAAAAATGTTTATGTTTTGTTTTGGACTTCCCTCTTTCGAAGAGGCAAATTCCCGGATCTCCGAACATGAATTATACAGTCTATCGAAAAATTAAGTATACACCTCATGCGGCTTTGTCATTTTTGAGTTTTTCGGGGTTAAAACGTAAATAATTAAATACGACTCATACTCATCATAAAATTGATACTCTTATGTAGTGATAAGAAAAAAATTAAAATTGTCATATTTCTACTTCATATTTCAAATACAAACAAAAAATCTCCATCTAAGACGTGGCAGAATTGAGTGTACAGTTTAAGTTTTTCTTCAAAAGAAAATTAAAATCAGCTCAGAAATGTTAACAGATAACAAAAATCAATCCCCTAGTATCTGGTATGGTCCCCCATTGTCATTTCCGAGAGAGGTATTTCCATGAGCCATGGTTCAAGCCGTCTCGTTTGGATATCAATCAAAATGTGTACAATAACGAATGTTTAAAGAAAAATTTGAACCCGTTTCAAAGTTCCGGCCAGATATGCTGATATCTACACCCAAACTAGCGTTGTCAGAAAGTATTACATTTTAGGCAAAAACCATGCCACTTCGTGCCTTGAAGCGTCAAATGGGCAAATAAAATCATCTGTCCCCCAACGCTTTCAAAACTTTGTATCTATGGAAGCAGACATCTCTTTCTTTTTTCATCTTTTTTGGGATTGCACCCAAAAAAAAGTCCAAACGACGTTGTTGAGTAAATGCGTGATAATATTGCACCTGATTATAAAATGAAGTTGGAAAGTGCAGGAGAGCAATATCTATCCCGGTCTGGGACGTGTATGTGGCAAAGTATGCGGAAAGCTTATTTGTTTTTTGTTTCAATTGCTCGTCTTCTTGAATGGCGTTAACGTTCCCTGTGGAACTTTCGCCGTCTCAACGTATGCATTAACTAGCGTCATTTATTAATATTTAGTTGAGATTTCTTAAGCCAAATAACACGCCTGGAATGTATTCCGAGGGGCAAGCTCTTGAATACGCGTGACCACAGTGCAAGTCGAAGTAAATTTGTTTGTGTTCGATTGCTACCATATATATCATACAAATGCTTACCAGTATTTGAGAGTCATGACATTTTCTGTTATGTTTAGGCTCATTTAATGTAACAAATCGGATTGACAAACAATGAGCTAAAAATCAATTTTGGGTGTAGAACGATAATTTCGAAAGGAAATCTTTTCTCAATGAGGCTATAAAACAGTTGAATAAAAAAAAATATTGAAAACAATTATTATGGAAATTGATAAAATACGTATGGTAAGACCAAATTTAAAAGCTACGATCGATCGATCTGCCGTATGCGTAGTAATGTTTGCACCATCGTACAAATAAGGTACCCGTTTCACCTGTACATACAATGCTTTAGTTTTCTATGCATGCACATAAGCTATTCGCGTTGACGGCGGAATGGTTTCGACATCTGAATACAACATTAGTTTTCATGAGGCCAACAATTCTCTATCAGATTAGACGGCCCTAAGGCAGTATTAAATTGCTAAAATTTGTATGGAATTTTTTTCTTAGCGTAATTTTCCTACTAGAAGTACGTTGTTCTGACCCTAATTTAAACTATTTTCTATGATTTTTTAGATATTCTCACCAAAACTTACCATTATAATATAAAATTGTCTTTAGACACAATTTTTATATGATATTTTTTTCATTAATTGCAAGCAAAAGTGATTTTAATTTACATAGAGTACTAACTTGATTTAGGAAAAATAATTTTCATTCATAATTTTTATTTTGAAAGTGTGTTCATTTCTTCTGCAAACCCATATTGTCATGCCCCCATTTCGTAATACGAAGCTCAATGCCGTCAACGCGGATAATTCATATCATAATAGGCTGCGAGTAAAAGAAGCCGATTTCCTTGGTTTGACAGTTGCATCACGACGATGTGGCAGCGTATTCGTGATTTGTACCACGCGCGAATGTCGCAAAAAGACATTTCAATCGCCGTGAGAATGTCCCGGTGGACCGTGAAAAGGGTGTTAGACCGAGAAAAGAAAGAAAAACTATCCGCGAAGGTGGTCACAGGTCGTTCGAGATCAACCTCGGAATCCAAGAGTTATCGCTGCCATCAAAATTTCTGGATTCTGGTGAAACCAGTGTGTTCAATGTGGAAAAAGGTGAAGAAGCACGAGATCAGCAACTTAACGACACGGAAGATCGTAAAGGAAGATTGCGGGGCGAAGTGGGTTTTTAGGTTTTTTTGTTTAAATTTTGACAATGTTTAGGGTGCTCATACACTGTTTGACCAAATATTTGACGCCTTCTGACAGATAAAATTTGGTCAACGTATATTTTTTTGTACTGTATTCTATTAATCAAATCATTTCATTTAATACCGACATTGAAGGTATTGCAAAAATGCAGGGTACATACCCCACAAACATTCAAATATACACACAAACAGGTCAAGCTGAATGGAACCGTTTAAAAAAGTAATCGATTATTTGGGGAATGTGGTCATCTCGGATTTTGATTTTTCATGATCTACTACGTTCCTATAGCACTTTCATTTGATACCCATATTGATGGGGTATAGAAAAAAAAAAATCACTATTTCACCGTTTTGTAGTGGTGGTCATTTTGGATTTGATTTTTTTTATAAATAACTATGTTCTACTAGTCGAGCATTTTCATTTGAAAATCATATTGATGACGTTTTTAGAAATATATATATATATATATATATATATATATATATATATATATATATATATATATATATATATATATATATATTGCGCCATTTTGGATTTGCATTTTCTCATAAATAAATGTGATCTACTAATCAAGCCCTTTTATTCGATACCCATATTGATGGGGTTCTGAGAAAATATGTAATTCGCCATTTTGTAGCGGCCGCCATTTTGGATTTGTATTTTTCACAAATAACTGTATTCTACTAGTCAAGCCCTTTCAGTTGATACCCTTATTGATATGATTTTGAAAAAAATATATATATGGCGCCATTTTGTGGTGGCGGCCATTTTGGATTTGCATTTTTTTTATAAATAAGTGTGCTGTAATATCCAAGCCCTTTCATTTGATACTCATATTGATGGGATTTTGGAAAAACCCATATTGATGAGGTTTTGAGAAAATATGTAATCCGCCATTTTGTAGCGGCCACTATCTTGGATTTTCAAGATCCTGAAATACGCAGTTTTATAGTGACTCCAGAGATAAAGGTGTGTTGCAAATTTCAGATCATTCGGTCAACAGGAAAGAGGTCAAATTACTATTAATGTCACAGACATGTTACAAACATACAAACATACAAACAGGGCAAGCTAAATAAAACCGTTTAATAAAAACGGTAGTTCGCTATATGAAATGGTTTTGAAATATCTATGTGATTTTTCTTTAAGAGCTTAATATTGAAAATAGAAGGCATTAATAAATGTTTCCAGATTCTTTCTACCACTAAAACTTTACAGCCTGCTTGAAGTTCAGGTTTCCTTCTCCATTTTTGCCACGAAATTGTTGGAGTGAAACCCCCGCTCCAGGTTTACCCAGGAATTTTCGAAGGAACGCAGCTGGGGACGTCCGGAGGGTTGGCCGACTTCGAAACAACATCTATCTTCAAGCATTTCCAACCTCCAGCGGCTTCTCGTTGCTCTGACCTCCCAGTTCAAAGACCGGAAACAACCTTTCCCTCCGCCTCTGCTTTAGCTTCAGCTCTCATTCTTCTTCAGAAGTGTAAGGATATTATAGATACCGGAACGGAACGAAGCGTATCCGGTAAACTCAAAGTACTTGACGGTGTCCACTTTTTTTGCAATTTTGTTTGAAAAATCATGGGTTACTATGATTGACGATGCACAAGTGGTCTCACCACCAGCTGTTAAGGTGAATGCATGAAAAATTGATAAAATTTGTTAATTTTTTTAATTGCATGCGTTGGAAACGTTAATACCATCTTAGAAGTAGAAATTGACTTTCAATCACAAAGTAAACCACGCGATTATTCAATGCTTATCTAAAGTGAAATTCATCTTTCTTTCTTTCTTTGTTTTTAAGAGGCTTTAAACTTTGCAGTTCATTCGCCTCTATGAAATTCATCGGAAAATAACCACTTTTTAAACACACACAACACATTCTTATGATTGAACCATGAAATTATCATGCGGTTCTTGTGTTATTCAATTTTGTTTGGTATGAGAATAGGAACAAGGTTCAAAAACTGCAAGATGGACAGCCGAAGACCAGACGCAAAAAAAAATGTGATGAAAACCGATTTGTATCCCGCAGTCATTCGCGAACTTACCGTTTGAGGTTGAATGTTCAGCAGTTTTTCCTGTTCTTCGAATGATAGGTTCAATGATTTTCTGGGGCGTACAAAAGCAATCAGACATTTCTCATCATTGCAGTAACAAAAACTAAACTTACGAAAGATAATCAATTGATTTCGGAATTTGTAACTGTTCGTGCCTTTGGACCTCTACAACCTCTTTGGCTTGATCCTGTATCGATAAAGTGTACAATGCTTCGATCTGAAATAGATATTGAAGGGAAAAGTAACCAAATACCGACTTCCTTTTAAACACGGACATTGTACCTTCAATCTTTCACACAACTGTTTATCTTGCTTAATCCATCCGAGTACCTGGGGCTCCAAATCGCACAAATCGTCCGTGCGAATATTTTCCACCGTAATAGCGAGCATTTCAAACGCACTTTTATATACGCTCGCTTTCGACATCGGAAGGCCCAATTTTTCCCTCCAAGTATTGCTGCCACTCTTGATATCACTAAGCAGCTCAATCCCTTTTTTCAGATTCTCTCTCATCGTCACCATCCTGCGAAACCGTTCCTCTGAGACCAACCCTATCCGGTAACCCTTCTCTGTCAACCGCAAGTCGGCGTTATCGGGACGCAAACTGAGTCTAAACTCAGCCCTGCTTGTGAACATACGGTACGGTTCGTTCGTCCCCAGTGTCGTGAGATCGTCTACCAGCACCCCCACATAGCCCTCTGTACGACCGATCAACAACTTTTCTCGGTCCAAACACTGCGCCGCGGCGTTAGCCCCTGCGAGAACTCCCTGAGCAGCCGCTTCCTCGTATCCTGTTGTCCCGTTGATTTGTCCGGCAAAGAATAGACCTCCCACTCGCTTGGTCTCCAACGTGGCGAACAATTCTCTCGGGTCGACAAAATCATATTCCACACCATAGCCAGGCCGAACGACTTCTGCCTTCTCCAGCCCTCGCAAACAATGCACCAATTCGACCTGTGCCTCTTCAGGGAGTGTGCACGATAACCCGTTCGGGTAAATCAACTCACTATCAAATCCTTCCGGCTCTAGCCAAATCTGGTGAGTCTTCCCACCAAACCGGAGCACTTTCGACTCTATGGATGGGCAATAACGCGGACCGGTCAATTCCTCGGTCACGTGACGATTGCGATGCAGATTTCGCTTAACGATATCGTTAACATCCATGCTCGTGTGGGTTAGAAAGCAATCCAACTGCTGCTGACCGTCAAGCCACACACGTTCATTCATAAATGAGAACGGAACCGGTGGGCTATCGCCCGGATGACGCTCGAGGGTGCTAAAGTCTATCGTGGATGCTTTGATTCGAGGTGGTGTGCCCGTCTTCAACCGGGACAACCGGAAGTTCAAATCTTCTAAACTTTTAGCCAGCCCAATCGCTGGCTCGTCCCCGATGCGACCAGCTGGCGATGTTTTGTCACCTATGTTGATTTGTCCTCGTAGAAACGTTCCCGTTGTAATTACGAGAGCTTTGCAATTAATCATAGAGTCATTCTTCAAACGAACGCCATTGATTCTCCTAGCCCCGAATCGGTTTTCATCCCCCCCAAGAATTATATCCTCAACGGATGCTTCAACGATCTTGAGATTCGGTATACCCGCCAATTCCCTCTGAACCTCCGCTCGGTACAATGTCCGATCGATTTGCGCTCGGGGACCCCACACCGCGGGACCCTTTCGTTTATTCAGCACCTTATACTGTACTCCACTGTTATCACAGCAACGACCACAGACTCCGTCCAGGGCGTCCACTTCCCGTATCAGATGACCCTTGCCAATGCCACCGAACGATGGATTGCATGACATCTCACCGATTGTAGACTTCTTGTGGGTGACCAGAAGCGTTCTGGCTCCCATTCTGGCGGCGGCACTACATGCTTCCGTCCCGGCATGTCCGCCACCGACCACGACCACGTCGTAAGCTGTGCCATTTCCCGTAGTCGTGCTTAGGCGCGAATTGCTGAAAGAAAAACGTCGTTTTCCAGGGCTGAATGTAACTCGAAGATGGTGAAGGTACCCACCAAACGTTGTGCAGTCGATTATACTTTAAAATCTTTCCCCATGTTGAGGTTGTTAATAGTTTCTGCAACATGTTAAGGGAAATATAACTATTGTGGTAAAGTAACGTGATTCACATGCCGGGGTCAGTTATAAACAAATATTATGTATATGATAAAGAGAAAATACAAAAACAGTCGACTTTATCGACATTGGCAGACCGAGGGGTTAACAAACGATGTCATGCTGTAGCAGTTTCACATTGACGTAGCATCAATCAATATGTAGCGTGCATACATGTATCATGTTGTGTATTTCAGCAAGAATGTACTGTGATGCATACACAGAAGTGTCTTTTTGTTTCGAGAGAAAAATGTTGAAAATCAAATTCTAATATAAAAACATAATTTATCGTTCTCGTTCTACATAGGAAAACGTTTTATTCGTCCAATCTGCCATAAATATAAGAAACTAGCTGGCCCGGCAAACTTCGTCCCGCCCAAAATTTGTGTTTTGTTATCAATACCTACAAACATCCACGTTTTTTTTACTATGAGCAAGTTCATGGGTCCAATCGCAGAACTGTTCATTGATTGATCTTCTAATCAACCCCGTTGAATTTACCTTTTACTATAAAATTCCTAGTATTTCCAACAAAACTCATCATTATAATATCAGATTATTTTCTGACACAATTCTCGTTCAAGATTTTTCCACCACTTGCAAATAGCACGTTTTCCCGTTACATGGAATAAATGTTTCATACAGAAAATATGATAGAATAAAGACAGCCCTAAATCGTTAAATTCCTTCCTCGAGTTCTGCTCTTATCAACACATCCGACCATTCTTTTTTTTGGTATAGATAGAAGAAGATATAGGAGTACGTTTCATCACATTAAAATTCATTTCCAGTTTCGAACAAAGATCAATTTCACTAGCGCAAACATTAAATGGACTAACAGCCCTTGTCACTATGTAATTGTAGGACAAATGGGAATTTAATTTTCCGAATTTTCCCTTTTTCCTTCAGAGTTTTCCCAAAATTTTCAATTGTCATGTTTGGTTGGAATATTTGGTTTCATTTGCGTGATTAATTCTCGAGTTATGCACAAATTTGTGTTTCTTTTTAATGGCAGCCGCACCTAAGAGAGGGGGAGGAGTATCTAACCACCATATCATTAATCATTTATTGCACTCTAAAACCTCTACATGCTAAATTTGGTTCCATTTGCTTGATTAATTCTCGAGTAATGCAGAAATTTGAGTTTCATTTGTATGGCAGACAAAAACCTCCCTTAGGGAGGGGGGTGGAGTGTCTAACCACCAAAGAAAATTTCGTTTCATTTGCTTGATTAATTCCCGAGTAATGTAGAAATTGGTGTTCAATTTGTATGGCAGTACCCCCTTAGAGAGGGGGAGGGGTCTCAAAATATCACGAAAACCTTCCCCGGCCCCAAAAACCCCTACATACCAATTTTCATATATATATATATATATATATATATATATATATATATATATATATATATATATATATATATATATATATAAGTTAACTACGAGACCAACCTTAACCCCCGAAGTGTCAACCCTGGGATGAACACGACTCCAAATTTACCTGAAGATAAGCAGTGCCCGCTCGAACAACTCAGAGCCCTACAACAGATACAACAACAACAAGCAGTTGCTCTCGAACTTTTAGAAAATAAGGAAACGATCCTAAATAAACAATGACAATGTTTGCCACACCGTAGTTAGACAGTAAAGATAAGCAACGAACAATAAGGACCGAAATAGCAATAAACGATTTAGATCATTAGCAGTATCTCACATTCAGGGAAAACACAACACAATGCCGATAATAGCAGCAATAAAAAGGATCGAAGGATCGATAGGGAAATATAGAACAAACAGGTAGAAATAGGAAGTTAGGAGTAAAATGTAATGATGAATAAAAATCAGTTGGTATTTTAGCTTCAAGAGAACAACATCTCTTTTATTTCAAATATATCACCTCCCGAACGTAAGTTATGTAACTGGCGCAGTCGAAAGCCCGGGGAGAGCGATAAATCGGTAAAAGTGTTAGTGCATCGGAAAATCGAAGTGTGTGGTTCGCGACTCAGTGCAAATCGGAAGAATTTCGCCGCGAGTGAAGTGAACAAACGCAGCGATCAGGACGGAGCAACGTCGGACGAGAGATTTATTGCCACACCCGGAGCGAGCAACCTACCTGGACGCACCCGCTCGTAAGCACCACTGGCGGAACACCAGTTGGTTCGAGGACCTTACCACTATAGAAGAACAAGATAGAGTTATAGAAGCCACACACGACAGAGCCCACCGAGGAATAGAAGAAAACCAATCAGCAATTGCGAGAAATTTCTACTTCCCTCGAATGAGAGACAGGATACAGAAATTTATCAACTTTTGTGTCACCTGTCTTGAATGTAAGTACGAAAGAAATCCCTACAAAATAACCTTTTCAGATACCCCAATTCCACAAAAACCTTTAGACATCCTTCATGTTGATATCTACATTTCCTCTCCGAATCTTTTTATAACAGCCATTGACAAATTGTCAAGATACGCTATCCTTATACCTCTAAAATCCCGCTCTATACCCGACGTTAAAAAAGGCATTACCAAACTTCTCACTACTTACGGAACCCCTAAAATGATAGTCTATGATAATGAGGTTGCTTTCAAATCCCCAGAAATTCAAGGACTTCTCCAAAGACTGAATGTTGAATCATATTTTACACCTTCTGGACATAGTGAGGTGAATGGTATCGTAGAACGATTTCATTCAACTCTTACCGAAATCTTTTTATGCATGAAACAAAAATATACCGATATGTCAGCAAAAGATTTGTACAAAATAGCAACTGCATTATACAATAGCACGATTCATTCAGCAACAAAGTTGAAACCAATCGAGATCTTTTTTGGTATCAAAGATGGCGATGAACGCCCATTGAACATAGATAGAATCTTAGAAAACAGAAATCAAATTTTCGACGAAGTCATAAATAAAATTCAACAATATCAAGAAAAAACAAGAGAAAGACACAATTTAAAAAGAGAGGAAGAACCTGTCCTAAACGAAAATGAAATAGTTTACCAAAAAGCACAAGGCATAAAATCTAAACGAAAACCAAAATATAGAAAACAAAAGGTCAAGCGAAATTATAGGAAAACATTCACAGACTATAGAAACATTAAAATTCATAAAAGTAAAATTAAAAGAAGAAGAAAACGTTAGTTGATTATTTTTTCAATAGATGACACTTAATATAGCAAAATATTGACATTTATCAAATTTTCTAGCCTTTCCAGAAAATGTGGTACTACATTTTGATGTTTCTTGTAACAGTCAACGCACATCATCTGGCGATCGAAAACTTGCGAGACAACCCCCTGTTATTAATAAAAGAGAGAGAATGTAAGGTCCAAGTAGGAATAATCAAGATCATCCATCCAATTAATTTAACTACAATCGAAAATACGATTGATACATTAAGTAGTACTTCATATCAAAGATTAACCAATACAAATCCACTTGCAAACATCATCAAGTACAAAGTTCAGCAACTGTACACAACGTTCTACGGATTGAAATCCAGAAAACCTCTAAACAGACGTTGGGACATCATTGGCACAGTATTCAAATTCATCGCAGGAACACCTGATGCAGAGGATCTGAGAATAATTAATTGTACAATGAATGAACTGATCAACCAAAACAATGAACAGCTCAAGATTAATTTTCAAATAAGCGAAAGAGTTTCACAAATTACCAACACTATCAATAAAATCGTGGAGAATTCTTTTACAAACAAACTTATATTGGACGAAATTGAAACGATAACAACAATATTAAACATCGATAACATCAACCATCTTCTTGACAGTATCCAGGATGCAGTAACTTTATCAAAAAGCTCGCTTGTTAGCAACAAAATACTATCTTTGAGAGAAATAAACGCTATAAGGACACTGTTGCAAGATCAAGGCGTCGCAGTAAATTTTCCGGATGAGGCTCTACAATTTGTAATCCCGAAATTGGCGCTGAGAGACGATATACTTTTATATATACTTAATGTTCCCCAGCTGGAAAATACAACATCAGACATCATTAGAATTTACCCATTGGTAAACAACAACCGTATCTTACACCAGAATCCAACCTACATAATTAAAAGGAACAACAATCTTTACACAACAACAAAACCCGAAGATTTTGTCCAGAAATCATCATTCCTGAACGAGTTACGCGATGAATGCGTAGCTTCGTTGATTCACGGAAGACAGGCTACATGTAGCTATGTAATGCAAAACAAGACGACCCAGAAACTTATCACGGAAAATTCGATCCTGATTTCTAACGCAAAAAACAAAATCCTACAAACGACATGTGGACCAGATAATAGAACCCTGAATGGAAACTTCCTCATTTCATTTGGAAACTGCACGATATTGTTTAACAATCAACGTTTCAAGAATGCCGAGATAATAAGCGAAGCAAACGTCATCCAAAGAGCGTTTCACAATCTCAAAATCAACTGGAAACACCATAAAAACTACGAATTAGAAAAAATCAACAATGAAACTATCAGCAACAGAAATAAACTGGAGCATGTTTACCTCAAGCAAGTTCACATTAATTTTAAACTCTGGAGTCTTTTCGGCGGATTTTCTCTCATGCAAATTACATGCCTCATTGTAATCAGTTTCATTCTTTACAACAAGTTGTCGCCCACAAGAACTTATTCAAAAGCATCAGATATCGAAACGGGACGTTCCTCACTCGAAGGGGGAGTAGTTAACTACGAGACCAACCTTAACCCCCGAAGTGTCAACCCTGGGATGAACACGACTCCAAATTTACCTGAAGATAAGCAGTGCCCGCTCGAACAACTCAGAGCCCTACAACAGATACAACAACAACAAGCAGTTGCTCTCGAACTTTTAGAAAATAAGGAAACGATCCTAAATAAACAATGACAATGTTTGCCACACCGTAGTTAGACAGTAAAGATAAGCAACGAACAATAAGGACCGAAATAGCAATAAACGATTTAGATCATTAGCAGTATCTCACATTCAGGGAAAACACAACACAATGCCGATAATAGCAGCAATAAAAAGGATCGAAGGATCGATAGGGAAATATAGAACAAACAGGTAGAAATAGGAAGTTAGGAGTAAAATGTAATGATGAATAAAAATCAGTTGGTATTTTAGCTTCAAGAGAACAACATCTCTTTTATTTCAAATATATCACCTCCCGAACGTAAGTTATGTAACTTATATATATATAGATGAAACACGAAATATTGAAGGATACAGTGATTTACCTCTAATTGGTATCTATCGGATTAATAATTGGACATTTGATTCTATAGTTGGACATGTTTGCAAACACTCTTTGTGCAAGTTTCTACAACTTGCCAATTAGAGGCAAATCACTGTACTTTTTTTTTTTGATTTGTAGACATTTTAGCACATCATTTTTTCCACATTCGAAAAATAAATCGTTTTTGGTTGCAGGTTGAACAAAGTCATGGATGCTACATTGCACAGTGGTACCGATGGACAGTAACATTTTTGTGTGTAAATTCTCACGTTTGACATGTTCTTGACACGTTTCTAAATAGAAAAAAATTAGCAGAGCATGCAAATTGCGATAATTTATACATAAAAATGTAACGAGATGAACATTAATAGTATTTTTTCAAAGAAAAACATGAAGAAGTTGTTGTTAGAAAAACTTTGACTTGTTGGAAATTCTAAGGGCTATTTATATCTATTTTTTCAGAATTTTAAAAACACATGCTTTCGAGAAAAGTGCATTTTAATATTCAAAATATTGCTTTTTCAATTATTTTTTTTTCCAAATTTTTTTTTTATATTTTTTAATGGAAACCCAAATAAAATTAACATTTAATTTCATTCTCTGACCAACTTTTTGTAGATCTTATAGTTTTCAAATTGAAATTTTTCGAAAAACATTGAAAAACTCAAAATTAAAAAAAAAACTCACAAAAAATCTATCAGATCTACAAAATTTTAGTCAAAGAATGGAATGTGGAAAATTATTAAGCATGTCATGAACATGTAAAACGTGAGAATTTACACACAAAAATGTTACAAGCAAAACATTATTTTTTCACGAGTCTTAATACAAAAATGACTTATATTCTGAAAACTATAAAAGATGGGAAGTTGATTTCTTCAACAAAAGTTCATGTTTCAATAAGACCTAAAACTTTGTCGAATACGATATGTTGACTATATATCGATATGTTGACTTTAAACAAAACTAGGATTAGTTGTGTTTTTTTCAAAAAAAAACATGAAAAAGTTGTTGTTAGAAGAACTTTTTCCCTGTAAAAGTGCCCAAGTTCCGATATATGGACGATTTGTTGGAAATCATAAGGACTATTCATATATATGTTTCTGGGAATTTAAAAAAAATACGTTTTTGATGAAAATGAGTTTTAATTTTTTAAATAACTTTTTTTCAGCGAAATTTTTTCCCAAAAAAAATTGGTATTTTTTTGTGAAAATTTAATTAATTTCCTACATTTCTTCCTTTGTCAAGAATTTGTTAGATATCATATTTTTTGAGTTATAATTTTTTGTAAAAAATTAAGAAAACAAAACAATTTTGTTTTTTTGAAAAGTAGTCTAATTTCTTTTCGAATATTACAAGTATGCAAAGTTGCTTAAATGACCCATGTATTTACACCTACAACGTTTCACTACTATCTGAGATGGTGCTGCCAACTCTTAAGACGAGTTGGCATGAAATTCGTCTATACTTTCTTCGGCAAAGTTGCTAACTATAATTATACTCTCATTCTTCTGTCAATGAAAATTAGGGTGGGCAAAAAATCAGAGAAATAGAAAACCAACTTTTTCATTTGCAGAGCTAGCAGCAGGAGGTATTCGACAAAGTTGTAGATCAAGTAAGTTTTCCTGCAAGCTTTCCAAAAAAATCTTTTTTTTTTCTCATACAACAAAATAAAGACTATTCCTACCTCTAGTTTTGCTCTTGTCAACACATGTGGCCTTCAATTTTTATCTATATAGATAGCACTTATAAGAATGCGTTATTTTGCCTGACAATCCATTTCCACTTTCGAACAAAGATCAATTTCATTAGCGCAAACATCGAATGGATTAACAACCCTTATCAGGATGTAATTGTAAAACATATGCAAATTCAATTTTCCAAATTTTCCGACCTTCCTTCAGAGTTTTCCGATTTATCTCTCCGTTATATTGATCTACGGGAAGAGACGAATGCTAAAAATTAAGATGGATCAAATCGGATCATTCCTTCCTCGGGTTTTGCGCTTACCAACACATTTAGCCTTACATTTCTATCTCGTTCTCGGTCGTTCAAAAAATAACTTTCAGTGCCTCAGAAATCGCGGAAAAATAAAGTTAGGACGAAAAACAAGCTGATTTTCGTAATCTACATTTTATTTTCTATTTTTCTACATAATCGTCGTAACGTTTGAGGCATTTTTCATAGCGTGGCACGATTTTTTCTATTCCGAACGTGAAGTGCGTAGCGTCCAACTTTTTGAAGTACGATGTAACTGCGTCACGAATTTCTTCAATGTTATCGAATCGTTGACCGCCGAACGCCTGTTGCAATAGCTGGAGCAGAGTCCGGATAACGTTTGTCAAGCCATGTTTTGGTTTGCACTGTATTTTTTCCATCAAAAAGCAATGCTTTATCAACACACAAAATTCGGATTTTCCGTTGTTTTCACAATAACAAAAGTTGCTTTACTCTCAATGTTGTAACTCACGAACCAATCGACCGATTGCTGTCAAATTTTTACACGTATCCATTGAAAGATGGTGCTTTGTGATAGCCAAGTAGAATTTTGCAAGAGGCGCCATCTAGTCGTCAACCTTATGAACTTTTTAGCCGAACTGTTATAATAGCGAGTTCTGCGATCTATAAACATAAAGTTGGGTGTCCTTGCATCGTTCGCGGTTCTCGTATTGTATATTTGAACATCACTTTCTCTTTCAATTCGATCCACAAATATCGAGGCGGCATATCGTTTAAAATTTTAAAGATGAAAATCATTGTCAAATAATTAATTCATTGCTTCACTGATAGCCACTGTAGCATGTCCAACGTCAAATTAGAGGAAGTGTATCTACTACATCTTAAAATCGAACGCATTACCTTGTTTTGTAAACGCTGCAATTTCGTTATTTGTATATTATTTGCAAAGATAAGGATCGACGAGCAAAAGTCTGTGTGTGGTGGAATCGATCATTCATATTTTTACTAATCTGTGTCAACTCTTTCTACCAAACGTCACAGAACGCCACTTTTGGTAATCTTCTTGATAAAATTATTCATGTGAGAATTAAATTGTCATCAATGACAACTCCTACATAATTGATTTCCTCTACGCGTTCATGTCTCACAATCTATTTTAAAATTTACGCCAATCCTGGAGTTTGCTGAATAAATTAGCATGTATTTTATTTTACCAACATCTTATTTTAATTTTTTAATTTAAGCCACTGAGCCAGAGAATGCAAATCTTCGTCTATCTATGTGTTCCTGTGTTCCTGTGTTATAACTGTCACCATCAACTGTTATGTTCTAGCCGACAGAATTTTTGAATAAAAACGGACCAACTTTTCTATGATAGACGATTATATAGACCGTAAAATGGCTGAAGAACGCGATAAGTTATCCGAACTGAGCCATGATATTCATAAAAAGTCTTGGGTCATCTAGATACGGAAAACCATGAACCAAAAATGGAAAAGTGGAAGATACGTTTAGAAAATTTATTCGACAATGGAATCTATAGTTGCTGCTCTATTCTATGCCAATGAATATAAATTCACAATCATATAACTAGAAGCTTCTTGGAAATGGATGTTATGCTTTTTCAATTCATATGATGGTCTGGTTCATTTTGACAAGATTTGGTTAGCTGTCATTACTACAAGTATGCGTTATGAAAGTCCGGCGGATAACTGAATTCAATTCATCCCAGAAGAACTGAATCCGAAGGAATGGAAAATCTTAATCAATCTATATATATAAACTAGCTAACCCGGCAAACTTCGTCCCGCCCATTTACTTGATTAATTCTCGAGTAATGCAGAAATTTGTGTTTTATTTGTATGGCAGCCACCCCTAAGAGAGGGGGGAGGGGTATCTAACCACCATAGAAACATTCATTGCACCCTAAAGTTTCCATATGCCTAATTTAGTTTAATTTGCTTGATTAATTCTCGGGTAATGCAAAAATTTGTGTTTCATTTGTACGGCAGCCCCCTCTAAGAGAGGGGGAAGGAGTATCTTAACACCATAGAAACATGTATTGCATCCTAAAACCTCCACATGCCAAATTTGGTTTCATTTGCTTGATTAATTCTCGAGTAATGCAGAAATTTGTGTTTCATTTGTATGGCAGCCCCCCCTTTGAGTGGGGGAAGGACTGTCTCACCATCATAGAAACATTTATTGCACCCTAAAACTTTCACATGCCAACTTTGGTTTCGTTTTCTTGGTTAATTTCCGAGTAATGCAGAAATTTGTGTTTCATTTGTATGGCAGCCCCCCCTTAGAAAGGGGGGAGGGGTCTCAAAATATCACGAAAACCTTCCCCGGCCCCAAAAACCCCTACATACCAATTTTCATGTCGATCGGTTCAGTAGTTTCCGAGTTTATAAGAATCAGACAGACAGACAGACATCACTCCATTTTTATATATATAGATAGATAAGATGGAGTGATGTCTCTCTGTCTTTCTGTCTTTCTGCCTGTCTGATTCTTATGGGCTCGGAAACTACTGAACCGATCGACATGAAAATTGATATGTAGGGGTTTTTGGGGTCGGGGAATGTTCTTATGATAGTTCGAGACTCCTCCTCCCGTCCCTAAAGGGGAGCTGACATATAAACGAAACACAAATTTCTGCATCACGCGAGAATTAATGAAGCAAACGAAATAAAATTTGGCATGTAGAGGTTTTAGGATGCAATAAGTGTTTCTATGGTGGATAGATACTCCTCCCCCTTCTATTAGGGGGAGCTGTCATACAAATGAAACACAAATTTCTACATTACTCGAGAAATAATCAAGCATATGAAACTAAATTAGGCATATGGAGGTTTTAGGGTGCAATAAATGTTTCTATGGTACTTAGAAACTCCACCCCGTCTCTAAGGGGGAGCTGCCATACATACGAAACACAAATTTCTGCATCACTCGAGAATTAATCAAGTAAATAAAACCAAATAAGGCATATGGAGGTTTTAGGGGGCACGAAACGTCTCTATGGTGAATCAACACGTCTCCTCCCTCTCTAAGGGGGGCTGCCATACAAATGAACACTCGAAAACTAATCAAACAAATGGAGCCGAATTTGGCATGTGAAGGTTCTAGGGGGCACGAAACGTTTCTATGGTAGATAGACACTCTCTTTGAAGGAGAGGGGGGCTGCCATACAAATGAAGTATACATTTCTGCATAACTCAAGAACTACTCAAGCAAACGGAACCAAATTTGGCATATGGAGGTTTTAGGGAGCAATAAATGTTTTTATGGTGGTTTTACACTCCTTTCTCCTTTCTAAAGAGGGAGCGAGGAGGGTGCTGAACAACTCGAGAACTAATCAAACAAATGGAATTAAACTCAGCATATAGAGGTTTTAGGGATCGATAAACTTTTCTATGGCAAGCAAAGTTTCTATGGAAGCAAATGAACCCAACGTTGGCATGTGGAGGTTTTACGGTGGTTAGACACTCCCCCTTGTAAGGACGAGCTGCCATACAAATGAAAGACAAATTTCTACATCACTCGAAAACTAATCAAGCAAATGGTGCCAAATTTGGCATGCGAAGGTTTTAGGGGACACGAAACTTTTCTATGGTGAATAGACACTCCTCCCCTCTCTCTGGGGGGAGAAGCATACATTTCTGCATAATACAAAAACTAATCAACCAAACGGGACCGAATTTGGCATGTGGAGGTTTTAGGGGGCAAGGAACATTTCTAAGGTGGTTCAACACTCCTCTCACCTTTCTATCGGGGGGCTGCCATACAAATAAAACACAAATTTCTACGTAACTCTAGAACTAATTCCATGAAAATAATACACATATTCTAACCGAACATGACAATTGAAAATTTTCGGAAAACTCTGAAGGGAAATTGAAAAATTCTAAAAAATCAATTCGTGTTATGCAATTATATATTGACAAGCGTTGTTAGTCCATTTGATGTTTGCGGTAACGAAATTGATCTTCGTTCGAAAGTGGGAATGGATTTTAATGTGATAAAACGTCCTCCTTTATCGTCTTCTATCTATATAAAAAATGGATCGTCGAATGTGTTGATCAGAGCAAAACTAGAGAAAGGAATTGTCCGATTTAGGGCTGTCTTAATTTAATCATATTCTCTGTATCAAAAATTTATTCCATGTAACGGCGAAACATGTTATTTGCAAGTGGATGAAAAATCTTGCACGAGAATTGTGTCTGAAAATAATCTGATATTATAATGTCGAGTTTTGGTAGAAGAACTGAAATTTTATAGTGAAAAATAATTTTAATGGGTAGATTAGAAGATCAATCAATGAACAGTTCCGCGATTGGACCCATGAAGAAAATGTGAATGTGACAACGAAAAATAAATTTTGGGCGGGACGAAGTTTGCCGGATCAGCTAGTTATTAATAGAATGAGAAACTGCCCAAAATCATAGCTGATAGCATATTTGAATTATTCTTAGATAGTTCATTCTAACATACATTAACACGCATTTGAATGTCTCAATTCTCAACCTTTCTACCCTTTCATTATATATCCCAGCTTTCAATCTCATTTTTGTAGTCTCATGTGCACACAATTATTGATGATGCGTTGACTGCGGAAAATTTTGTCCGGAAAATTCAGAACAAGTCAACAACCCAAACAAAGCCCTATGGAGGGTTGAAAAATCATCCATCGCAATGTACACAAGTCGCAATCACTATCGCGAATTCAAATCTCCCCTCAAACCATGTGCGTCATGTTTTTCTCTCTGAAGTTGCATGCAAACAAGCGCAGGCATTCTCCAGTGAACTCAAGTCCGCGTGCGTGGACACCTGGTATCGGAACGAGACAGCTGAGCACACAGTAAGTAGTACCCGATTTTTTAGTAGCTAGCGGCGGCGCTAGAACTCGCGCTCGATAAATTCTACTTGTGTTTTCTTTCAAGACCCATTCTCATCCAACGGAACGTGAACGTAAGAACATAAGGCTAAATGGTAACCTGTGTTGCGTGGTCCAATCAAGTTGATGTTGCGTTAAATAAGAGCAGAGCTTTGCTGGCTTAAGCGCAGCAGCCGTGTTTAGATTGATATCGGCGAGTTATGAACTAAGCGCGCGTGCGTAAACATCGTTTTGCGGGACAGAACGATAGATTGGACCAGTTCCTGTGTTGCGCAGGTGTCCAATTTACTAGAAAAAAGGAAAACTTTCCTCAACGCCGGAGAATAAGAAGTTTTGGTGAAAGTTTATGCGCTGACATTGGTTCAACCCGCTAACGAGTGGATTATCATCGAGGAGAATTGCTGTGTTCCGGAACGAATTAAAAAATCATCTAGCTGGTTGTTCGGTGTCAGAATGTTATAACAACATTTTCATTGTTGCAGCGATAGCATTGAAGTGATTTATAACTGTGATTTATAACGAAACTAAGTGATGGTTAATGAAAGCGCTCAAATTGATTGTTAGCGGTTTACTCTCGTGTGAATGTGATCCAAGCAAAGAAGAATTACACGCTAGTTGTGAATGTAATGAATTCATGGAATCTCAATTTAATTTGGAATACAAGAAGTGTGAGAAAACATCTAAACCACAGCCATACGTTTTATGGTTTTACTAATCAGATATTATCGAAAAAGTAGGAAGAGACAACGGGAAACCAGGATTACGCACTGTCCGCTCAGATGGCCCAAAAACATGACGACGAGTTCATGATCGTCAGCATCTGTCTAGCTGGCGGGATACTCACGTTTGCTCTGATTTACTTCGTAAGGTAAGTAACACTGTCAGCAGCTATCATTAACGACATCTAAAATATCGGTGATCGGCTTATATTCTAACTTCATTCACTTTTCAAGGATATCACCTCCATTGGTTGGGGAAGTGCACGAGATTCAAGTTCGATCGATTGATTTAATAAATCGGAACTGTGTTCAGTTCACAGTTGACAATACAGCGGAGCAAAAAGTTCACTTCCAAAAACACTGGCGTAATTTTAAGCCATGGCAATTCATCGTTTAATGACTTGCGACAGTACAAATCAGTTCGAAAGCAACCCCACAACAAACAATCCAAACCCGGAGCGTGATTATGAGTATAATGTGGCGATTGTGTTCAAAATAGCATCGTCAAATGGTGGTGCTCTCCAAATTATTAATTCGCTGATCCAGCTTTGAAATCAATGCTCATACCCGGGTTGGCTCCCTCGCGCCCATCTCTCGCGTAACAGAGCTTGTATGCACGCGTGGAGGTCGGCTAATGAGCGATTATAATTACACATCAAATGATTCAAATAAAGGGGAAGAGTTTCATTGTTTTGCTTCCCACAGTGAATGATCGCGCGATCGACGACGAATCTACCGTGAAGGGGAGACGAAGGCTTGTTTAGAACAATTCGTTGGCTGGCGTGTTCGAGCTCAACCAGGCGGGTCAGACTTATCGAAATCGTATCTAATCCGATTTGTAGCGACGACTGTTTTCGTGTTCTCCGCTGCAATATTGCTAACTCCGACACCGACTTTTTATATTAGAAAAATGTGGAGAAAAGGTTTTATCATCGATGCTTATTGTTTCTCTATTACTGGATCTGCTGTCTGAATGATTAAATGCGCTGGATCGATCTGCATGGTAACAAGATTCCTTCCTTAGGTATTCAGGTATTCACTTATTCCAGAAGGTTTCTCATAATCTCTTGCTTATGGTTATGAGTATGGGGATGTGGGGTTGATACGTGCAGTGGTTGTATAACGATGAAACTACAAAACACGAAAAACAGAAATAATAAAAAAAATCGCGTAAATCGACCAATAAAGCCTAAAACATTCCTAAATTCAAACAGGAACAGCCCCGATAAAAAAATATAAAAATCAATTTGCCTTTGATTATTTTGTATATTATCCTAGAAGCCTCGATTTTTATGTAATAAATCTTCAGTGAATCCTTTGAGGGCTCCTGAAAGAACCGTGGTTTCATGCAAGCAACTTAAGATGGGTTGATCCATTTGTGTTTTCGGCGATTATATTTTGTTCCACCAGCATTATTCTACACTAGCTGACCCAGCAAACTTCGTACCGCCCAAAATTTGTTTTTTGTTGTTGTTATTTTGTTTGTAATACCTTCAAACATTCACGTTTTCTTACTATGCGCAAGTTCATGAGTCCAATCGCAGAACTGTTCATTGATTGATCTTCTAATCGACCCCGTTGAATTTACCTGCTACTAAAAATCCCTAGTACTTCTACAAAAACTCATCATTGTAATATCAGATTATTTTCAGACACAATTCTCGTTCAAGATTTTTCCACCACCTGCAAATAACATGTCTCTCCGTTACATGGAATAAATGTTTGAAACAAAAAATATAATAGAATGAAGACAGACCCCTCCCCTCTTCTCTCCTTAGAGAGAGGGGAGGAGTGTCTATTCACCATAGAAATGTTTCGTGCCCCCTAAAATCTTCACATGCCAAATTTGGCTCCATTTTTTATTAGTTTTCGAGTTATTCAGAATTTTTTTTTAAATTTATATGACAGCCCACTTTAAAAGAAGGGGGTGGAGTGCCTAACCATCATAGAAACATTTATTGCACCCTAAAACCTCCATATAACTAATTTGGTTTCGTTTGCTTGATTAATTCTCGAGTAATGCAGAAATTTGTGTTTCATTAGTATGGCAGCCCCCCTTAGAGGGGAGGAGGTATATCTAACTACCATAGAATCATTTATTGTATCCTAAATTATCCACATGCTTAATTTGGTTTCATTTGATTGATAAATTCTCGAGTAATGCAGAAATTTGTGTTTCATTTGTATGGCAGACCCCCCCCCCACCCTTAGAGAAGGGGAGGGGTCTCAAACTATCATGAAAACCTTCCCCGGCCCAAGAAATTCCTATATGCCAATTTTCATGTCGATCGGTTCAGTAGTTTCCGAGTCCATAAAAATCAAACAGACAGACAGACAGGAATCCATTTTTATATAGGATAAATGATCTTGGTTTGTCCAGTCGAAAATATGATCATGGTTTTCCCCACTTTTTTGAATGCTCTAATTCAGCGCTCCTGTGTCAAATAAGGCCTTCGAATGTTTCGAAACATATAAATGAAATTGCGAGCTAACTTTTAATCGATCACCAGATGATTATTTGACACGTATTCAGACCTTTTCTGGATTACAACACTTATAAATATTGTAAACATCATGCTTGCTCACCATTCGTATCGGATGGCAACCGCTTGGCGCGCTGCAGTTTGTTTATGTTTGTTTATGGTGTGCTTCGCGCATAGCAGAAGTATGGTTTTTCTGTGTTGATTGTGTTTTTTTATCCCATTTATTTATTTAAGGCTCATTAGCATTTTAGCAGTAAAGGAGCCGAATTTTAATCGTGTACATGCCACATGGTTATCATATCTATAATTAGCACATTACACAGTTGCCATTCGCCAGTATTCCTTCTGTACCATATATGGGACATTCACACAGTAGCCATTTAGGCGTAAGAGTATTCTTTCTGTTCTTCCATTATCCAGTTAGACCACCGGACAGCGGAGACAGTTGATTGATCATTGTTGATTTATTTATAGAACAGCAGCCCGATGTATCTTGCAGAGCAGAGCAGTTGTATGGATGAATCGATCTTATATCGACCGTGGATCGATCTCCATCGCTGATGGTTGTTGCGTGGACGTAGCTATTCTGTAACAACACAAAGATGGTCAATGAGGGCCCTGAGTTTTGAACTCACGATCGATCGCTTACTAAGCGAACGCGCAACCATTGTGGCTACGGAGACCTCCTTGATTGTGTTGAGGTGAACACTTCTAAAATGCCCAAGAAAAGGCAATATTCTGAAGAAAGCCTAAATTATGAATGAATCAATATGATGACAGTAAACTCAAGCAATGATAAATGCAACATCTAATTGTGAATTCGAATGTTTTCATTCAATAATGGAGATTTCTAAAACCGGACAAACCATGATCATTTTTATGGGCAAACCATGATCAGAGGTGGTCAAACCATGATCATAATTCTTCTTTAAGGAAAATCGTTAAAAACCATAAAAATTTGAATAATTTCAACACCTTATGGTAGTATTAGCAACTAGAGACTTGGGGCTTTTCAACAAACCCAAACTCGTATCGATTATGTGTGATTTTCATGAAGAAAAATCGATTTGCATTTACTAGTTGCGTAAAAACACCCCAAATTGGACAAACCAAGGCCATTTACCCTATATAGATTTGATGCGATGTCTGAACCGAAACATATTGCATCACTGTGTATGTTGAATTGATAGCGGAGGATTACGATGGACAATAGTAATAATTTTCTTTATCGTGATAGATGCATAGAACCATTTCCAATCGATAAAAAAATAAATAATGAATATTGTAATCTAGGTTAGCTACGTTAGCTTGAGCCATTTAATATCTGGACGTAAACAACGGATCTTTCTCGTAACGAAGTATGGGAAAATTCACTCACTTATTTCTCCTCACCTAATTATAAATCTCACTTGTATCTGCTTGGAATAATCATTGCGAAGAGAATGCAACAATGCAATCGTGAGATTACACGATGAAACATTTTTAACTCTCCGACCTTCTTCATTCGCGAATATGAGTATATATGAGAAATATGAGAAGCACAACAATGAGTGGACAGCAATATTCGAGGCATGAATACTCCATTGGAAAAATCACACGAAACAAAATAAAGAATGAATCAAAATCGGCTTACTCTGCGTGCATGTATGATGTTACTTTTTCTTATATTCTCTCCCTTGCTAGCATTCCAGACCTATATCCATCACCATTCATTATATTGAACGTATGAAATTCAACATTTATTTAACACTAGCTGACCCGTCAAACGTTGTTCTGCCATATAATTTATTTCTAGATATTTTGGTTAGTAACAATAACGAATATATTTCAAGAGAGTTTGTATGTTATCGTTCAGATCTGTAAAATAGATCTAAATGATGAAAAAACATACATATGCGTACCTCTTTTTCTCGAATTTTTCCAATTTTTCAAAGTACTCTATCATTCTAATTTGGGTGAACAGACAAACTCAAAAAATATATTGACCGCGCTGATCTGATCATCCTGGAGAACTCCTGTGATAATATTTTACACGTACGTGGGAAAATCCTTCTTTTATATATAAAGATTATTGAAATTCCTGACTGAAACATGCGGTTCATCAAATATCTAAATATCTGTATATACAGAATTTTCAAATACAGAATTTACAGATTTTCTTAAAATTCAATTTTGAATATTAAGTTTATTACATTGAATACATAGATACCTAAGTTATGTAAGATAGAATTGTAAGTTATGTATGACCATAATCAATCCGCCAATCGACTCATTTAAACGATCTTATGACTAAACCGATTATACTGTTCCTAAACTTTATTCTACAATTCATCAATAACGTCATTTGCACTATTCAATCAGAAAGCTCTCAATTTTGGGAACTTTGTAATGAGATAAAACCGTTATTAGTGTTCAAGTTGGGTAACTTATGTTTGGAGAGCTACGTGCAACGATTCTTTGATGCCGACCTTGATGTGAATGATTTTGAAGACTTTCTGAAGAAGCCTGAGTATGTTTGCGTTGGTATCGATGCAGAAGAAGCTGAAAAAGGATTGGATGCAGCTAGGAAGTTGATCTTCAAACCGATTTATCCGTGACTTCTATATTGACCTGGTGAAACAGAACTGCAGCCTTGATAAACCCTCCAAATTTCGTCATGCTACTATTCCTTAATGATTTGATGCGCCAATTTTCTCAATTCGTCTAACCAGGTTAAAAACAAGGCTTGGGTAACGAATTCATGCTACTCAAGTCGAATCTTATGTGGCATAAATTGAGTGAGTTGAGTGGACTTTGTCCCAGCTGTTGGATGTCAAAAGGCGTGATGGAAAATTTTTGTATCCATTGCTAAAGTCGTTTGTAAGACATTTTTGATGACATTCATCAACATGTGTTGAGCTAATATTTTTGCTTTACAGTGCCAACAAAACAATGTCCGGAAATCGGTTGGCTCCCACAATTATGAACTCTATTTTAAAAGCGAAGAACTATGTATCACCTAATTTTGGCTAACGTAAAGACAATTGTCACCACTCACGAGACGCGAGACGAGACTAAGACTAACTATGTATCGGCTCAAGGAGGAGCGTCAAGGATGAAGGTGAAGGAAAATTTGAAGACGCAGTTCAACAAAACCATGTAAAAACATCATATAATTCAATAGTGAAAAACCTTTTTTATGATTTATTTTGTTGTATTGACACGACTTTAACAACCCATAAATAAAAAAAATAAGTTTAAAGTGAAAATAAACCTTTATTTTCATTGTTTTCCCTCAAATTTCGGATACAGGTTTTTTATACAGATTTTTAAAAATACAGGTGTACAGTTTTTTTTCAGAAAATTATACAGAATTAAATGTGGCAACCCTGCTCGTAACTATATTAATGAAATACAATATATTCAGTACCCAAAATGAAGTTCATTTGTTGCACTTTACAGGGTGTTCGATAAGTTCGAATATACTCCAAAAATGTGTTAAAAAAATGAAAATACCAGATATTATTTCTGCATAAATTTTATTTTTTAATGTTTATTGTTTATAATGTTTATTGAGAACAAAAAAAAATCCACCCTCATTTGAAATCAATTAGTTTCAATATTAAAAGTTTTTTCAAACTTTTCGGTATTTCAGTCAATACTACGTAAAAGTATATAATTAGTAGACCATTCTGCCTTCGTTGATTTATTTTTCAGAACAATAAAAAATTACATATGTTCCTAAATGTTCCTAAATAAAAACATCCGCTTGCGTATTTGTTTTACCGTGTTTTCTTCATCAATGCACCCCTCAATTTCGACAGCTGATTGTTCACATCTGCAACAAACATAATTTTCGTAGTGTATTAGTCACCTTTTCTTGCGTAGTGACGTGTTTTTGACGCTTGGGAAGCTTCCGGAAAATGGATGGAAAGCAAATCTTAACACAGGTCCGAAATAAGATTGTGTGTGACTTCCAGCGCAAGGAGTCCAAAGGACACATTGCCGTGAAGTATGGGGTAAGTCGTGGTGCGGTCTAGCTGGTCATTCAGAAGCATCAGATTCTCGGCAGCCTTGCCGATCGACCGGAAAGAGGATTGAAACGTAAGACTGATGCAAGAACGGACACGCTAATCATCCGGAAAATGGAGAAAAATCCACAAACGAACGTTCGGGCGATCAAAGAAAGGTTGGATCTGGACCTTTCCAATCGCACCATTGGAAAACGCTTGGTGGAACGGTACATGAAGAACTACTTCGTCAAAAAACGACAGTTTATGAGAGACCACGCCGCTGGAGTTCTGGAAGCGCGTTATTTGGTCAGACGAGTTCAAGTTTGAGTTGTTTAACAAGAATAGGCGACTCCGAGTGTGGCGGAGGAACGACGAGGGCCTCCAGGAGCGGTAACTACAACCGACTATGAAGCACGGTGGTGGAAGCATCATGATGTGGGCTGTTTCTCGTGGGCTGGGGTGGAAAACTTAGCGTAGGTCAATGGTATTATGACTGTCGATGGTTAAATCGATTTTTTGTGCTAGAACCTGAAGGAATCCATGTGGAAAATGGGCCTGGAGGACTACACCTTCCAGCAAAAAAAAAATGACCTGAAACATACTGCGAAGGAAACAGCAGCATTCTTCCGATCGGTCCGGAACAAACCAATGGTGTGACCTCCCCAAAGCATCGACTTGAATCCTTTTGAGAGTGTATGAGCTTTTTCGGACAACAAGGTGGACAAAACTGACGTTACGAACAAGCAAAACTATTTTGCTGCGCTGAAGAAGGCTTGGGACGAGCTGAAGTATTCCAAATTCCATTGTCAGTTGGTTATCGAGGCCAAACGGGATCATATTGACTATTAATTTCTTATTCTTATTTCACTTTTTTTTTAAATAATTTTTTTTTTAATAATCCGTTTATTTTTACAGGCTCAGTTACATAAGTTTAATGGAGCCAAACTCTTAACTATATTTCAACTAGCATATATCAACATGTTGTTTCCTTAATTCTATGGTTAATGAAATAGAAAACCGATTACTCGCGATCGACTCGAGTTTAGAAGGGTGACACATTTAGGAAAAGGATGGGATGTAAGGAGATGTGTGTTTACACTCGCACTCACATTCACATTCACATTCTCATTCACACTGACACTCCACACTCAATTCTTAAAACTATCCTTGCATCTAATATGTATTTACAATTTACCTTATTCTATTGTTAGTAGGAAGGGAACCATTTAAATAAACTATGAAGTGGTTTTTTTTTGTCATACCCTTAAAGTACCCATTTAGGAAAAAAAAGTAATTTTTTATTTTTTAAAAAATAAATCAACAATACTGAAATGGCGAAATGGTCTACTGATTACGTACTTTTACGTCGTATTAACTGGAATACCGAAAAGTTTGAAAAAACTTTAAACTTAAAATTTTTAAATATATTTTTTGTGCTCATTTTAAAAATCACTAAATTTAATGAAATAAATTATAATAAATGTTCGTCCATGTGACGTTATGAAAACATTGCACAATGGTCCAGGAGATGCATTTAAGTGGAAATTAGCATTTAGAGCTTGACAGTTATTCTCTAGACAAAAACTGTCTTAGACAAAGTTCTTACTCATGATAGAGCGCTCGTTTTTATGTTGTCAAAAATAGGGTGACCAAAATTGTCGATGAAATAAAAAAAAACTAACTTTCTTTCTTTAGATAGAGGTAAACATAGTTCGACGATGTTGTAGCTCCAATTATTTGAAACATCTTTGTAGAACAAAGTTTTTCTCTACCTCTTGAAATAACCGATATAGCGCCTTTTTTCTAAGTTACATTAGGGTCACCATGAAAAAAACTGTTTTTTGCTCTAATTTTTATATTTCAAATTTCACATGCAAACTGTCTTCGAAAGACTTTAGAGCTTACTCATACAAACATTTTTCGATGCAGAACTTGTAAATTGATATTTCTTCCCAAAAAACATGCTCTTTTCATTTGTTTGTCATTCTTTCTGGGGCAAACATAAAAAATGTTTGTTGACGGAATTTGAAAGAACAGATTTCACTCTATATAATTTGTGATCTTCAAAACTATGATATTTTTTGTGTTTGAGTAAATTAAAATTGAAATCATGAGTTTTTGGGTAAAAAACCATCAATAACTTTGAGTAGGAATAAGATATTGACATGTTCTGCATCGCAAAATGTTGGTATTGATAAGCTCTACAAGTCGTACGAATACCATTTTGATGTAGAATTTTAAATATAAAAAGTTAGAGCAAAAAAATAGTTTTTTTCATGGTTACCCTAACGTAACTTAAAAAAAAGGCGCTATATCGGTTATTTCAAGAGATAGAGAAGAACTTTGTTCTACAAAGATGTCTCAAATAATTGGAGCTACAACATTGTCGAACTATGTTTACCTCTATCTATAAAGATAAAAAAGATAGATTTTTTATTTCATCGACAATTTTGGTCACCCTATTTTTGACAACATAGAAACGAGCGCTCTATCATGAGTAAGAATTTTGTCTAAGACAGTTTTTGTCTAGAGAATAACTGTCAAGCTCTAAATGCTAATTTCCACTTAAATGCATCTCCTAGACCATTGTGCATTGTCGATGTCTTTTTAGATGATAGTGAATGACCAAAATTTGGCTAGATAAAAACAAAGTTGATGTAGGTCTGGAGCTGCCAATATAACTAATCCAAATAAGATTCGCTTAAAAGTGCCGAGAACCTGTTCTACTGATCCATTTATTCAACGATGAATGAAACAAAGTCCAAATGCGTCAACAGGAATAAAACCTCACATCGAACCAGTGACTGTAACTAATAATCAATATTAAAATAATGCCAACCAGTAGTGCAAAGCACAGCCTCTCACTTTCAATCCACATCCTGCCGTTTCCACTCAACTCATTCGCTTCTAAGCTAGTTCCTATCCTTCTTAGGCCGAAAGCACAAACCTGCCTCCGCCGCTTAAATTGTAATAAAGACTCTAACTGTGTTTGTTTATTTTAACTATCAGGAAATATTTCCAGGGTGGTCAGTTCAAGAACAAGGATATACGGCTGGACGCCAAGGTGGTTATCATAACTGGGGCGAACTCGGGCATTGGCAAGGAGGCGGCAATTGTGAGTTTCCCGTTAACAAGCGGCGTGAAAAGTTACGAATAACCGGTATCTGTTCCAGGAATGCGCCAAACGGGGTGCTCGAGTGTATATGGCGTGTCGAAACGCCAGTCGGATGGAGAAAGCTCGACAGGAGATCCTGGACAAATCTGGCAGCCAGAATGTGTTCGGTTTGGAGCTTGATTTGGCCTCGTTTCAGTCTATTAAGAAATTTGTTCAAACGTATGGAATGAGTATTAGTTCGTTCGTTACGTAAATAATGTGGCATTCGTCGTTACAGTTTTCTCAGCATGGAACGACGCCTGCATGTGCTAATCAACAACGCCGGGGTGATGACATGCCCCAAAGCCTACAGCAAAGAGGGTTTCGAGATGCATTTTGGTACCAATCACTTGGGGCACTTTCTGCTCACGAATCTATTGCTAGAGCTGCTGAAGAAGTCAGCTCCCAGCAGAGTCGTCACGGTTTCCGGCTTCGGCTACAAGTGGGGACGCATTGATAAGAACGATATCAACAGCGAGAAAGACTACCGCGAGTGGGTGGCATACTCACAGAGTAAACTGTGCAATATTTTATTCAGCCGACGGTTGGCCAGAAGGTTACGAGGGACGGGGGTGACCACATACTGTCTCAATCCTGGACTGATCAATACAGAGTTGATGAGACATTTGAATCGGTTTCTGATGTACGTCTACCGCAATGTTAGAACCATATGGGCATTCTATAATTTGATGGGTATTTTAATTCTAGGATTGCTGCGAAGCCAGTATTCTGGGTATTTTTCAAGTCGGCCAAATCGGGAGCACAAACTACGCTGTACTGTGCAATGGAGCCCAGTATTGCGAAAGAAACCGGCAAATACTATAGCGATTGTCGGCTCAAAGAACCGCGAGCTCATGCCACGGATGACGCAATGGCAGAATGGCTGTGGAATATTAGCGAGAAGCTAACGGGACTGAATCGGTAGGAATGTAAAGCATTTCACTTTTCAGAGAATGGTGATTTGTGGTGGACTTCAAGAGTGTATGAGACAGGTAACCTTTGAGTATTACTAACAATAAGAACGATTTGCATCATGCGAACAAGTATAGAGTTAGAACGACCTCTGCTGTGCTGAGGTTTACATAAACGAAGTGGATTGAAACAGAACGATGAAAATTCAATAAAGTAAATCTAAAAACAACATTGTTTTGGGGGAATTAACTCGAAGACAATAAATCTATTCCATATCTGTCGAAGTTAATGTTAGTTAGACCGAAACCTCCCGCTAAGAAGACCATATTGGTGATTTAATTGCGATCACCGATTGATCACCCATGGTGGTCCATCTGAGTTGAATTAAAACTGTAGCTCATTGGAAGTATCGATTCATCTACAAATGCAAACTGTAAACAGACGGTTGTTGAAAAAACAGACAATTTGACGCGCATCACCCATAACTCAATAATATTGCAAGCCATGTAAAAGCACATGCTGCTCACGTTAGTCAGCATTTCGTCCTCACGTGCGTCCAAAGTGTACGGTAATGGGATAATAACTACATATACCAGATGTGAAGTGAGGCTGAGTACACGAAGTGAAAGGAAACCTGTAGTCGAACGTTGTTGGTGACATTCGAAGGCATTGTTCTATGCTGTAATTAAAAATATATCCACTCATCGTATTTGAAACATTGTAGATAGGAATCGTACATGAATTTCAATCACTTTGAAACTCACGTCTTTTTAAACGGTTTTATTTAGCTTGCCCTGTAACATGTTTGTCTGTAGCTCTGTTTCACATTAACACTAAACCTACAACGAGGGGTGACCCATTTTAATTTTTTTGTCAGAATTTTCTTGCAAATTACATTGTCACAACATAATTAGCCTACACTACTTTTCTTAAAACATACATCGAATGTATTTTTCAGTGTTTACTTTTCTCTTATTATTTTTTTTAGTGAGAAATATATGTAATCTGCCCTAACTACCGCAACGGGTCATTTGACCCGTGTAAACATTCATATGATATCAGAAAGATTCGTATGTGTGGTTGTGATACAAAACCATTGTATTACACGTTTTTTGCTATTGCTTTATATATTTTGTTGTATTTGTGAATAAATAGTGAATGATCAGAATTCATTGTATTGCTGACTATCCAGGCGAGCTAACAGTAACCATTCCAATCTTCCGTGGTACACTTCCAAATGAAATCGTCCAAAAAATGCAGATTTTAAAAACATGTATTTTTGATTCGAATGAAAGTTTGTATTCCGTTTGGGTTGGAGGAAATATGAGTTTTCCACAGCAATTGGGAATTTTTTGACTCAAGCGTAACTTTTGAAAAGGGCGTATCGATTTCAGTAGGAGAAATCTTTGATAATTTATATCTTAAAAACTATGAGTCGTACCGAAATAGTGTCTTAGAAAGAGTTATAGCGTATTGATATCTAAATATGAAAAAAATATACACAGAGAAAAAAAATTAGCACTCTTTTTGTTTATTTACCAAAAAAATCTTTAATTTGCAATATCCAAAATACATATTTTTTATTTGTTTTTTAAATTTTTTCACATAAAATAGAAGTCATGTAGAAAATTTAAAAAATGGGTCCAAGATGGTAGAACTATTTTTGACGAACTTTGTAGAACATCAAATTTTTATGAATTTCCGAAACTTCGAATTTTTGTATGTTGACAATAAATTTTAGCCACAAATTATGATTTCTGATGTGATTTAAAACAAAAAAGCTCATTATAAATCTCCTTCTAAATGTAGCCATTCTCGAGATATTTTATAAAATATTTTTAATTTATTGTCTTTTTTATAGTAAATATTCCCTTTTAATATGTTTGTCGTGTTATACCGTCATGTTCATGAAATTTTATGAATTTGCTTATAATTCCCAACAACTTTTCCAAATACATGATTATGGTAAAAATATATGTTTAGGAGTTACGTTGAAAAACATTTGAAGGCATGTGGTGTTGGCCTACCCATTAGGCCAGCGCGCTCACCTTTCACCTTTTTTTTTGAATCGATCTTGACAGCCGACAGCATCGAAGTAACAGGCAAGGAGCTGGAATTGACAGGTGGTTCGTTTTCGACAGTATGAGGATAAGGCATGGATGATGCGAGAGAGGATGAAAAATGACAGCGGCTTTTTTGTTTATAAACAAAATAGATCAAATCTTTATGGTACATAGCGGTCCCCACCAACATATACTGGGCTGGTTTCAATCGAACTAGCTGTTGTGTCTCACAACCCGAACGATCAGGCGAGTCTTCAGCTCCCACAATCGCTGAGTTTCCAATCCCAGCAGCAACGGCAACAACCCTCACGTCCCGTAGAACAGCAATGCAGACAATAACTTGCAGCAGTCACCGAAACACTACAATGATGCCAACAGCGTAAACAAAACCAACATTTATGCGCAGCAAACACATAGCGGCATGCACTCCTCATTGCATGCCATTTGATATCCTCTTTCTCGGAAAACTCTAGCCGTTCGTTTGGCCGCTGTCAATTCGAACTCAAGTAATGGCTGAACAGCAGTTCTGACATAACGTTCCACCTTATTATACCGCCTTGGTAACAGGTTTGTCGTTTTGTCTCTGCTGGTGAGTAAAAAACAGAACATAAACATAAGACTAGATAAGCTCCCACATTTTGTACGGTTTCCATTACAAGATAATAAGAACGATTCAAACTGTTCAATACTCGATTTAATCAAGTTGTGAGCATTCGCGTGTGAGTGGTTGCATTCCACCAAAGTTTGTGGCAAGTTATCTTTCGCGATATAAAGAGGTAAATAGCGAGAAATTTCACACCAATACCGAATTGCTTTTAGGCGCATGTTTTTTAACCTTTTTCCTTGTTCAGCTGCGAATCAATTTCTATACGTAGACACAGTGTGAAATTCGAACTATCAGATTACGCAGTAAATGGTCGCGAATCTCTTTCTAAAGGTTAAACAGGAATTACTTTTAAGCCCAAATTTAAGGAGAACCGGTGAGAAAATAAAGTGGAGTAATTATAAACATACATATCTAAACTAAATTATATTTTTCTGTTTAGGGCTAAAATCACTAAAATCATAGTGCCCTAGAACTGAACACGAGAAATATCGAAGAGGAATTAAACGTGATTAACATAATTATCATTGAGAAACAAACAACGCATAGGAAGTAAATCGAATGAGAAACGGCCAGTTTAATCAATGATTTGATCGAATGAATGGATTAAGTCCATAGAGAGAAAAACAATTACCCGGAGGACAATGAATTAATTATCACCATGAAATTATTATTACCATGAATGAATTTTTTTTTATTATTAATTCGTTTATTTTTAACAGGCTCAATTACATAAGTTTAAAGGAGCCGAATTCTTAACTTAACATTAACTATATCTATATATCTATGAACAATTTTCCTTAACTCTATTGTTAATAAGGTAGAAAACTGATTACTCGCGGTTGACTCGAGTTTAGAAGGGTGACATATTTTTATCAGGAATAGGATGGGATATAAGGATATGTTGACAATGTTCACACTCACACTCTCACTCACACTCATCACACTCAACTCTTAAAACTATCTTATAACTACTATGTATTTACATTTCAACTTATTCTATTGTTAGTAAGAAGAGAACCGATTGCACGCGAAGGAAGAAAATGAGGGGATACGGGTATAAGGACAATCACACACGATGATCCATAGCTTTAAGAAAAACATATATTTGGGACATGTAATCAAGGTCTAACCGAGCTAACACATCTCTCACCGGCACATTGGGCTGTCTTCCTCGGACCCGAAGGGAGTTTTCTAAATTCGATTTGGCAACAAGATACTCGTCGCACGACCAAACAACGTGTTCAATGTCGTGATAACCTTTGCCACAAACGCAGATATTGCTGCTGGCAAGATTAAAGCGGAAGAGTAGTGCATCTAACGAACAGTGATTGGACATGAGTCGGGAGAAGGTACGAATAAAGTCCCGACTCAAGTCCAGACTTTTGAACCACGGTTTGAGGCTAACCTTAGGGATAATCGAGTAAAACCACCGGCCCAATTCATCTTCATTCCACTTGCGTTTCCAATGGTTTTTTTGCTTACTAAAAAATAAAATTCATTGAAGGCGATTTGACGCTGATAAATATCGCGTTCAATTGCACCTACCTTTGCTAATGAGTCAGCCCTCTCATTGCCCGGAATGGAGCAATGTGAAGGGACCCAGACAAAGGTAATGACATAAAAGCGTCTGGATAAAGCACTCAAAATTTCTCGTATTCTCTCAAGGAAGTACGGGGAGTGCTTTTCCGACCTCACTGAACGGATAGCTTCGACAGAGCTAAGACTATCCGTTACAATGTAATAGTGTTCAACAGGTCGTGAGGCGACGCTGTCCAGCGCCCAGTGAACCGCTGCCAATTCAGCAATGTACACTGAGCAAGGATATTGAAGACTGTGGGAGGTGCTAAAAAATTCGTTGAACACTCCAAATCCTGTGGACTCATTCATAGAGGACCCATCAGTAAAGTACATATTGTCACAATTGATATCCCCATACTTTGCATCAAAGATCGTTGGAACGATCCTCGATCGAAGATAATCTGATATTCCATGGATATCTTGCTTCATAGACAGATCAAAATGCACAGAGGAATTGATGTAGTCAGGAAAACAAACACGGTTGGGAAATGAAATATCATTTTTATTGTAAATATGAATTATATACTGTTATTATCACCAATGTTGCAACAATCATTATTTTTGTGCTTCATTAGGTTCATGTGAATTGTAGTACATTTACTATTACTATTATTATTATCATTATTCGTATCATGATTACTATTGTTATCGATCTTTATCATTAATACCAACATAACTCTGTAATTCAACAGGAAAATTATATTCTCCATTTGACTAAACGGATCAAGTGTATTTAATTCATTTCCGCTGCATATTATTAGTGCTACACAATCAAAACACGAACAGTAGAATTGAAATCCCAACAACAAATACACCTTGTTGATTCAACCGGACGTTATGGGTACAAATATAATTAACTTGTTTACGTTATGCCTAGATTATACCTGAAGCCAGGTATCTCTAGGCTACCTCTGTATAGGTATATAAAGTCAGGTATCTTTAAGCTACCTCTGTACAGGTATATACAGTCAGGTACCTTTAAGGTACCTCTATAATGTATAAAAAGTTACTTATATTCAAACATCATTCATCAGTCGAACAATCTTCCTTATAGAGTGAATAACAGTATACCACAATGTACTACAAATTTTTTTTCCGTGTTGTAGACCGTTTCCGAAAAACGGTAAGAAATGATCATCTGAAAAACGTTTCTTAACCGTGTCAATGATTGAGAAACTTAAGTCAATGGGATGCAATATCCTTTTAGATACATTTTAAAAAATTTGCGGATCATGCCGTTTATCTGTATACTCTTCCAAACCAAAGCAAAAAAGTGTCAAATGAAAAAGATGTATTGTCGACACCACATAGCAAATATGGACCAAGTTTTAGTGAAGATGTTAAAAATCATGTTTCGGAATTTTATAATGACGACGATATCAGTCGATCATTACCTGCCTATGAGACTATGTTTCTGTAGCCAAAGATGGGAAGCGTCAACCCATCCAAAAAAGGTTATTGATAACATCATTACGGGAAACTTTCAACAGATTTAAGGAACTTAATCCAAATTGCAAAATTGGATTTAGCTCTTCTGCATCAATGCGTCCGAAGTATTGCAAATTACTGAGTGGTTCAGGAAATTATAACCTTTGTGTTTGTACATTCCATGAAAATGTAAATCTTAAGCCTCATAGTCTCAAAAAATATTCCTTTAACTTTGAATGCAAAGAATATATGGAAAAAATACTATGTAACATATCAAATAGATCAAAATAGTGTTACCTTCGTGAACGTAAAAAAAGCCCAACAATGGACGAGTTTGAAAACTGGTTTCTAGTTGAGCTTCAGGAACGCAATTTAATTGAAATCACTTATGCACAATGGATTTCTACTGATCGTTGCGACATATCAACTCTTGTAAAACCGGTGGAAGAATTTGTATCGTATTTTTGCGAAAAAATAGAAAAATTACTTACTCATGATTACATTAAAACACAACAGTCCACATTTCTTAACAATATAAAAGCTAATTTGCAAGAAAATGAGGTTGTTGTGATTTGCGATTTTTCCAAAAATTATTCATTTGTGCTTCAAGATGAAGTTCAAAGTCATCACTGGAACAATGATCAAGCAACAATCCATCCATTCGTTGTTTATTATAGAGATGAAAAAGGTTCTCTGGCAAATTTAAGCTTTGTAGTTATATCTGAAGTTTTAAGTCATGACACAATAGCTGTGCAAGTATTTATTTCTAAATTGGTAACATTTTTGAAACAACAAATGCAGGTAAAAAGAATAAAATTCATGTCGGATGGTGCTACATCCCAGTATAAATCAATATGAGTATCAAATTGAAGGGCTTTACTAGTAGAACACAGTTATTCATGAGGAATGCAAATCCAAAATGGCCGCCACCACAAAATGGCAAATTACATATTTTCTCAAAACCCCATCAATATGGGTATCAAGTGAAGGACAGTAGATCACAGCTATTTATGGAAAAGTCAAATCCAACATGTAACAAAATAGCCAATTACTTTTTTAAACGGTTTCATTCAACGTGACCTTTTTGTATATTTCAAATTAATAAAAATTTGACCCCGTTCCTTTTGACTTATTGATCTGAAATTTGAAACAAACCTTTATCTCTGCTGTAATTATAATACTGTGTATCCCATTATCTTGAAAAATCCAATTTGAACGCCTGTAAAAAATGGGTGAATGGCTTGACTTGGAGAACACACTACATTATAAACAAAATAAATTCGACTGATAGAATACAGTACATCATCAAAATATTTCGAAGGAAATTAGGTAAGAAATAAAAAAAAGTTAAATGGTTTTATTGTAGAGAAGTACAATAATCATACAGATAATGTATTGAAAATTAGAAAATAATAAAGATAATAAACTAGAAGCTAGAAAATAATTTGGCAAGAAGCTGTTGGTAGTTATCACATCCCTTCCTTCATTAATCTAGGGAAATGATGAGAAGGCAGAAAATCGTCGGATCACCGTGAGTCTTCAGGAGAAGGAGAAGCCACTTTTGGAGACACTCTTTCAACTACACCTGTCCATTCATGGTGCTTGCGGTTACGAAAGGTGTACACTGCTTTCCGCGAGTACAAATCGCTTGCCATATGAAGAACTTACTGGTGAACTTCGACAACTTCTGTGTCTTCTGTTCTCGCGTGTTCTCGGGAACATCCAACTTATCCTTGGTAGTCACAAACAGGTTTCCTAGAATCTGGTTGAAATCCACCTTCACATATGCCTAGTCATCCATTACGCAGCAGTGTTGTTTCATTAACTTCTGGTCGTATAACATTGAACTATGCCTACGCAAAATTTCAATTAATTTCACCCAACGGATCAAACGTTAGAGCAATTTGAGTGTGTGCGGATTTTAAACGGTACACCCTTTACTCACTGAACTCATCCCCTTGAGCGCCGTGTCACCACCATTCGGCATTGCTTTGAGGGGGGTTGTGCTTATGCACTCATCACTCTGTTCTGATCACTGCTCCTCTCGCCATCATCGATGCTCCATCGTCATTATTTTTGTTACAGCATAGTTTACAGTAGAGTTTCTCAGACTATTTTGGGCAAGAGGCTCCTTTTGCAGAATGAAGTGACCTCAGACTTGTATAGGCAAATTAAGGTATATCATCTTTAGTAAACAGAACATTGTAAGTCGATATTCACCTATGACCACTTTGCCCCCAAACATCAAAGTAATTTCTATGCTATTTAATGGCTGAGATTAAACAAAATATCTGTTTACCTCTCCTAGAATAAAGGGCGAACACGAAATTATTGCGACACATTCAACAGGGCATAACATTGCTACCATTGGGTAAAAATCAACCAAATTTTGCACACTTTCTCATTGATGTGTATTGTCTACATGCTGTCAAACTCGAAGTCGTATTTTTCGATTCAACGAAAATGGAGGTGAACCAACGCGAGTCGAGAGAACAAATTCTTTCCAAACACCTGGAACTTCCTGACCTGTCGCACCGGCAGTTGGGAAAAATGTTGAACATTCACCATTCAACCGTCTCCAGAGTGTTGAAGCGGTTCCAGGAGCGGTTAACGTTGGATCACGGCAAAGGAGCTGGAAGAAAACCGGGTCCGGAGAACAAAAAGACGGAGGGAAAAGTGAAGCGGATGATTAAAGCAAATCCCAACGTCTCAAGCCGTGATTTGGCTAAAAAGATCGGCATATCGCAGAGATACGTCCAGAATGCAAAAAAGAGAGCTGGACTACATACATACAAGGTACAGAACTTCCCAAACCGCGATGAGCGGCAACAATCGACGGCTAAAACTCGGGCACGGAAGCTCTACGAGAAGATGCTGACAAAATATGGCTGCTGTGTGATGGACGACGAAACGTATATAAAAGCCGATTTTAAGCATATTCCGTGGTTGAAGTTTTTCACTGGCAAGAGCAAGTTCGATGTGGACGACAAATTTAAGAAGAAGAAAATGTCGAAGTTCGCCTCCAAATATCTCGTTTGGTAGACCATCTGCTCTTGCGGACTGAGGAGTGAGCCTTTCGTGACAAAGGGCACAATAAATGGCGAGATCTACAAATCTGAGTGCCTCGAGAAGCGCCTTTTGCCGTTCTTGCAGCAGCACGACGAAGCTCCGCTATTTTGGCCAGATTTGGCATCATGCCACTATTATTAAAGTGTTATGGAGTGGTATGAGGCCAATTCTGTCCATTTTGTTTCAATGGACATGAACCCGCCAAACTGTCCGGAGCTGCGCCCGGTGGAGCAGAACTGGGCAATAATGAAGCGGGAACTTCGGAAGAGCAAGAAGACAGTCAAAGACGAGAAGGACATGTTAAGAAAATGGGAAAAAAACTGAGAAACTGGTACCGGATGACACTGTAAAGACTTTGATGGAGGGCATCAAGCGAAAATGCGTTCAATTTTACACTCAAGGCTCCATCGATTAACTTTTCTTTTGATTTTTGAAGTAAATATATGTATAAAACTACCCTAAAATTTTGGTTTGATTCTAAACATTATAAGATAATTGGCATGACATTTTCGGTGTCGCAATAATTTCGTGTTCCCCTTTATGTGAACAGTCGTTCAAACTGAAGATTTGTCCAATATATCAGATTTAATAAACTAATTTTCACGAGAAATTCCTTAGATATCATGCGCACAGAACTACGGCCTAATGGCTATCGAGAGAGCATTGTTTTTATTTATATTTCGACATGTGACAGCTCTGAAGAAGAACAGGGTGACTCAAGTCATTAAATTCTTCAAACATAAGGTGACTATCAATACGGCATCTATATTTAAAAGTTATACTACCAAACAAGCAGATGACACCTTTGCCCCCCTCCCCAATGACCAATATGCCACCACTACCCCTATTTAATAATATTGTGTTGTTAGTTGAAAATTTATTTTTAAAACCCGAATTGAGAAAATATTTTTACTTTATTGTTTGCAAGTTTCGCAAGTGACAAAAATATTGAACGGTGTGTTACTCAGCAAAAAAAAAAGGGTTGTATGTAGGGTTCAGGAGATCGGACCCTACCTCTACTTACTCAGAACTCAAAAAGTTTCATATATATGAGAATAACTGACTAGAACTTCATTGATCACATCCAAACATATTACGAGCATTTCCCGGATACCCTCAATGGTGAGTTCCTGAGTTGAACTAAAAATTTTACAATTAATTCAATGTATGTCATATCAAGTTACTTGAATTACATCTCACCCGCATGTCGGAAAAATCAATCCGCAATAAACAAAAATTAAGCAAAATGATTGCTTTTGCTCATTATGTGATTCAGTAGAATATGTGGATTTGTTCAGGGTTTTATATAAAGTGATAACCCGTGATTAATTATTTCATTAACTATCGCATGTAAAATAACCTGTCTTGTTAAAATAACACTGAACAAAAAAGCTTAGCAGTAATAGGAGCATATGAGCCAAGATGAAGTGAATAACACGTAGTAGCACTTTTCTAATGACTCTGAATCTGACTCTCACTGACTGATTCTCTCAGCGATATCTAGTACTTTTTGTATCAAGGAACTCTTTGTTTTACCCATCATCGGATTTTAGTAAATTTTGTGCACTGCTGTGCATTTCGAGTGTATTTACGATTATTCATTGCTGTCAGTAACCTGACCAGATATACAGCCATTCAATGCCAAACCGATATAGTGGTTCTCAGATTTTTGGGAAAAGTGGTATATTTGTTCTTTATCGCAAAATATTAGACCCGTATTTTTTGTATTTTTTTCATTAGGGTATATCAATTTAAAGCCAATTAGTCTTTTTTATAAAAATATTTTGCTTACTAAAAATTGAGATTTTGTTTTCGTAATTATTGATTGTATTCGTTTTTTGTTGTTTTCATGGCTTTGGACTAGAAGGCGCTATATATTTTTTCTATTTTTTCTTGAAAGCTGAAGATTTTTTACATAACATATCAAAAAATCAGAGATGTGATTTTTTTCGTTTTTAAGTTATAAATTTTCAATGTTAACTGATGGTTAAAAAAATCAAATTTTTCACCCTTTTTCCAAAAAAACCAATAATTTGAAAAATCATAACTTTTGAACAACTGGACCGATACAGGTGATCGACACATTAAATAAAAGCCAATAATCTTATATAATATAAAAAAGTTATAAGTTTGCTTCCCATACTTCTGCAATTCTTCTGTCATTTTTGATCTATCCATGCGACAAAAAATCCATGGTATCCCCGATCACCTATGCTCCGATTCTATTCCGCCGATATTTTCGGCAGAATATGGGAAAGTTAGATCTGATAAAATGTTCTTTACTGACGGTTCATTCATAAACGGGTCCACTGGCTTCGGCATCTTCAATGAAAATTCCAGTGCCTCTTTCAAACTCAGAGATCCTTGTTCCGTGTATGTCGCTGAACTGGGTGCAATATACTACGCACTAGGGATCATTGAAACATTGCCTATCGATCATTACTTTATTTTTTCAGACAGTCTCAGCTCAATAGTGGCAATCCGCTCAATGAAAGTTGATAAACGCTCATCTTATTTCCTAACAAGAATAAGACAACTATTGAGTGTTTTGGTCGAAAAATTATTCAAGATTACCTTAGCATGGGTTCACTCTCATTGCTCGATTCCGGGGAATGAGAAAGCGGACTCGCTAGCTAAGGTGGGCGCTTTAGAAGGCACACTTTTTGAAAGGCAAATTGCTTATAATGAATTTTTCCACATTCCTCGTCAGTATACGCTCGTAAGTTGGCAGCGCATGTGAAGTGGTGATGAGTTCGGTCGTTGGTTACACACGATTATCTCTAAGGTCTCGACGAGTGCATGGTTCAAGGGATTGAATGTAGATCGTGATTTCATTCGCGTGATATCTCGGCTTATGTCCAATCACTACAACCTAAACGCGCATCTCTATCGCATTGGGCTCGCAGCAAACAATCTTTGTGATTGTGGCGATGGCTACCATCGAGCATGTTGTCTGGTCGTGTATCCGGTTCCATGCTGCTCGCTCTCAGCTCTCTAGAGCACTGAGAGCACAAGGCAGACAATCGGATATCCCCGTCCGGGATATCTTAGGTAGCCGTGATCCTGATCTTCTGCTTCATCTATACCTGTTCCTCAGAAACGCCGATGTCAACGTTTGATGATGTTTCCTTCGTTGTGTCCCCGTTTCATATCCCTCCTATCCGATCGATAAACTTTTACTTAGTCGCGGCAATACATACACACACTCTTTACAGATGCACGGGCCGAAGGTTGTGCAGTCCACTGATGATCCAACAAGAGCCAAAGGTTGTACCGCTCATGACAACTCTACACGAGCTGATGATTGCGCCGGCTAGTGACCATTCTATCCTGGATTCCTCAAGTCAAGAAAGACGTACCACGCTAGATATGGGGTACAGACTAGGGGGGGCGTTGCTGATTAATGGTCAGCTGCATCCCAATAGGAAGTATCCCGTGTCGGGCACACGTACAGAGCATCGAAGACTGCAACATACCAATTATGAAAACACTTGTAATACTAACCTCGAGCCAACCGCGAGTAATCGGTTACATACAGGGTGGGCCATTTAAAGTGGAAGGATTTGTTTTTGCAATAGCAAAGTAAAGAAGTGGAATTTTAAAATTTTTTTTTTTTGAAATTCATTTATTTTGGTCCAAGGAGATTTGTTCTAACTACTTTTTGATTATGATATCTCGTAAATGACCGCCTCTGGCCTTGACCGCAAAATGTGCCCTTTTTTCGGCATTTTCCATCACTTTGCCCAATGTTTCGGCCGATATGGCAGCAATTTCTTGTCGGATATTGTCTTTCAGCGCAGCCAGGGTCCTTGGTTTACCAGTGTATACCTTGGATTTTAAATATCCCCATAAAAAAAGTCAGGAGGCGTCAAATCAGGTGATCTCGGTGGCCAGTCATAATCGCCGTTTTTCGATACTAATCTTCCGGGGAACATTTCGCGCAATAATTTGGTCGTGGCAGCCGCTGTATGGCATGTAGCGCCGTCCTGTTGGAACCAGTAATTGTCCAATTCATTTTCACGAACAAATGGCCATAAAAAGATGCCTAACTCTTGCGAACGATGGCGACCTGATGTCGATGGAGTCTCTGCAACACTGGCTCGAACGGCATCAATATTCTCGTCGAAACGTCTTGGTCGTTGTCTGGACAGATGACTGGCATTACCAACACTACCAGACGATATAAATTTGGCATATAATCGACGTATAGTGTTGTCTCCAGGCGATGTTTTAACTTTATTTTTATTTTTCCACGCACGTTTAGTTAACACAATTGAGAAGTTATTTTGAATGTACAGCTGAACAATTTCAGCGCGTTGTTTAGGTGTGTATTGTTCCATGGTTAAAATTGTACTGAAATGACGCTTCCAACGCGGTATGACATTTGTTAATCTGACATCTCTGTCAAAAGTTATGGGGTTGCCAGATGCTTCCACTTTAAATGGCCCACCCTGTATTACTAACATAGTTGTAAGCAAACATTGTCGAAATATTGAACTCCCGGCCCCGTTAGGCTGACGTCATATGAGCCTTAATAAAAAATATATATTTCGGATAAAAAAAATTAAAAAAAAATATTATATTTGCGAAAAATTTGGATTTTTGTTTTTGTTGAAATATATACCTTAGTTCAAGTAGTTCAAATCATAACTTGAAAACGAGAAAATCACAACTCTGTTTTTTTGAATATGATATGTAAAAAATCCTCAGCCTTCAAGGAAAAATATAAAAAACTAGCTGTACTCTGCCACGCTTTGCTGTGGCACATTGTGGTTGCATGATTGAGTTGAATTTTTCATTTTTATATGTTGTAACAACAATCCTAGATGTGTTAGGTTGTTTTGTATATTGTATCATAGTTTGAGCTCAGTCGGCTCCGTACTTTTCGAGTTTTTAACGCGCACACAAACGAACAGAAAACTTTTATATATATAGAGATAGATGAGGGGAATCTTTAAATTTTAAATCACTTCGAAACACAATTTCAGTTCATGATTATGCCAAACACGTGGAAAAAAGATGTTTCCTTCACATAGAACACATATTCATTACTGAATAGTCGATTTTCATTAGAAGCTCAATTTCAGAAACGCTTTCTGGTCATATATAAAATCATTTTTCTTCCAATTTTCCAATTTTTTATGCCGTAACAACACTCCTTGAAGTGGATTGTATATTGTGTCCAACTTTGAGCTCAATCGGTTCCGCACTTCTCGAGTTTTTGACGCGTACACAAACGAACAGAACATTTTGATATACATAGACATATAGCGCCCTCTAGTCCAATGGCACGAAAACAACAAAAAACAAATGCAATCAATAATTACGAAGTGCGGTTTAGACTGCAAATGACAATGACAATGAATTCGAATTTGACGATTCTATTGTGGAATACTGCCCTAAAATGATTGAAAGTGGTTAGTTTGGCAGAGATTATTATGCTGAACGCAACCAGATGTTTTGCAATTCCAACCTCACACTCCTCCTTTCACTAATTTTCATAACAGAATAGTACACTTTGACTCACAATTGTTAGTTGATTGAAAACAAAATTGAAATTGTTCAGATATAGTGAACCAAGTCTTAAAAAGTGCTTCATTGGTTCAGTCAAAGTGAACCATGTACGTATAGGAAGGCAAATAACTGTTTGTTTTGGGCATGAGACTTGATGTTTTTTGCAATTGTCATACTTCAAAACATTGTCAGGGAGTAGCTGACATTTCTGAGAACAATATTGAACGAAAAAATTGAATTCTTCGAAAATTGCAGAGCACTAAACTTCAAGTTCGTTTTTCTCGGAATGATAAAAACGTCACATTAACACCGACCGAGAAAGTTGTTGCATCTCGTGCAAAGTTTCAACGCACCCGCCACAGTTCATGTTACCGCCGGCGAAACAAATAGACAGAAACCAACTGTGTGTGTGTAGAATGAGACGCGCATCACACAGGTGAGAAGAAATGTTTAGTATCTGAGTTCTGCGCCGGGTACATTTTGCGCTGTCGTACTTATGGTGCTCCTCGCACCAAGAGAGAATGCGAGTTTTCTTTGAACGCGTACTGATGAAACTCAAGCGCAGCGCTGCGTTTGTTTTCTGAAGACTGGATGTATGCGTATCAAGAACCAGCTGATCAAACTGGTCGTGTTTGCATGCCACTATTGTTTGTGAGCAGCTGATCGCTTTCCTGTGACGATTTGGGGTGACCAGTTAGTCATGAACAAACCTATTGCTTTTAAACGATCGGATATGGTTTGCTGAGCTACTCCAAGTGTATCTGCAAGTTCTTATTGCGCGTCTTTTTGAGTATGTGTCATAATGTTGAAGCGTAAACAACATAGTTTTTTTGCCACTTCGAATATGTCGAATTTCGTACCAACGAAAGTGTTTTTGCGGGGAGTATTACTTCATTACTTCAATATGAAGAAAAAAGCTGCGGAAAGTCATCGCATTTTGGTGGAAGTTTATAGTGACCATGTTTCAACTGAGCGAACGTGTCAGACGTGGTTTGCACGGTTTAAAAGTGATAATTTTGACTTGGAAGACGAAGAACGTTCCGTACGGCCAAAAAAGTTTGAACATGAAAAATTGTAGGTTTTACTCGATCATGATCCGTCACAAACGCAACGACAGTAGCTTTCCAACGATTGTCTGGAAATTCAATTCACTGGAATAATAATCAAGTTACGCCAACCGAAGAAACTTACCGGTACACCTAATATTTTAATCAGACATCTTGATTTTGCGTTGCCTTATGAAAAATCAGTTCTTATTAAAATTGGTCATATGATAATGAAAATTGTGATTTAGAGTAGCAGCCAGCATATGTACAAGGTTACAAAAAAATAAAAGAGGGTCTGTTTAGCGGCCGGCTTATTTGGCGTGGAAATGCTCCATTTCAACTTCGAATATCGAGACAAAGCACAAAAACAACACCGTGGCCGATAAAACGAAAACACTAAATGGTAATAGTCGAAAGATCTCGTAGTATATTGAACTGCTTCTCTTTAAACGCTCACAAAATTTACGCCTTCGATAAAAAAAAGGTTTTACTCAAAAACGAAATACACTGAAAAAAAAATGATTCTGCAACAAAATTGAATTTTCATAAAAATCAAACAAACACTACAATGAAAATAAATCAATCAGAACGCCCCAAAAGAATCTCAAAATCAGGACATGTCCTGCTAAATCAGGACGGATGGTATCCCTAATGCTGATGGATGACGAAACATACGTAAAGATGGATTTTGGACAGCTCCCAGGCCTGAGATTCTATAAATCCACTTCCAGAGCGGATGTCCACAGCAAAGGGCATGGCCGGGTAAAGGAGTGAAAAGTACCCCCAAACCAGATCACTGGCTGTATGGCAAATATTGTATAGGATATTAAATAAGAAATTTTGACGGTTTATTTGAACCCCTATGTGGTTTAACATAGGATCTATAGTGAAAAACGTACTTTTTCGTTTATTTCACGCCATCGTCAAAAGCTTCGAGATAAAAATTTAAAAAAAAATACTGAATGTGCATCTTACTACGGTGTATCAAGAAAAATTATCAAAAAAAATTTCATCAAAAATTTTCGTACTAAAAAAAATATTGAAATTTTGAAAATTTTTTTTTGGGATTTAGAGATTCAGTACTACTCTAATTCATATTAAAATGTGTTTCTACTGCTTTTTTAGACATGTGTAATTTTTTTCAGATTTTTTTCAGTGTTGCGCGGTACAGTAGTACCATATATTAGGCTGTCAAAAAAGCCCTGCGGTATTTCCGCGAGGTGTCGTTGTAAGCGCGTAGTTCTAGTTGTATTCATTGTATCGAGTCATACTATAGCTTGTTGGAAAGGTATTTTTGCGCGCTATAGTATAGTCCTTGACAGTGTTTTGTTTGGTTAAGTCCTTCGTGAGTTATAGTGTCGCAAATATGGAGCAAAATAAAGATAAAATCCGACATATTTTACATTACTACTATGACAAAGGCAAAAATGCATCTCAAGCTGCCAATAAAATTTGTGCAGTTTATGGACCCGATACAGTTTCCATTTCCACCGCTCAACGATGGTTTCAACGTTTACGTTCTGGTGTAGAGGTCGTCGAAGATGCGCCACGCTCCGGAAGGCCTGTCGTCGAAAATTGCGACAAAATCGCAGAATTAGCCGAGAAAGACCGGCATAGTAGCAGCCGTAGCATCGGCCAAGAGCTGGGGATAAGTCATCAAACCGTTATTAACCATTTGAAGAAGCTTGGATTCACAAAGAAGCTCGATGTATGGGTGCCACACACGTTGACGCAAAAAACATTTTTGACCGTATCGACGCATGTGAATCGCTGCTGAATCGCAACAAAATCGACTCGTGTCTGAACCGGATGGTGACTGGCGACTGTACTGCCAACAACTGGACCGCTTGAAGGTAGCACTCATGAAGAAGAGGCCATCTTTGATAAACAGAGGCCGCATTGTCTTCCATCAGGACAACGCCAGGCCACACACTTCTTTGGTGACGCGCCAGAAGCTCCGGGAGCTCGGATGGGAGGTTCTTTTGCATCCGCACCTTGCACCAAGTGACTACCACCTGTTTTTGTCCATGGCGAACGAGCTAGGTAGTCAGAAGTTAGCCACAAAAGAGGCCTGTAAAAATTGGCTATCCGAGTTTTTTGCCAATAAGAAAGCGAGCTTCTATAACAGTGGTATTATGAAGTTGGCATCTCGTTGGGAACAAGTCATCGAACAAAACGGCGCATATTTGACTTAAAACAGATGATTGTAACTAATTTTATGAACAAATGAAAATTTAAAAAAAATACCGCAGGACTTCTTTGACAGCCTAATATTTGAGTCCTTATATGGCACACCTAAAAAAAACTAAATTAATTTTTATTTTTATTTTAAATTAATTTTTTTTTATTTTGAGATTCAATACTACTCTAGTTTGTATTCAAATTTATTCCTACGTCTATTTTAGGTATATGTGATTTTTTTCAGAAATTTTATAGTGTTTTTCGCGGTACAAAAAACATTATATATTTTTTCAGGCTTTTCGAAATTTTGAAAAAAATTACTCTGAGACCCAATTTTACTCTAATTTTTATTTAAATGCGTTCGTATGTGTTGTTTTTTTTCCACATGTAGCGTATTTTTTCTTAAATTTTCAAGAGGATTGCGCAAAAAAATTTTTTTTGGCCTTTAGGCATTTTTAATTTATTTTGAATTTAGAGCCCCATTACTGCTCTAATATTTTTTAAATTTTGTTTTTCATATGTCTAAATTTTGTCGGTATATTTAGAGCATTGCGCTGTACAATTGCTTTTCTCGTATCTTAAAATATATGAGATTATCTTCACATTGGATTTAGAAGGTTTACCAAATTCATAGGAGTCAGCAGAACGATAGACCTCTGTGAGAAAAAAAAATAAAGTCCTTGTGGAAAGATCATTCGGATTAATGAGAAGAACACTTAAAAAATCCGAATTGTTTTTATTTTTTTTATTTTAATCTTACAATTGAAAAGCACGAATACAATAAAATAATCGATTTCAAGAAAAGAAAAATAATAATGCAGACGATGAAGGAAATTATTTTCGTGTCTCGCAATGCTATTAAAAATTCAGGAAAAATTACACCAAATGTAGAAAAAAGACACATACGAACGCATTTAAATAAAAATTAGAGCAAAAGTGGGCTTCAAAAATTTTTTTTTCAAAATTTCGAAATGCCAGAAAATATATAAAATTATTTTGTACTGCGTATTTATTTTTTTGTATTATTAGATTTTTTGATGAAAAAATTGTTTGAAGATATTTATTGATACATTTTAGTAAGATGTACTTTCAGTATTTTTTCATATTTTTGTCTCAAAGCTATTGAGAATGGCGTGAAAAAAAAAGAAAAGGTGCATTTTTCACCATAGATCCTATAGTGTACCATATAAGGACTCAAATATATGGTACCACTGTCAAAATGTTTTATTTAGTATCCTATACAATATTTTCCATACAGTTGGTGATTTGGTTTGAGGGACTTTTCACTCCCTTACTCAGCCAGACACTTTGGAAATAGAAAAAAAAAATTTTTTTGTGCCACGCAACACTGAAAAAAATCTGAAAAAATCACACATATCTAAAAAAAAGCAGTAGAAACACATTTAAATATGAATTAGAGTAGCACAGAATCCCTAAAACCCAAAAACAATTTTTTTCAAAATTTCAATATTTTTTTAGTACTAAATTTTTTGATGAAATTTTTTTGATAATTTTTCTTGATACACCGTAGGAAGATGCACATTCAGAATTTTTTTCAAATTTTTATCTCGAAACATTTGAGGATGGCGTCAAATAATCGAAAAAGGACGTTTTTCACTATAGATCTCATGTTAAACCACATAGGGCTTCAAATGAACCGCCAAAATTTCTTATTTAATATCTTATACAATATTTGCCATACAGTTACTGATTTGGTTTGGGGACACTTTTCACTCCCTTACCCGGCCATGCCCTTTAAGTTCGTTTTCGCTGATAAATTTACCAGGAAGTTCTTGATTTGATAAGAGATGTGCAGCTGTAGACAGAAAACCAAAGTTCTCGTCACAAACGAGACAAATTGTTGTGACGAAAACTTCGAAATTGTATAGGAAAGAGTGCCTACAGAAACGTCTCCTTCCGTTTATTATGACTCACCGGACCTTTGGTGAAGTTGCAGAGAAAGACCCCAATCGTCCCAATTGCTCCCAATTGAAAATTTTTTGGCAATTGGAGAAGGGTGTCAAAATGACTCGAGTTGTTAAAGAGATCGTGGGATGAAATGACCACTGAGGATGACCAACAAAGAGTTCAAGCTTTGATGGAAAAATTCCGAAAAAAGTACGAAAATTCATCAAAACTTAGCGGAATATTTTTTTTTCAATATTTTTTTCTGAAAAGAACAATAAATTGTCTGCATTTTGATATGGACACATTTTGTACCTTCAACCAATCCCGAGATGCAATAAAAATAACGTAGAAAATGGATGGTAAAAATGTTTTTGCCTTAAAATGCCTTGAAATTCAGACTTCTAGACCAGAATACTCCCCTAATGCTAGTCAGTGAATCGGAATGGAACACATCGTAAACATTGTGTTGACTAATCCCCCCGCCGCTCTAATCAACCGGCGATTTCGAGCGATAAAATTTTCAAGTTCAAATTCTCAACTCATCGCTTTCGTCACTTTTCCCCAAAATTTGATTGTCAGGTTTACCTTGGGTGGAATTAGAAATTCTAAACACGCGGTTTGTGCTCGCCGTTGCCGTACGGATTCCGGTCGCCACGCGTCATTGGCTAACATCCATTGCTGGGGCATTAATGTAACCGAGTTATTAGGGATTATAATTCTACAGTATGCAGAATAATTAGCGTCACTCGGGACTAAGAAACGTAACATGCTAGACCTTCTGTTTTTTCGGCTCACATCCAGCCGATTGTCGTAGGTGCAAAAAAAGTGAAATCCATTTACTAGTTCAGTGCTCTATCACGCTTCCTCGACAGCAAGTCGCACTTTCGGGTGCGGATGACAAACAGCTAGGAATCATACCGCGTTCGACTGTTCCAGTGCACTATGGAGCCTCTCGTTAGTATCGCCCTGTGGGTTGTGATGGCCGGCGTAGGATACAAACTGTTTCGGTAGTGTGCCTTAATCGAGATACTGACTGAATGAGATGATTGAAATGGTTTTTGGTGTACTCTGCAGATTATTCATTGAGGGTGGTCAGTTCCGCAAGCAAACACGTTGCGACGGCAAAGTGATTGTGATCACCGGCGCAAATACGGGAATTGGCAAAGAAACTGCTAAGGAACTAGTGAAACGTGGCGGGAAGGTTTACATCGCGTGTCGCTCCCTGGAAAAAGCGACCCAAGCTAAAGAGGACATCATCGCCGAGACCGGACAGACGAACATCCACGTGAGAGAATTGGATCTGACTTCGATGGAATCGGTGAGAAGCTTCGCTAAAAGGTGAGTTTCAGTGTAGTGTTATCGGCTATCACTCACTAGGGATTCAGATTCTTAGAGGAGGAGCCCCGCCTGGATATCCTGATTAACAATGCAGGGGTTATGGCCTGTCCGAGAGCCTTAACAAAAGACGGCTTCGAACAGCAACTGGGAGTGAATCATTTGGGACACTTCCTGCTGACAACTCTTCTGTTGGACCGCCTGAAGGCGTCCGCTCCTAGTCGAATAGTGAATCTTTCAAGTATGGCTCATAGATATGGAGTAATCGATAAACAAGATTTGAACAGTGAAAAGTCCTACAACCAAGTGACGGCCTATTGTCAGAGTAAATTAGCAAATGTGCTGTTCACCAGAGAGCTGGCGAACCGGTTGAAAGGAACGGGAGTAACGACATATGCGGTGAGTTGTTAAACAGTTGTTGTTATGTCCATATAGATGTATCTTTTTCCGTTATATACACTCGACAAAAAAAAAAAGAGGAACAAAGTGTCGGAAATTTTAGGTGATTTTGACATGCTGTAACTTCGTGAAAAATCAACGCATATTCATGGGATGTGCATCATTTTGAAGCTACAACTTTCAGATATTAGAATATTTTACGTACATGTTTTTATCTTGGTGTGTGTAGATGTAGTGGGCAACAATATCGGGAAGAAATGAAAAATCAATTTTTCTTTGTTTTTTCAAGAATATTCTGGACTAACAAATGTTTTTGCTAACCAACTCAGCAGCAAATCCAATTAACCTTATCAACCAGCTTTCATTTTGTTCTAAGAACGTTTCTGTAGGACCTTCCCACACAGAGATATTTCAGTTTGAATAAAAAATTACCCCATCGTCTAATTCAATAAACAACCATCGCACCGCAAATCAAAAGGCAGTTTTGAAAACTCCAACAAATTTGGCATAAAATTAAACGTTTTGCATCGATTTAAAAAAAAGTGCCAAAACAGGATTTTTATAGTGCTTTACAAAATCCAGTGTAATTCTGCAAATATCGCTGTAAGTTCAAATGTTTACAAGCAAATTTTTAGCCTAGTGTATTCCTTAAACATCTGTGAACGTTTCATATTGATACGTTCAGCCGTTTTTTCTAGCCGATATTTCAAAGTTTGAAGTAAATTAGACGAGCATTTAATCGCAAATCGTACCAGAAGTACAACATCCTACGTTCACGTTCATTTTGCAACGATGTCAACCAATTGCACTTCTGCGTATGCCATTTTATGATAAGGTAGGTCATTCAGAACCATTTACTTCTATACCGCCTATCATCGATTGCAAATTCACGTTAAAAAAATATGTGTTCGAAATTATTTCAATAAAAAAAACAATTGTGGCGGGACGAAGTTCGTTAAGAATACTATTATGTGGTTCAATACAATAAACTTTATTCCTTGATAATAGTCCCTATGAAAATCCAGGAAACATGTTGAAACATTAACGATCAAATTGCTAGAATACGTACTTCACCTTCCTCTGACTTATTCCCCATTTTTTGTATTCCAATTCATTCCAAATTTTTGTTTGTGTAAAATAAAAAAATTGTAAGGGGTTGTATCTAGGACTCCACCGCATATTTTCGACGTAGAACTTCGCCATTATATTATGCAATCCAATTGTTTACCACTTCGGATATTTCGGATAAAATATTGCACATCTCATGTTTACGTAGTTCTCGAACCGCGAAAGCTCATTCACCTCTAGTATCCGAATTGACGATTTTCCCAGGCTTCGCAGTTTAAAAGTACGTTTTAGAGAAACATATTCCGGTCTACACTACGACAAGCGAGTACAAAAACAAAAATACATGTATTTGCAAAGCGGAATTCCCCCAGGCACATTAATTTAGAAGTCCGTGTTAGGGAAATAAACCTCAGTGGGAAAAAAATACCCCCGACTTGCATGTTTTGACGACGCGGATTCCCCCAGGCACATTGACTTTGAAGTTCGTGTTAGGGAAACACAACTTGATGGGAACAAAACTACCCTCTACTTGCATGTATATTCCTAATAGTCCCCATTCAGAAGGTTGCTGGAACGATTAAATCCGAAGAGTTTCGTCCCATCAACATGTTGCACACATTAGAGAAAATATTGGAACTAGTTGTTAAAGGCCAGTTGTTGGACTATTTAAACCGTAACGCGAATGAACTGAAATGTTTAAAACCTCTATAATTCATCACGTTTGTTATTACCAGAACAATCGGGATATCGGGAAGGTTATTCCTGTGAAACCGCATTGAATTTGGTGTTAGCAAAATGGAAAGATAAATTAGAATCTAAAGATACCATCATTGCTGTTTTCTCGGATCTAAAACGCGCTTTCGAGACAATTTTTAGGCCCTTGTTGTTGAATACGATTAAGCGCTTTGGAATAACGGGTACTGCATATAAATGGTTTGAAAGCTATTTGTATGACAGAACTCAAAGGACTGTTTTTAACGATTTTGTTTCCAGTCCCGTAGGGAATAATCTTGGAGTACCTCAGGGAAGTGTATTAGGACCCCTTTGATTCATTATGTACATTAATGACATGCGACGAGTTTTACGATTTTGTGACATCAATCTTTTCGCAGATGATACTGTGTTATTCATTGCAGCTAATTATTTAAATCAGGTCGTGCTACATTTGAATGGAGATTTACATTCTTTAAGTAGATGGTTGAAGTATAAGCAGTTAAGTGGAGGCGAACTGGCGTAGTGGTAACATCCATTCCTCTCACGCTAAAGGTCACGAGTTCAATTCTCACTCCCGACATTCTTCCAAAAATGGAAATAAAAGTGACGAACCAGCCGAATGAGTTGAAATTCACTATAATACAGATGAAAAAAGACGGGTGGGTAATGTCGGGGACATAACCAGAGTGACGTAGGACTATACAAAGGGGACAGCTTTTGTTAAATATATATTTTAAATATATTGTTTTATTTTCTTCTCCTACGTGAATACCTACCTATCTACCTGAAAAATGGATGTTTACTGTTTACTCTTTATGAATATGTTGATGGTTCTGAAAAGAACCTTTGGTGTTGTGTTTTTGTTATCACTCGATATTTCCATCTTATGTTCGATATGTTCGGTTAAACCTTCCTGTTTAGCTATTGCGTTTGCCACTCGCCACAGCTTTCACAGTTGGAAAATTTCTTCCCATCCAGCTTGTGACATGTTGTTCAGTAAATTACATTTAATGCGACGTGCCGGAGAAACACTTTGCCACTCACTGAAACTAATGGTTGCCTTGATGAGCGCCGAACCGAAGCTGCTCTGTTCTTGATGCGGGTTTTCTGATTGTCGTGAGCAGCCAACTGAAAGCCAACTCGAGCACTCCGACGGCCGAAACTCTATAATCGCTGTTAGGTATACTGGTGCTCCGGCACCAATCCGTTCGGCCTAGTTACCCTTGCGGAGCAATCAGTGAATGCGACCAACAGGGAACTGGAGACCTGCACGGTTCGAGTGAGACTTTGCCTTTCCCTTAACTTGTCCTCCTTTGTTACGTCCACGATGCCGATGCCGTACAACCACACGGGTTTACGGTTTGAAAGAAAATAAGATATTTTTTTGGGGTCCGCGTGTTTTATACTCTAGCGGTACACACTCACAGGATAGAGACAAATCGGCAGACTCAGCCAGAGGGGCGAGTCCAACGAGACGAACGAAGGAACGTTAAAAGGGAGCGATGGCAAAAAAATACATTCATCACGATTTGTTCGCTCGTTGGATTCACATGCAGGCTAAAAAGGGTCCTTTTCAGGATCACAAAATTATCTTCAACCTAAAGAGTTTATTGTTTTGTTAACACTTGATATCCCCATCTTGTTCGGCTAAACCTTCCTGTTTAGCGATTGCGTTTGCCACTCGCCACAGCTTTCAGAGTTGGAAAAGTTCTTCCCATCCAGCTTTGTGACATGTTGTACAGTAAATTACATTCAATGCGACGTGCCGAAGCGCCACTCAGTGTCGCATTGGAGGCGATTTTAACATGTAATTGAACATTTGCGATGACAGTGGTACAGTGCCGACTTTCAATGTGGGGTCATAATTTGGATATCTATGTTTATAAAAATGTCCAACTAAATAAGTCGCATTACATGTCCGTCCAATTAGCTAAATGTCGAACTAATTGTAAATTACTGTACCCTCAATCTGGAAATAATTTAAGAATTGGTGAAAATTGAATAATCAGGAAAGTCCCCAACTATCAATAAGCTCAGAACAACTGCCAAATTCACATACTCATCAGATCCTGGCAAACAAATTATGAAAATATCAATTTGTTTTTTATTATTTTTTGGATAATGTTTTAGAAAGCATTGAACTGTATTTCCTAAACTCTTTTTTGGATGGTTTAATGGCCCTGAAAAGCGCCTTGTTTTATGGAATGGTTCCAATTTAGAAAACTTAGTACTCGTGGTTTTGAAAAAAACCCATTTCGAACGCCCTCGATGCCGCCTTGTTCTGGATTTGCCACCAAAGCAGTTTGTATAAAGAACAAACTTTTTTCTTCTGCTACCTGATGCCGTTTTGCGATTGCGTTTGCCACTCGCCACTCGCTGCAACTGCCTGTTGTCTTGATGTCCACCGAACCGAATGTGTTCTGTTCCGAATGCGGGTTTTCTTATCGTCGCGAGCAGCTTTGCCAGCTAACTCGATCACTTCGGCGGCCGAAACTATATAACGCCGGCTAGGTGGACTGGTGCACTGGTACTAACGCGCTCGGCCTAGCTACCCTTGCGGGGAACTCCAGATCAACACGGTTCGAGCGGGATTTTGCCTTTCCCTTCACTTTTCCTCCTTTACCATGTCCAGACATGGCTGCTTGGGTTGGTTTGTTGATGTGTTGTGATGCGAACCGATGTGGTGTACGGTTTGAATGAGAATGATCGTTACGGATGGAACGAAGGTCTTGTATTATAGAGACTTTAAACTTTTGCAGTTCATTCGTCTCTAGCCTTGAGAAAGGCCCTTTGAAAACTCTACTCTACTCTATTACTCTACTCCAGCGCTACCACCTCCGCCATCCGCCCTCTTGCCTTGAGAAAGGCACTCGATCCCTCGCCGTCCAGCTCGTCCAGCAACGATGTTGTCCAGTCGGTGTCCACACAAAGAATGATCGTTACGGCAGCGGAGCGGGGATTTTTAAGCTGACTGGCTGGCTCGAGAATTACGCATGTGTGAGACTGCGACCAATGTTTCGTTCATTTTTTTATTTTTCCTTTCCAATCGTGCTTCATTCTATTTCGCTGCTTCTCTGGTTGTTGTGCTCATTTTTAAACATTTTTTTTAAAGAAACACCTCATTTCTTGTCATGTGCTTCATAAAATTCGTTGTATTTTAAAGGAATAAATGTTTTCAACTCGATGCCAAGACATATTAAATGCGCAACAACACTTACAGAATTCAAGAGGCACTGTATTTTACACATTAAAGCTGTATTTTCTTAACAGCCGAATAATGTTTTTTTTTTCTAATTTTTGACGAATAATAGTATACGAACGGATAACTTTGTGTGGACAATTTATATATTTATTTTTTTTTATATCTGTATTATGGTGACTTTCAACTCATTTGGCTGGTTCGTCACTTCTACTTCCATTTTTGGAAGAATGTCGGGAGTGAGAATTGAACTCGTGACCTTTAACATGAGAGGCATGGATGTTACCACTACGCCAGATCGCCTCCGGGACAGTTTATAGTAGATTTTATTTATATATATTTTTTTTACTTATAATACTTTATCTGACGAAGTTTTTTTTAACGGATTATACTGTGTGGAATTTGTTTTTTTTTTTCAATATTAATTTGTATTTATCAGTATTATGTCTGTCATGATCTTGGTGATGATGGACTATTTTTATGTTTCATTTTGTTGTTTTTTTTTGTATTAGTTTAAAAAAAATAAAAGTATTCTGCATAAGTTTGAGCATCGCTCGCGCCTCACAGATATAAAGGATATAAAATAAAAGTTTTTGTATCCAAAACTAGGCTGGAGGTTGGACTTGTGCTCTGGTGGACCAATTGGCTGCAAGGGCCTCGTTGGGACCGTATCGGCTCAGTGGAGGATGAGACTAAGATTGGTTTCTCTTTTGATAATTAATAAAATAACATTTGTTGAATTTTATCTGTAGGTAAAATAAGTTCGTTTTTTTTAAACTGATTTCAAAGATAAGAAAAAAAGACGGGTGGGTAATGTCTGGGACATAACCGGAGTGACGTAGGACTATACAAAGGGGACAGCTTTTACTAAATATATATTTTAAATATATTGTTTTATTTTCTTCTCCTACGTGAATACCTACCTATCTACCTGAAAAATGGATTAGTTTACTGTTTACTCTTTATGAACATGTTGGGGGTTCTGAAAAGAACCTTTGGTGTTGTGTTTTTGCGTTTTTTTTACAAACTTTCTCAATTTTTTCTCACTATCTTATAGTTGATTCTTGATTTTTTTCTGAAGGCTTTGTACTTATTAAATGTTCAACGCCGGGCATCTTTCGGCGTATGCACATATCGTACAATCAAAATGATGGCTGTGATAGGGAATGCATAGGTGGTCATCAGCTCATTCACTATCATATATTTTACTATTGAGTACACTACCGTACCTTAAACTGTGGTTTCGGAGACGAATGAATTGTAAGATTTGTAGTCTCTGCCAACAAAGTAAATAAAAATGAAAAAGAACTGAGGTTTTGGAGACGAACTCTACGATCTGTCGAGAAATAAACGAGCTATAAGCGTTCTGAAAAACCAACAGTAAATACAGGGACGGATGACCTTCGGATTAAAGTCCTTTAAAATAAGAACAGAGCAGCATGAAATACATAGCTCATCATGTTGCTCCTTAGTTATTTTTCTATACAATGCAGATGTGACAGATGTAGAAAGCATTGAACTGTATTTCGTAAACTTTTTTTTGAAGGTTTAATGGCCCTGAAAAGCGCCATGTTTTATGGAATGGTTCCAATTTAGAAAACTTAGCACTCGTGGTTTTGAAAAAAACCATTTCGAACGTCCTCGATGCCGCCTTGTTCTGGATTTGTCACCGAAGCAGTTTGTATAAAGAACAAACTTTTTCCTTCTGCTACCTGCTGCCGTTTTGCGATTACGTTTGTCACTCGCCACTCGCTGCAACTGCCTGTTATTGTCTTGATGTCCACCGAACCGAATGTGGTCTGTTCTGAATGCGGGTTTTCTTATCGTCGCGAGCAGCTTTGCCAGCTAACTCGATCACTTCGGCGGCCGAAACTATATAACGCCAACTAGGTGGACTGGTGCACTGGCACTAACGCGCTCGGCCTAGCTACCCTTGCGGAGCAATTGGCGAATACACCTACGGGGAATTGCCTTTCCCTTCACTTTTCCTCCTTTGTCATGTCCAGACATGGCTGCTTGTGTTGGTTTGTTAATGTGATGTGATGCGAAACGATGTGGTGTACTGTTTCGATGAGAATGATCGTTACGGCAGCGGAGCGGGGATTTTAAGCTAACTGGCTGGCTCGAGAATTACGCATGTGTGAGACTGCGACCAATGTTTCGTTCTTCTTTTCTTTTGCACGTTTTTCTTTTTCCTTTCCAATCGTGCTTTTTGTATTTCACTGCTGCTCTGGTTGCCCGTTTTAGTCGGTACGATTTGAGGAGCACAAAATGGACCAATCAAAAATGGGCACATAGTGCATTTGGACAATGCTTGATATTTCACAATTATTCAATTATTTATCTCAAGAAAAATGAAATGTTATTTGTTATGATAGATGCGTAGATATATTTCCTATCAATTGATGCAAAAACCTTTGCGATTTATTGAGAAATGCTCGAATTATAAGCGTTCCAAATCTTGCATTTTTTCCTATTTGTTCAGTGCCTAGATTTTCATTTCACCCCCTATATCTTCCGGTTAGACGTAGTCCTACTCACTTGCTCAAACCTCTGTAGGGGAAGGTGGCGGGACCATCATCATCATCATCATCATTTGCAGAACGGATTTCCACTGGTACAGGTTTGAAGTCTATGTTGGAGAAACCGTAAATCGGGCCAATCAAAACTTGGCAGTTAGGGTGTTTAGAAAACGCTTGACATTTTATAGTTATTCAATTGTTCATCTCGTGAAAAATAATATTTTATTAATTACGATAGACGCGTAGAAATATGTCCTATCAATTGATACAAACATCTTCCCGATCTGTTAAGAAATGTTCGAGTTATAAGCATTCGAAATACGGGAGTTAGCACACAAATCGGCAAAACAAATGTATGGGAAAAAAAGGAAATCCTTCAGTTTTCATGAATTTAAACCGTTTAGAGATTAGCGAATTGTAATGTATAGCATATCAAACAAATCATAGAGAATTTCAGATTCGATTGGTATGCGAATCATGAGAATTCGTTCAAAGTGAAAATGATTATTAACGTTAACTTTATTTCACAAAAACGTGACCTGTTTTCTGATTTGGCACCCTTCCTGAAAGACGTAGTTCTACGTCAAAAATCTGACACAATACATTACTAATGAGATATAGACTGTCCCAGAAAGTAATAACACACATAAATTAGAAAAAAAGTCATTTATTGGTAGTAATTCTATGATTTATTCACACTGATGGATTGCTGATATTATGCTTGCGTAACGAAAATAAGTGAAAAAAGCGTATTGTCATATTAATCTACGAGGATGACCCATAACTTCAGCCTGGAAGTGAACGTCAATAACGAGCACCTTATCGACGAACAACGAAGGGGAAATAGTAAGATTTAAGTCTCCGTGAACAAAGGAAAAGAAGACGAACGAAGGGGAATATTTGCCTCGAGTGTAAACAGTGGATCTCGCTGAGGCAAACTTTCAGTACCGTTCTAGATACGAAGCAGTGAACATCGCTTGTTCTTTCTTGTTCAGCACTATCACATGTCATCCTTTTGGATTGAGCTGTGGACGGGACCAAATTACTTACTCGTTGATGTCTTTGGTATTGCAAACATTACATCAAACTAACGCCATTGCATTAATGTACTGAGCTTTATAATTGTGTGGGGAATCATCAAGCTAAGCTATCGTCGGCTCACCAAGGAAATGGATGAATTTTGCCTGTGATTTCGTTTGCATACCCCACTGCGATTTGCGATTCCACTGAAACGATACTAAACAACATGTAGCATAATATACTTGATGCTTGGTAGTATTGTCATTGTTGTTGTTCCCATGCAGTGCCAAAGATGATGTAGTTATGAGATGTGGAATAATGGTACTTGTGCAACAAGTATATGATCGACTGTAGAAGAGTCTATGTCAATTGCAAAAAAAAACTCCATCGGAATAGCGTTCGAGATAAATGTTCAATGCATTGACATGAAACAAATTGCGACATATTATTAGCTAGTGTATTGTTCTGCGAAGGCAAGCATGAATCATCTATCAATTATCGTCAACTGATTCTACAATAAAAAAAGCATTTCGGGCGATCAAACCATTCTACCAAACAGTTATTTCTAAAATTTCACAGTATTATGAAATAATTTCCGAAGTTATGAACAAGCGACTTATATAAAATAACAGCGTAGTTCTACGTCAACAATGCGGTCGTATTTTGGAGATAACCTCCTATAATTTTTTACTGGAATTAAAACAAGCTGGATGTGTTTGTGGATGTGACTGTCCCCCCCCAAGTGCAATTATTTCCTAAAGTATGGAAATTTCTTACCACTTACGAATGAATTTACTTTTCCGTACCTCCATAATATCGCTTCTCTGTCAACACACAAACCGAAATATAACCATCAGGGAATTTAATTTTGCAATTAAACCACATTAAATATCTATATATATATATATATATATATATATATATATATATATATATATATATATATATATATATATATATATATATATATATATATATATATATATATATATATATATATATATATATATATATATATATATATATATATATATATATATATATATATATATATATATATATATATATATATATATATATATATATATATATATATATATATATATATATATATATATATATATATATATATATATATAAATGGATTTCTGTCTGTCTGTCTGTCTGAATGGAGGTTATATGCAGGTTTTAGGGCGCAATAAATGTTTTAATGTTTTCACGGTGGTTAGATACTCCTCCCCCTCTCTATGGGGTGGCTGCCATACAAATGAAAACCAGATTTTTGCATTACTCGAGAATTCACAAAGCAAATGAAGCCAAACTAGGCATATGGAGGTTTTAGGGTGCAATAAATGTTTTTATGGTGATTGGACATTCCCCCCCCTCCTCTCTAAGAGGGGGAGGGGGGGAAGTGGGCTGCCATACAAATGAAACACAAATTTCTGCATTACTCGATAATTAATCAAGTAAATGAAACGAAATTTGCCATATGGAGGTTTTAGGATGCGATAAATGTTTCTATGGTGGTTAGACACTTCACTCCACCCTCTCTAAAGGGGGGGGGGGGGGGTCTGCCATACAAATGAAACACAAATTTCTGCATTACTCGAGAATTCATCAAGCAAACGGAACCAAATTTGGCATGTGACAGTTTTAGGGTGCAATAAATGTTTTCGCGGTGGTTAGATACTCCACCCTCCTCTCTAAGGGGGGCTGCCATACAAATGAAACACAAATTTCTGCATTACTCGAGAATTAATCAAGCAAACGAAACCAAATTTGGCATGTGGAGGTTTTAGGGTGTAATAGATGTTTCTATGGTGGTTAGACACTCCCCCTTTCTATGAGGGGGAGGGGGGAGGTGGGCTGCCATACAAATGAAACACAAATTTCTGCATTACTCGAGAATTAATCGAGCACACGAAACCAAATAAGGTATATGGAAGTTTTAGGGCGCAATAAATGTTTTCACGGTGGTTCTCCTAATTATCTCGGGTTCAACATCTCACTTTCTATTCAACAGGTACATCCTGGAACGGTTAACACAGAGCTTCCTAGGCACATGGGAACGTTCTTCTTCCTATTCGAACAGTAAGATCGGGTATTGTTTACAATATGAATGCAATCGAACTCACTCGGCTTGCTTTTTTTGCAGCAACTTGGTCAAACCTCTTCTGCGGATAGCTTTCAAATCACCTCGTTCCGGAGCTCAGACAACTCTTTACACAGCATTGGACGAAACGTTGTCCCACGAAAGTGGAAAATATTATGCGTAAATATTCCTATCTTCTAGACATATAAGATACACATCACGTAACAACTGCACTGCACTTTCAGCGATTGCCGCGAGCAGGAAGCCAGCGAAGCCGGACAGGACGATAACACCGCCCGGTGGCTGTGGGATGTCAGCGAGAAGATGGCAGGCCTTTCAAGTAAAGCTGCGTAGTGGCGTTTGTGATAAATTATGCAAACTAAACTCTGTTCTATATACCCATCATAAAAATTTATTTGTACAATAAACTAGATAAAATAAACGGGAAAAAAGTTGCTTCTGTCTATCTGCTATCTGTTATTATAAGTATATTACACGTGTAGGTACTTGCGATGCGGTTTTTTCCTGCAAGCCTTCCCCCACAAAAGTCATTTCCAGCTTGCATCTCTACTCTGGTAGTTACTATGCTCTAACAAATACGATTAATACTTACTCAATTAAAGTACATCCCAACAGTCGGATCACATTAGCGTCTCTTTTGACAGTATAAGTGTAGAGCTTATCCTAGGCCAACATCGAGGCACATCATCACCACAAAACCGATCACGGTTCCCCAAGTAGCAATCAGACCATTACCACTATTCGCGAATAAAAATAAAACAGATTAAATTCATTTCGTTTCCTTCATAATGAATACCTTCACATACCTTGCGTGTGCCTCTGGCAGAATATCGTCAGCCACGATGTAAATCATAGCTCCGGCAGCAAAGGATAGCGCGTACGGCAAAATAATCGTCGCCAGGCTAACAGCAACAGCGCCAAGAATGCCAAAGATCGGCTCAACCATTCCCGACAGCTGTCCATACCAGAAACTTTTTCCCAGGCTAAAGCCAGCTGCATGCAGCGGAAGGCTGACAGCTAGTCCCTCGGGGAAATTTTGAATCCCGATACCGATGGCTAAATTACGCGCAGCTTCGAATGTAGCCGACTCTGTCGTCCCGATCGCACCGAAACTCACACCAACGGCCAATCCCTCCGGTATGTTGTGCACCGTGATGGCCACCACAAGCAGCATAATTCGCTTCCACTGCGACAGCTGGGCATCGATTTGACTTTGGCTTGAGTTCGTATACAGTGCCTGCTCCTTGGCCGTCTCGCTTCCCTTCCTGCGCTTCCGCGAAACACTACCATGTTGTGCATTCAAACAGTCGGCAAAACTCTCCATTCCAATCGACAGCGAGTGGTCCTGTGGATTCGGTGCCACCCCCGCATACGAGCTTCTCCCGTGCTCTATCGAAGAAACCTGATCGTCAATCGCAATATCTGCCTTGTCCTTATTGGTGTGCGTCAGTGCAATCATCATCGTCGGGCTGTTGATGCCCAGGAATGAAATAACCTTGTCCGTTCCGTACACAAATATCGCCCCCAGCAGGAACCCCACTGCCACCGGTATGAAGGCAAACTCGCCCTTACTTCCGTACATATTGGAACTCTCCGCCAGCTCGATAGCTGGCGCCAGTAGCGACCAGAAACTGGCCGCCACCATTACTCCGGCAGCGAATCCGAGTGATATGTCCAACGATTTGCGCTGATTGCCTCGCAGGAAAACGACCATTGCCGATCCGAGGGCCGTTAGGCCCCAGGTCAGTAGCGTTCCCAGCAGAGCCTGCGTTACCGAACCATAACCCTGGATCATGGTGGGGCCGGTTTGCGGGGGTGTTTACGGTTGGTTGTTGCTTTTGGTTGTGAGAGTGGTCCCAGGAAAGAGGACACGAAAAGCAAATCTGTGGAGGAAAGAAGACAACGATGAGGATAAGAGCCCCTCAAAGCAGACGTATCGTAATACTACTCACGTCATATAATCGGTCTCACGGACCTGACGTTGATGATTCTTCGGATGGTGGCCAATTGCTTCGTAATAGTCCTGGAAAGTAGAGAAAATACAAAGGTTAATGCTAGAAAAATTGATTCCATGCAGGCATGCTGTACCCCAAAGATGTAAAGTTACTCATCAGATTACAGGAAGAGGCACAAACGATGGGACGCGGAAAAAAGTGCGCGATCAAATGAAACTCAAGAACCAACTCAAGCAAAAAATCGTGGATGATTCTAAAAGTGAGAATTGCTTCTCCAGTGAATATGTAATCCTTTTCGCGTGAAAAGATTGTCTTTATATACCCAGCAGCTGGAGCAAATCACGAGGCATAAAACGATGACATACACCCGTTTGGATTTTGTTTGCCCTAGCATCCATAAGCTTGGGCACAGCAGCGCTGGAGATGATTGTAAAACAGATCTTGCCTGATAAACAACATCATGTCCAGGAAATAGCTTTTCGATCGAGGGGTGAATGAATGCATATTCAGGTTGGAAGGAAATAAAACTACAACTAATTGCATCGTTTGTCTAGTCTAGAATAATCGTTGGCGAATCAATGACGAATCTTGAGAATAACAATTAATTCTGGTTCATTAAATCAGCCCGATAATTCGAACATTAAATATTGAATAACGACACCAATTAGTTCTTAGAGTTATCTGTTTTCGGTGAGAATGGAAGCTAGTGTATTATTTGCCTCCAAAGGGGTTGGATCTAAAGCGTCGTTCTCTTGCGAATGTCCTGACCGTCTAGAAGATCTGCTTTTTTCGTGCTATCTGGCATAGAAACCAGAAACTGGACAGACCTTTGTTGCCAAACAACCGCAACAAAGATGTACAGTAGGATTCTACCAGGTACTATGTATGGCGAGCAGTGCTTGGAAATATCTGTGTCACATCAATCTTTTCAGCTGAATTTCAGACCACATTCGATCATTATACCATTGCATTCGGGATACCGAAAATGAACCAACGCCGAGCCTAAAAACAACAGCAAGCCACCGACAATTGATTCATTCAGTTCCGTTCATTCTCTCTTTCATTCTGCTCTGTGTTCACGAAATGTGAACAAAAGGAAATATCCCTAGTTTTGCCATTCAATGATAATAATATACCAGTTCATTCAATATCAACATCGTTCTCGGACACTAACGAAACGTTAAAAATTGTTGAGGAGGATAAAAAAAAGTACAGAAAAAAGACCAGAGGTGCAAGATCGCGTAAAAAAGTGTGGTGTGCAAGACACGACTGCATTGGGCGACCTTTTTTCCGCAGACGAGTCAAACTCCTTCAGCAGACCGTTCGCAGATGATTCCGGATGTTGCTATCGGAATGGCGAATGAAATTGCCAACATCCAGCTTTGGCTGACGAAATTTGCATTCACTAATCGGATCGATTCTGCAGAAAGCTTTCTCGCCGTCCAAGCCTATGCAATCCTTAGAACATTTTGTGAATGTGTGTGTGTATGTGTGTGCAAATCTTGCTCTATCATTGGCAATTCCGTTTGAACTACTGATTTGCGTTGCCATTTCGGAGTAACTTCAGAAATAACTGAATAAGCAAGGCATTCCCTCAATGAGAAAATCACACACTTATCGGAGTATTGAAGATGAACAGGTACAACATTCCTGATATTCAATGTCGATGAATAGATTTGAATGAAGTCTCATGACTCGAACTTTAAAGAAAGCTCAGATAGAACAGGGTGAATATGAATGAACACAGGAGTAAGTTTGTTAGACGTTGGATGAACGACAACAGTATCGGCAAGCGAAATAAACGCGTTACACTGATAAAAATCTATTTTCAATATTACTTAATAAGCTCAATAATTCCAAGTCCTGATGACGAGACATACCAGAAAGGCGATTTAAGGCCGCATCCCAGACGAAAGTTTCATGTCGTCTCGCATTGAGAAGATGTCTGCAACAAGTTTATGTTGGCTAATAAACTCGCTAGAAAATTCTGATCTCGCAGGAGTTTTACAGCTGTGAACGAAAGGCCAAGAATTTTATTACAAATAAGACTATAGACTCGAGGATCTACTACTTACAATCGAACGAGAAACTCCAAGCAGAAATGTCACCAAAACACATTTTAGGCCGTTACACATACAACGCATTTTAGTTATTGGTATTGATTAACAGGCTGTATGGCCAAACATATACAGGATACAGCCAATTCACTGTGTCTAAGTTTTGCTGTGCACATGTTTTCCAAAACTAGAGGCTATTTTTTGCGCCCAGAACTTTAGGAAGAAAATCTACACGAACAGTGCAACTGGAGAGTTCAGATTGTGCATCGGTTCGCGATAGACGTTTGTTTCCACGCTATTGTTGCTGTTGAGGATTGTGGTGATTGGTGGGGCGCTTTTGTGTTGAAGATAGACTGAATTGTTAAATGAGCTAACTGCCTACATCTGCTTATTTGAATAAAGAAATTGTGCTTAGAAAATTCGTTTAATTCCAATGTGGAAAGAATGAGATTTCGGTCGCTACCTTTGAAAAAATTAATTCGCGTTACCCGACAGGATTAAATGTGTTCGTGTTTTTTACATCATTTCGTTATTCTCTCTCCCACACGAGCCGCGTGAACGTGATGGCTGGGAAGTTACATAGGAAGAATTGAAATTCTCTCAGAACCTTGTAGTGATATTATTATGAGAATAGTGTGTGCTGTGCCAGAATGACACGTGAAAAAAATTGCGTCCTCTCTGTTTAGTGTTTTTATGTGATGGCAGCGTGAGTAAATTGAAGCGATAAGCGAATAACAACAAGATTTCGCTCTCCTGATGCTTAAACGGGGGCCCGTATGCGCTATGGTATTGAGTATATAAGTTTGGCTGCTGTGAGTATATCTCAGAGCTGGTAGCTTATATCGGTTTGATAGTGATATATAAAGAAAGATGATGTCATAGCTAAGTATTGAATGTGTTTGTGTAGAATATTTGTTTTCTCTTGTACTCAGTGCTTGCACGCGAGGTTTGCTCTCTTTCTTCTATGTTGCTCAAGCACACAACCTATCCCCTAAAACCTATTCATTTAAAAATACAGTAGAACCTCGATTGTACGCGAGCAGATGATCCGCAGCGCGGATTATTCGTGAACGCTCCATAGTAATTCTATGAATAATTTCAAAATTTGTAATTGAGTTGTACGACCTTGCTTTTTCGTTTTGGTCATGGTTTTCATGTTTTCTGACCACTGGTGTACATGACCTTACAGATCGATAGTTTAATAATTTCTGTATTGATAAAACATAGTTTTAATGCTGAAATATTTTTTTTTGTGTTTGCGCTTCGTTTTCATTGCGTTATTCGCGATTTTTGTTACGCGGAAAATCGGAGTTTTAATATAATTAAAATCTATGTTGCTTGTGTATTTGATTTTTCTATGTTTATCACTAGATGCATTCGAAAAATAGTACGTGCTCTTTTAGAAAACTTATCTCGGTTGTCTTCTCAGGTTTCCAAAAGACAACTCTGCGCATACGCGATTGAATTTTGATAAAAAGTAAGTGAATAAATAAAAGAACATATAGATTTACATATACTTATTTACATATAGACCTTTTCAGGTTTCCCAAAAATAACGCGGAAAATTACATCGACGAAAAGTTTCCCAAAGATAATTCTCCGTCGTCGTGATTGGATCTTGATAAAAAGTACATGGGATGAATAAATGAATATGTAGTTGGTTCAATATATTTCACAGGTTTTCCTTCTCAGGATACCTAAAGATAATTTTTGCCACGTGTCGCAGCACGAGATTCTATAGTTCTCGTTTCGTTAGAGTGGTCGATAGTTCGCGTTCACATAATCACATCACTTACCTCAGTGAATCCTGATTATTACCTCTCCCCACTAACAACTATCCCATCCTTGATAAACGCTAGGGAACCACGCTATAGAGGCGACCCATCTGGACTTCGGGCGGCGAATATCATACTAACATTCCTTTCCCTCCCCTGGTGACTGTAAGGACGTGGCCGGCGTCGTTATTGACCATTTAAAGTTCGAATCACCGAAAATTGCACAACGAGAATGATTTGATAGTCCCAAGCGTCATTCTGTGTGTTCTTTGTGCAATTTGGTTGGTTCAGGTCAATCACGGAGAGCAACTACGAATTGTACAGTCTACCCAAGCTCAAAATCTACACGAACAGTGCAAACAAAGAGAGTTTAGCGGATCAGAAGGTAACGGTTTAGATGAAGGAAGATAGCGGTTCAAAAAAGAACAAATGTGAAAGGAAGAGACGCCAAAAAAATGCAATCAGTAGCATTAACTTTTAGAATTATTCACCATAACTTAAAAGAAAGAGATGCACGTGGTAGCATCTACCGGACGACTTCTGATCGATCCTTCCGAACATTCGAAACGCCGACCTGTAGTACTCCTAGTGATCGGTTCCGAAATATTTTGTCACTAGATTGGTCGGAAAGTTTAACTTCTTCGGTGGTGAAAGTTTCATTATGATTCATTCTATTTCAAGAAGTTGTAATGAATGGAACCGAAAGAAGAAAAAAAAGTAATTCTGGACGCCCACGTCGAGAATCAATTGTAGTGAAAGTTATTATCGGCAAATATAAAAAAATATAAAAATCAGGGTTCTCGAAGCGTGATATTGCGCAAAAATGATAGTCTGGATGTTCTATTTTCTCGTGCCAACAAGCGCTGCAGTCAGCTGCTGGGACAGAACTTAGTGGTGAAACATGCGACCTAAAGATATACAGTAAAATTTTGAGATTCTAACGAGGTACCAATGATTATGGAACCTACCAAAAGATGGATTTCAGTCAGCATTCCAGACGAAAGTTTTATGTCACCCCGCCTCGAGGAGATGTCTACAAAAAGTCTAATGAACTCGCTAGAAAATCCTTATTTTAAAAGAGATTTGTAGCTGTGGACGGAAAGCCAACGATTTTATTACAAATCAAACTAGAGACTCGAAGATCTACAAAGAAAGATGCCGGATAAAAAGCACCATACCATACAAGGTCAATAATCCCGGGCCGAAAGAAACGATTGTTCAGTATAATTCGATCGGATGAACTTCTACATCCAAAGTTAATTTTTAGCACATGTTATGGCATCCCGATTTATTACATTAAATGAGCTGAAAAATAACAGAAAATGTTCTATTTTTCAATACATGTATATAATTTGTATAATATATATATATGCTAGAGCCAATATGAGCGTGCGAAACAGGAGACACATATTAATGAAAGCATATGAAAGCTCTTCGTATAGTTTGCCAAATACAGGACCCAGACAGAGAAAAAGATATATTCTCGTTCAAGTTCTGCTTTATCCTCTATGAAAACACTTTTCAACTTCATTTTATGATGAGGAGTAATATTATCACGCTTCTATATATGAGCACTGGCAGCTATATGAATAGCGTGGTCGTGTGAAATAGCTTTGCATTCCAGCCGGCCTTGGTTCGATCCCCATTGACGTGATCTTTTTTTTGGCACAATCCCAAATGAAATGAGAAAAGAAAACAGACAGAGATGTCTGCTCGCATACATACAAACCATTTTGAAGCTTTTAAAACAGCTTATTATTTGCGCATTTGACCCTCCAGCACACGAAATGGCATCATTTCTGCCAAAGATGAAATGTTTTCTACCAACGCTAGTATGGGTGTAGGGTATTTTAATGATTTGCAGTTTTTCGGCACACTGAGGTAATTTTTTCGATTCAAAAAAAAAAAAAAATCCAAAATATATTTCAATGGATCAAATTTCCCTTAAATGCTACATTTATTACGCCTTCTTAAAAAAAGATGCGACGCCCTGCCGGGTATCCATACGGTAGTTGACCGGAACCTTAGACATGATCAATGAAAGGATAAATTCTAACATGTTCTTGAAATCTTTCGTGGCCTTGGCGATCAGCTCCTTTTTTGTTTGACCACAAGGCATTTCCGTAGAAGGCCCAACCGAAATAAGTCCATTTTTTAATACATACGTTATTGGTTCTATTATACAACACAACAAAATTGTATCATAAAGCTTTCGTGCACTTGTTTTCGCACTGGCTTCCTGCTTATTGTTCCAGTTCCTAGTTTTAAATACCTTTAGACAACTTATATCCTGTTGATTATAAGTACAGATTCCGTACAGAAAAGCTTGGGTTTGCTACATCACGCTTAATACTGCATTCCGCTACGGTTCAGAGTTGTGTTTACGTTCACCAGTGGATCTTTATTTCCGATCAATGATGAACCACTCACGTCACGTGGGCGTCTCATTTTTGACGCATTGACTCCAAATTAAAAACGATACACCAATGTGAACAAAACATATTTTAGTGACGTTGCACATACAATGACCCTTCGTTTTTTTGGACAAACATAAAAGATACAACGTATTTACTGCGGCTAAGTATTATGTTATGTTTTTATGTAGTTTTGATATACCTTACCCCACCCAGATATTTCGTAAGAGAAATTTATAATGAAAGAGAGAAAGAGAGTGGAAGGAACGGAAAAGAGAGAGAGAGAGAGAGAGAGAGAGAGAGAGAGAGAGGAAAGAAAGAAATAAAAAGAGAGTGAGAGAGAAAGAATGATAAAGAAAAAGAGGAGGAAAGAGAGAGAAAAAAAGAAAGAGAGAGAGAAAAAAAATATCGCCCCAACAGCAACGGTTCTGAAAAAGGTTCTGTAAAACTCCCGACTCCATCGAATCTTGCCAAGTCCTGCTCCACCTAGTCCAACCACTTCGCTCACTGGGCTCCTCTTCTTCTTGTACCTACCGGATTCGACGCGAACACCATCTTTGCAGGGCTGCTGTCCGGCAATCTTGCAACATGCCTTGTCCATCGCACTCATCCTGCTTTGGCGACTTTCTGGATGCTGGGTTCGCCGTAGAGTTGCGCCAGTTCGTGGTTCGTTCTCCTTCTCCATACTCCGTTTTCCTGTACACCGCCGTATATTGTTCTGAACACTCGGCGTTCGAAAACACCAAGCGCTTGTCAGTCCTCTTCAAGCATCGTCCATGCGTCGTGCCCATAGAGAACAACCGGTCGAATAAGGGATTTGTACATGGTACTCTCCGTGGGGTCGAAGTTTAATGAACCTTAAGGATTTGCGAAACCTATAGTAGGTCAGACTTCCATTGACAAGTTTTCGAATTTCACGGTTGTTGTTTTTGTCGGTTGTTATCAACGAGCCAAGATAGACAAATTCCCCTACCACCTCGAGCTCGTCGCCGTCGATCACAACACTACTACCAAGAAGAATTCTGTTGCGATCAGTCCCTCCGGCTAGAATGTATTTAGTCTTATACGCAATGATCCCGAGCCCAATCAGCCCTACTTCGTGTTTCAATCGGGTATACAAATCGACTAAACTTGTTGAAAATCGTGCCTCGCATGTTAAAGCCCGCTCTCCGCAGAACACCTTCCAGCGCCACGTTGGAGATCAGACGGGAGAGTTCACTACCTTGGAAGTCCTCTGTGAGTTTCAAACGAATCCGATAGCTCATCTGAGATCCGCACACTGCACCGCACACCGTTTATCGTTGCCTGTATCAGTCTTATCAGCTTTCATCGGTCGATCGTATCATATGCGGCCTTGCAATCAACGAATATGTGGTGCGTAGGGACCAGATACTTACTATTGGCGATAGACGGCGAAAGAAGATCTGAGAATTTTGTAGGCACCAGTCAGGATTGTGATGGCACGATAGTTCCCGCAATCCAGCCTGTCACCTTTTTTATAGATGGAGCAGATTACCCCGTCCTTCCACTGCACCGGTAGCTGTTCTGTGTTCCAGATCCTGACTACCAACCGATGCATACACTCTACAAGTTTTCCCGGACCTTCCTTGAAGAGCTACTATCTATACCAGCTGCTCTGTGGTTCTTTGACTGATTAATGGCCTCCTTAACTTCACCCATCGTCGGGGGTGGTACTTCGTAGTTGTTCACTGCACCGATGTAGTCCTCATCAACGCTGCCTTGGTCTCCTGTGTGCGTGCTGTTCAGGTGTTCTTCGTAGTGCTACCTCACCCTTTCGATCACCTTGCGTTCATTCGTCAAGATGCCTCCTTCCTTGTTCCTGCTCATTTCGGTCTGCGGCACAAAGCCTTTGTGCGATGCGTTTAGTTTCTTGAAGAACTTCTGCGATTGATGTGTGCTGATATCCATCTCCTCACACTATTTCTCTTCCAGGCGGTGCATTTTTTCCCGAAAGAGATGTATTTGCTGCCTTCGCTTTAGTCTGTATCGTTCCACGTTTTGTCGAGTCGCTCGTTGCAGCATGGCAACGCGTGCTGCATGCATCTCGTTCAGGAGCGCTCAGCACTCGTCGTCAAACCATTTGTTCCGTTGTCCTCGTTGTTCATACTCGATGACGGTCTCTGCTGTGCTGCTAATTGCTGCTTTAAAGGTTTTCTAGCATTCATCGAGGGAAACAGCATCCAGTTCAACTACCCCCGGTAACGCAGCTTCAAGACACTGTGAGTATGTTGCAGCAACGTTCGGCTCCTCGTAGTCGTCGTAGGTGGTAGCGTGGTGAGCGCTGGGGTCTTATGTTATTGACGACTGATAGTTTAGAACGCAGTTTGACCATCACCAGGTAGTGGTCTGAATCGATGTTAGCTCCACGATAGGTTCTGACGTCGATGATATCCGAAGGTGCTACGTATGGCCATGTTCTTGGAGGCAGCGAAGTCAATAAGTTTTAGGCCGTTTTCGTTGGTTCTCTGATGAGCCTACCAATTACCGTTTCTGCATCTCCCTCATCACGATGAAAGCTGTACCCAGCTCGTGTGTGTTGCCGCAGCTCTGGTAGATGGTATACCCACCTTAGAACGAAGTTGCACCGTGGATTAGTTGAAAAGAGGCTTCAATTATGGTGCTTTAAGAGCACAAATAGTTCAATGTTTTTGTTGCAAATAGCAAAACGCCATCCCTTGATAATCGTTGCATGGGCGATACTATATTATAATAACACAAAGATGGTCAATAAAGGCTAAACGGCCGCTTACTAAGCGAATGATCATTAGTTTGAATCTAAGACAGTTTGAATAAGACACTAAACTTCTCTAAACGATATATTCATGTGAAGAAATATGATGAGATTTATAGAAATTGCATCAACCGTTTACACTAGCGTGAACTTCTCTAATGAGTATATTATTTTCTGTGAATTTATTCACCTGAAGTATAAATGCATCCAATTTTAGTGATTTCTCACCAGTGAGAAATTCACAAGCGTTCACATATGCTGAATTTATTCAAGTTATATATATATATATATATATATATATATATATATATATATATATATATATATATATATATATATATATATATATATACCTCGAATAAGTGTATCATATTTATTCTCACTCGTTTACACATATTTTCACGTGAATAAATCCATCTATAGCTATAGATCTCCCTAATGTAAACCCACCATTAGAGAATAAAACTGATCAATTATGACCAGTGAATGTAATGTCCTGTCTTAAGGTAGGTTTAGAGTTCCCGTGAACGTGAATGCGGACAAACACTTTTTGTTAATAATTCATCAGTCCATATATGAAACGCGAGGAAAACATCTTGAAACGATAGGAAGAAACATTTTCTAGTTGAAAAACATGTTTAAACACAATTCATATTGATAAAAGTGGAATAATTCAATATTTCACAACGATTCTGAATTTCCACCGTGGAATCGAGATGTTGGTGAACTCACCATAGTTCACCGACTTCGGTGAACGTGAACGTGAAAACAGTGGTGAATATAGACGTCAAAATATTGCCCCGTTCATGTTCACGTTCGTAAGTCCCAAGGCATTCTGAAAATTATTTCACCGTGAACTTAAAATTCTCAAGTTTTCAATGAAAATGTTTATATGGATGCAATTTCATTCAATCGGATCTTTCCGCGGGTTGAAAAACTTCCTTGCTTCGGGTTGATTCGTGAACACCTGTATATTCTATACGAATTACTTTATTAAAGATCGATATTTATTTACTTCACGTTTACTGCCGAACTTTTAATATGAGCGTGAACGTGAACAAAATCATTCTATTGACCACGATTTTTTTAGTTGTTTGTTCGCAATGTAGTTCACCGTGAAATGATCGTATTATTCCACCACGTGTTCAAGTTCACGTTCACGGGAACTCTAAACCAGGCTTTAAGAATTATTCCATGTCAAAAACAAAACGGCTTTTTATTTCACGATCAGTCTCACTGGCTCAACCCAAACATATCGGAATTGTGTTTGTGATCAACATTCCGAACATTTTTTGCCAATTCTTTTTTCAGCATAAAGAGCACAAACAAATGGATTTTAATGCTTTTCTCAATCAATTATCGACGGCTTTCAGATATGCCAATATCTGAGGCTAATGTCGGTAATGTGGTGACAAATCGCTGGAGAAACGGCCTTTGCTTCCCCCAAAATGAACACGGAAGCATATGTGGGAAGTGGGAAAAGAGCAAATCCGAGGACGCAATCAGTGACGCTTCTGATTAGAACTAGATTTCGTACGCAATGTGACACACGCACTTTCGAGGGAACCTTGAAGTCATCGTACGCCTTTGCGTAATTTTAGAAAGGAGAGAAAATAATAAACTATTATCAAGGCTTCGAAACGGAAGCTAGCAGATATTTAGTAAAACACGGATACATGAAGAACATTGAAGTACCGGGGGTTATTTCTTACGTCATAGAACAGAATTGCACACATCTGATGCTTTAAATTCCATGATTGTTGCATGTCTCAGCAGAAATTCGTGTGTAATTTCGATTGCCGGTGATTTAATAACCTGTCTGGAGGAGGCAGAGAATGTCGGCCATTGGACTACCGGCGACCTGACGGAAAGTGCAAGTAACCTTCGACATCGTGATGCTAAATTTAGCAGACACTTCTAATAATCGAATGCGGTGGCGGTCGGAGGCAGGCAAGTGCGTTCAAATTTACTAAATGGAGGTCATTATTCGAAGAGTTGAATTCGGTCAAATCATCATGACATTTAGCGCAGTCTTTGAGCTCCACAATCGGGATGATTGTATTTCGGAACATTTTCACGAAATTTTGACCGGGCACAAATCTGTCCCCTCGGCGCAGATGAACGCATATTGCTTCCATATTTTAATTGTCAATTAACTACGTGATCTGCAGCTAGGACTGATAAAAACGCACAAACCACGGACTATGTATGTCTTCGGTCTTATCAGGTCGCCAAATTGTAGCGCGTCAGTGCTGCTATCATAAAGCAACTATCGAGTGGGAGAATGTCTACGAGGAATGGAAAAAAATCACTGTCGGCTCCCATTAACAAATTTTCGCTAAGCTTCGCAGAAGTATTTCGGAGCGACAACCGAGGAGACATTCACCTCAGATTAGTTGTTTTGATTGTACATTCAATCGTGTTTTTTTCTCACTATCAGACATATCTGTGACGGGAGCGAAACTAAAATATTGTTTGCATTACGTGGTCAATAATACACGACGTCGGCAAGATTGCGATTGTTGCTACTTCTGTTGCTGCTGGAGAATCACCTTTTTCGCACCATAGCCCGGAGATTGCCTATTTTCGTAGGCAATATAAACAGTCACAAAGGTTACACCTACCTGATACTAGGGATAAAATCCAATGCAATTATCGAGTGAATCGATTGATTAAACTACGCGACCGGAAAAAATTGCCATCCGCTCTTCAGGGCCACAAAACAAACATCTTTTTTTTTCTTCTGTCTCTTCGCTCGTTCCTTCTTGACCGAGTGAATGATGGTTTACACTGAATGACTGAATGAGCATGTCGATTCGATGAAGTTTTGCAGCTCTTTTAATTCCTATGTGTACACATTCACAAACAGCAACCGATGTTCTCTTTCTCGCTTGTATAATGAAGCAGGCGTGTAGAACGGATCTCTGTGTGTCAGCACAACACAAGTGCCCAACAAGCATGATCGTCCGAAGTGTTCAATCCCAGCGACAATGATACTCGCTATGGGTCATTTTCCTTCTCTATGTCCAACATTTGAAATTGTTCTTATAGGTGAGAAAAAAAACATAACATTCTCCTATTTCTTATGTATACATAAAAAATTGTACATACTTGTGAATACTCCTAATCTTGTTACTAGAACAACAATTTTATGATTTTGGTTGCGATATACGACACTAAAGTTATCCAGCGGGGACGTGTTATTTACGGATCGCTACACAGGTGAGCGAAATGTCAAAACAAAACAAAAATATAGTAGTTTGCTAGAGTTAGGTTGCCTTGTGAAATGGTCTCGACAATCGATGAGAAAATAATAGCGGTATGTCGACTAAAGGCTATTTCAGGACGATCGAATAAACGCTCATGCGATATTTCCTCTTGTGATTTTTTTTAGCAGAGTCGTTTACAAGTGCGTTACTACGACTTTTGGACCGGTCAAAATATGGGCCCTATTCCAGAAAACGAGACGAGCAATTCGTCTCGTCTCGTCTCGGCTTCAGTCACTGTCGAGACGAGCAAAATACCCTATTCCAGTACACGAATTTTATTGAAATGTTTTATTTGGTAGACTGGAGAGACTTCTGTCACTTTTTCTCGGTATGATCAGTGATGTCAGATGTGAGGACATGTATTATTTTGAAAGAAAACAGGAAAACCACAAACATATTTAGAATTGATCAATCGATACTCTTTCTTCAGAGCTAAAACACTCAAATCATTAAAAAAATAAGTTTAATATATCTTTTGTTTCTATTGACATTTTTTCTACCATCATATGGTTTTATCACTCAGACGTTTTGTTATTATGGATATATTGGGGCCAATGTTTGTTCACCTAATCAACGATTTATCAAGAAAAGTTTTGAATCTATATGCATGTATTTCCATTAACAGTTATACAATAACGGAGTCTAGTATTTTCACAATCATAGCAATAAATTTCGGAACATTTAAATAGATTTAGAATGAAATGCATTATTGTAAAATGTGAAACAATAGGAAGAACATTGACTTATCAAAAACGCACAAAACTGCATTTTGAATTATTAATTTTCGTCCAATATAATGTGAGAGACTTTTTGTGCCGTGTTAATATATTCAAAACAGCCATGGCATCCCTGGAGTTCAATGTTTACATTTGATTGTGTTGTTTGGAAAATGCCGATTTGAAAACCTGTAAAATTTTGCAATTAATGAATTGAATTTGATGGTTGCAGTTGAAAATATACATTGCTTTTGCAATACTAGTTCAGCCGTGAAACAATTTTTGAAGATGAAGGCGGAACAGCAGAATACCGATGCTTTCAATCAACAAGGTGAACAAACACATCAAACAAACTAGAAGACTCGCCTGATTCATCGGCGAGCGCGGCCAAACGGTCGTCGAGCCAGACGTGCTACTCGTCTGTTTCTTGTCGAGCTCGTCATCTGGAATAGCAAAACAAACGAGACGAGCGCTCGTCTGCTCGTCTACCAGTACCAGAGAGCTGTTATGACAGTTTTCATTTCCTTCCAGGATAATTTTGACAGAATAATTTCTAGAAAATCAAGCAAAATTAAGTGTTTGCAGGATACCAGGAAACGTGTCAAAAATTCTGGAAAATTCTGAGAAATCAGGAATATTGGAATCTCTGGTTCCATCAGTTCTATTGGTCGGAGCTCGTAACATAAGAAAGCAATGAACACGACAAATATAATAACAAAGCTTCCTTCTGGTTTACTTTCCCAACTTCAACAGTTACTGTAATTTTGTTTCATTTGTTCAATGAGATATAATGAAACAAATTCCATTCTGAAACAAAGATTATAGTCTTTATTATGAAAATTCTTAACTGTTTTTTTTTGATTATGAGTATTCAACGCAATCTTTTGTCGTAGCTTTCGTACTGACATTAGTATCTGTTTCACTGCTTCTAGCAATAGCGAAGAATTGTCCATCTATTTTCCATATGCGACTATGGGACAGAGAGATGTATCATATAATCACATGTGGTCTGATGCTGAAAGCGTTAGTAAGGTATTGACATCCTAGGTTATCTTTATATATAAAAGAAGGATTTTCCCACGTACGAATATCATCACGGCAGAACGGCTGAACAGATCCGCGTGGTCCATATATTTTTTGAGTTTGTCTTCACTCGAATTAGAACGATAGAATACTTTGAAAAATATTTGGGATGATTAGAAAAATTCGAAAAAATTTACTATGCATATCTTTATATGAAAGAAGGATTTTCTCACGTACGTATAACTCATCATCACGGGAGAATGGCTGATCAGATCTGCGTGGTCAATATATTTTATGAGTTTGTATTCACCCAAATTAGAATGATAGAATACTTTGGAAGATATTTGAGATAAATAGAAAAATTCGAAAAAACTACTACGCATATCTTATATATGAGGGGCTTAGAATGCAAGGGGTGTAAGTGATTTGATCGATTTCTCTTCATCAACTTTTTCTTTCGTGAATAACTCAGCGCACAAAAACGTTCCAATTTGATTTTGCTATAGAAACCGACAATTGAGGTTCTGACCTATCGTCCACATTGAAAAAATAAGCTGGGAATGTGTTTGCAGTTAAGTTATGATCAAAAGAGAAAGTCGATAAAGAGAAATCGATCAAGTCACTTAAACCCCTTGCATTCTAAGCCCCTAATATAGAATAAGGATATTTAAAATAAAAAGCGAAGTTCGAAAAAAAGAGGTACGCATATTTATGTTTCGCATACAAACTCTCTCAAGATCAAACTCAAACTCTCCAAGATAATCTACGATCCAATGTTATTCCGTCGATATTTTCGGAAAAATATGGGAAAGTTAGATCTGATAAAATATTCTTTACTGACGGTTCATTCATAAACGGGTCCACTGGCTTCGGCATCTTCAATGAAAATTCCAGTGCCTCTTTCAAACTCAAAGATCCTTGTTCCGTGTATGTCGCTGAACTGGGTGCGATATACCACGCACTAGGGATCATTGAAACATTGCCCATCGATCATTATTTTATTTTTTCAGACAGTCTCAGCTCACTAGAGGCAATCCGCTCAATGAAAGTTGATAAACGCTCATCTTATTTCCTTACAAGAATAAGACAACTATTGAGTGTTTTGGTCGAAAAATTATTCAAGATTACCTTAGCATGGGTTCCCTCTCATTGCTCGATTCCGGGGAATGAGAAAGCGGACTCGCTAGCTAAGGTGGGCGCTTTAGAAGGCACACTTTTTGAAAGGCAAATTGCTTATAAAGTATTTTTCCACATTCCTCGTCAGCACACACTCGTAAGTTGGCAGCGCATGTGGAGTGGAGATGAGTTCAATCGTTGGTTACACACGATTATCCCTAAGCTCTCGACGAGTGCATGGTTCAAGGGATTGAATGTAGGTCGTGATTTCATTCGCGTGATATTTCGGCTTATGCCCAATCACTACAACCTAAACGCGCATCTTTATCGCATTGGGCTCGCAGCAAACAATCTATATGATTGTGGTGGTGGCTACCACGACATCGAGCATGTTGTCTGGTCGTGTATCCGGTTCCATGCTGCCCGCTCTCAGTTTTCCAGAGCATTGAGGGCACTAGGCAGACAATCGGTTATCCCCGTCCGGGATCAGGTAGCCCAGGTAACCGCGATCCTGATCTTCTGCTTCATCTATACCAGTTCGTCAGAAACGCCGATGTCAACGTTTAATGCTGTTTCCTCCGTTGTATCCCTGTATCATATCCCTCCTATACGATCGATAAACTTTTACTTAGTCGCGGCAATACATACACATACTCTTTACTGATACACAGGTCGAAGGTTGTGCAGGCCACTGAACATTCAACAAGAGGTTGTACCGCTCATGACAACTCTACACGAGCTGAAGATTGTACCGCCCAGTGACTATTCCTCGAGTCAAGAGAGATGTACCACGATTGATATGAGGTACAGACTAGGGGGCGTCGCTGATTAATGATCAGTTGCACCCCAATAGGAAGCATCCCGTATCGGCCACCTTACAGAGTACTGGAGACTGCAACATCCCAATTATGAGAATCTTTGTAATACTAACCTCGAGCCAACCGCGAGTAATCGGTTACATATTACTAACATAGTTGTAAGACAAAAATTGTCAAAATATTGAGGCTAACGCCATATGAGCCTTGATAAAAATATATATTTTGAAAAAAAAAAACAAACTCTCTTGAAATGTATTCGTTATGTTTACCAATCAAAATATTCTCTAGAAATAAATTATATGGCAGAACAACGTTTGCCGGGTCAGCTAGTTTATATTAAATTCTTCTGTTACTCGATCATTCTTCGTGGCCATAGAAACTTTTCGTGGTTCGTGTTCGGGTGATTACGATAGGTTGAAAATATAGCACCGCTCCCCAATGCTTCAGTTGAAACCATTGGCTTCCGTTCTGAAAATAGCTGTTTGTTCAGGTTTCCAGGTATGTAGCAATATATTCCGCCACTTTTCATAATTCGTCGTCCTTGAGTAATGCAGTTCTCTTTTTCGCGGCACCAATTAAAATTTAACAGGTTCTAGGCTGAAAAAGAAGTGTGGTTCAGCGCCATCAATTAGAAATTTTCCATACTCTGGTATTTTCCTTAGTATTAATTGCGAGATTTTAGCGCGTCTATGTCGAGAGATTTAGGATTTCCACGTTGTTGCAAGTTGTCCTAGCGGTGAAGAATCAGAGGTGGGCTTGTGTCCAGTGGGTGGTGAAAACGACTTGATGATCAATGAATTTGTGCTTCCATCTGATCTGCCCATGTGGAACCTGGAAGGAATGCTGCTCAAAAATGAACCGCGTGATAAGTGAAAGAAGTCAATGGGCCTGATCACGAACGTCACTTCACGGTGAAAACGAAATGATTTGTATGAAAGGTTATATGCACTTTATTTCGTTTTCACCGTGAAGTGACGTTCGTGATCAGGCCCAGACTTCTTTCACTTATTGGCTGTACATTATGAGAGTAATTCGGGAAACAATTCGAAATTGCTTAAATTCTACTTGAGGAAGCATCGCATCGATAGAAAGCAGAATAACTAACATGTCTCGCTCTAAATATGCTGTGTTTTTTGTCAAAACAATAAGATTTCGCAATGTTCCGCGGCGAAAGCTTCTACTCCCAAACTAGCGTTGGCTGAAAACATTTCATCTTTGGCAGAAATGATTCCATTTCGTGTGCTGGAGGGAGTAGCGCAAATAATGAGCTGTTTTAAAAGCTTAAAAATGGTTTGTATGTATGCGAGCAGACATCTCTTTCTGTTTCCTTTTCTCATTTCATTAGGGATTGTGCAAAAAAAGTCCATACGACGTCAATGTCGAACCAAGGCCGGCTGGAATGCAAAGCGATTTCACACGACCACGCTATCCATATAACTGCCAGTGCTGTTATTGAAAAGCGTGATAATATTACACCTCATCATAACATGAAGTTGGAAAGTGTTTTCTAAGAGGATAAAGAAGAACACGAACCAAAATATTTCTTTCTCTGTCTGGGCCGTGTATTTGGCAAACTATACCAAACACTTTCATATGCTTTTATTTAAATGTGTCTCCTCTTTCGCTCGCTCATATTGGCTCTAGCATATATACAGCTCGGACTCGATTATATATAATCTCAATTTCACTTTCAACGTTAATTTAAGCTTTTTTTCTATTAATGTTAGACATTCATACATTAATGAAAAAATTGTTTTCTTGAGATTCGATTATGTATAGGATTTGAAAATAATTGTTGAAAAAAAATGGTCTACTATATACAGGGTTTTGCAACTTTAAATTCCGAAAGTAAATTGAAGTAAAACACACTTAGAATTCGAATTTCGATGAAACTTTTATTTCAAATTAAAGTTTGGTTTATGCCATTATGTGTGAAATACAACATCATTCAAATGTCCACCTAGGGCTTCCTCGCACACCTTGATCCGGAACAGGTAATTTTCGATGACTTTTCGGCACATATGGGGCGGTATCTCGGTCATAACTTCACGAATGTTGTCTTTCAAATGTTCAAGAGTTTGCGGAGAGTTGGTATAGACACGGTCTTTCGCATAACCCCACAAAAAAAAAGTCTAGCGGGTTCAAATCGCATGATCTGGATGGTCAATTGGTATCACCAAAACGCGAAATTATGCGTCCCTCAAATTTCGTTCGCAATATGGCCATGTTCGGTCGTGTTGTGTGGCACGTGGCGCCGTCCTGCTGAAACCACATGTCATCCGTATCCATATCTTCAATTTGTGGCGAAAAAAAAACGGTTAACATGCGGCCATAGCGCTCACCATTCACAGTTACCGTCTCGCCGTCTTCATTTTCAAAGAAATATGGCCCGATGACTCCACCAGACCATAATGCGCACCAAACAGTGACTTTTGGCGGATGCAATGGCCTCTCAACAATCACGTGTGGACTTCTGAGCCACATATACGGAAATTTTGGGTGTTCACATAGCCACCGAGCTCGAAATGTGCCTCATCGCTGAAGAAAATTTGATGCGAAAATTCAGCATTTTGCTGCTGTTGTTCGTTCACCCAATCGACGTATGCCCGACGCATTCCATGGTCACCACGCTCTAATTTTTGTACCAGTTGGACTTTATATGGATGTAGGTGCAAGTCCAAATGCAAAATTCGCCACAATGATGTGTTTGACAAGCCCAATTGCTGAGCACGCCGTGGAATCGAAACATTCGGGTCATCCTCCACACTGGCAGCAACAGCAGCAATATTTTCGGCCGAACGCACATTACGATGATGCACAGGTTTCACAATATCCGCTACGGATCCAGTTTGTTCGAATTTACGCTCTACATTAGCGATTGTGTGCTCTGTAGGCCGTCCATGACGACCAAAATCCGTCCGTAATGCTCGAAAAACATTTGCCGGTTTTTCATCATTTTTATAGTATAATTTAACAAAATTAACACGTTGTGCGATGCTAAAACGATCCATATTGTAAAATGGCAGACATTCAACTAACGATATGACGTTTTGGTTGACAGCTACGTTAAACGGTTGTCAGCGGAGGGCTGAATACTTTCGGAAGCCCGAAATGGAAAACCCTGTATAATCGAGTCTGACCTGTATTATACAAATGGTATACATGTATTGGGGAGTAGAACATTTTCTGTTATTTTTCAGCTCATTTAATGAAATAAAGCGGGATGCCATAATATGTTCTAAAAATTATCTTTGGGTGTAGAATTCAATTTCTTCATAATATTGCAGGTCTTCAAAGTATGTCTTAATTATTTTTCTAATTGAAATTGAAAAGCAGTCAAAATGATTTGCTTGGGCAATCTAGTGTTAAATGACTCCGATAAATGTACAGTCGCGAATACGGCCGTCAGTTAATCGATTCGCGATTCACACACAACTTCCACGTCACGTTCACGTCACGTTACGTCATGTATTCTCTCATGCAATTCTTATGAAAACATTATCATACATCGGCAATGGCAACCTCGACTTGCAACTTTGACTTGCGACTGGTGTATGTGAATGCTTCCATAATAATTGCATGGGAGAATAATTGACGTAACGTGACGTGAACTTTTTTTTTCTATTATAATGACAAGTGACACTTTTGGTTGGTTCGTCACTGTTACTTCCACTTTTGGAAGAATGTCGGGAATGAGAATTGAACTCATGACCCTTAGCGTGAGAGATATGATTGTTACCACTACGCCAGATTGCCTCCACACGTGACGTGAACGTAACGTGGATGCTGTATGTGAACCGCACTTAAATTTCTCTCTTTCTATTGAACGTACACAGAAGAGCGGTGAAAATATGCTATTTTTTTCTCCCATTCGTAGCCAGAACTATCTTTAATTCCGATTAATTTGATTGTAGTTTTCATGTCATTTGACCGCCAATGATTTGAATGCTTTTCTCTCTTTATGCTGCTTTCGAGCGTAACTGCACACATGCATCCACATTCTCACACATCCATAGACGATTCCTTAAGAATTGCATGACATAATGATTGATGTATCGTGACGTGACGTGATGTGAACGTGACGTGGATGTTGTATGTAGGGGAAGGTTGCCCTAATCCGACCGGTGGCCCTGAACCGACTACCCCTTGGAACTCGGGAATGGCGCTACCTAACGAATTTTTAGTAGTGACAAGCGAAAGGTGTCACTACGCTGACAATTTGGTTGTATGGTGACCTTTTTCCTGCTCTCTTCATTCTAGCGTTTCGGCGCCGTTTTGTGTTCTCAATGCTTAAAAACAGGAAAAGTTAGATTTTTTGTTTCTAGATTGATGATGATGGTCCCACCTCATACCCCTACAATGGTTTGAGCAGGACGATTTATCATTAAGATAATTTTTAAAGTTTAACAAAGCACATCTGGAACCAGTATGCAAAATAAAACGAACTGGTTCTGTTGCAGACATAAATTGATATCATAAGAACATTAAACAAAAGACGGAAACCGAAAAGTAAAGATATAATCCCAAGGCATGTCGAGCAAATTTCCAACCCGGGAAGATCCTTGACTGATCGGGAATCGAACCCGATATCCTCAAGTTTCCACTAGATACTTACACTGAGATCTGCCGCGGTACAGAAAAAAACTCGATATAACCATCTGCTAATACGATAGTTTACAAGTATTCCGTCTGGGCTATCCCTGGTTCGAATCCGGTTTCCACTGAAGACCCTAGAACATTTCATTGTATAACGATTTTCGCCAGTGTTCAAAATCAAGTTATCTATGTCTACCGAAACGCGCGCGTGGCTCAAGCTTTTGTAGACTACTCATTTTTTTTTTTTTTTTTTCAAATCTAACTTACAACAACAATAATGTAACAAAAATCCATCATCATCAATACGAACATGATAGCTTATGCAAACATAGAAACATTGAAACATTTTTACAAGTTCATAACACAGATTTCACATGTGACAGACACAATTCTTTGAACTCAGCTATTGTTGCCGCTCGTTTGATATTTCTGGGCATCGAATTGAAGAATTTTAATCCTTTATACAATAGTGAATTTTGGGACCTGCTAAATAAAAAGTTAGGTGTTCTTGCATCAATCGCGTTTCTTGTATTATATCTATGCAAATCACTTCCTCGTTCAATTCGATCACACAAGTATCGAGGCAGCACGTTTCTACGTTAAACATTCGTGTATATGTCGAAAATTACAAAACTAGGAAATTTAGATTCCTTATGGTCTGCTCTTTAAAACAAGCTGTATAAATTGAATTTACCTGCTACCTGTAGACGTGGCATGCCGTTTATTGAAAAAAGTTAGGGTGAGTCTAAACCAGCGGTACTCAACCTTTTTTTCAGATGGGCCACAAACACGTGGTAGTTATGGTGTCGCGGGCCGCTTGTGTCTAAGACACGATCGCATTGTTAACGTAGGAATTATGAATGCCGAAAAACAAACATTACAGCAATTCAAGAATGAAACTTTTTAGCACAAATATTTGGTAGCACTGAGGGCCGTTGAATGAATGCTCTCAGTGAGGGAGAGGTTTCATTGTTTGCGAATGTTTCGCAAACTTCCAGTTTCCACAAAAGAACACAGCACTCACTGCTGAAAATAGCTTTTTCACACCCGGCTTCAAATGCGTTGCACTTTGATGACATTTTAAACCCTGAAACAATGCTCGATATCACAAAACATTAATTGATCGATCGGAATGTCACCATTAAATCATTCACGATTTATTAGTCATCTTGCTAGTGACCATTTGGCAGGGACAGCGACAGCATTCCAAATGGTCTTTGTCAAGGCCGAATGTTTTATTTAGTTTTCCAAATTGGCCTTTTTTAAGGCTAGAGGCGTATTAACTGAGGAAGTCTGAGAATCTGAGAGAGCCTCTATAATTCAAAACATCATCATCATTACACCAATAAATCCGAACACGCTTCCAAATTTACAGAATCTCTCTTCCACCATAAATTCAACAATTTGTACGTGTGATTCAACTATACGCAATAATCTCCACATATCTGTATGAAAACTCGCACCATGTTGGTTTTCATACCGTTATGTGAAGATTGGTTATATTTTTAATATTTTTTATGCTTAACTTGTGCAAGCTCTTCACGTTCGTTCAACATGGTAGCAATACAGAAACTGAAACCAGCCAGGGTAAGCACGATATTTATACTACTTTCACGGCCATCCGACGACATGCATCATCTACTGAGTTCTTATGATTTCACCAAAACTTCGAAATTTTCAACTAGCACTCCTGTACAGATGCAAGAATGATGTGGTGCAAAAATAAAGAAACTCTCCACCAGACGGCGTGAAAATCAACACAGTGTCTCCACCGAACATACATCACTATGTGGATACCAGTCTTTCATTTGTCCTTTCTATCGAACAAATCAGCTTTGTCTGAAATCAGTATTGAGAAAGACTGCGGTCTGCAAGTTCGAATTATAGAGGCTTTAAAACTTCAATTTATTCAGCTTTAACTTTGAAAAAAAGCCTATTTGGAAAACCAAACTAAACTCAGAATCATGAATGTTATGAAATAGCTTTTTTATACTCGATAAATTAAAAAACGCTACATTTTCTATTTCTATTTCATAAAACCGTGTTCTGTTTTCTGATTTTTCGCCATTACTGAAAGATATAGCCCTACGTAAAAAAATAGGTGATGATTTCATAGGTTTTCGTTATTGTTACACATTAAAAACAGTTAAAAAAAAGCCTGCCGGGCCACAGGTTGAGTATAGCTGGTCTGAACCGACCCTTTGTTTTTGCTGTGTCTGGGCGATTGTGTTTGCGTGTTGACCGTGGAACAGTGTTCGTTGAACGTTGAGTATTGTCATTGCATTTGTTTCTGTTTTCATTTTCCTTTCCTGATTCCGTTTCGTTTGCAAAATGGCATCGGAATACGATATTCGACTTCCGCTGCAAGAGCACTTTTACCCAATACGCACAGCGTAAGGGGTATCCACCATTGTTGATCATTAAGAGCCATTATCAGCAAATCGGAAGTCAACACAATATTATATTCGTTTTCCGCTCGTCAGTTATTTTCATCCATTACCTATTTAATTGGGAATGTATGGCATTTCCATGCAATTGGGAGAAGAGTCGCTGCAAAAAGTACATGTCCGGTTCAGGATCATGGGGAGGTCGGTTTAGGACCACAATTTTTGAAGGTGTCGAAAAATGGAACTTCAAATTTGGCCTCTGTTTAACCCTTTTTTAGCGCTCATGAACCACATCGACCAATATAAAACATAGTTTAAGAGTTACGACCACTAATTTGACAACCTTGAAAGGGATCCAATGTTTATAAAATTTGTCAGGTGGTTTTTGGCGAGATCAGGATCAATGTTCACTGAAAAACAACTTACAAAAAATTCTACGATCAAAAAAATCGGAAAGATCGAAAATAAAAAATCGATTTTCGCGATTATTTTAGAGCACAAAAAATCGATCCAAAAAATCTAAATTAGTAGAATAAAAGATCGATCTTTTAAATATCGATCCATGATCGTTCAATCCTAATGGAGACCCTGTCTGGGTTACCACTCTGAAGACAATAAATAGAAAAAAGTTACAGGAGGGTTGTGTCCGAGACATGACCGCATAGTTGATGTAGAATTCCGTTAGATTATCTGTTACATACTGATTTTGGATATGTTTGAAGTATTACATTGTTAAACTCTTCGATAGTGATTTGGTAGCCCTGAAAAGGGCCGTTTTGTCTGGTTGTTAGGTATTGTTTGTTCACTCCACCAATGTCCATAACCGAGTGATAATTACAGAAAGATGGTGATTAGTCATTTGATGGTGCGTATCACGTTAGAAGATGCCTAAGTGGAATGAGATACGATGAAACCCGCCCTCTGTGGACGAGTTGGCTCCTGTGTTATGTATGGATTAAATAAAGAAAAAAACTCATCAATGTAATATAAGATAATTATAATTATCGAACACAATCATCAAGTTTTGTCCCCAGAAAAAAGTGTTATTTTATTATAGAGAAAATATATTTGAAATGGAAAAAATAATTTTATTTATAACTTTTACTTTCTGAGTGTTTACTCAACCAATTCCCTTTTTCGATTTAAACCCAATGGAACACGATACTACATTCCTCAATGCCAATTTCAATCGGACATTAATATCGGTCATTGACATGAAATTTCACGAAGCAACCAACATAAAAGTTCCACATTTAAATTTTATTTATATTCTATCAAGTATAATTTGAAATATCATTCTTCAATTAATTCATCGAAAGATTCTTATTGGAACGAAAATAAAAAAAACACTCATTCATCGCATCATTCGCCAGCACGTATGCAATCAGCAATGCCCACGATAGTTACAATGAGCACTATCCATTTGTGCGCGTCGTTAGTTAAACTATCGAGCACGAGGGTATTTACATGCTGATTTTCCCCAGACACCTTGGATTTGAAATCTCTGTTAGGGAATACATGTCGGTGGGAACAAAGGCTCCCCCTACTTTCATGTATTTGCAATGCCGATTTCCCCCAGGCAGCTTCGGTGGGAACAAAAGTTCCCTCTACTTTGATGTGCCGATTTCTCCGTATCTTCAATTTCGACCAATCAGAACGAGGTATTTCCGTTTGGAGATTTTTTGATTGTTTACTAGTTGGTTTCATATGATATCTTATTTTATCAATTGTGATGAATTGTTATGGAGTGCTCAGATCGATTGAAGCAAATATCTCGTAAATCCATCAGGAAATAACTGACCAATAATTTTAAGTACAGTAAGAGCCGTCGCATGTTTCGTCAATTTCGACCAATCAGAAGTGGGTATTTCCGTTAGGATAGGGGTTGAGATTTTCCAATTATTCGATAGTTAATTTCATGACATATATTATTTTATTCAATGTAAAATATTGTTATGGAGTGCCGAAATTGATTGACGCAAAAAACTCATCAATCCGTCACGCTATGACTGAGCAATAAGCGTTTGAAATTGGACAATTTTCACGATGTGCTCGATTTTCGATTTTCAATTTATGCCCCAATATGTTCCCGAAAGACGTAATCCTACGTCAAAAAAATCATAAAATATCAAGTGTAATTAATAATTATTAATACAAGTTTCACATTTCAATACTTTCCACTTAAATATTAGTCATTCTTATAACCAATCACATAACACAACTCATACAGTATCTTGTCGACCCCTGGGAAACTGATATCACCCCAAGGGGTCGATATCGACCACTTTGAGAAACACTGCTAAAAATGAGAGAGCATTAGTGGAATACTGAGAACAATGAGTCGTTTGCCCTGTGGTAACAATAGAAGCATACGCCTCAAACGGCGAATCAACATGCATACTAATTCGGACACGAATGTCGCCGAATTGTGCAAGTTGCAAGAATATCGATAAAACTCCTGAGCACATGGTATTTGCATGTCCATCTTTTGAAGCACAGCGATGTTTTTTTTTCCTTACATAAAATGTGTACTTACACAAGCATAACAAAGATTTACCCTATGAAACACTGTGAGTATATTCCCACTTTTCCGTTGTTTTTTGAAGACTGTTCTATTGTTACTTAATACGATTCCTACCAAGAGCGATGGAAAAAAAACATTTATCTTGTTTGAACGAAGATTCTAGATTCAGAAGACAAGACGCGTAGCGTGTTGTCTCTTTAGTAGGGACCAATCAAAAAGGGGGAAAACTAGGGAAGCGATGAAGTGAGAAAACATGTTTTGTTCGACTATAAATATGCAAGGATGCGTGGGTCGCTTATCGCTCGGTGTATAGGTAATATAATATAATACGGCGGCCCTTGGGGTAATCTCTCTCAAGTCCAAGGCTTGTTGTCAATCAGCATATTGCCGTTTTGAATAAATTTTATTTGTATGTGTAACGAAGCCTAGAGACAACGTTCTTATGGATGGATTTAAACGAGCGATTCTGAAACCTGGAACTGACACATCCCCTCCCACAATTCCTTCTCGTTCGCGATTCTAAAGGTTCATTCTTGTCTTCAAAATTCAACCGTCCGGTCCAAAAGGTCCATCTGAAGTGTTCTTCCGCTACAGGCATTTCTCTCTGGGAGTTAGCGGACTTCGATGAAGGTGATGTATCCTATTTTGCCGTTGTGAGTGAAACATAATACAGTGGAATCTAACAGCATCCCATGCTTTTCTGGTTCCCGATCTAAATCATGAGAAATCCTGTGCTACTCTCGTGTATCTCACCAATTCAGTTACAGTTACAGTTGCAAACGTGATATTTGATACACACAGATTGTAAGTGATTGTAAGAGCATAAACGCTTGTTTTGAATAATTGAGGATCTCATTAAGCAATCCTCGTACAAAGTTTAATCCGAAAACAGTTGAAAATTCAACACCACACTAGCCCGTCGCACATGTTCATGTCAGCAAGACAATTGCCACTTGATTAAAATTCCGTTAAAGGATCTATTCTTTACTTCCTCCCCGTTACAAATCATCAACAAAAAAAATCAAAATCTCTAAAATTTCTTGTGTTGCGCAGATTAAAGCTTTGACGCGAACCCAGCTTCCCCGTGGAAATGTCATCCAACGATCACACATTCATCAGAATAAACTAAGCACTTGATGTATTCTCATCGCAGAACAACAAATTGGATAAACTATCCGTCCTCAGTGACACGCTGCCGGCACGCCGTTTCGGTTTTTCCGCTAACACTATCGCCTCGTAATTCAGCGTTGGACTTCCCACGTACACGTTGCTTTGAGCTAAATTGGCCTCAACGTCTATCACAAAAACGGCGATTGCAGAGTGAAGATGCGCTGAGATGAGTTGAAATGGTTCATGTGAATTCACACCATCAATCGAAACGCAAGTAATCGCGCGAGGGTCACTAACCTTTAGAGCCGAGAGCCGGTGGTGGAATGGCAACGATCCGCTGAGCGATCGATCCGTTTACTCCTTTCAGGTACGATCTGAAGGTGCACAGGTAAAGCTGGAAGGAATGTTCATCATTGGGATGATTATGAAATGATCACGGATAAAACTTACCAACAAACAGAGACAACAGAGCGCGAGGGGCCATATCAGGGCGGGGTGCATCGTAATCGAACCTCTTGCAGGCAGTACTCGATCGTGACTGCGTCGCGGGCCATCCCAAGAAGTGTTATTGTGTGTCTCGATTACGAAATTGTTCTTAAAATTGTTCGACGATAAGAATTATCGCGTTTCTCAATGGATTTGAAAGCGTGTTGTGGCGTGCGGCGAGATCAGGCGGTGCGTACTTAGTTACGGCTCAAATGTTGAAGTTTTGTTTTATTGCTATTCTTTTCAAGATGAGGTAGCCAGATGAACATACAAATTTATTCAATTAAACGCGTGTTGAACACGATAGTGTGGAAGACGGTATTCAACGTCGCGTCAGGCACCGAATTATTTTACGAATATTAAAAAAACACTTCCTCAAACAGAGCACTTGGTTTGAGATAAACCTAATAACTGCTATATTGTACAACGAATGAAAGAAGAAGAATAATTAATCAAAATGCCTAAGAAAACACTGATTTTATTTACTTTTGTTACCTAATTCGACTAATTTAAATGTTTTACAAATGTACCCAGTCGCAACATTTCTTATGTTTCAAACCACAGAAACGTTCTTATAACGTACTTTTTGAATTGAAACAAATTTTGAATTAAAACAAACAATTTTCATTTCAATTACTTTGCCAAAGTTTAGATATCGTTTATGCGTAAAAGGATTTTTTTTTCAACAAGCATGATCCTCCATCACCTCCTATCATTCATGTTGTTCGCCCAATCTGCAATCGTGTGCACTTCCAACACCGGTACTCCAGGTTCGGCCTTGTACCCAGTATAGCCTACGTTCTATCAGTGAAATCACGTCTGCTGCCAACAAAGAAATATGAGCTTGAGCTTGAGCTTGGGTAGACTGTACAGTTAGTTGCTCTCCGTGATTGACCTGAACCAACCAAATTGCACAAAGAGCACACAGAATGACGCTTGGGACTAGCAAATCATTCTCGTTGTGCAATTTTCGGCGATTCGAGCATTAAATGGTCAATAAAGACGCCGATCACGTCCTTACAGTCACCAGGGGAGGGAAAGGAATGTTAGTATGATATTCGCCGCCCGAAGGCCAGAAGGGTCGCCTCTATAGCGTGGTTCCCTAGCGTTTATCATGGAAGGGATAGTTGTTAGTGGGAATGGTTAAGAAAAATCAGGATTCACTGCGGTAAGTGATGTGATTCCAACTATTCGGCAAAATTAGATTTGAAGAAAATATACATTCTTATCGGACCGGTCATGCATTTCGTTATTCATCGTGTGAAAAATTTCTCTATTGAAAGAAAAATTTTAACGCTTTCGCGTGAGTTCTGTTACAATACTAAAAAATTTATTCAAAAGTTTCACAATATATACATGGTTCCTTAAACTAAGATTGACGAGGAACATCTCCTCTCTCTCTCTTGAAAACCGATAACATATCGGTTTCGTTTAGATCATCTACCTTCCTTGTCCCTTCTTCTAGCGTATGGTAACGTGCAGTCTGAGACGGCTGCACTACCCTAAGAAAATACCTTAAGTTTATAGCACCTCGTCGGTGCGCCTATCTTATTCTTGGATTTCCCCTTTCCATCCTTCGCTCTAAATAACATCCTTTTATTTTATTACACCCTGCTGGTGTATCTGGCTGAGCGCAGCTAGGGATGGAAAAGGGTAATAAAAATGCATCCTAAATGATGCATGCATTAAATTGTTTACCGGACGCTATTTAAATATTCGTCCATTCTGAATTTATGACCGGCAATAATTTCGAACTACAAGCGTTTTCTAGCCTAACAAAACACTTGAGCTCTTACATCTTTTAATTGCCTTACATTGGTCCTTTCTAAACGTTTCTATACCTCGCTTGGAGGTCTTTTCTAAATATAATCTCAAATAGTGCTTATCTTATGGATCTCTAACTCGATTCGCGATAAGCCTCAGCTGTCCGTAACATTCCGGACTCCGTAAATCTACTACATAGATTTACCAAATTCTTCAGTATTATCATTCTTTTCTACATTTTAATTTAAATTTTTGATAGTCGTTCTACATGTTCTAAATCATATACATTTGCTTGAACATATTTCCATCTGTAGCTGTATCGCTTTATTCTGTGTTTTATTGTGTGATTTGATTTCACTCACATTATTATCTTTTCCTTACACTTACACTTACAAGTTTATACTAGAAAACATAACTTATTATTTGTTTTATTAATAATAGTATTTTTTGTTTCATTTTTATTCTGCATACAGTTATGCAAACTAATCGTAAACATTCGTAAATTTCGAATAATTGCTCTCACTAGTAATTTGATATAACCGTTAATTATATAAACTAACTTCAAGTTTCTTTTTGGAAAATTATTCATTGAGGTTCAGTGTTATATAATATTTTCCATTAAAGGAAATGCAAATTACATTTTCTTTTCTCTTATAAGATTTTCTTTCATCAAACACAACGTTCTATTTTAATGCTAAGTTATCTCGTTGCCAAGAAAGGAATCTTGAATCCAACATCCCTTTGCTAGTTGTCTTGTTACATTGCTGATATTGTTTTTCTCAAAACATCCTTTTGAAATAATTAGTCAATGTGCTAATCTTTTGGTAGTACAATTACCGTTCCTTCAGCAAGTATTAACATTAAAGTTTGTCTCTGAATACTAAATCCAATTTTAAAGCCTCAGTTCTCATGTAACTGTTCCGACTAATCATATAATACGACTGATCGTAGCTCACATAAACTTTTTCAAGTCGTTTTCTTTATGCATGCAACTCATGCTCTCATAGTGTGATATACTTTGAAATACATTTAAAAATTTCATTCAATTTTTTTTTCCTGTTACTTGTATTCAAATAACTCATAATGTCATCTACATTGTATAGTTAACCATCTCCAATCTTTCCCTCAGTTAAGACTGGAAGCTATGCTTTTAATATTCATTTGAATAATGCATTGATCATATTCTCAGCAACTCACATGCTGAGCTTCGCAAACCACTTGTTTAAAAAATCTTTCTTCAGCATCTCACATGCTGTATTTCATCAACCGACTTACTGGTGATGTTGTTACTCTCAGCAATCCACTTGCTGAGTTTTAAGCAATTCACTTGCTTAAAAAAGAAACTTTTGGTTTTGACCCCTTCAGCAAATCACTTGCTGAAGGTTAAGCAATCCACTTGCTAACAAATCAGTCTTCCAAATTCTTCATAGCTGTATTTTTAATTTTTTCTACCATCAACTAATTTACAGTTGATATCGCTCCTTTCAGCAATTCACTTACTGAGCTTTGAGCCAATCATTCGTATAGAAACTGGCTTCAGCATATCACTTGCTGCGCCATAATTTTTTCTTTAGTGGTCAATGTATATTTTTCAGCAGAATACTTGCTATACTTTTAACCCATCAGAGTAATGTTTTGAGCATTCCAAATGCTTGACGCTTGACCAGACAGTCTCTTCTTTTTTGCTCTAATTGATATTTTGGACCTTACAAGTTATCATTTTATTGGGTCCATTTTATAACGAAACAATTGTATCTTAAATTGTATTAAAGTCTTTCAGCAGCTCACTTGCTGAACTTCAAGCAAATCATTTGCCTAAAAATATTTTCTAATTAATTCAGTTAACAGTTTTGTTAAATTTCCATTTTAAGATTTTCGTCTTTATATTTTATCAAGCTTAAGATTTTCTATACTTTATATAGATATAAAGAATATCAACATATTACAAACATTGAAAAACAAACTTTCCAACCTCTATATTAGAGAGTTTATAGTTTTGATCTACGGTAATAATTTCCCTATCTGGGCCATAATTTTGCAAATTGCGGAAACATATAATGAAAGAATCCGAACTCATATCTTGCGCTAACTCAAGATGTATTGCTCTCGTTGTCATACAGGTAAATAGACGCCCCTAATACTTAGGAAACAGTCTTCTAAAGATTTGAAAGTTATTCAGAGCCATAATTTTTTAATTATAAGTAGTCCTATTTTATACGAATCTATGGCTTTTAACTATAACGATCGCATTATTTTATATGTGTTGCCCTATGACTAAATATTGTCAACAGGTCACAAATTTTGCAAAATAGAATATTCATCATATTTCGTTAATGATGGTACAATAGTGTAACTCGCGGTTACAGAGTGGAAGTCGTTTTTGATACGACGTCGAGGATACTGGTAATCTGGGGTACAGTATTTATCGAGATTTCCAATACTATAATTATCGACTGAATATGATTTTCTATTGTGGGAATTATTTCTCCTTGGAAGAAATGAAGATTCATTTATAAACAATTCCTTTGGTGTTATTTCTGGCGCTACCTTCCTCGGAGGCTCAATAACACAAATCTCTATATTTGTTGAGTTTTCAAATTGTATGTTAGCATCTTGTGATGAATCATCCATCTTGATGATAACACTTTTGGTTTTACATTGGCTCCCAATTTTTGGGATGAACTTTGCACTTCTAAGGAATTTTTTAAAACCTTCACGCCAGGCTTTCGTCTTCAAATAAAATTTTGCTAATATTTTTGTTCTATTTCTGAGGACTACTTCCTCTACTGCTACAGGTGGTTCTATTTCTTCAAACCGTTTTTCAGTTGGGTATTTTATTTTCTGTTCAACAATCAGTGTTGCAACAGAATTCTTAATTAATCCAGTAGCTGGCCTTTCCCATTCTGGATCTTGAAGGTTGATAGATAGTTTTTCTATCTTAAAATTTTTAGCGTTTCCATTATTGGAATCCGCTATTTCTTTATTTGCAGATATCTCATCCGCCCTGACTTCATGCATCACGCATGGTTTTTTCTTTTCCGCCATAATTCCTCTTTCTGTGGAGGTTTTCGTATTTTCTTCTATCACAGCCCATACATCTGTGATGATACCCGTTTTGCCTATTGCGGGCAAACTATTCTCATAATCAGATTCGCGTTTTGCGACTGATATGGTTTTAAATGGCTCTTTCCTCACTGGGAATGAGCAGCCATCTTCACCGCTCTGAGGACTAACATCTCCTAGTTTTTCATTCATTTCAACTTGTATCACTTCAAGTTTGTCTTCATCATCTGAATCTTCTGACTCAGATGAATTGTCATTTTTCCTCCTCATATACCTAGCCAACTTAGGGTTCCACGGAGGAGGTGCAATTAATCTGGTTACTTTAGATGATTCAAATACTTTGTCATCTGAATCATTACCTTTCCTCCTGCAATCAACTAGATCAGGATTCCAAGGAGGAGGCATTTTTAATTGATGGCATTCCTCTGAGTTTCTAAACTCAGATTCAGAATTGCCATTTACTCGCCTATGCAATTCACTAATTACCCTAAATGGAGGCGGCTTGGTTGGCATATCCTCCTTATAATAATTTCCCCACCCACTAGGATATATGCTAGTAGCGAGTATTCCTATTAAGTCACTTATTCGCACTTTCTTCGAATAATTATATTCTAGATCTGTGCATTTGACACAGATCCACCGATCACCCGTTAGAGGGGCTTGCTTTAGATTAGTGCAACTCAAGTGGAACCATCGCTCACACTCGCAACAATAAATCATCTGTTCCTCATCAGACTCGTGACATAGGTGACAGTGACCCTTCACATTACGTGTGAAGTATTTAGTGGTAATCATCTTGTATGTGTTTTCCATATTCCTACTAATTTTATTGTTTATATTTTAATGTTGGCTCACTTGACCGTACGAATTTATTCCTTTATCATTTCTTTGCTCTCTTGGCCCCTATTTTAAAAACTCCCATGGTTGCTATCGCAACCCCTATAATTCTTAATATAGATTAATTCTATACCTGTTTTTCGATTAACTCATCTGGTGCTGGGATACTACTGCTGCTGCTGGTGCCGACTGGTTCTTGAGTGGTCCAAACCTTCTGGCTCGGATTGTTCTTGTCACTTCTGATAGTGCCAATGCTGGTGCTGCTGCATCTAATGCCACCGCTTGCTTCTGGTTCCGCTGGTTGACAGTTCCTGGTATCTCTAGCGATGGTCTCTCCGATTGTGCCGAGGATACTGCTGCTACCTCTTGCTTCTAACTCCACGACCACGTGCTGCTGCGGCAGTTGGTCATATTTATAATAACTGCCTTCTGGTACTTGAATTAACATATATTTATGTGTGTATATAGCATCCACTGCTTTAGTAAAGTTCGCGAAACGAATACACTCTTTAGGCATCCACTGCCTTAGGAAAGTTCGCGAAAAGAATACACTCTTTAGGCATCCACTGCCTTAGGAAAGTTCGCGAAAATAATACACTCTTTAGGCATCCACTGCCTTAGGAAAGTTCGCGAAAATAATACACTCTTTAGGCATCCACTGCCTTAGGAAAGTTCGCGAAAATAATACACTCTTTAGGCATCCACTGCCTTAGGAAAATTCGCGAAAATAATAAACTCTTTAGGCATCCACTGCCTTAGGAAAGTTCGCGAAAATAATACACTCTTTAGGCATCCACTGCCTTAGGAAAGTTCGCGAAAATAATACACTTTTTAGGCATCCACTGCCTTTTGATAAAATTCACGAAAGAAATGCACTTTTTAGGCATCCACTGCCTTTGAGAATTCACAAATTCACACTTCTCGCATTCACTGCTGAGAAGATTTCACGAACATCACCTCTGGCATCCACTGCCGAGAAGAGTTCGCAAATTAACACATTTTGTACTTAAATAAAAGGAAAAACTTGCTCCTCTCTGGAGCCACCATGAAAAATTTCTCTATTGAAAGAAAAATTTTAACGCTTTCGCGTGAGTTCTGTTACAATACTAAAACATTTATTCAAAAGTTTCACAATATATACATGGTTCCTTAAACTAAGATTGACGAGGAACATCTCCTCTCTCTCTCTTGAAAACCGATAACATATCGGTTTCGTTTAGATCATCTACCTTCCTTGTCCCTTCTTCTAGCGTATGGTAACGTGCAGTCTGAGACGGCTGCACTACCCTAAGAAAATACCTTAAGTTTATAGCACCTCGTCGGTGCGCCTATCTTATTCTTGGATTTCCCCTTTCCATCCTTCGCTCTAAATAACATCCTTTTATTTTATTACACCCTGCTGGTGTATCTGGCTGAGCGCAGCTAGGGATGGAAAAGGGTAATAAAAATGCATCCTAAATGATGCATGCATTAAATTGTTTACCGGACGCTATTTAAATATTCGTCCATTCTGAATTTATGACCGGCAATAATTTCGAACTACAAGCGTTTTCTAGCCTAACAAAACACTTGAGCTCTTACATCTTTTAATTGCCTTACATTGGTCCTTTCTAAACGTTTCTATACCTCGCTTGGAGGTCTTTTCTAAATATAATCTCAAATAGTGCTTATCTTATGGATCTCTAACTCGATTCGCGATAAGCCTCAGCTGTCCGTAACATCGTGCGTAGTTATATATTTTTCCTGACCTGAGAAGGTCATAGGAAACTCCTTTAAAAACTCTCAATCTATATATTTTTATTCAATCGCAGAGACCAAGACTATTTTTGGCAACCTGAGAAGATCGCTAGGAAGACCGAGGAAATTCATTTAAACTCGCTAAAACTGACTATGTATTTCGATGTTCGTCACTTGTACTATCTTTCAAAATAGTATTCAATCGCGACAACCGAGATTTTTTTTTAAACCTAAGAAAGTCTTCGAGACACCCCACGGTAGTTGAATCGAGGGCCCCACTCTACTCTAACGGCAGAAAAACCGGCATTTATTCGGTAGTGATTTTGTTCTACATTTTACACTGATCTCGAAGTTCCGAAGAATTTGCTTGCGTTCATGCGTTCACCTTAACACCTGGTGATGAGACCCCTTGTGCATCGTCAATCATAGTAACCCATGAGTTTTCAAACAAAATTTGACAGCACTATCAGTTGAACTGCGGAAGTTATGGCGAAAACAGTGAAGAAACCATGATTAGTGCATGCTGGGAGCCCCATTTACATCGTCAAGTACTTTGAGTCCGCCGAATACGCCCGTTCCGGTGTCTACAATATTCTTACACTTCTGAAGAAGAATGAGAACATTGAACGGAAGCCTCGTTCTGGTCGGCCTACTATGCTACGCGATCGTAAACTGCAGCTGAAGCTAAAGCAGAATACGGAGGGAAAAGCTGCTAAGTCGTTTCCGGATCAGGGCCGGGAGGTAGGAGCAACGGAATAGACAGCACGAACAGCACGAACGAACGTGACGAATTATAGAGGTTTTAAACTTTTCTTCGTACGGACTACGCAAAGCGAATGATTCATATTCAGCTAATGTAGCAGATCCTGATTTTTAAGTCTCAGAGAGTGCAAACTATATGGTTATTTAGTCCGATAGAGGATAAGGGAAGGGTAGTCAGATTATATTTCCTATTCGTTGCTCTCCGCAAATGGTGATCGAATGATGACGTTATTTTTCTTGTATCATTTATTGCTTTGCACTCGTCTGTGCAATGGGTTTCACTATGATAGAACGGGACGATATATGTGGTTCAAACTTGTATGCAGGCTTCGAAAATGATGTGCGATATTTAGTACAGCTTGAATATGTAAACAACACTCTTCGTTACTCTCTTGGTTTTATCACTCAGTGCAACACAAGTGATTACTGTCATTCATACAAGTATCTGAATGATCCACTCATATGTGGTTATATGTTCGTGAGAGGTTACTTGCATGACACATTGTGTATCATTTGACATTGATCGAAATCCAAACACTGACTACCATAATTGGTACAATTTTACATCCACATGCCAATTGGCGATCTAACGTACATACTAGAAATAAGATTTAGAGACATAGTTTTATTTAAAAATTATTATTGAAGTATTATTTGAATCCTATTAACACTTTTTCTATGTGACACCGACTATTACCATAATGGGTACATTTATTACGAAACTCCAGGAACCCTGGGTACATGGAAGTTGCATTTTCAAACATGTTTTTTATATAATTTGGTCAATTAATCATCGAATTATCAGTGAGAATCTTCAAAAACAGAGTTCAAACTGCTAGAAAAAGTATATTTTTGTATACTTTTGAACTAAAATAGAGTATTTGTTCGCCAATTTTGGAGAACATTCCTGGAGACATTCCTCTTCTTGAATGGCGTTAACGTTCCCTGTGGATCTTTTGCCGTCTCAACGTAAGCATTAACTAGCGTCATTTATTAATACTTAGTTGAGATTTCTTAAGCTAAATAACACGCCTTGAATGTATTCCGAGGGGCTAGCTCTAGAATACGCGTCACCACAGTGCAAGTCGAAGGAAATTTCTTTGACGAAAAACCCCTCGGCCAGAACGGGAGTCGAACCCGAACACCTGGCATGATAATGTGAGACGCTAACCACTCGGCCACTGGTGCACAAGTTGATGACATATGTCCTCCATAATTGGTACACTTACCCTACTTGTAATTTTTCGGTATAGATTTTGTTTACGCTTGAAAAAAAAATCGCTCAGTCAGAGCATTTGAGCCTGGCATGCACTATTTAAATTCTGCCATTTTCTTCAAATAACCGAATGAAATATTTGAAAATTCGAAGCCATTTTTCAACTTTTTTAGTGTTAACGTATGCATTAAAAAATGACCACTGCCAGCTCCACCCGAAGCGAAGAAGATGGACATTCTTAGGCACTTTGCGTCCACCGGATGTAGCCAATTTGGTATTTTCAACATCCTCTTCCTGTCGCTTCTTAAACCGGGAGATCGAAACAACCGACTAAACGATGGAGAAAAATCTGGCCACAACGAACATATTTATGCGGAAGCGTCAGATGAGGTCAGATGAAGTAGCTGGAGGTGTTAGTGAAAAACTTCTTTCCGGCGGAGGGCTATGTCGTGCTCATAATGAATGACGAAACCTACGCTAGAATTCAACGAATAGCATTGGACCGGATTCTTTACGTTTCCCACAAAAAAAAAAGCATTGACGTCAAATATAATATATATTCCACACCAAAATCTCGAATAAGGTCCTTCTCCGGCTGACGATCGGCGAGAAGGGAATGTCCAAGCCGCTCTTCTTTCGAATTTTGCGGTGAATGAAGAGATATAAAGTACGAAGTGCCTGCCGGAAGTTGCCGCCTTCATAAAGAGGTATCACGGAACGGTGATGTGGTCTTTAGGCCAAACCTGGCAGCTGCTCACCATGCCAAGAGATCACTGGAGGAGATGGATCGGCTGAAGATAAACATAGTAGCGAAAATCGCAAACCAACCTTATCCCCCAGGTGCGAAAGATAAAAAAAATTTGGCCGAATTTCAAACGGAAATTTCCTCCAATAATTTCATGGTCAAAACGGGGAGACAGCCGCCAAAGCCGCGAAAAGGTAAATGAACATGCGGATATCCATTTTTTCATCGCCCATGGTTGAGATTCCAACCGTAAGGCCACCCGGCACTTCATTTACGATACATCTTCAAACATCTCTGCCTCTTCCTGTTCAGCATCCACTAGTTCTTCCGGCTTATTTAAAAGGTTGAACCCCGACCGAGTTAGAGGACCGAGAATTAATTTTTCGTCTGACTCACGTCAGTCCCTGCAGACCAATAGGGCACTTTTATAAAAATCATTTTCCAATTTTGTTGCTGTCTTTCCCAGTTGACACTCTCTAAACAAAAAGTATACTTTCGGTGCGATGAAACTGGCTCAACGTGTTAATCTTCGGATTCATTGGAAGCGTTCTTGAACAGTCTGCCAAATAAATGTTTTTTGAGGTCCATCCGTTTCAGAAAATCAACATGATCAAAAAGTATTATTGAAATATATTGATATCGCAGGACATTTTCGCTTTTTTTGCCAAACGCGAGACGTTTCGCAGGACGTAATCTAGCGCGAGACACTTTGTCGAAATGCGGGACAAGCGTTGGGCATCTCTGTGACGTCATTGTGCCGAATTTTGCGAAAAGATCTTGGCCTACATCCTTATAAGATTAAATTGATGCAAGAACTGTAGTCGCTTGACCACCAGAAGCGTCGTATGTTCGTGAATTAGACTGAGCAACAACTTGAAAATGATCTGGATGTTCATCGAAAAATCATCTCCAGCGATGAGGCTCACTTCTTGCTGAATGACTTCGTCAATAAGCAAAATATGCGTTATTGGTCAGGCAGCAATCCACACGTACTCCATGAGTCACCATTGCATCCCGAAAAAAATACGGGTTGGTGCGGTTTATGGTCCGGCGGCGTCATTGGGCCGTACTTCTTCCCTGATGATCAAGACCGGCACGTTACTGTGAATGGGAATCGCTACCGATAACCGAATATTTTGGGCCCGAATTGGATGATATGGACTTGTACAATATGTGGTTTCAACAGGACGGCACTACAAGCCACACAGCAAATTTAACAATCGATTTATTGAAAACCAAGTTTGATGATCGTGTTTTCTCACGAAATGGCCCAGTCAATTGGCCGTCGTGCGTCGTGGTCGTGCGATTTGACGCCGTTAGATTATTTCTTGTGGGGCTACGTCAAGTCTATGGTCTATGCCAACAAGTCAGCGACGATTGATGATCGTATGAATATCGAACGTGAAATTGCAGTATCCGATTTATGCTTGAAAACCGTCGAAAATTGGGTACAGCGTTTGGACTTCTGCAAGCGTGCCTGTGGTGGCCATGCAAAAGAAATCGAGTTCCATACATAATAGCATAATGGAAAATGTACCTTCACATGAATAAAGAATTTCATTGATATCCAAAATCGTTTTTGTTTTATTTTAAAAAAAACTGTTGCAGCGCTCTTTCTGGAAAACTCGATACTACAGGTGAGCTTTTTTTTATATCGTACACAAATATAACTCACATACCGTTTTGTCTCAAATTCCGAACACTTAAGCTCCGGTTGCCATTAAACAGTGTCTCATTACTCAAAATGGTACTTTATCGCGAAATTAATTTGATTTTTGGATACAATAGAGCTTTCTTTTTCATTTGACTTAAAAAAAAAGATTCACAAATATATTTTCATGGTGAAATGATAATTACATTAATCACATTTGTCTTAAATTCCGAACAGCCAAAATGCATTTGTTTAAAAAATTCATAACTTTTGAACTACTGGACCGATTCAGATGATCGATATATCAAATTAAAGCGAATAAGCTAGTGTTTTGTGGGAAAATATTTTACTCGGAGAAAATTTGATTTGGTTTACGTAATTATCGATTGTGTTCGTTTTTTCTGGTTTACTGGTTTCGGAACCAATGGCGCTAGATATTTTTATATTTTTTTCTTCAAAGCTTAGGAGTTTCTACATAACATATCCAAAAATCAGAGGTGTGTTTTTTTATCGTTTTTGAATTATTATTTTTTGTTCTTCGTTCAATATTCCTATGCGACTAGACGAGATCTATATGAAAAGGATTTCATTATTTGCAAATTGAATATTTTTTCAAAGAAGACTAGCATTTAATAAGTCGATTATCCAAATCTGTTAGGTAGTTCAAAAGTTATGAATTTTTGAAAAACGTCATTTTTGGAAAAAAAGGGAAACATGAGTTTTAGACCAACGATTAAATTTGAACAATTTTAATTTAAGAACAAAATACAACACATTTCTGATTCTTGGATATTATAACCCTTCGCCTACTGCTCAGTGGGAACTAGGATCTACAGGGTCGTAAATAAGAACAAAGGTACATCACTCACACTTATCCATATTATTCTGTCAGATGTAATTCACATAGGATCTGGCAACAATCCTGAACCGAACAAGGAGGTTGAAACTGCGAGCGGATTAAGGTTTCTAATGCTCAAAGGCCACAGGGTCAACTGTTCTATGCCGAACCACACAGTGAGGAAGGCATGAAGACACCTTTCGTGTCCGAAAAACGCACCAAATAGTGAAATGTAGTGATTTTTCAACACCATGAACGGTCCTGATCGCGCCGAGGAACACAATGGCGTCTTTGATCCTGGCGAATAACTGTATGTAATACAAAGAAAAAGGCCCTTTGTTGGACCTAACCGCCATGATTAGTCACAATCGCCACATTGTGGTGCCCCGAAACCGCAACGGACCGAATCTTCCCGCTTTTTCACAATCCTACATATGTATATGTATATATTCAAAGATTTACCTTTTTCTCACATCAAGTGTGACTGTACGTTGCACACTTTGATATAGTTTTAAAGCGAATATCAAACCTACTAACACACAGTTTTCATTCGTCCAAAAGTGGTTCTGTTCCTCACCGTCAACCTACGGAAGAAACCAGGCATGACGGTAGTAAAAATCACTTTTTACTTCTCTTGGCCCTTTCGGCCACTTACCCAATTTAATCACGGCGCGCACTAACTGCTCTCTAGTGTAGTCAGGATAGAACTCCGTTGACTCCTGCTAACACGCCGAGCAAGAGGTCGACAATCAACCTTATTAATCTAGAAAACCCGAGCTTTTCGGTATTTATGTTTTGGATCCTACTCGCGAGTGCCTCCATCCCTACCCGATCCATGGAAGACCTTCTCGGGTGAACGGCAACTGTCATACGCCGAGAGTGAGTGATGAAGTGAGAGACTAGAAGGTGCGGGAAACTGAACATCGTGCGGAGAGTTAGATTTTGGCCGTCCTTCAAGTGTCCTATAAAAAAGTGTGACAGAGTCACACGCTCTATTTTGGAACTACCGGTTACAATATGTTATATAAAAATGTAATATAATAATCGAGTTCGCCCTGTTATTTCAGGACCCCGGTTTTGTTATTGTGGTTTTAGTTGAAGACCTGACTAAGAAAATCAATTTTACTCTCGTTGGTTTGCACCTGCGACCTGCGCAAGGAATTTGTTAACAAATGTTCTTTTTATACTGTTGCACCAGAATTGGATTGTCCTTGTACCCTAATTTGTGAAATATTGTTGTATTTGCCGGAAAATAGTGTTCAAACATTTTCTTTTGGATTTCGATTCATGCGTCGAAACTTAATTAAAATTACGAACACTACTTTAACGTTAATTTTCTTCATGAAGGATTTTTTTCTACAATTCAAAGTAGATTCGTAACAAGTTTCTTACCGAACGAACATATAAACAGCAATTAAAATACAAAAATCGAAAAATTCACGATGCTTGTTTTCGACGGAATTTGCTAATGCAAACTGGTTTTCGATATTAATTTTGTTTGTTAATGTTTAATATTATAAATTATAGGCAGTATCTATACCTGTAAATGAATTTAAAAATGAAGCCTTCAAACCAAAATATGTTAGGGGTTTCATTATGGAATTATTTATAACATTAAAGTTCAGTAAATTCTCATTTAAAAATGATGTGTTCGGGATTTGAATCATACGTCGGAACTCGATTCAAATTCCGAACTCTACTTCAATATTAAATTTATAAATATTTCTGCATAAAATATCTTTTTTTCATCCATTTAATGTAGATTCTTACTTTTCTAGCACTTTACAAGAAAACAGCAAACAAAATAGTTGAAAAAACTACAAAAACTGAAAAAATAATGGTGCTTGTCTTTTACGGATTTGCTAACGTAAAATTTTATCATTGGTTTTGACGGTCACTTTTGAGCAAATGCTTAATATTACAAATTATAGGCTGTATCGATACCTGTAAATGATGTGAAAATGTAGCCCATAGCCCAAAGAATGTCAAGGCTCTCATTATTCAACTATTTATAACATTAAAGTTCAGTAAATTTACATTTAAAATGAAGTGTTCGGAATTTGAATCATGCAAATATGCAAATATCATTTTTTCATCCTTTATTGTAGATTCTCACCTTTTCTAGCACTTAACATGAAAAAAACCAAACAAAGAAATTGAAAGAACTACAAAAACTAAAAAATGAACGATGCTTGTTTTTTACTCAATTTGCTAACGCAAGCATTTTATCTTTGGTTTTGACTGTCACTTTTTTGCAAATTTTTAATATTTTAAATTATAGGCTAAATCAATGTCTGTAAATGATGTTAAAATGTAGCTTATACCTCAAAGAATTTCAGGGCTTTCATTATTTAATAATTTGTAACATTAAAGTGTGGTAAATTTACATTTAAGAATGAAGTGTTCGGAATTTGAGACTGTTCGGAATATGAGACAAAACGGTGTATGATAGCGTGCAGGGTTGTGTTCAGAAATACTGACAAATTTGTGTATTTTCTTGATATAAACCCGTTTTTCTGTATGTTTTTTTTCACATAATTATACTCGGAGACAAAGTGAACTAAAATTTTGTTTTGAATGCCTTTCAAACCGCACGCTATTTACTAATACTAACGCGAAGACCTTCGCAGCTTACCTTCTAACTGTGACTGTTCGTGGAGGAGAACCTGTGAGACACACGAAATAAGCGTGTTTTTGTTCGCGAGTTTCAAAAAAATAAGAACGTCGGGATAAAACTAAGCGCGAGGTTGCGTGAATTTTCACCGCTTCACGCCTCACTTGCACCCCCACGACTTGGTGCACGACCCTTAACCGGAGATGCCAACACCCGCCGCCAGATGTCACTGGTGTTGGCAGGAAATTAAAAAGGGTGGTCCGAAAATGGGAATTCGGACCTGGAGTGAGGGATATAAGGGTAATGACCGGGTCGAGAGGTTGATTACCACAATTGATAAGATATAAAAAGGGGGCTTCAAAAGAAACCTTTGAGCTGGACGGTCGTCTTTAGAGTAGTAAAAGAACTTCGCGCCTGGAAACGGCAATTGTTCGCGCGGATAGAAGAGTTGGTGAAAAGCAGGAGATCAATCCGGGTTTTAAGAGTATCGAAACATAAAAGTGCGATTGTGCGTTTATCGGGAGTGTTCGCAAAAAAACTGGGAAAGTTAGAACTCGAGAGTGGATTTCCAGGAAGACGGCCAACGAGGTCTGAGGAACCCTTTCTCCTAAAACCGGAACAACGAGACGTCGCAACCCAGCTTCAAGGTGAGTGTAGGTTAAGGAAGTGGGTGGTAAGGCAACGTAGCCAACCGCGAGGATTATCCCTTTAGCAAATAAGAATACGCTCTCTTATGCCGGAGATAAGGTATTTTTTGAAGGGAGTTTCGTGCGTGCCACCGGGCACCGAAACCCTCAGTTACATAACTGTTCTTTGGTTTGAGTTCGCACTGGTTAAAGAATAAACCATCCATTAATGGTGTAACTACTTTTTTGCATCAGAAAGCAAGTTTTCGTTTCACTTTATAACGGTAAAATAAGATTGTGTACGCGGAAAACGAGATTCGTGTCAGGGGGAGTAGTAGTGTGGATTGAAGTCAGGTTGAATGGAGAGGCAGATTTGCATTCATTAGTCACCTCAATTAAAATAACGATTTGCTAGCATAGTTCATCAGTCATCCTCGCTCTCAACGCTCTAGTCAATTCAAACCATGTTGACGGTGAATGCCGAAGTAGTCCTAGTCAAAACGAAGCTACTGAGAGGAGAGTTGATTTTCATTTTTCATCTTCGAATATTCCGGGCTCTGTTGGTGATATCCACTACATTCGAACGACCGCAATGCAAAGCGATTTTGTTTAATTGAATTTATTCTAACATTTCAACAGTGATTGAAATAACATTTGAATAACATTATATTTCATGTTACATTTTTTTTCTTGTTTACTTCTGAGTGTTTCCAGTTTTTAGTTCACTTTATATATCATCGTAACCGAGCCGGTTGGTTCCTATACTGAATGTTGGTTTGCTTGGCATATATTTGCAGTGTTTTTTTTTTGGATTTGCTTCGCGATAAATCAATAGGTGCCAACTGGTATCAGGAGTCGAAAGAGGTCTCCCTTTCTCGCGCGGATTTTGCATACTCAAAAGGTGACAATAGTCGAAGGGAATAGAGGAATTCAACCGTTGAGCGCAATGAGGAAAGTTGTGTTTCTATTTGCGTGTTTTCTTTTTTTTTTTTTTTTGGAAATAGTTTTACGTACTAGGATAAAAGTGTGTACAAGTATAGTTTCGACGAGAGGACAAAGTAATACGACTAAGTTAAAATAATGATAATAAAGAACTGGCATACGGACAGTCTATATTCTTGATTGTTTTTTTTCTCGTTCTCGTTTTTTGTTTTTGTTTCGGTTTTTGCTAGATTTGCCTTTACTATCGGTGGCGATTTTCTTGCAATATTGCTCCTCAGGTAGAGAGTGGTAAAGAAGCTCTGGCTTTATACCGTTTCTATTCTAGTTTAGTTAGCGCGAATATACAGCGATTTGAATTTGCGCGCGAGCGTTTGTATACGTATTTTAAGCATGAAGAAACCGATTTTGACATGCACAACCGAGGACGGGAATGGAATGTGTTAATAATTTAGATTGAATAAATATTAATTTAACACGTACTATAACTAAACAGATAATCATCGATCGAGCGCGAATGTGGTCAAACACTGCGATAAATTCGAAACAAAAAAAACCTAGGCATAGCCTAAACATCATCGTATGCATATCTGCGGAAACCGAACATTGGCAACGAATAAACGCCTCATTTAAATTCTTGATATTCACTCGTCTTCCACGCTAGATTGTGTTTAGTAACATCGTGTCGGTCAAATACAGTAAATAGTTGAGCAGATGAAATATTTGCTTGCTTTTTGAGTTGCCTTGTTTTACGATAGTAGTTGTGTGTATATATAATCTGTCTTTTTTACTTCTGTTTCCTATCCAGATACTTTAAAATAGTTGTCCTCTGAAACATTAAATAGTCTCTGTCACTACTATTCACAAGTTTTGGAGAGTTGCTTTCGCCGTAGTTTTACTTAACTCCGTTTATCCAGAACACGGTTTATACTTTTCTAGGTAGTTTTTTTTCCACGATTTCTGTTTTCTATACATACATACATTCTTTTAATCTGTAGTCCTACTGTTATATTCAATTGAGAGTGTGTTTGTTCAGTAAGCTTCATATGATTTGTCCGGTCTCAAGATTTCTTTCCCGCAAGTTCTCTCCTGTCACATTCTCTGCAGTGTTTTGCATCGTTTTTTGTTTGTTTGTTTGTTTTCGTTTGTAGAACATTTGTATTGTCAAGAAGTTTTGTTATTTAAGTGAGTGTCTATTTCTTGTTTCACTTTCTGTTAAGGTTATTAAGTTTCTTAAAAATTAATAATACTTTCATTCACTCTCGTGTTTGACTGCGCGAGCCGTTACACACACGCGCACGTTGAGAGTGATTCTCTCGTTACTTATTGTTTGGTTTATTACTTAGGGAATGGAAGTAAATGATCTCAGGATGTAGGAAAGCTGAATAATGCCCGTGCAGCAGAATCGATCGACAGGAATGTGGGCTTATGAAGACAGTCTGTTCGTGACTTATACGTGTATGATCCTAAATGTATGATTGTTTTGAGCACTTTTGTATCTCCAATAATACGCGATGGTCAACGAAAAGCACGTAAGTGGACAGTGGGTGCACACAAATCGATCTACGTTTCGCTCTTCGGCGCTACTTTGTGTTGTTGCTTTTTTATAATAAGTATAAACTCTGTTGGCTATGTAGTATATTGTCGAGATGTTTTTTTTTGTTTATCTTTGTTTTGTGGCTATAAGCATCAATTTTCATGTTTTAATCTAACGCCTAACGATAGGTAACAACCAAAGGGTAGTCTTGTTATATGCTTTCGGATGTACTTCTGGTTTATGTTGTTGCTGTTGCGGGAACTAACGCTACCCCCCTCATCGCTACCAGGGGAACCAAGTGGAGCCCGAGATGAACACGTCTGACTATGTCGGCTACCGTAAAGAGATTTAAATGTGAGTAATAACTGGTAGTGGTTACTGTTTATTTGTTGCTATCCATTCTGCATAGAACGTGACCGATGTAGGTGACTGGATTCCATCTGAGACTCAAATATGACAATAAAACCTGAATAAAGTTTATAAATAATTTTCCCACTCAAAACTTGAATTTAATGTTTAATATGAATTTAATATAATTAACGTGAGGCACTTTTTGGTTTCACACAGTGTCAGCCCTATATTAAAACGTTAAAACCAATTCAGAGAATTATCATAATTGAGATCATTTCAGTTCAGATTTAATTAAAGTTGGACTTTATTTTTCCAGTTGAACAGATCACACAATTATTTGTGTTGAAGCAGAAATATTACTGTTGACTTTTAATTACAGTTGTAGAGAAAAAGAGAAACCAAGAAACTAAGACGGCAAATGAAGAAATAAACTCAATTGATGATGTTAGGCGAGAGATGAATGAGTTGGTCACTCTGCCAACTGAAGGGACCTTTGTTACTTTTCTCCAGCAAACGTTGTCTGAATTTGAATATCAGGGGCTAAATGTTGTGGGCATAACTAAAGAAATATAAAAAAAGGATTGTTTCGACAACTCGCAAGTAGATCGGACAAGTTTGTAATCGATTCAACAAAGGTGTTTTTTTCACATCGAATTATAGTGTGCTTTTTCATCGGTTGCGCTTGCGAGTGGAGCGAAGTTCAAAGTGGTGCGCGCTGAGGATCCAAATCAGACACATTCATCACACACGCCACACAGCCGCGGCAAGTAGAAATTAATTTTTTCATTTGTTTTCCTTTCATTCCTTCTACCTTCTGTGCACGATTTACACCATTGTTCAACTTTGTGTTAACCAAATCGGTAAACGTTGGCATTAGGGGTGATCATTACTTCTTATATACCGTTAAACTTTTATTGGAACTTTTTTTCATTTCAGCATTTTATTTAATATAAAATAAGTTGAATTTAATATTAAATTTTTAATATTAATTAAAAAAATATATATTTTTTCACTTATTTATTTATTTTGATTATCATTATATTCTGTTCATATCGAACAGTTGACCGATTTTTTTGATATGGCTGAGGGCGGGAAGGATCCCCCATCGACGCCATTGAATATTTCCGACACCGATCCTCTTCCTGAAGGGTAGGAAGATGAAGCAGAAGTAGAGGAAGAAACTTCTGTATATGAAGTTGGAAGTTCCGAAGATGAGGAAATTGACGAAAAACAGGATGTACGTCTAAAAGAATACCCCGAAGGCTACATTGTATACTTTAGACGAAAATCTAAACCTCTCAATGTCATTCGCATCTCGAAGGAACTTACTCAGAATTTTCCCGACGTTACGACGTCGTCTCAAGCAGGACCCAAGCGAACAAAATCACGCGCTGCGACCTCTTTGCGATTGAGTATCGCGTATACATGCCCTGTTGCAACGTCGAAATAGACGGCGTAATAACCGAAAAGGGTTTGACTCGAAAAGAGATTATCGATGGTGTCGGTCGCTTCAAGAACTCTTCACTAAAAACGGTGAAGATTCTTGCATGCGATCGACTGAAATCTGTGTCACAAAAAAATGACAAAAGAGTTCTCAATCGGACAAATTCTTTTTGTGGCACTTTTAAGGGCTCCGCCCTTCCAAACTACGTTGCAATAGGTGCACTTCGTTTACCTGTTCGGTTATTTGTACCCCGGGTAATGAAATGCAACAAATGCATGCAACTCGGACACACGGCCGCCTTTTGTTGCAATAAAAAACGTTGCGCAGATTGTGGAGAGTGCCATGATGAGAATCCTTGCGCGAAAGAGCACAAGTGTCTTCATTGCGGCGGGACTCCTCATGATCTTATTCAATGCCCGGTGTACAAACAACGAGGGGACAAAATCAAGCGTTCCTTAAAGGAACGTTCCAAGCGGACTTATGCAGAAATGCTTAAGAGTTCCGTTCCAACGACTCAGGACAATCCCTACTCCATTCTGCAGAACGACGAGCCTGTTGCTGACGCTCCCAATGCAGGAAGTTCCGGTACATCGCAGGGTGCCGTCAGGAAAAGAAAAATTACTTCTTTCCCATCACTCCCCAGAAAGTCGACCGAAACTTCCCAAGTTGGAATGAAAACTCGAATTGAACGTGCTGAGAATAGACCGAAGCAAGTACCTCCTGGTTTAAGCGGTTCTTCTACGCACCAGGGGTCCTCAGCACTTCCCGGAGCAGCACCCACCCCGTCTGTTCCATTTTCGCGGTCGAGGCAACAGCCACAATCTGGTTTGCTTGCGCTTTCTGACCTGGTGGACAACATTTTAAATGCTTTAAATATAAATGACCCTCTTAAAAGCATAGTATTATGTTTGCTTCCGATTGTGAGAACATTTTTGAAAGAAAAATGTGGTTTTTAGCAGCGTTCATTTCCCTCGATGCCTGATTCAGTGCAAGAGGTCAAGGATTTGACCACTGTAATACAGTGGAATTGCAGAAGCATCATCCCTAAACTAGATCAATTTTAATTTTCAGTTCATAGTTCTAACTGTGATGTATTTTCTCTCTGTGAAACATGGCTTTCTTCAGCCGACGAGCTGAGTTTCCACGATTTCAACATTATTCGCCTCGATCGAAATGACTCGTTTGGTGGCGTACTATTGGGGATCAAAAAATGTCACTCCTTCTACAGAGTCACACTCCCATCGATGGCAGTCATTGAAGTTGTCGCTTGCCAGACACAAATCAATGGCAAAGAGCTCTGCATTGCCTCGATATATATTCCTCCAAGAACCGTGGTCGGCCGCCATCAGTTTTTTGATATCATCGAGGCATTGCCGGAGCCGCGGCCAATCTTAGATGACCTCAACTCCCATGGAACAGCATGGGGGTCACACTATGATGACAGCCGTGCCACGTTGATTTATGATCTGTGCGACAACTTCAACATGACAGTTTTAAATACAGGGAAAGCAACTAGGATAGCCAACCCTCCTGCACGGGCAAGCATGCTAGACATATCACTTTGCTCTTCTTCGTTATCCCTGGATTGCACGTGGAAGGTAATCCAAGATCCCCACGGTAGTGATCACCTGCCAATAATTTTATCGATCGCCAATGAATCAGGTTCTCGTGAGTCAGTCGATAGTGCGTATGACCTCACGAAAAATATTGACTAGAGAAAATTTGCAGAAATAATATCTGAAGCACTTGTAAGGTTCTGACAAAAGTTAAATGTTTGCAAATTCTTAGACATATGTGCGAATGTGGCATCTCTGATCAAATTTGGCAACCAGCAGAATGAACACCTTGTCACTTGCTGTTCATCTTCTCACATACATAAAATGAACCTCTCACGGCATCCGATACGACTGTAGGAATATAGTGAGGAGAGTTGCGTGATGGTGATGTGACAATTGTCGTCTCACCTCACACGCCGCGTAGAATCAGGCCGGATATGTTGGCTCGTGTCAGTTCAATAGGGGTTCAATTTGGACGTCGCTCTCGTTGGTAAGATGGCTCAAGTCACGGTATTCCCGAAGGCGAATGGCGTGATTGTAGTTTGTCATTAGATGTGACTAAAAGTCGTGTCCTCATATGTTATTGACCTGGGTATCGAATACGAGGTGGTTTTCCAGAATGAAACGAGAAACTTCGTCTTCTCACGTCAATCGCGGCGTAAAATTAAGGGGATTGTAATTTCTGCGAAAAATTCCGGAGTATACCAAAGCCATACGAATGTCTCACAAAATGGATACCGACAATAAACAAGTTTTTTCACTCCAGCCTCCACGGGTGTGGATGAGTCCCTATCAAGACTCGTTCCCTTTCCCGTTGTGTCGTCTCACTTCGAAGGTAGTTATGTAATTTTACCGTTTCTGTTTTTTTTTTGTTGTGTTTAAGTTAAATGCCAGTCTCGTTACATTTGTTATGTTATAAGTAGTAAATAGTTGTGTTTCTCAATAGCTTAGCCAGTGAAAACTAACCTCTATATATAAATGCAACATTCTTTCGCTAACTGTACTGTTTTCACCGTTCATTTGCTTTAAGAATGATCATCGAAGGAAACAAGCGAGTATGATCACATGACAGGATGCACACACCGTGTCCCTCTCTATATTTATGAAACAGAACAAAAAACTAATGGAATACTCAGCCGCGATATTTTTTCCCTTTCTCGTTCTCGTTAATCTCTCGTCTAATTTTTTTACCTTTAATTTTTACAACTAGATATTACTTTTATTTACATATACACACACGTATGTATTCGAGTCTTTTGTAGTTTTCTTTGTTGCTCATAGAGTATGTTATTGATGTTCGCTGTTAAAATAACAGAATTGTACCACTACGGACGACGCAAATCTATCGGAATGTTAGAGTTGTACTACTTTTTTTTCAGCTTGGAGCGAGAGACGATAAGGTTGCTTTGTATTGTGCGTTTCGGAAGAGATAGTAGCCGAAGGGAGCGGCTTTTAACGAACGAACGCTTGAATTCGCTCCTCAATCAAACATACCACATTTTCTCCCGTTCACTCCATGGGGGGAATGATGGTCTACGTGGAACCACTACGCTAAACATAAACAGATATGTTAAATAAGTTTGTCATATGTTTCTTGTTTTTTTTTGTATTTTATATTCACAACACTTCTAAACAAATTCACTACGGTTCCAAGTCAGGTATTGATTGTTTTACATATCCTGTAACTTTCAGGGATTTTTGGGCCCCTGGGTTCACATTTTTTCGTTCTGTTGCTTTTCTAATCGAAGATAGGCCATCAAGTTTACTTGTTGTTGAAAATAATCTAAAGTTGCCTTCGTAGGAAACAAATTGCACATCATTGCGGGCACCGCAGAGGATTACCAATTAGTGGAACCGTCTCCGCGTGCTTTCCAGAATAATCGTTATGATACAATAATCGATACTAACCGTGCTCAATGATCTCAAAGTTGATTGAAAATGAATCTCTTTGAAAGTGTAACTGTGTTCAATTGTATCAGATTTCGTTTGTTTCGTCACGTACGGGACGAATTTCAGGAGTTCCCACCGCCGGAACAACAATCAAATCGGGAAATAAATGTAGCGAGAACAAAAACAAACCGTGGGGAGGATGCGATATGTACGTGTCTACTAAAATACTACAGCGGAGATCACATGGGAAAGATCAGTCGAAAGGTTAGAATCACAAGATACAGTACCAGCGAGACGACCAGCGCACACAGCAGCATCCAATCCAGCACGTCTAGGTGATTAAATTTCGACCTCAACTGGCATGTATCAAAAATAAATCACCTCTTCCTCCTTGTTTTTGGTGGAATCTTTCCGGTTGCCCGGGCTGCCGCTACCGTTGTTATTATTGCCGCCCAGATCGGCCAGCGAGGATGACGACGATCCAGGCGGAGGGGGCGACTGGAGGCTAGAATTGCGCGAGGAGAGCGGCGTGGTGTGAACCGATGAGTGGTGCTGGGGATGGAACTGCGACTGATGATGATGATGGTGGTGGTATTGATTTTGCTGCATCAGCTGCTCCTGGATTGCCGCCGAACGGAGCGAGGAAGAATGTGACGGCGAAGCGGATGACGGAGTATGCGGGTGAGATTGTGTCGTACCGTAGTGCGGAGGGGACTGATAGTTATCCGAGTTTCGCAATCGATACCGTTCGGGTATCTTTGGATAAGTGTTGGTCCTGAAAAAAACACACATGGGGATTAATTCGGCGTTTGGGGGTAATTGTTTAACGACAGTTACTGTAGGGTATTAGTTAGCCAGGTTTATAAAATCATATTGGCAGTATGTATAACTGAGCAAGACAACTTAGAGAGAATAGGAAGGGGATATTTTTGAGTGAGAACGGATACAGAAAAAAAAGTGTTGTAAAGAGCGGAAAATGATAAAAGATTGTTTTAAGATGAAGGTGGAAGGAAGCCACAACTAGCTGCCACAATGGCGATCACTTCTTTCATCTCCCTCCCTCACCCCTCGCCCGATATTCAATAATTTTGCGAAACAGTGTGTAGAAAAAGATCGTTTTTGCAAACTTCCCATCATGTAACATCAACCAAACTCTAATCGATTACTCACAAGATATTAAATTTCATCTGCCGTCGCAATGTATAATAAAAAACGTCGGAAATCTCGAGTTAGTGCTCTGAAAGTCGAATTTTCATTTTTCATATTTTCCGCAATGGTTTTGTTTGTATTGGTGAAATTGTCGTTATTTTTTCGACACTGATGCTAGACAACATCATCGAAACAGCTATAAAAACCACTCAACATTTTATTTTTATTATTCCTGAGTCATAGCGTTTCATGTCATGAAAACCAATAAAATAAAATTATGTTGATATCAATACAATTATGATTTTTACGTTTAATGGGTCTATAATGTAAATTTTAGCAACATTAACACTAAACCTACCGATGTTTCATGTATACCTATTCCTACCGCAACGGGTCAAGTGACCCTTTATGAATAGATAGTGAACAATGACTCAATTTATATAGTTTTGTTGAGAAACGTGGCATACCATATTTCTCCTGTATATTTCGACATTTTAGGATAGTAATTATTAGAGAAAATAATGAAATTTCAATTTTTGACACGCAAAATAGCACTGTAGCTTGGGATGGTTACTGTTAGCTCGCTTGGATAGTCAGCAATACAATTAATTCTAATCATTCACTATTCATTCACAAATACAACAAAATATATAAAGCAACAGCAAAAATGTGTAATGCAATGGTTTTGTGAAATGACCCGTTGCGGTAGTTAGGGCAGATTACATATATTTCTCAGTGAAAAAACAAGAAGTGGGTTATATCTGTGATATTACCGCAAGGTAGACGTAGGACTACCGTCGGTTCGGTAATCATTTATTTGAAATTGCATCTGAATCAATTCTTAATGAATGAATGAAAGAATTTTTTGAAAGATTGCTGAAAATTTTTCTATTTAGTGTGTGGGAGGATTTTTTTTCTCTATTATAGGAACTTTCAACACATTTCGGCTGGTTCGTCACTTTTACTTCTATTTTTGGAAGAATGTCGGGAGTGAGAATTGAACTCGTGATCTTTGCGTGAGAAGTATGGATGTTACCACTACGCCAGATCGCCTTCTCAGTGTGCGGGAGGATGGATATAAGTATGGAATTGTAAATTCAACTCTTTCTAACTTGTTGGTGGTCCCGAAACGAACCGATGAAATTTGAGTGGCCTTGTAAAAGCAACTGACAATGTTTGATATGTGATTCGTGAGAATAACACGAGATATTTCATGATCACTCCATGCGCAGAATAGAAACTGAGGGCGCCATTTCACGATGAAAATGACGATAAAGTCTATATAACCTTGAATAAAATTCATTTAGTTTTTATCGTGATGTGGCAATTTTCCATGACTGTTCCATGCGAAAGCAGAACAGAAACTGATGCTATTGGATTGCATCAAGGGAACACCATGTCGAATGCGTAAATGGATGCGAATATTCCTTCGCTCGGATGCATTCACACGCAAACAATTTTTCACGACTGTTCCATGCGAAAGCAGAACAGAAACTGATGCGTGTAAAAGTACTCACGCCTTGCCTGTGTCCGCTATGGTTTCCCAAACACTAATGCAAGCAAGCAAAAGAAATCACAGCTTGCATGCTTGCTATGACGGTTTCTCCAGGTGCTTAGATTTTGCGTCCGTGTTCGGGAACACATTGCGATCACCAATCATCATCAATGAGCTAGATTGTTATGACTTCAATAGCATGCTTTCAAAGCAATTTTTGAGCTGTTGAAACGATTTTTTGACCAATAAGTGACAATCATATAACTCGTTGACATTTTATCTTTCGGATGAAGTGAATATAATACAACTCCATTCAGCCGGTAAAGAGGTATTAACGTTCAAAACCTTGCAGTCCAACGTCACTCTCTCGCTTTCGAAACTTTGAACTTACTCCCCGGTACAGAAATGAAAGACGTAGTCCTACGTCAAAAATAACAAGAGAGGAGTTAACACTGAAAAATTCATTCGATGTATGTGCTAAACACAGAACATGCCAGAAAAAATGAAAGATCTCGAATGCTTATAACATTTCTTAATAGATCGGAAAGATGTTTGTGTCAATTGATAGGAAATATGTTTAAGCATCTATCACAGTCAATAAAATGATATTTCTCCTGGTATAAGCAATTGAATGACTGTAAAATGTCAAGCGCTATCTAAACTGTCCCGTTTTGATTGGCCCGATTCAAGGTTTCCCCAACACAGCCATCAAAACCATGGTACCTGGGAAAATTGGCATTGCAAATACATGCAAGTTCGGGGAACTTACGTTCCCACCGAAATGTGTTCCCTAACACAGCCATCAAAACCAAGGTGCCTTACATTACATGACGTTTGTTCAAATTCTTTACTTACACAGCAAATATATTGGATTCAATTGAATTCGAAAATTGTTTCATTCAATCAATAATTTAATCAATACAAACAAATGATTACTAAGCCAACGGTAGTTCCACGTCAACCTTGCGGTTATAGATATGACCCACCCATTTCTTTTCGTACATTATTTCTGTGCTGAAAAATGTCCTACTTTATGCGACTAAATTCTAACTAAAACAGGCTTTATCTAGGCGAAGTTTAGCACATTTGATAACACTTCTCGAGCTAATCTCAATTCGACTGATTCGATGAGAGGCACTAACTGTTCTAACGAAGCTACGTGCTCATTCCATTCTTCACGGCAAATTTAAGTGACTCCCCCAGACTGAATTCGTTTCTCTCTATCATGTATCATATATGCATGCATTAACGTAAATAGAATTCCAGGTATACTACATCGCTTGTGTGATACACACACTCTCCAATACAAAAAAAACTAATTTCAAAAACGCTGTAGAACTGTCATGTTGAAATTATTTTATGTTTTTCTTCTTCGTCTACCCCTACATGTTTGAGTTCGCGATGGGTAAACATTTTGTGTTCTAGCCTTCGATCAGGGTGGACGTGTTTTCAAATTGCTCGAAGCACCCGCGAATATTTTGAAAACGATTCAGTTATATTGACCTAGTTTTCCGCCCAGTGTAACGTATAAACGTAAATAGACCAATCAACATGAGTTGCGAAATTTGCTGTGATACCGGAATCAACGACAGTGTCAATTTGTGAAAATGTGCTGGCTGTCCGCGACGATTCCACGCCGCCTGCATCGGCGTACATCGCAAGAAGAGCGTTGACGTTACATCATATGTTTTACCATGCTGTAATAAGTGCCAGAATTACGTACGCGCCGAGTTGGACTTTAGTGAACTTAACATGGTAAACGGTCAACTAGCGGTCAACACAGAAACATCCAACTTCCAACGGACAGAGAGCTTCTGGCAGCAGCGAAGTATCAATTCTCTGGGCTACTGGCTAGCTGTCGACCAATTCAATTTCAAAGAGGGGAAATTCTTAACCCGTACATGGTACCCAACGTACCACATTGCGTTCAAGCGCACTCGTCCTGTTGCATGACTTCGGGAGACTCTACAGCACCGTGCAACATATATTCATGCAGGCATTCGTGTTTTCCCCGAAATTGACGAACCCATTGCAGGATGACAACTCGCCACTTCCAGGCGTAAGGCAAGACATGACATCTTCTCAGGAAGAGATGTTTCCATTAACGAAGTCAGACGTCCCAGAAGATAATGAACTGTTAGCTTCACACCAAGGAGAAGTAGTAAGTTTTAACAATTTGGATGCCTCGTCATACTAAGTAGTAGATAATGAACATTTTGATATACTGTCAAAATTTCAACCGTATGAAAAAATGAAAGAAATCCAAATTAATATTCTGAATTCTTCTTTCTCGATAATTATGGCCACAGTGACAAGTTGGGATGATAGTTTTAGAATCGAGGAAGTACTCGGAAATCGTTTTAATATCTTCAGAGATGACCGTAATCTTCACAAATCCCATAAAAAATCGGGAGGCGGCGTCCTTATTGCTATTAATTCATTAATATATTCAGAACATATTCCAACAACAGAATTCGACGAGTTTGAGCATGTGTGGGTCAAAGCACTCATTGCGGGAGAGGTACATATATTTGCATCTGTTTACTTCCCCCCTGATCGTGCTAAACTTAGTTGTTATGAGAAATTCTTTGAAGTTGCTGAAAATATTTTATCTACCTTGGCACCAGAATCAAAAATCCATATATACGGAGATTTCAATCAACGAAATGCGGACTTTATCACTTATTTTGACAATTAATTTATCTTGCTATAATAAGACCCTGCAATTTATTTTTGATAAAATAGCCGGTCTTGGGTTGAATCAAATAAACAATGTTTATAATCGACAGAAATGCTTGTTGGATTTCTTGTTGACAAATATGAGAGAAAAAAAAAGCGGGAGATAACAAAAGATTGTTTAAATTGAACTGCGTGTAGATACCTCGAAGCTTTGTCGTTTCGGGAAAACGTTTAGAAAAACACCTCACAGATCAATTAAAACAATCTTCTATTTAATACGCGTTCAAGCACACATCCTTTACCGTATTCGTTCTCACTCATAGTGATCCCCGATAATCGTTCGATTAATCGATTAATCGAATACTTCCTACAGAAATCGAATATTAATCGAACGAATACTGCGCAACCAATAATCGAAGCGAACGAATAATTTACGTCGATTAATCAATCCAAACCCAGAGAAAAAAAAAACGTACGGTCGCTGCAGTTTTATCCCGAAAATCAATCATTATCTTTGACGATCCCCTAACTGGTCAACGAAGCTCAATGCCGTCAACGCGAATTGAGCTTCGTTTACGAGTCTAAGGGAGCGTGAACGATAATAATTGATTTTCAGGCGGGATGAACACTTTTTTGATTCTAGATGGCTTTCTAGTAAATGAGAAATATTATTCTAACGAATTATTTCTCTCAGTGTAACGATTAATCGATTAATCGAATATTTGAGGCGATTAATCGTATCGAATAACAAACTACTGAAAAGTATTCGATTAGCTGATGAACGATTAATTTTAAAAATCGGGGATCACTACTCACTCAAAAAGATCTTCTTCCTCCTTTTCTTTCTATCTCGCCATGGGTGTTCCTATTAGGTTGTCTTGCTCAGTTACACTGCTAGTATCATTTTATAAGAATAGCTAACTAATACCCTACACTGCGAGGTTTTTTTCCGAAACGACTAATATACTGGTATCTATAGTTACCTTGTTGCCGGATTCCCCGTTTGAACCTGCACCTGTTGCTGAATTACTGCAGGACTGCTACCGGTACGTGAGTGATTCGGTAAGCTCGAGTTGATCTATGAAATAAAGTTGAATAAGAAAACTCGGATTTCGGTTGAGTGAATTGTTCACATTACCTTTTTATCGGCCAGCTTGAGAGGAAACATCTGAATAACGCCGGCGCTACTACTGCTCAACATGTTAGCGTTGTTTCCACTAGGCGATGTGACCGTATTGTTGTTGGAACTCGATTTAGTGCTGAAATTGTTCAGTTTATCTTAGTTTCAAACTCATCCACAAGTTCTATAATAACGAAATACCTCGACAGGGAGGACAGCTTCAGCGGAAGCTGTTGCTTTATGGATGATGCGTTAATTTTTGGTGCATTCGTTGCACTAACTAAATTCGCCGGGGGAGCTTTGTTTACTGACAGGACGAAACAAATTATTAAGAAACCATGATCTACGTGAAAAACAACACATGCTTACTGCTTGCTGTTCTCCATTTGTCCTTCCTCCGGTCGATGGTCGAGACGGCCGAACCGGTCGGAGTACTAGTCATTCCACCGCCACCAATATCCATATGGAAGTCTTCGCAATTGCTCGACGGATCGTCGTGTTGCGTCGAGATTACCCCCGTCGAAACCGGTATTGCAACCTAGAAATCGAAACAAACGCTTTTTTCACAATTCATTTGTTAAAATTCCCCATAATCTAAACGTACGTTAGGTGACAGTAGCAATCCCTGGCTGGATAAAATCTCCATCTTCCGATACAGCTGTTCCCGCTGCTGTTTGATGTCCTCCTGTTCGGCTCGAATCTGCTCCTGTAGCGCTTTCTGCGACTGACGTTGCTCTTCCAGCTCGCGTTCTTCTGTTTCCTTCTGCTTCTGCCAAGATGTTTTCTCCTCCTGCAGTTTGTCCTGCAGATTCCGCAACTCCTCGAGTTGATCGTTGTGTCGGTACATGTTCTTGGGATTCTCCCGGAAAGCGTTCAACTGATGCTGGAGGCTTTGAATGGTTGTCATTTGCTGGGAGATTATACAGAGCAGCGTATGCAAATGATGCGACACATGGAGAGCGGCGTAGCTGTTATCCTTGGCTTGTTCCGTGGTCAACATTTCGGGATTAAGTTTCATCGGCCCGTGGTGGATTCCCGGCGAAAATGGACCTCCGTCGGCTTCCGACGCGTTTGATTCACGCTTCTCGTAACCTTCTCGGTTGGAGAAATAACCGGCCGCAAGCGTCGACAGCACAGCATCTCTTGACGAGTTGGTGATACACTGCTGTTGCTGTTTGGTTCGTCGCTCGTCGAATCCGCCGAACGTTTCCGCACGCTTTGGTAATGTTGGCGAGATGTACACCTCGCTCTGCCGTTCGCCCACCGAACTACAAGACCGGGACAGCGGCAGTCCGGTGGCCGCCGTGTACAACGACGCTGCCAGCGTGCTGATCTCCTGGATTGTATTCAGCACACGCTTCCATATTTCTATCGTATCACAGTCATCCGAGACCAGATCTCGGTAGGAGCCATAGTTGGAGATGAACGCATCAACCGTTGGACCCAACTGTTCCGTGTTGTGATCGTTATCCAGCAACAGACTCAGCTGGAGGGCGATCTTCTCCTCGAGAAGGATCGCCTGTTCGAAGTCTTTTTGCCTCATTTTGCCTGCGAACGGAAGGTTTTTTTCTGGATCAGCATATTGTAAGATTCACAGAATCAAATTGCACAAAATCTATTACACTCTAGTTACAATGATTCACACAGATCTACAGTAGAGGGGAAGAATGTTACCTTCCAGTTCGGTGGTTCCCATTGCTTTGGCAATGAAGTTGGATAGGAATAGAGAAAGTATTTTCCTATTTTAGTATACATCGAGTTCTAGCACATGAAGTTTAATCGAGCTTCAACGTAACAACATTAAAAATAGATTTTGTTTGAAATATACATGAATAGTTTTTTTTTCTGGATGTTCTTAGGGAGAATATACACTCATATACGTTTTCCATTACATACAATCATGTGCATTTGTATAACCATTTATGATTAATACACATTGGTGTGCATTTGTGTGTTCATTGCGAGGTGCACTAAAATAATGTTTTTCATATGAAGCTATCGAAAAAATGTCACTTAAATACATGTCTTTACAATGACTACCCTTCAATAATACTCCATGTGATCTTGTCGAAAGATTTAATTTTGGACTGAATTCCCGATATCAGGAATCCTTCTGTAAAAAATGATTCGTGATTCTTATCCCGACCACCGAAGAAACTAGAAGTAATAAAATATTTCTGAACAGTTACTATTTGTTATTCATTACTGAAGAACACAATATATTTTGGTGACGAGGAAGTTCAAGTCTACTCCAGAAGCAACCCTCCAGTTCCCCTTTTCGAAGATGTTTTTAAGGAAGACTTCAAGCAACAGCGAACTCGAAGATGACCGACCAGGATTTTCGTACATAGATTTTACGGCTTACGGAACTGATTGCTACTCAGCAGCAGCAGATTAAGGATCTCCATCGGACCAACGCCAACGCCGGTTGGAAGTGAACGGACCATTAACACGTTCGTCACCCAAAGCGACTTTTCTGAGTTTCTTGCGGAGCCCAACTTGCGAAGAAATTATTAAATGAAGATCAAATTTAGTTTGTAGACAACTTTTACATGATCTAGCAATATTTTATACAATTTGAAGATGAATTGACAACAATAACACATGCCAAGATTATATTATATGGGTTTCGCAAAAAGCTGCAGTACAAACCATGCGCACTATAAATAAATTAAAAGTATAGTATAAACATTATAATGATATAGTCATAATTTTAATATTTTTCTACATATCCTCTAGTCACACCTATAGTGCCTATTCTATCAAATTCCTTTTGAAAAACCCTATTCAATTTGAACGAGGAAAGTGTCACCCATAACTGGGCGACGGGGCGACGGAAATGTTAAGTCTCTCGCAACTGGAATCGAAGAGTTTTGGTACGACCCTGACGACGGAATATTTTTGAATCGTGGTATGCTCGCTTCGAACACATTTATAAGGAAGGCGGAAAACAGTTGGATGGCAGCGCGAAAATGAGGCTGCTTCTACGCAAGACTGGACGTAGTTTCATGAACGCTTCGTGTATAGCATCCTGCAAAAGCGCTACCGAGAATTCAAGTTCGAAGAAACCATCACCATGAAGAAACATTTCGGACGCTAAACTTTTCTCTTCAACGCTCGTGTCTCCAGTATACAACACTGATGATTTGTGGTCTGCAGTCACCACGCGACGCGGACATCCGGACACGATTGATTGGCAAGATGGAAGCCGAACAATCCGCACCCGCCGCCGGTGATGGCCACTCTGACGCTGGAAAACCTGATGGAAGAATGCAATCGGATCATCAACGTCAAACAGAACACCAAAATGATCGAGGAAGGTGGAAACAACAAGCACGTCAACGCCATTGCTAATAATCCGAGCCCGCTAGCAAGAAGAGGATCCCGAAAACACCTTGCTGGTTGTATGGAGACTCACACTACGTCAAGGAGTGTCTCTATCAAAACCGTTATTGCAACAAGTGCCAGAAGAAGGGTCACATGGAAGGCTATTGTACCTTCGCTGAGCAGAAGACATCCAAGCCGGTCGACAAACCAAGGAAAAAGGGCACCTCAAGTCCAAAAACATCTCATTGCTTAAGCGAGTCGACTCTCGAAGAAACGGAAGGAAGGCTATTGTTCGTTTGCTGAGCAGAAGACATCCAAGCCGGTCGACAAACCAAGGAAAAAGCCTCACGTCCTCAAGTTCAAAAACATCTCATTGCTTAAGCGAGTCGATCTCTCGAAGAAACGGAAGTTCATCAAGTTGGATCTTATCGGCTTCCCGGTCCAGTTGCAACTAGACTGCGTCGAACATCACAATAATCTACGAGCAAGTCTGGGAAACAATTGGCCAACCACCAACTCAAGAGACGGAAGTTGTAGCTGTCAGTGCATCAGGAGACAAGATTGTTATCATCGGTGAGTACCTAGCAAACATCAATGTCCGCAACACCACCAAGCAAGGCCGAGTTTATGTTTGAAACATCCCGGATCTCAACGTCTTTGGCATCGAGATGATCGACCAATTCGATCTCTGACCGGTCCCGTTCAACACAATGATTGAACCAAAGCACACGTGAAGCTGTACCTCAAACCCGAGTTCCAGATGAACCAGCTGCCTCTGTAGTTGTAGAAACTCTCCTAATCGTCCTAATCGAGAACCAGATGATGAATTTTCAAGATGCACAATCAGCCAGTAGCCGTTCCCAATCTCCTGCCCAGCCAGACCGTCCAGTTCGGAATCGAAGGATGTTATTATAGCCGAGTAAATCCAGTGAATCATTCTCGATTTTAGTCCCCATTTTTTTCATTTTCTCCCGAATATACTGCTACAAGTCCAGAGAGTAGTATGGGTTTTAAATATTGCATACTCCAATTGATCGTTCCGATTAAGTTTTTGGTCAAGCATGACACCTGAATATTTAGTTCGTTTTGAAAGCTCCAATTGCACACCCACATTTGATTTTCTAGTAATTTTTCAGATAATTCCAGATGTAGACTAGTAATTTTTTTTTTTTTCACTAGTTGTAGTTCTAAATTCTCGCTCAGTTGCGAGATAAGTAGGGAAAGGGTGTTAAAGACGGACACCCTAAGAAAAAGATTATTTTTTTCGCAAATTTCACAAAAAATGTATGTATGTATTTTTTTTATAATAAAATTTGTCTTTGAGGCAGAAATTTAGAAAAATGAATGTGTCCGGCATCTTTGAGAGAAAATAAGATTGAGTTTTGTTATATAAATTTCGTCAAGAAAAGGAAAGCAAGCAGTCATATTCCTGGTTCGGATAGTTACAATGGGATCGTTTCTATCACAACTTCAAAGAGCGCCAACTTGTTTGCTGCCTTCTTCGAAAGTGTGTTCAGCAAAGCGTCACTGGTTCAACGTCATGATCGTTTTGCGAAAATATCGACCGATAACATCAACCTACCGTGCATTCAGTTTACTCCAGAGGAAGAGAGGAGAGCTCTCGAGGATCTTGACTCAAAAATAGGACCAGGTACATATAACTTACCGTCCGCATTTTTGAAGAACTGTATATCTTCGCTTGTCAAGTCCATCACTGCTGTTTTTAACCGCTCGCTCTCGGACAGAATATTTCCGACCGCATGGAAACCAGCGTATAAGGTACCAAGTATAAGGTCAAGTAGCTGTAACTGTGTTGAACATTACCGTGGCGTGGCGCAAGGTATTTGAGAAGCTTGTTCACACAGTTCTGTACCGAGTCGCTACTCCTATCATCTCCAGTAGTCAACACGGATTTGTGAAACACCTTTCATAACATCGAAATTAATGTGCTATGTGTCAGCTTTGTCACTTGAATTCGACAGTGCTCGAAGCAGCAGGTTGAATCAATTTATATAGTTTTCGCGAAGACTTTCGGCACATTCGTTTGCCGATTATTTGAAACTATTTCGTGTTATAGTTTCACCAGCTGATTATGCTGTTCTGCAAAGCGACATAAATCGTTTGCTTGTCAGGTGTGGCGACAAAGGAATGCGAGTAAACTGCGAAAAATGCAAAGCGGTATTCTTCCTCCCGTTTTAGTATCGGTGTAATCCATCAATTCAATATGGAATCAGTTGCCTCAGAGCGTATCAGTTTAATTTGCGATCTCGATATTACTGAATATTCGAGACTAAGATTTCACGAACATGTCAACATCATGACAGCTAAGGCCTATACAATGTTTGATTTCATCCGGCGTCATGCATCTGGATTCACTGATGTTTATTGTCTCAAGACGCTATTTTGTTCGCTTGTACAGTTTTTTTAAATATGCTTAAATATGCTTTGCATTAAAAAATTGACTTTTTCCGGATGGTGATAAAAAGAACTAAGACAGATAATTGAGTTTGATAAATTTCCCACGGGAGGTAATTATATTATTATATATTTATTCGTCACGGCGGACAAATCATGCGTGTAGGGATGTATTTGAGTTCTTTCTTCGTTTTATTTATCAATTCCTTCTAAGTTTTCGCGACAAAATGGTTGGAGTAGATCTTACGTTTGTCCACAAATTCTCGATGGGACGCAGCTGGCGTTTGGCAGGCTCGCCGCCTTGGGTACCACATCGATATTCAGCCGCTCCATCTCCTCTAACGATCACTTCGAGTAATTGGTCGACACCAGATCCGGCCAGAACACCGCGTCTTCACCCTTATGGTATTTCTTGATGAACGACGCAACTTCCGGAAGGCACTTCGTACTATGAATTTCCCCGTTTACGACCAGTCCGGAGCTAAAGAAGAGCGGCTTTGACCTCCCCTTTTCGCTGATTGTCAGCCACAGCATAAACTTAACTTCGGATCTCACTTTCTTCGTGGGGGAAGTAAATACCAAGTGCCCTGCCAGTTTGTTGCCATCCAGGGTGAGAGAGGTCTCGTCGTCCATCACCACCGCCACGTCGCGACTCGCCAGGAAAATCGACTTGACCATTGTATTCAGCCGCTGCCGCTGCGTCATTGCCTGCAGCTCCGAGACCAGTGGACGGGACTTCCACTTCCTGACATGTATGTCCATTAGAGTGCCAATGAAAATGGCCATTTCGAATTTTCAAAGGGAACTTGATTAAAAATGTTAAAATCATCCAAGGTGGGAGTAAAGGAAATTGGGGTTTTTGAAAAAAAAAATTTTGATGCCAAATGTCTTAAAATTGGATGAAACGTCGAGATTTTCTTTGAAAAACGAAAAATCACCGAAAATCGAGGTTTTTAAAAAAAAGTTTGATGCCAAATGTCTTAAAATGGCATTAGTCTTCGAGATTTACAGTTATCCCGACTTTTTTTTGTCAAAAAAAATATTTTTTTTGGCACTTGGTCATTTTCTGCCTGAAAAATAGATTTTTGACAAACATTTTTTTTTTGAGATAACTGTAAATCTCGACGTGTCATGTAATTTTAAGACATTTGGCATCAATTTTTTTTAAACCCCGATTTGCGGTGATTTTTCGGTTTTCAAAAAACTAAAATTTTAACATCAGCGACACAAAAAAATTAAGTCCGATTGAGCATATATTTTACATTGGGTATATTATCGTGCAAATCAACATTTCGCAGCAAGTTCCGAATCCCAGTCTCAAAGTCCCAGAGTGTCGATTTTTGACAATTTTTTTTACTTTTAAACGTAGTAGTTTCACTGTTCTCAGCATCACGGTTAGAACTGTCAATTTTTTTGTGCTGACTCATAGGTTACTATGACTGATGCTGCATGGGTAGTTTCATCAGTGCGTGTAAACCCAGGTAAACCCATGAAAAATCGGCAATTTTTGTCCGTTTTTTTTAAAGCAAACGTTAATTGTCGGCCATGTTGACTGACCTAAGCTCTTGGAGATTCCGTGGAATATTCCACCTCGTCGTTTTCGAAACTCTCCATCATTAGCAATTCCGTACCACAGAACAAACTTCGGTTACAATAGTGGTTTTGACTTTTGTTTGCTTTCCTTCAATGTTGTTTGTAATGAATTTGATTTTATGTTGACCAGAAACGTATTTAAAGTGGTGTACCAAAACATTTGAATATGAAGATCAAAATATAATGGTCTGAAGATGGCCTCTTGGTATGGAGTTGGTGAAATCTTCTGGATAAAGAGTGGCGTGAGATAACAAACATTCTCGTTTTATTGTATTATTCCTTACTTTTATGTTTCTATTTGATTCTCTAGGCAACCAAATGAAAGTGGATAAAAATTCGAATCTTTGTTTTATTAAAAACTGTCTGTTTTTTTCTTTTGCATAATTCATAATGTTTTTCGATTCATACTATACCTGAGTAAAATTGAGAGTCTATGTTGTAACAACTTTTTCAATTTTCACTTGATTCATTAAATAATTTACAATGTGTCTAAGAATGTTATACTTTATGTATCTTCGTGTTTTGGGCTTCTCGATGAGTGTGTCTGAAACACCTGCAAATAAAAAAAAACATCTGATTCGTGAAAACGTATACAGATATTAGACGTCAATTTGATTTTTTTCTTTGGAAGTTCTATTTTTGCTTGAATAACACCCCCGTGACCAGTTTCGAGCACCCATTGTCAATCTAAAGTGCCTAGCAAGGATCGAAATATTTTAGCGCACCTCTAATGTTTGCTTGGCTACTATTATAAACATTCTATACGTTCATCGCTGGATGCGATCGCATATGTATACTCACAGATAATCTCACGAATGTTAGCTTGCTTAGCATCTATTAGTTTTTGGCGTTGTTCAGCAGTCATATAGTCCTCCGCTTCGGATTCATCCGACGGGCAGTCAAGTACGGCAGCTCTGACCGCGAAGAAAAAAAAAACAATTTACCACCTATGTTTACACCATCACAACAGCATACCTTATCGATTGTATCCAAACATTTTTATCCTTTGGATTTTGCACTTTCAGCTCAAACATCTCCGGGTAGGCCGGATTCGATGAGATGATGTAGATTCCCCTCGATTCGGTACCCGCCTTTTCTCGAATCAATAGTTTTTGCAGAGAAACTACTCCAGCCTGGAAGAAAAAGCACTGCATGTAAGTCATTGGTGTTCATGAGAATGGCAAACTTAGGAATAACCTTATTTTCGGGTGTAAAGAACGAGTATTTGTGTGAGTTTTCCAACAAGAAGAACAAACAGTCCGACAGTACAACGACCAGAACGGTCTGCATCTTCGATCTTCCCTGCATAAGCGTAGCAACGCCTTCAAACCTGAAGAAACCGTACAAAATAATTAAAATTCGTCACTTATAAGCTACTTAATTGAACTCACTTTAGCTTCCTATTACTAGAAATGATATCCGACTTTTTGAACTTATCCTTCTTAAATATCGCATACGATTTGGCGTCGATTCGTTTGAAAATTTCTAATTGACGATCTTCCTTCTCCTTGTCCGCAACGCGGGCATCCACGTCCACCAGGATCTCCTTGACGAGTTGCATTGCTTTTTGAAGCTTTTCCTGCTCGATTTTGTCCTCCCGGGAGCTCTTGAGCAGCGGATCGATCAACAGTGGATATTTGGTTAACCGTTGCGTCACAAATAGGATACACTCGGGGATGCCCTTCTTTTTGAGTAGCGAGTTCTGGAGACAATGTTTGTACCACTCGGCGAACGTGTTGTCTCCGGTCATGTAGCACTTGAACGTACTGAGCGCCGATCGATGGTTCGAGCAGAACTCCCCGTAAGCCGACTTCAGTCTTTGGGCAGACATTGCCGAGAAAAAGTCCAGCAAAATATCGGCAATGCTGTCCACCACGGGGCTCTGCTTCTGCCGCTGCCGGAGCTTCTTAAGGAAGCCCGTGTGCAGTTCGGACAAGTCCTGGAGTCGCGGAAACATACGCTCGAGATTCAAATGACTGAAGTGCTTCTGGAGACTGTCGACGAAGACCTTCTGCATGACTAGTAGGGTTTGGCAGTGATGCTTCTCCGTCATTATGAACTCGTAGATGTGCTCCTGGCGCTTGACCTGTTGAATGTGTGCGTGCATATTATCACGTTCAAAGATTCGCTGCTCCGATGCTTACCTGTTTATCTTTCAGTGATTTCACAATCTCCTTTGGTACACTCGGACTCCACGAGTCATGTTCGTCAATGGCGACGCCAAGTATCGGATCGGCTCCGAGATCGTGGGGTCCGATTGGTGCCTCGTGAAGGAACTCATCTCGTATCAGTGGGGTGTCGTCCGAATAGCTGAAAGAAACAAGGTATCCGAGAGGCAAAGTAATCTCCGAGTCTACATAGAGAGCAATGTTATGTGACGAAATATTCACGCCCAGTTCCATTTTTGACTGGTAGATTATACTGGTTTATGTTGGCTTTTGGGTTAAAATTAGGTCTTCGTATTTTAGGTTTTTTATTTGTTATTTTCGAGAGAAAAAAAACTCAACATTGAAACAATATTCAAGAAGAAAATTCATGCTTTCGTACAACTGGATCATATACTCATCTTATAGGAATTAGCAGAACTCAGTGAATTTGCAACGGAAACAAAACCAAAACAAGGGTATGAGAGTCGACGGAATGTGTTTCTATATCGTGGAAAGATAACTGGAACGAAGCCCGCGGAAAGCAGCAAATAGAACTCGAGCGAGAGGTGGTTTGGAGGTAGCCAACAAGAACAACAAACAACATAATCAAACGAAATCTCGTTCTCCTCCCCCGCCCCCGCGTGATCCCGCGTTTTCTTCTCTTAGTAGATGGTGAAAAATACTCACTTTGAGTTGTCATTTTGTATGGTGCCATCGTAATAGTCTCTACCTTGATCGTCGTGATGCGAGGAACTGTGGCTATAGGCAAGCAAAAAATAAACGAAAGAAAAAAACATGAAAACGTATAAATAAAATCGAACGGAAAAAACTGTCTGCCGGAATCGATAACAGTACAACTCAAAAACCACAACGGAAAAACATGAAACAATCTAAAGATAACTGATCAACGAGAGAACGCATAAGAAGTGTGTTCGTGTGTCCCTGGTGCGTGTTTCGTTTTAGATACAGATCGATGGAACTCAAAAAAAAAACGAAGACCCAAAGACAGCACATTGAGGTGTGCCGAAAAATGTAGAATTCGATTGTTGGAAATTTTGGAACATAGTTCAATAATAGTAATAACAGTATTGTTCCTGACAATATACAGTTTGTAGTCTGAAGTAGAAGTATATGTGTTTGTAAGAGTGTCACTTCGAGAGAATAACTCAAGATGGAGCGAAACAGGAATGTGATCACGATTCTGCACAACAGGTAATAGAGAAGTGATAATTTAGCGTGATTCAGCGCACTCAGATAAGCCTGCGTTCGTGAAAGAGGTGGCTAGAAGATGTTCATAGTAACACGATGATAGTTGAAATTTTGGTGCGGTTTTGATGAATTTACAAATGAGGGCTAGCGTTTCGAGAGAAGGTTGAGGAGGCAGTTGATAATTTCAACAGACTAAATTCATCAGATATTCATCTGAAATTCTATTTAGATTGCATAACTGTATAACCTATTCGTTGCGTTTGAATTAAACCACAATAAATCTATATAAATAAAAATGTAAGGCAAAATCTGTTGGTAAGCGGAAAACCCGAAGAAGGGATGGTCGGATTTTAGCCTTCTTTATTTTGTTGTATTCGTCTCTTCCCGTAGATCAATACAGTGGAGAGAAAAATCGGAAAATTCCCACATGTTCGAAAATTACATCATAATAAGCGTTGTTAGTCCATTCGATGTTTGCGCTATCGAAATTGATCTTTGTTCGAAAGTGGAAATGGATTTTCAGGCGAAATAACGCATTCCATATCTTATATCTATATAAATAAAAAGTAAGGCAAAATCTGTTGGTAAGCGGAACACCCGAAGAAGGGATGGTCCGATTTTAGCCTCCTGTATTTTGTTGTATTCGTCTCTTCCCGTAGATCAATATAGCGGAGATAAAAATCGGAAAATTGAATTTCCATATGTTCTACAATTAGCTAAGCGTTGTTAGTCCATTTGATGTTGGCGCTAACGAAATTGATTTTTGTTCGAAAGTGGAAAAGGATTTTCAGACGGAATAACGCATTCCTATATTTTCTATCTATATAAACAAAAATGGAAGACCAAAAGTGTTGGTGTGCCCTAAACCCGAGGAAGGAATGGTCCGATTTAAGCTGTCTTTATTTTGTAATATTCTCTGTATCAAACATGTATTCCATGCAACGGAGAAACATGTTATTTCCAAATACTCGAAGAATCTTGAACGAGAATTGTGTCTGAAAATAATTTTATATTATAAGGACGAATTTTTGTAGAAGTACTAGCCAATTTATAGTAAAAGGATATTCTAAAGGGTCAAAAGGTAATCAATCAATGAAGAGTTCAGTGATTGGACTCACTAACGTTCACTTAGTAAGAAAATGTGGATGTTTGAAAGTATTCAAATCAAAAAATCTATTTTGGGCGGGACGAAGTTCGTCGGGTCAGCTAGTATCATAATATAACAGTAGTGGGCCTAATCCTACAGTAATGATATTAATGGTTTGCAGTTATAACTGTTTTCCCAATTTTTACTGTCTGCACGCAATACATACGGAAAATCTGACGCAGAACGAAAACAGCGATTTTCAAGTGTTTTTCAACGAAGAACTGAGCTTCCGTGTGTGATCACAGAGAGCATGCATGATGTTGAATGTAATAACAAATTTTACACTTGGAACAAAAAGGGAAAACGCAAATGGTCAAGTCAAACAGTTCATAGGAACTCATGCACGCTCACATAGGAGTCCTCGTCCATATAAGCCCATTACTGGGACAATCAATTTTTATAAGTTTCTCTCGAGGCGAATTTTTCATCAGCCATAATAACCATGAACAGGTAGTAATCACTTGGTACCAGGTCCGGAATGCAAGGTTGGTGCAGGAAAATCTCCAAACTTCCGGATCAATTATATTTTCCAAACTTAAAAAAGTCATATAATCACTAGATTGAATGTTAGTCCATGTCTCCAAAACTTACGAAAACAAACCCAAGTTTCATTCGAGTCTATTTCTCTAAAAGTGTATTTAAAGAATCATATACAGGCATATTGATCGCACCACCGGCGAAAGTATTTGATTACTTCTGCTGACATACTCCCCATCCTTTCTCACATCGCCGTTTTCATTTGCTTCAGTGAATGCGTTTCGAATACAACAACGAAACATAAATAAATGTTATAAGAGACTTTCATTTGAATAGTTTAGTCAGCTTTAACAATACGATCTGCAAACTTCGCTTCATTGTGAAGACTGAAACGAATGAACGTGAAGCGAAACGAACATGTTAGACAGAGAAGAGATATATTCTTCATTGTACATGAAGAGAGAGAGAGCAGTGATATTTCCAGCCAGCGGTAGTCAGCTGGGAATTGATATGAGTTAGGGTCATTATTGCGTGGGAATGTGTCAATTTCAATGAATTAGTAAGGCCCTGGTCCGAAGAACGAACGCTGCAATTACATTTCGAGCGAGCGATTTACGCTTGATTTAGCAACACGATACCGCAGCGGGAGGAGCATTCCAGCCTTCCCCCGGTGGCAAAATAATCCTGGTTTGGGGCGAACGACTGGAGAACGGTATCAGGAACCACTTACGAGCCGGGGTGAGCTCGGCCAGTCTGCCAGAGGCCATCATAGCAAAAAAATTACCGTCTGCACGAAATTAGGTATACGGATCAGTGCGGTGAAAATTAAGTCTCAATCGAAAGAAATCGACGAAAATGACAAAGAATACCATTCGTCATCAAAGAAAGTATTGCTCGATCGCTCGAATTTGGTTAATCTCGTCAACTGAGATCCGAAAGGGTTCATTGTCAAACGATGTGCTCCCGTGGCCGAGTGGTTAGCGTCATAACTAACATGCCGGGTGTTCGGGTTCGATTCCCGTTCTGGTCGGGGGAGTTTTTCGTCAAAGAAATTTCCTCCGACTTGCACCGTGATCACGCGTATTCTAGAGCTTGCCATTCAGAATGCATTCAAGTACTAATAAAAAATGACGCAAGTAATACTACGCTGAGACGGCGAAGTTCCTCTAGGAACGTTAGTGCCATTGAAGAAGAAGAAGAAGATTGTCAAACGAACGCTATTCCATCTCATTTGAATGTGACGAATTCATTGGGTTGACCGAAAACAAATAATTCATTCTCTCAACCTCGGCTTTCCGCATTGAAGCATGATTTCCGTTTATTTAATGTCATATAAGCAAAGCATACACAGAGCCGGCGATGGGAGAGCATTTTCTAATGCCACTTACTCATGTGTTAGCATCACACTCTCACAGTAATGCGAGGAGCGTAAGAATGATAGGAATAAAAATTCCGCTCTCACCAGTTGTTCCTCTGTTGACGTGGGACCACGTCTAACCGGAGTATATGGGGGTGAAATGAAAACCTAAACACTGAACACGCAGGAAAAAATTAAAGATTCCGAATGCTTATAACTCGAACATTTCCTAATAGACCGGAAAGATGTTTGCATCAATTGATAGGAAATATTTCTACGCGTCTATCACAGTCAATAAAGTGTTATTTTACATTAGATAAACAATTGAATAACTGTAAAATGTCAAGCGTTATCTAAACGCCTTAACTGCCTTAACTGCCAACTGTCTTAACGCCTTGATTGGCCCGATTTACGGTTTCCCCAACACAGACTTCAATTTCAATGTACCTGTGGGAATTCACTTTGCAAATTTACATGCAAATAGGGGGTATTTTTGTTCTCACTGAGCCGTGTTTCCCTAACGCGGACTTCAAAATAAATGTGCCTGGGGGAATCCGCTTTGCTAATTCATGCAAGTCGGGGGTATTTTTGTTTCCGCCGAAATGTGTTTCCTGATTGATTTCAAAATAAAATCCCTGGAGGAATCCGCATTGCAAATATATGCAAGCCGCGAGTACCTTTGTACTCGCGGCTTGCATATATGCTTGTCTTTGTGCAGATCGGAATATGTTTCCCTGAAACGTACTTCTAAACTGAGAGGCCTGGGAAAATCGTCATTTCAGATACTAGCGGTGAATGAACTTTCGCGGTTCGAGAACTACGCAAATATGAGAGATGCAATGATTTCAGAAGGAAATATAAAATACAATGATCGTTTGACAATTCTTCCGTAATCCCAGGCATCATGTCAAACGTAAAAAACGGTCAAGAAATTTACTTGTAACGAAGAACATAATCTATTACAATGCATGAATTGATCTTACATGGCAACATGGCAACTGTTCAAACTTTTGATTTACGAAGCAAATATGTTCGATAATTAAATCAATACAATACAAATGCTTACTAAGACAACGGTAGTCCCACGTCAACCTTGCGGTTATATCATAGATATAACCCACCCATTTTTTTTTCTCTGAAACAAACCAAAGCATCGTCGGGTGTCAATCAGGTGTCGATCGAGTGTCGGTCGCTAGTTCAATTGATAGGGACAAACGTAAATCTCAAATAACAGCGTGACGAGCGGGTTGAATGAAGGTGCCGTTATTCAATCGAACATGGGCATGTTTCACTCATACGGATCTCTTCTCACTGTATCCCTTCCATTCGATTGAAGAACGGCACTCAAAGTCAAAGTAGCTAATGAGCCCGCGATATTCGTGTGAAGAGAAATGTTGTCAACTGATGACTGATGGTAATTCAAATGAATGAATTGATTATTTGCAGCACTGATACGGATGACTAAAAAGGACCATCAGTAGTTGGATTTGGGGTAAGCGATGGCTATAACAGATTAATTTCCAGCATAAAAGTCGCAGACACCTGTCAGGTCTTCTCGTCAGAGGTGGCCGACAATTTCGAGGCAACCACAATCCATCTTCCAAGCCGCTGCTAGTCGCCTCCGATTCTGCGAATGCCATTGATGCCATTGGTGCGACTAGGTCCAGGCACCCACTGGTACAGGCCTTCAGGATGAACCTATTGTCCGACGCTGTGCTCATAGGGTTCCCGGACATAATGGCCGACCGATTTGGCGGAATTGGTACAGGCCGTCAGGATGAACCTTTTGTCCAACACCTGTGCTCATAGGGTTCCCGGACATAACGGCCGACCGATTTGACGGAATTGGTAACATCCGGTCACATTCGGTCACATCCGGGAGCTGCCGCTTGATGACATGAAGCTGTGGATCAACAACTCTTTCCGCACTTTTTGGTCTAAACTGTGGTTCGCAGAGAGAGGGCAGCTCATCAGAAAGGTTAAGGACCTAGCCGTCTACTCTGCGACCACTGCCAATTCCACAACTCCGTCGAACATTTTCTGTGTGGTTGCCCGAAATCAGATGATCTGCGAAATCTCCATGGAATCAGCGGGAGTGTACAGGACATCTTAAGCGACGATTCAGCGAGGGTAGCACTTTTCTGATATTTAAAAGATGCAGAACTATTCTTCAGGATCTAACGTGTGAACAATGAATCAGCCACGAAAATCCTTGTTCCTTCCCCTCCACGATGAAATGGAATAAGAACACTTCGGCATCTTCAACGGCAAGGCTTCCTCTCCACTGGCCTGGAACCATGATCCGATGACATTCTTGCCATCTGGTCCAGCAAGTGGAGAAACACCAGTAATTTTTGTTTAATTACGAGGGTCGTTCAAAAAATAAGTTTCAGTGCCTCAGAAATCGCGGAAAAATAAAGTTAGGACAAAATACAAGGTAATTTTCGTACTATTTTCTATTTTTCTACATAACCCAGACCTCGCCCCTAGCGACTATCACTTATTCCCGGTGATGAAACAGGCGTTCGGCGGTCAACGATTCGATAACACTGAAGAAATTCGTGACGCAGTTACATCGTACTTCAAAAAGTTGGACGCTACGCATTTCCACTCGGAATAGAAAAACTCGTGTCACGCTATGAAAAATGCCTCGAACGTTACGGCGATTAGGTAGAAAAATAGAAAATAAAACGTACATTACGAAAATCACCTTAGTTTTTGTCCTAACTTTATTTTTCTGCGATTTCTGAGGCACTGAAACTTATTTTTTGAACGACCCTCGTATTTAAAAAATGTTTTAATGCGTTCTTATTGTTATTATTCAAGTTCAAATTGTTGTTCGTTCAATTTCAAATTTATGTTAATTTTGTATTTTATGTAATTTGTAAAACCTCACGGCAATGTCTACTGCCGTCGCTACAGAGGCGAACCAGCCCAGGAGACTGAAAACCTCTCAAATAAAGGATAAAAAAAGATTTACGCACGACTGATTCGTGGTGGTATATTGAAATTGTATCTCGCGACTAAATACAGTAAACAGATCAAATGTATGAGAAAAGGGAAATGCATCCAATCTTCAATTATTTCGATCATTTACGGATAAGGGAATCATAATGTATATATTTATTTTTTTTTATCCCAACAGTTTATTTTATTAGGCTCATTTAGCAATTCAGCTGTAACAGAGCCGAATTCATTCGCGTACATTCCTTATCTTAAGATAACTTTTGTTGTATATTACACTGTTACCATTTTTGAGGCGTCAGAGTATCGCTATCTATCGATAAACATTTGTTTTATCTATAACACAGTAGCCGTTTAGGCGCAAGAGAATTCCTATTCTATCGATGCACAACACATGTCGCCTTTTTTCGGCGTAAGAATATTGCTATTGTTCGAATATTCATAGTTGGGCTGTTCATAGCGGGACTGTTGATATGAGGCTTCCTTTGTTGCGTTATTAATAGTGCCAATTACCGATGCAGCAGACCGAAAATGTGAGCGGTAAGGGACTGGGATTACCCACACATGATGATTGTTGCGTGGACATAGCAGCTAGAATACACACTAAGATGGTCAGTTGAGGGGGCCTGAGTTATGAGCTCATGATCGTTCGCTTAGTAGCGGACACGCAACCAATTAGGCTACGAAAACCCCCCATCATAATGTATATCATATCAAACAAATCAAGGGGAATTTGGAGATTCGTTTGATATGCAAATTCTTCAAAATTCTCCCGCAGCAAAGAATAGTTATCAACGCTCAAACTGTTCATAAAAGCGTGATATGTTTTCTGATTTGTCACCCTTACTGGAAGACGTAGTCCTACATCAAGAATGCAACTCGTGGAAATTTTTAAACGAACACATCAATGAAGGCATAGTTACAGGTGGTCAGAAGGTGGGAATATGACACACCGACACGACATTCATCACTGGTTCAACGCTGATGAGCTGAATTAAAAAAAAAAGTAGAGGCGAATGAACTGAAAAGTTTAAACCCTCTTAAAGCCAAAAAGAAGAAGAAGATGAATTAAAAATGGTTTTGTTTTTCTAATTTTAATGCATGTGTATAGAGAGAACCTAATTAATTTAATGTGAACCCAATTTTTAATTTGATGACCATTTGAAACAACTCTTTGATCGTAAGAATCATCAAAATCCGTTCTCGACAAAATGAGCGGTTACCAAAATCATTTCGATTTTAATCGAAGGAAAAAAAATCATATTTCCTATTTTATCGATTTCCTCAATCTTTTATACTCTTGTCCGATGCAATGTGCATAAAGTGCGACGGTACACACATAAGCATAAAATGAAACCAACTGACGATTCCTCATAAATGTGTCGTTTTTACGATAGTTTTGATCGGCTTAGTAATATCTGATACACTTGTCACCAAACCATCTAAACGACCCATATCGCAAATTAGAAGAAATAATTAAGCTATAGCCAATATTGTTAGAAATTGAATGTAATTTTTAAAGTTAATTAGAAAACGTTAATTCAACTCCAAGGTGTGGTGGAAACTGGGCCATCAAAGAAGAAACTATGATATTTGTCAGGCTGCATTATTTTCTTTTGTCAAATTTATAAAAATATAAATAGAATTCGCTTTTTAGCACTTTGACAGATACTTGTTAGAGTCTTTTGCAGGTACTAGATAAAACCTGTTCAGCTTTTGACTCTACAAAATGGTCGAGATTCAAACTCATGATTCTTGCATCGATGATCTTCTATCATATCGATTGCTCCGTTAGACCACTTAAAAATGTAATGCTAAGCAGTCGAACATGAGCTTAAAAGCGCTTGCAGCAAATGCTCGTTTCAGTGGTTCCTTAGGTGAAGTACAAAAGCTACATTGCGTTTGAGGGAGCGTTTTCAAAACGTTTATATCTATTAAGCACTTAATGTTATTATTAGACCATTATCCAGCTGAATAATTTAATAACAGATAATGAATATTTGTTGGGAAGTAGCTCCTCAGAGCACTGAGCGGCTGAGAAATAATTTTGTTATTAGCGTTCAAGATACGAGAAGCTTTCAAGGATTGAATCATACACTGGGAACGTAGTTGATGATAACATTTTGAATGGAACAATTTGAAATTCGAGCATTTAATAAATTTCAGGTTGGGGGAAAAGAAATCCATTGGACTTATATAAGAATGAAGGTGCTGTTCAGGCTATTCAGGGCGATATCTAGAGAACACGGTGTATTAGATAGAATGTCCAATGAAAATGCTTCCAAGTATGTAGATTTGGCGACTTGAGCAACATGCTATCGAGCATTGTTGTAATATGAGGGAGAAAAGATTCGGAAGTACGGAGGGTGAGCTAAAACCTTACTTAGATCTATGAACATGTGGTTAGGCGTTGTCATGTTGTAAACTTATCTTGTCGTGCAGTGTTCGCCGATTGATTCTTTCACTGGATAATTCGCTTTCGTTTGTTCAAATATGATCTTACAGAAACAATCTCCCCCAGTGACATTCTTTTGCTTTTTAGTGCTACAAATCATGACACAAAAGAGAACGAGACAACTCTGCTTCGGTTCGCACTTCATGACACACGAGCCAACAAACCAAAACCGTCATGTACGGTTTCGGTGCAGAAAGTTCATTTTCTTCTTTGCCTCTTACATATAGGGAAAAGGTAGTAAAGACGGACACCCTTAGTGAAAGTTGATTTTTTTTCGTGAATTTCACAAAAAATATATAGCTATCTCACCACCAATTGATAGTCTAGGTCTCTTTTCATAATAAAATTTGTCTTTGAGGCAGTCTTGAAAAATGAATGTGTCCGGTATCTTTGAAAAAATAAGATTGAGTAGGGAAAGACGGACACTTGGCGGGAAAGATGGACACTAATTGAAAATTCTATTTTATGTACTCGATAAGTTTTGGAGGTCTTCAAATATGCCTTCAAAATGATCTAAGAAAAAGGCTGAACTAAAATCACCTAGACGGGCTTGTAATTTTTCTCATTTTTTCATGTTTAAAATAGCTTCCGGCATTCGGAATGACAAATTCGGATTACTTTTTAAAACCGCTCTGCTGATTCGTCCATGATATCTGGTTGCATTTGCAAACGTAGCTAGTGGGCATTTGTTGATAAGAGAAGAATCTCGTAAAAAATGATTGCCTCTTTATCTCGTACTCGCAGAATTTCTTGTCCTAACGAGGCGACGATAGATAGATCGCGTAAAAAAATCGGTAATTTCGAGAGAAACAAAAAAGTGAGGTGACTTCCAGAATAAAGCGAGTTACTTTGTTATCTCACGACACGGTGTAGAATAGAAGGGATTATGTTGTATTTGTCTTGGTTTCAGATTCTTCTCTTCTTTTGGAATCCTTCCTATTCATGCAGTATTTGTACCAACAGTTTCTTCAAGAATCCATAGATATTCGTTACGTTTACAACTCATTATTTGTTACTATTTTGTTCAGGTGAATCATTATATAGAATCCAACTACTCAAACTTGTTTATCGAGCGTATTGTGGAGGATAGAGCAAAACGATAGACTGTAGTTTTTTTAGCCCTACCGAAGTGCCAAAAATCTAACCAGTTCTTCATGTCGAGTCGATGGCCATAGCATAAAAAAAATTTAACTGCTATAACAGTGGTGTGGGGGTTGCATTCATGATAAACCTAACTCTGGAGCGACGTTTATCAGTTCAACGAAATCTTCGAGCAAAATATTGATAGACGATTTGATCCTCAAAATATTCAAAGAAGTGAATTCGAACTGCAACAAACTATATATTAGTTTTGTCAATTATATCAATTAGAATAAAAATCCAACTCGACACCGGATGAGCCGATCCAATATTTAGTAAGAATACACTAACAAAACAATCAGCTATTATCTACTCCAAAAATAGTATTACTATATGATTAGAAAGCGACAGCAGAGAGGTACAGTTTTTAGAATCGATCGAAATGAATGGTCTGTCCGAAAAACACAAGTGGTGGTGATTTTCATAAAAATATTGTTCCTGTTTTGCTTGTGACACATGTTGATTATAAAGTTGATAATAAAAACTGGATACAAAAACAAACTGGGTCAATCAATCGTAAGAGAAACTGTTTGAAGAAAACCGTTGTTTCGGTTTTGTTAGAGACAGAGAAAGAGACATAGAGAGCATATATATGTATACGAGAAAAAGAGTTAGTGAAAAAGAGAAAATTTTGGCTGGTTTGGGTTACCTGGCGTGAGTGGAAACCACGCCCAACTTGTTAGCGACCAATCTCCACGGAGAGTAGCATCCAGTCATTTTCTTGCCGCTCTTTTCGCTGACAATGCGCGACATATGTCGCGAGGAGTTTGAGTGGTATTTGTGATCGTTGTTTTGGTTTAATATTTTGGAATATTGTTCAATGTACGCGCGGCAATGAGTCGTTTTGAGGTTTGCATTAATAAAAATAGAGACATTGGTGGCTTATTATTACCGTGATTCTTTCAATGATTGTCTCACAAGTGTTTAAAACAAGAAAAATAGAACTAAATCAAATACAATTTCTTCCAATGATTAGAAACTCAAGAGGTGTTTATATCTGTTGATTGTTCCAAAATAAAACGAAAAATAGCGCATTCGGTGAAATTAACCATATATTTTTACTTTTTTTTCTCCCATTCAATCAACCCACATCATGATCCAGGTGAATACATGTCATGATTCAAACGATACCCGATAATAAGCAAATGAAAGACTGAAAGCTGAAAGCAAATTCGACTGATGGAAGCATTATGCGTTTCATGAACCAAACACAAAAAGATATTCAAAACAAGTTCTTGCCATTGAACACATTCACATCATACCAAGTAGTCATTCGCTAGTTATACAAAAATGCAAGTAAAAAGCATAAAAATAATCATCGTCCATAATCAGGATGCAGTTTAAATACCACTAAATTAGAATACGATTTATTTTAGCGACGAGCTAGTAACTAGTGTTTAACACGTCCTAAAAATTTGTTTAAGTTGTTGATGTTCAATAACGTAACTTCTAGAATGATTTTAAAAAACCTATACGGGAACCGGATGTTCAATTTTAGGAAACTAACTAGCTCTGATGCAAATACAGTCAATATAAATATCGAAACGAAGGAATCTCTCCGCATCTCTAGATATTTATTTCGTAACAAAAAAAAAGTAGAAAATGACAGCCAAACGAGAGGAATGGAAATTTGCGACAATTTACCTATTGGCCGAGTTCTTCTTGCTGGAGCCGGATTTGGGCTGAACTTGGAAATATTTCTGAAACATTTGGACACTCTCAGTTGTGGGTATAACACATTCGACAACATCAAAACACACTCACCTTTGCGATTTTAGCCTTACACTCCACGGCGTGCTCTTTGTACGTGGCGAGATTAATGACCGCGCCACAAGCTAAAAATGAAGATTTTTTTCTGTTAGTACAGTAGTACCTACTAGTGAGATTAAGATAACCAACCATCGCAGGTGGAGTTCTGTCCCTTGGTTTTGGCTTTGTCCTTTTTCTTGCGGAAAAACAGCGAGCCCCGCTTCCGGCGCTTTTCCGGGTGGTCCGTGTAGCCCTCGCTGAAAACATTATGCAGCGGATTAGCTAAAACTGTTTGAAAGGAGGTATATTTTGCGATGGGTATCTGTTTTAGTTTAGCTTCAAATGATAGTTTCCTGCATACAGTTAGATGATGTGTTTCAGAGCTCTCGTGATGCAACACATTCACGGCTAGTAGACAACAGTTAGAATGTGGATAGGTCGTAGTAAGTAGTAAGAAGTGTTTAGTGGTACAACTAGTTAGAAGTACGGATTAAACAGACAATGGTGATCTAAGTTTAACCAAATTAAAAGTTGAAAGTTTCAATTTAATTTCATCCGAAGATTGCAAGTTCGTGTCCTGTCACGGTCGCCATTCAATAGGTGGGTGCCTTATGCAGTTGAAAGAATGGAATAACTATTTTATTAATAGTTCCTTCTATGTACATGACTAGTGCTCCCTTGGCCGAGTGGTTAGCGTCATAACTACCATGCCGGGTGTTCGGGTTCGATTCCCGTTCTGGTCGGGGGATTTTTTCGTCAAAGAAATTTCCTCCGACTTGCACTGTGATCACGCGTATTCTAGAGCTTGCCACTCAGAATGCATTCAAGGCGTGTTATTTTGCATAGAAATCTCAACTAAGTACTAATAAAAATAACGCAAGTAATACTACGTTGAGACGGCGAAGTTCCTCTAGGAACATTAGTGCCATTGAAGAAGAAGAAGAATGTACATGACTACACTAGGTTTATTCTGAAGGCGTGGTCAGAAGCATTCTTCTGAACGAAAGAGAAAGAGCATCTTCTTCGGATGCAGGAATAAATAGGAAAGGAAAGTACAAGCCCGCATGTTGTCGAAACACAACATGTGTTTACCATTCATTGCGCTAACCAAACCAATGTCAAGGCGGAAAGAAAATAAACGCACGATTTCACTGGGTACGCATTAATTCATTGGCTTCAATTCAATTTGGTATGTCAATCATCTAAATCGGTGTGTAGTTTTTTAAAAAGTTATAAATTTTTTAGAAAAATAGTGAAAAAATTAATTTACCATCGGTTAATTTAAAAAAATCATAACTCAAAAATGATAAAAATACGTCTCTGATTTTTGGATACGTTATGTAAAAAAAACTCAACTTTCAAAAAAAAAAATTTTTAAAAATAGCTTCTTTGGCCCCGATGTTATGAAGTTGAAGTCGTGATTTATCCTGCTTTGAAAAGAATGAGTTAGAATATAGATTAGACATAAGTCTGCCAAATACTCGTATAAAGTCACGTGGAAAACTACATCTGCAATTTTACGAGGAAGATGATAGTCATCGAAAATAAGAGAGTTGACTGGAAAGACACATACGCTGCGCAAACGAAGTGCTTCAAAAAGCGTGCCATGTGAAATTTTGATGAAACATTCCCGCTTATGTCATAAGCGCAATTTGGACTCGCTGCGTTCATCCAGCGTGTTTTTAGACGTCGAAACATGGAAACGTGTACTGGTGCTATGTCACTGTGAGTTACACGGCGAAATTGATGGGGCTTTGACAAAAACTGAAATACAAACTAATTTCACATTCTTCGTATTCCTCGTGTCTTGCTCCCCTACGATTTTTTATTCGTTTCTCCCTCAAGAGATCTCAAAGAAGATCATTACATCGCGGATTATTGATTGATGCAATTTACAGATCTTTGATTGGAGAATAGCCTATGTTTAACTCGTTGATCCCCGCGTCGGTCCCTGAGAACTAACTGTCTCTTTCTCTTTTTTTCTCTCTCTCTCTCTCTGTGCCTCCCTCTCTCCCTCTTTCTTTCTCTCTCTCTCGCTCTTTTTCTTTCTCTCTTTCTCTCTCTCTCTTTCTTTCTTTTTTTTTCTCTCTCTGCTTCTCCCTCTCTCCCTCTTTCTTTCTTTCTCGCTCTCTCGCTCTATTTCTCTCTCTCTTTTTCTTTCTCTCTCTCTCTCTCTCTTTCTTTCTCTCTCTCTCTCTTTCTTTCTCTCTCTCTCTCTTTCTTTCTCTCTCTCTCTCTTTCTTTCTCTCTCTCTCTCTCTTTCTTTCTCTCTCTCCATCTTTCTTTCTCTCTATTTTTTCACTCTCTCTCTCGTTCTTTCACGCTTTTTCTTTCTCTCTCTCTCGTTCTTTCACGCTCTTTCTTTCTCTCTCTCTCTCTCTCTCTCTCGTTCTTTCACGCTCTTTCTTTCTCTCTCTCTCTCGTTCTTTCACGCTCTTTCTTTCTCTCTCTCTCTCTCTCTCTCTCTTTCTCTTGGGTGGATGGATACTCTTTTCGAAAAAAACCACACTGTTGTCTCTATAACACTTTTTGTTAAACTCGTGTCTTCGATCGGTCCATTTAGTATGTTTTATTTGAGTAATGTCGTCTGCTAGTACAACTTTTTCCCAAAATAACATTGTGATGTCCCTAACATTGCATCGAAAGGAACAGGAACAGACGACATGAGTCAACAGCACACGCACACGATTTGTTCTGACGTTGATTTGAGGGCAAACATGCAATTTAAAATTGATCATGAGTTCAACTAATTTTAACAATGTATGCCGGACAGGGCTCTGCATAGTCATAGTCAACTGAGGATAGTCAATTGACTGACTGACTATATCCATAGTCAGTTAGTAATGACTTTTAGTCGCTATCTCCCTCTACTGACACGACTATATCATTTCATTCTTCCCAGTCAAATTGTCCTCATCGCATTTTGAAGTGACTTCCCCCAAAATGAATTCGTTCCTCTCTTTCTCCCTCCCATGTACATGTGCATGCATCGATGTTTGAATTCAACGTGGTTTGACATGCGCTACAGGTGAGCTAGATTCTTTTGTGTCGTACACGAAAATTACTTACACGTTTAAAATAACGTGCAGTGTGTGTGCGCTATTTTGCACGCCTAATACTAACTAATACTAACGCGAGGACCTTTATAGCATACTTGATAAATTTCTAAGTTCGCTGGTTTGAGTTCACGATGGGTAGACAATAAACCGTCCATTGATGGGGTAACTTCTTTTCTGCATCAGAAATCATGTTTTCGTTCCTTTTTATATGGACGTAAAAATAAGATTGTGTACGCGGGTATGAATTAGTGTCAAGGGGAAATGGAAGTGTGGATTGAAGTCAGTTAAATGAAAAGGCAGATTTTTATTAGTTATTAGTCGAGTCAGTTAAAATAAACACTGACTGGACTAGTTCACCAGTCATCCTCGCTAGTCAATTCATTTTCTAGTCAAGTCACTTTTTGTTGGCGGCGACTGCCGAAGCAGTTCTAGTCGAAGCGAAGCTGCTGAGAGTAGAGTCGGTCCTCATTTTTCACCTTCGAAGATTTTGGGCCCTGATGCCGGAGTATATATTCGATATCCCCCTGTGAAAAGTTATCTATGATATGATTTTCGACCAGGCAATTTGAAAGCAAAATGCGATTTTGCGATGTGCTGGCTAATACGTGCGGGATTTATCGAAGGAACGTTACCAATATTTTGAACTGCATAACTAGTCAAAGTTTTTACTGAATATCTAAGAGGGCAGCATAATTGTTGGTTCACTCCATTCAAAAATTAAGTATGGCCTTCATAGTATATAGAGAAGTTTCGTTATTTTAGTTTGGACGGTTGAACCGAGTTAATATCTTTATTGTTTGTTTATTGCCGTACCGGATCTAACTTTCATCTTATTGGTGTGACCTTGACAAGTACAATTTGAAGCTGATTGTCAATACATCGCAAAGTTGACTTAAATTCGTTCCGATATAGCTCGGCTTTCAGTATTTCTCAAACCCCGGGAGCCCCGAAACGCGTTGAGTTTCCAGCTGTTAGTCTTTTTCCGGGTGTAACGGCCATGGAGCCTATGCTTAGTTTTGTATGAATTGATTATTTCGAAGCGTTCTTTGCTTTGATCACGGATTACAGCTATTTCTAAATTTCTAAGCTGTTAGCGACACAGACAAATGTTAATGAGACATGATAATCGTAGTGTTATGTTAGTATTTCTATGTAAATACGAATGAGTCTATTTTCGTTTCCATTAAAACAAACAGTACATTTGATGGATTAACTAAATCAAGACAATCTAAAGATAGAAGAGATTGTAGATTAAAACACAAAGCTGCTTCAACTACGCACATATACATGAAAAACAATGGATACATTTAGTTTTTTTTCCGAAAAGGGCTTTTTTTGTGTTACAAGCGCCCGTTCGGACCAAGATGGAATCTACACAAGGCTAGAGGTAATTTATTGAAATTCTTGAAATAGAAAGATGATCAAATGCTTTCACAGAGAGAGCGATGATGATTAGGAATAATAGAGTGAAGGAGCTATTAGAGAAGAGAGGAGAGAGTAGAAGAAATGCACGCACTTACTTTTTATCTCTCACACAAAGTAGTGATCGATCGTCGTGGGTTTCATCTTCACTGTCGGAAAGATGCCGTGAACTTTTTTGTGGTAATTAGAATTTGAAGGAAATTTGGTTTCATTTTTTTCGGCGGGTGGACAGTATGTGTTTGGCGTTGTGATTTTTGTTTTTTGAAGAGAAAAGAAAACGGAAACACATAAAAATTTAAAGCGTTAAGCTAATTCGCAAATTTGGCAAAATGGTTGATTCTAGGCGAATTTCAATCGCGAGAGGAAGTTTTACGAATCTCGTTTTTTTATGTTCTGATCAAAATATAGAAAAAATGGATCAATCACATTACCGGACACCGATTTGACACATTGAAGCTCGAAGTGATAAAAAGGCAGGCGCTATTCATCCTCTTCTGGGTTCCAAAACTGTTGCGATAATCTTTGAAAATTTCGTGCACAAACTAAAGTACACCGAGCTGGTATATTTATGTACAACTATGACTTTTACAGCAAAATGGACAAAATGCGCTGCAATGGAGGTAGCAATTGGTCATAACTGGATTTTTTTTTCATGGGCCATGATGATATTCACTGCTTTTTATCCGCGTTGTTCACTGAAACGTGTTTTGGTTTGTCATGCCAATGCGCTAATAATGATATATACCAGGGGTGGCCAAACTTCTGGGTTTTACGGGCGACTAATTGTTCAAATGTTAGGCGGCGGCCTACCAACGTTGACCGTATCAAAAAGTAATTAGAAAAAGAATGTAGCACTAGAGAATAAAACAGTTTTAACCCTCCTGTATTCGAGCGTGAAATCATTACCCCGTGCACTCACGCACGGTGTCACAGGCTGTGCTTGTCTCTGTAATTTTGCTATTGTGTATTTATAGGCGTTTTTTGTATTTATTTAAAAAGTAAAAATTATAATTGAATGAAAAGAACTTCAGAAAATACTTTTTTTTTCAACTCCATTCAGTTTCAATAGTGTTTTAATTCAGCCTCTTCAAAACAAAATGTGGTCTGTCTGCGAGACTGTATGCTCGAGTATAGGAGGGTCGTTGAGCCCCTAATTTCAATTGCTGCGCTTTCCATTCAACCCGCATCAAGAGCGTTTGCACAATATCAAAATTATTAAAGACTACCATAGCATGGGTTCCCTCTCATTGCTCAATTCCGGGGAATGAGAAAGCGGACTCTCTAGCTAGGGTGGGTGCTTCAGAAGGCACACTTTTTGAAAGGTAAATTGCTTATAACGAATTTTTTCACATTCCTCGTCAGCACACACTCGTAAGTTGGCAGCGCATGTGGAGTGAAGATGAGTTCGGTCGTTGGTTACGCACGATTATCCCTAAGGTCTCGACGAGTGCATGGTTCAGGGGTTGAATGTAGGTCGTGATTTCATTCGCGTGATATCTCGGTTTATGTCCAATCACAACAACCTAAACGCGCTTTTCTATCGCATTTGACTCGCAGCAAACAATCTTTGTGATTGTGGCGATGACTACCACGACATCGAGCATATTGTCTGGTCGTGTATCCGGTTCCATGCTGCTCGCTCTCAGCTCTCTAGAGCACTGAGAGCACAAGGCAGACAATCGGATATCCCGTCCGGGAAACCTTAGGTAGCAGTGATCCTGATCTGGCACGAATCCGGACTGATAACTTTCCACAAATCTACTTACTATTGGCGATAGACGACGAAACAGGATCTTAGACAAAATTTTGTAGCACCATTCAGGCTCGTGATTGCACGGTAGTTCCCACAATCCAGCTTGTCAACTTTTTTAAAGATGGGCCAGATTACTCCAACTTTCCATTCCCACGATAGTTGTTCTGTGTCCCAGATCCTGACTATGCACCAGTGTAGTAAACATCAACGCCGTGTTGGTCGCCTCAATTGATCCACTGGCTTCGGTGTTTTCAATGAAAATTCGTGCGCCTTCCGTAAACTGCAGAACCTTGTTCCGTTAATGTTGCTGAGCTGGCAACAATCGACTCCGCATTGGGTATGATCTCCAACAAGCCTGCAGACCATTACGGATAGTCTCAGTTCGCTCCAGGCTCTCCAGTCGATGACAATTAGTAGGCACCCATCTTATTTCCTCACAAAAGTGAGGTAGCAGATGAGTGCACTGATCGAAAGATCTTTTAAGATAACCTTTGTATGGGTCCCCTCTCATTGATCAATTCCTTGTGGACACTCTCGCAAAGGTGGGTGCCCAGGAAGCAATTGTTTGATAGACAGATTTCATACGATGTTTTTTTTCAATTACTTCGTCAGAGTTCCCTCTTGAGTTGACAATCCGATTGACACTGGAAGTCTTGGGCTCTGGTTATATTCAATCACTCCAAATGTTTCTTCGAGAGCGTGGTTCAAAGGTTTGGACGAACGCCGTGACTTCATTCGTGTAATGAGCACACTTCTGGCCAACCTCTAATCGCTAGATCTGCATCTCCACAGAATAAATCTTGCTCAAAGCAATGTCTGTCGGTGTGGAAACGGTTTTTTTCCTCCCTGTTGGGTGTGAACCACTGCGTCCATTATTTTGAACTATTGTGGTATACCCCTTGGTGCATCCGTGGCCGAGTGGTTAGCGTCTCACATTATCATGCCGGGTGTTCGGGTTCGATTCCCGTTCTGGCCGGGGGATTTTTCGTCAAAGAAATTTACTTCGACTTGCACTGTGGTCGCGCGTATTCTAGAGCTTGCCCTTCGGAATACATTCAAGGCGTGTTATTTGGCTTAAGAAATCTCAACTAAGTATTAATAAATGACGCTAGTTAATGCATACGTTGAGACGGCAAAAGTTCCATGGGAACGTTAACGCGATTCAATTTGGTATACCCCTTTTTTATCCTACACTTCAAGCTTATCTACTACTTATAGATGGAGTAGACTGAAAGTTATAGGGAGATGGAAACGGTTACGATCAGAATTTAATGTTTTTGTGCTTTTCTTTCTTTTTCGTTATTAGTTTGTTTGTCTTGTCCCCTCACCTCACCGTCGCCCACGCTCGACAGCCAGTCGAATACCAGATGCTATCCCTGCTCATTATGCACAATGCTACAGTGCGTGCGGCAACCCTCGGTTGAGTCAACGATACCTCATATTCATGTCCAGGGTGTCGACTCAAAACTCGAAGAAAAATTCCCTGATATCCCCTGATTTTCCAGTAATTTTTCAGAAAAATTCCAGATGTAGACTAGTAATCAAATTCTCTACTAGTACTTTAGCTTTAGTTCCTAAGATATTTAGTTAGCTTAAACAATGAAATTTAAGAACGTATGTCGGTATCTTCCAATGAAAAAATTGTTTGTGATTTTTAAATAAGTTAAACGACGACAGAGATGTGTCGTAAAAGATAAAAATAGATTTATTAATACAGTTCAAAATTATTATGAAGGAACCTCAAACACTAGTAGAGAATGAGTCATTTTCATTTTGATTCGGATCAATTTCACGAAACTGTTACGATTTTAACGAAACACTTTTTCTTGCAATCTTTCGGCCTTCTGTGCATTTTCCAAAGTTTTCTTATTTCTTTGAACTTTCCTTGTCTTCTAGATAAAGAGAATGAGAATTTTGAACTCGTTGAATTAACTAGCTCAACATTTTTATTGATGCTATTTTTCCAAAGTGAACATACCATCGTAAACTTGCCAAAAGTTTCTCGAACCGTTTTCCAGCTATTTGTACAATCGAAAATAATGACGGCAAGATCAAGGATATATCAATGCTTCGTAAGCTTTAAAACCAGAGCTCCGCATCCCAGACGAAATTTCAAAATTTGTCTGTCGTAAATTTTGGCGAGTTTTTTTTAATCCTTCAATCTATTGATGAATCCGGAGCTACTCAAATTCAAGAGTTTTTCTCATCCTTTGTAAAAGTCCAGTTACAGTTCGCGTAATATGACCAATTCACGTTGGTAGGTCTGTTCAAATATATAATTCCCAGACCTTCTTTAAAAGCTGCAAGATAATCTCTGATGCTTGAGAACGTTCCAAGAACATTGACGGCATATAACGATTCACCACCCATTCACAGATGCAACTACAGCCTCTTTGTAGTCTTGTTCAAAGACTCGTCGAAACCAACGACAAAATATATCTTACGAAGTTTCGTCGAGCTCAGAATTCTCAGCTTTAGAATTCGTGGCAAAGTCTAACATCATCATGAAGCTCATTTTATCAAGCCCTATGTCTCCGCCCAGAGAGGTATCTGAGCAGAGTTCCGAAGTTAGAGTAGACTGGCTACCCGATGTTGTAGTAGACATGATGAGATCGAATATAGAAAAAGCAATCAACTGACATTGCTCTGAACATTTCGTGCCCCATTTATACGTTCAGCCCATAGTCATTTCTTCTTCTTCTTCTTTTTCTTTGTTTACGGAGGCTTTAAATCTAACGATTCATTCGTCTCCGAAAAATAGTCATTTGAATAGCGCAATTGTTGTATGGGTTGTCTGGAATATTCGCCATAAACAATTACACTTTGTATAGCGGGTTCGTTTCTATCTGTTCCTGTCTTTTGACAATTTGCTTGTTATTGTTTGTGATTGTTGTGTTGTCTTCAAAGGTGAGTATTTTATGTCGTCCCATTATGTGTATCCGTATCTGTGACGACGATGAATAGGTAAGTACCAATATGTATTCATGTTAAATATCTATACTAATTGCTCTTTGTTTTCAGGTACGAACTCAGGCTGATTTGCTGCAGATTTCAAGGGATCTTTAGTGTTAAGTGTTTCATACTTTTTTGTGCGTTGAATGAAGTGTTTTGTGAAAATGAAAATGTGTTGTTTTTTAGTTTTGTTCATTTGTGCCGTAACACCTCAGCTTTTGGTGTTATCAAAATTTTTTAATTACTGCAATAATAAAAATTCTAAATGACGGAATAATTTTTTTTGCCAGATTGATGTCGATATTCCCTGATATTCCCTGACATTATTTCAATTCCCTTCTATTCCCTGATTTTCAAGGATTTCCAAGGTAGTCGACACCCTGATCCCTTACCTGACCAGTCCCACAAAAATCGTTGCCTCTATAATCTCGAGTGAACCGCGAGTAGTCGGTCGAATTCTACTAAACATAGTTTTAAGTTCAAATTTTGTATAAAAAAATCTTGAATTAGCGACTCCGCGAAGCTTATGCGATTGAGCCTTACAAATAAATTAATTGAAAAAAAAAGTTATCGGAAATTGGGTTTCCTACGAGTTAGCCACGGTAGCCAAATCCAGGAAATTCTTCTCAAATTATACACTCACACATCATTGCAGCTGTCTCGTAGATCATATTACTCATTAACCTTATTTTTTTCTCTAACGAACTTAATATCATACGACACCTAAAGGACACCTCGGAGAAAACACGTTTCAGTGAACAACCATCGCGCGAGGCAATGCTCTCAGGATGTACTTCAAAATTTCTACTAGGCACAACAACGGTGTTTCTACGCTGCGCTAGCCGTTTGCGTACAATAATCCACAATCGAGCAGCGCACAACAATTGATACTTACGGAGTAGCAGTGTCCTCCTTAGCACTTTGGTTGCGCACCGGCGCTATTGATGGCGTGGAAATGCTTTTCTGCAGCGGGATCCGGCACACCGCAGGGGCCAAGCAGCGTTTGGCGACAATTTTCTCAAAGTCTCGCTATTGGGAACATGGAACAACAAAATTGGGATGTCACACATTGTTTGCATTGGATGCCACAGTACCAAAAGCGCTTACCGCCAACTCGGCTTCATTTAGCGAGTGCGTTGATATACCCCCGGTACTGTTCCGACTGGTGCGATTGTGTAATCTTTCGGCTGCTCGCAAAGATTCCTGCTCCTCGCTGTCCAGACTGGAAAGGCTGACACTGTGAAACCAAAAAAAAAAAACAATTGTATACTTGAGATAAACGAGAGAATTTGAAAGTTTTGAACCTTTTATGAGAAGATTTGGCACATTCGGTCAAATCCTCTATTGCGGTCCACGACTTCCGCCGGTCAGTGTTGAGACCGTACATGATTTGCTGGTGGGGCCAAATATTGCCTGCATTTGAGATCGTCAGGTCCGGCAGGGATGGGCAGGACGAGAAAAGCTTTGCCGATGAAAGCTGCTGCAAATGAGGAGAATAAAAATTAAACCATTTGACTCATGTTTCCGATTTGGGAACATGAAACTCACCGAGGTACCAATGAATCCAGCCCCACCAAAGTTGGTATTCTGTACGGTGGAATTCTTCATCTGAACCACGCTTTCTCGAATACATTGCAGATGATTCAATGTGTCCTCTTTATAAGAAGAAAGAAAAAAGAAACAAAATCGTCCCTTGCGATGCTTGGTAAGATCCATGAACGCGTGTACATACCGAGAAAGTTATACTTGGCACCTGGGCTGTGCGGGGTAACACTAATGATTGGCACCATGTTGGCGTGATTGCTTGCAACACTGTTGTTGCTGTTGCCGCCGATGTTGTTGCTTTCCTGCGGCTGGCCGCAGTCGTTGATCCCCGTGTTAATCACGATGTCGCTCAGCTTGCTTTTGTTGTTGCACTTCTCAGCGGTACTGTTGTTGTAGTTGTGCACGTTGTTGTTGTTCACTACGGGAGCCGGTTGCAGATCTTTCGTAGTACTGGTGGACTCATTGTTTTTCTGGAGCCCAGTACCTGCTGCTGCCGTCGGTGGTGGATTGCTAGAGTTGAGATAGTCGATCACCACGTCGCCATCGTTCTCATCATCTGCGAATGGGTGGAATATTTTGGTGAGGCTAGAAGACAAAAGAAGCTCGGGAGGCAATGACGATCTCAACAGCGATCCTAGACTGATCACAAACAACCATCGAAACATTAGTACTAATTGTGGTTATTTTGTTAGATATAAGCCAAAGGAAATAAGCGAGAATAGACCCATGCATTAGTTGAGTCGTCTGTAGAACACCAGATATGAAACAATAGTCAAAGAAACACAGACTTTTGCGAAAATAACAATTATCTTCTAACTCATAGATGTAACGTCTCAAAATAACCATCCTAATCCATCGAAAAAGTTATTGAGACGAAAGGAAGATCACGATCACAACTCTCTTGATTTGTATTTCGCATAGTTTGATTCAGAACAAACTCTTTAACACTTTGATCGCACCGTTACCCAGATGTGAATAGGCACTTAAATGTAAATATGGGATATGGGGTAAGTATGTTTGTATGTTTAACTGTAGGGTTGTCAAACATCAATAAAAATTTAACCCACTTCCTGTTGACCGATTGATCTGAAATTTGGAACACGCCTTTATCTCTGCTGTCGTTATAAAACTGCGTATTCCATGATCTTGAAAATCCAAGATGGCGGCTGCTACAAAATGGCGGACTACATATTTTATCGAAACCCCATCAAGATGGGTATCAAATGAAGGGCTTGACTAGTAGAACACAGTTATTTATGAAAATGAAAATTCAAAATGGCCGCCATCACAAAATGGCGAATTTTTTGACGTAGAACTACGTCTTTCATTAAGGGTGCCAAAGCAGGAAACAGGTCACGTTTTTATGAAATAAAGTTAACGTTAATAACTATTCTTGCCGCGAACGGATTTTGGGATTTACATACTAAACGAATCGGAAATTCCCTAATTTTTGTTTAATATGCTATACGTTAGAATCCCCTGGTTTTTTTTTTATAAATCGTTTATTTTTACAGGCTCAGTTACATTAGTTTAAAGGAGCCGAATTCTTAAATGTATTTTTTAAAACTATACATATACAATTTTCCTAACACTATGGTTAGTAAGGTGGAAAACCGATTACTCGCGGTTTATTCGAGTTTAGAAGGGTGACATATTCTTCCAGGAAAGGGATGGGATATAAGGGAATTGTTACAATGTTGATGATCACACTTAATTCTTAAATCTATTCGTATATCTATTGTATATTTACATTTCAACTTATTTTATTGTTTATACCAAGGGGGGCAATCGCTCGCATTGGATGAAAAGGAGGGTATGAATACATAGGGACAATCACACACGAAGATCGATAGTTTTAAGGAAAACATATATTTGGGTCATGTAATCAAGGTCTAACCGAGCCAACACATCTCTCACCGGCACATTGGGTTGTCTTCCTCGGCCCGAAGGGAGTTTTCTTAATTCGATCTGGCGACCAGATACACCTCGCACGACCAAACAACATGCTCGATGTCGTGATAACCTTGACCACAGACGCAGAAATTGTTGCTGGCAAGGTTGAACGAAAGAGTAGCGCATCTAACGAACAGTGATTGGACATGAGTCGGGAGAAGGTGCGAATAAAGTCCCGACTCAAGTCCAGACCTTTTGAAACACGGTTTGAGGCTAACATTAGGGATAATAGAGTGAAACCACCGGCCCAATTCATCTTCATTCCACTTGCGTTGCCAGTTAGCGATGGTATTTTTGCGGACTAAAGAATAAAATTCATTGAAGGCGATTTGACGCTGATAAATATCGCCTTGAGGGGGTCTTCGTAGCCTAATTGGTTGCGTGTCCGCTACTAAGCGAACGATCATGAGCTAATAACTCAGGGCCCCTCAACTGACCATCTTTGTGTGTTATTCTAGCTACTACGTCCACGCAACAATCATCATGTGTCGGTAATCCCAGTCCCTTACCGCTCACATTACGATCTGCTGCATCGGTAATTGGTGCTAATTCTAACACAGCAATGGAAGCCTCATATCAGCAGTCCCGTTGTGAACAGTCCAACTGTGAACATTCGAACAATAGGAATATTCTAACGCCGAAAAAGGCGGCATGTGTTGTGTATCGATAGAAATGGAATATTCGGCATGTGTTGTGTATCGATAAAATTGGAATATTCTTAGGCCTAAACAGCTACTGTGTTATACATAAAAAAAAAACAAATGTTTATCGATGGATAGGAATCTTAAGCCTAAAAGCCTAAATAATATACAACAATAGTTATCTTAACATAAAAATGTATACGAATAAATTCGGCTCTGTGACAGCTGAATTGCTAAATGAGCCTAATAAACGGATGGGATAAAAAAAAATCGCCTTCAATTGCACCTACCTTTGCTAAAGAGTCAGCCCTCTCATTACCCGGAATGGAGCAATGTGAAGGGACCCAGATAAATGTAATGACATAACAGCGTCTGATTGAAGCACTCAAAATTTCTAGTATTCTCTCAAGGAAGTACGGCTAATGCTTTTCCGACCTCACTGAACGGATAGCTTCGACAGAGCTAAGACTATCCGTTACAATGTAATAGTGTTCAATAGGTCGTGAGGCGACGCTGTCCAGCGCCCAATGAATTGCTGCCAATTCAGCAATATACACTGAGCAAGGATTCTGAAGACTGTGAGGTGCTAAAAAATTCGTTGAACACTGCAAATCCTGTTTACTCATTTATAGTGAACCCATCAGTAAAGTACATATTGTCACAATTGATACCCCCATACTTTTCATCGAAGATCGTAGGAGCGATCCTCGATCGTTGGTAATCTGAATATCCATGGATATCTTGCTTCATGGACAGATCAAATTGCACAGAGGAATTGATGTAGTCAGGGAAACAAACACGGTTGGGAATATACGAAGAAGGATCAACCTGCATGGAGATGAATTCATTATATGAACTCATGAATCCGGAGTGAAAATTTAACTCGATCAGCTGCTCAAAATTTCCGATCACCAATGGGTTCATGACCTTACACCGGATGAAGAACCGAAGAGATAATAAATTGAAGCGATCTTTTAGTGGGAGTAGGCCTGCCAAAACCTCGAGACTCATGGTATGCGTTGAGGGCATACATCCCAACGCGATACGGAGACAAAGATACTGAATTCGCTCGAGTTTAATGAGGTGTGTTTTGGCAGCTGATTGAAAACAGAAACTGCCATACTCCATCATTGAGAGAATAGTTGTTCGATACAACATTATAAGATCTTCGGGATGGGCTCCCCACCAGGTGCCGGTAATTGTACGGAGAAAGTTTATTCTTTGTTGGCATTTTTTACTCAGATACCTAATATGGGCCCCCAAGTACATTTGGAGTCGAACCAGACCCCAAGATACTTGAATGACATAGCATGAGTGATCGGTTTACCCAAAATTTGAAGCTTTGGTTTTGCTGGTCTATGCTTCCTAGAAAAAACCACCATCTCTGTTTTCTCCGTGGAGAATTCGATCCCTAGCCCAATGGCCCAGGTTGAAAAATTGTTCAAAGTATCTTGTAAGGGTCCTTGCAGGTCGGATTCGTTTGATCACACGACAGACACCACTCCATCATCTGCAAGTTGTCTTTGGCTGCAATTTTGTGTAAGGCAATTGTCGATGTCGCTTACATAGAAGTTGTACAAAAGGGGGCTTAAACATGAGCCCTGGGGGAGGCACATGTCAGAGATCCGACTTACTGCCGAATCTCCGTGAGAAAAGTTCAAATGTTTCTCACAAAGCAAGTTATATAACATATTATTCAATAGAGGCGGCAGACCCCGAGAGTGTAATTTGTCCGACAAAACCTCTATTGAAACAGAATCGAAGGCCCCCTTTATGTCCAAGAATACTGAAGCCATTTGTTTTTTTTCGGCGTAAGCCATTTGAATTTCTGAAGAAAGCAACGCAAGACAATCATTCGTCCCCTTGCCCTTGCGGAACCCATATTGTGTATCTGAGAGTAGCCCATTCGTTTCAACCCATCGATCAAGGCGAAACAAGATCATTTTCTCCAACAATTTCCGTATACAAGACAGCATTGCTATTGGGCGGTACGAATTGAAGTCGGACGCGGGTTTTCCGGGTTTTTGAATAGCTATAACTCGTACTTGTCTCCAATCATCCGGAACAACATTATGCTCCAGAAACTTATTGAGTAAATTCAACAAGCGATGTTTGGCCACATCGGGGAGGTTTTTCAACAATTTGAACTTAATTCTATCCGATCCTGGAGCCGAATTGTTACAAGAAAGGAGTGCAAGAGATAATTCTACCATCGAAAACTCGGAATCAAAATCGCACCTATCTTGTGGTATATCTCGAACAATTCTTTGCACGGGAGCGAAATCGGGACAAACCTTTCGTGCAAAATTAAAAATCCATCGATGTGAATGTTCCTCGCTTTCATTCGATGAAGAGCGATTTCTCATGTTTCGAGCCACTTTCCATAATTTTTTCATTGACGTTTCTCGTGACAAACCTCCCACGAAATTTCGCCAATAAGCACGTTTTATACCTTTGATCAAGTTTTTTAATTGATTTTCAAGGTCTAAATACGTTTGAAAATTGTCAATGGTTCCTCGTTTCCGAAAAGCTTTAAATGCATTCGATTTTTCTACATAAAGCTTTGAACATTGGCTATCCCACCATGGATTGGGAGGCCTTCGGCGAATGGAGGAACCTGGGATGGGTTTCGTTTGAGCGCGAACCGCGCTGTCATGGATCAAACGAGAAAGGAAGTTATACTACTCCAATGGAGGTAAACCATCTCTGGAATTGATGGCTAGAGTAATCGCGTCCGCATATTTTTTCCAGTCAATGTGTCTTGTGAGGTCATATGCCATGTTTATAGATTCAGAAGAATTCGACCCAATGGTGATGGAAATTTTGATTGGCAAGTGATCACCACCGTTGGGATCCTGGATTACATTCCACTTGCAATCTAACGATAGTGAATTCGAGCAAAGCGAGAGGTCAAGAGCACTCGGTTAGCAGGAGGTTTAGGAACACGTGTTGTTTCCCCAGTGTTCAAAACGGTCATATTGAAGCTGTTACAAAGGTCATATATCAACAATGAACGATTGTCATCGTACGGTTCCCCCCAGGCAGTTCCATGAGAGTTGAAGTCTCCCAAGATCAATCGTGGCTCAGGAAGGAGTGAGCACATGTCAATAAGTTGCTTGCGGCTTACTGTAGCTCTCGGAGGCCAATACAAGCTGACAATACAGAGGTCTTTGCCTCTGATGTTTGCATGACAAGCAACAGCTTCGATCCCTCCAATAGGTGGAAGGTCAATTCAAAAAAAATTAGTGGGTTATATCTATGATATAACCGCAAGGTTCACGTGGAACTACCTTAGCTGAACAATCATTCGTTTGTATTGATTAAATTCTTGATTGAATGAAACAGTTTCCAAATTCAATTGAGTTCAATATATTTACTCTGTGAGTGAAAAAAATGAACAAATGCCGTGTAAAGTCAATTAATTTATTGTGATTGATTGTTCTTCGTTACAAGTAAATTTAATGACGGACCTTTTACGTTTGGTATGATGACTAGAACAAAATATATGTACGGAAGAATTATCAAACGTTTGATGAACCAGCCTAAGGCTGAAAATCTTTCCAATAAAGACAAAAAAAAAATTATCAAACGATTATTTTATTTTACATTTCCCTCTGAAGTTTACATCCCAAAAGTGTACATACTTCTCGAATCTCGAATTTGCTTGAAACTGGGAAGTTCATTCGCTTCTAGTGGCTGCACGAGTTTAGAAGATCATGTTAGGACAGACATATTCCACTCTGCACAAAGGCAAACGAGGACAAAAGTACTCGCAGTTTGCATTTATTTGCAGAGCCGATTTCCCCAGAAACCACGGTTTTGAAGTCTGTGTTAGGGAAACACATTTCAATCGGAACAAAAATACCCCCGATTTGTATGAATTCGCAATGCCGATTTCCCCACGCTTCATGGATTTGAAGTCTGTGTTAGGGAAACACATTCCAGTCGGAACAAAAATACCCCCGACTTGCATGAATTTGAAATACCGATTTCTCCAGGCACCTTGGTTTAGAAATCTCTATTAGGGAACACATTTCGGTGGGTACAAAAGCTCCCCCTACTTTCGTGTGTTCTTTTTCTTCTTTTTGGCTTTAAGAGGGTTTAAACTTTTCAGTTCACTCGCCTCTAGGCTCTTTCGTGTGCTTGCAATGCCGATTTCGCTGCTTGGTTTTAAAGTCTGTGTTAGGGAACATTTTTCGATGAGAACAAAAGTCCCCCTACTTTCATGTATTTGCAATGCCGATTTCCCCAAGGCTGCTTGGTTTTGATGGCTGTGTTAGGGAAACCGTAAATCGGGCCAATCAAAACGATGCAGTTAGGGCGTTTAGATAACGCCATATATTTTACAGTTATTCAATTGTTTATCTAATGAAAAACAACATTTTGTTAAATGCGATAGATGCGTAGAAATATTCCCTATCAATTGATGCAAACATCTCTCCTATCCAGTACGAAATGTTCGAGCTATAAGCAATCGAAATCTTTCATTTTTTTCTGCATGTTCTGTGTTTAGGTTTTCATTTTACCCTCCATATATTCCGGTTAGACGTAGTCCCACGTCAAAATGAGTGGTACTTATTGATCCCCAATAGCACCCCTCCGTATCTGTCATCACGGTCCAAGCGTATAATATTAAAATCGTGGAAAAAGAGATCATCTCGCGAAGAAAGCCAAGTTTCGGACAGAGCAAAATCATCGCAATTGAAGTTATGAATTAAAAATTTGAATGTATCCAATTTAGGGATAAGACTACGACAATTCCACTGTAAAACAAAGATATCTCCGACCTCTCTATTTGAATTAGACATCAAGAGAGATGATCATTGCAAGGAGGGGCCATGTTTGCATCAATTGTTGCAAAATTGCCTTCAGTACTGGAAGCATTGAGATGACAATGGTTCTGATGGAATCGGAAACATTAAAACACGTGAAGATTTGATCTACAAGGTCAGTCAACTTTATAAATCCCGATTGGGAAGTTGAGCTGGACGCAGAAAAAGGGACAGTTGGGGTTTTTTATGTCCCCTCGAGTGCTGGGTCGTTTGAAGGTGAACTATTCCCACGGAAGCCAGGAGGAACCTGATTTTGTTTGTCCGCTGCACTCGATATTTTAGGCAAGCTAACATGGGGTACCACCGATGGGACTTGTCGTTGAACTTTGGGAGTGGACATATTTTTGCGCCGGGAATTCCCTTTGAAAATAAACGGTGTGCCCTCGTTAGCTGAATCCGCTTCCAATTCGTCAACTGGCAGTGAAGCAAAGACATTGTTTGTTGGTAATGGTTGTTGTTGAGCCAGTGGAGAAGCGCCCTTTAAAATATCCGCGAAAGTGCGTTTCGAGCGTTCCTTCAAAGAGCGCTTTTGTTTATCCCAGCGACTCTTGTAAGTTTCACAAGATGAGAGCACGTGTGGGGATCCCCCGCAATATGGACACTTATGCTCAGTCGCACTGCAGGATTTCCCCTCATGTTGCTCTCCGCAAGTGGCACAGCGCTCCTTGTTGGCACAATAAGCTGCTGTATGACCAACTGACTTGCATTTGTTGCAAGTCATGGGCTTTGGCACGAAGAGTCGCACCGGCAGCCTCAATTTGTCCACCATAACGTAGTCAGGGAGGGCGACACCAGCAAAAGTGACTCGAAACGAGTCGTACGGCGTAAATTTCTTTTCTTCTCCTTCCTGGGTAACTTTTCCAAGTTGGCGACATTCCAAGATTTTGACTTCCATCGAAGGAAGCCTCTTGAACCTGCCAACTCCCATACTTTCTATAGTTTTGCACGTCAGACCCGTTTCAGATATAACGCCCCCAATTTCTACGTTATGGGAGGGAATAAAAACTCGATATTCGAGGATGAAATGCTTATCAGCAACAATATCGTTCGAGTCCTTTCGGTTAGACACGACAACTCGCAGTTTGTTCGGTCTTACTTTGCAAATTTCGGAAACAGAGGTGTATCTTTTTAGATCTGTCATAATCTGTACGACCCTTAAGGCTTTACCATTAGGTTTGGGCCGGAAAAAAACAACCCAAGGACCAGCGCCAGGTGCATCGTCCGGATAAACCCTGACACGGGGAGCGGATACAATAGGAGAGGAATTCGAGGACAAGGTTTGAGTGGGGACAGTAATATCATAGGGGGGAAGTGATGTCGATGATTGGGTGGAAGTATTAGAGGAATCAGGGGAAAGGTTTGCAATCTTTTTTTTGGAGGGGGGCTTGGTAGTGTGAATAGACTCGTCCGTCCCCAGAAGAAGAATCTTCGGGCATAGGAGTCCGTTTAAGGGACTTACTACACCCTGCTTGAGCAAGCGAGGGGAAGTCTGAAATGTCCATGTCTAGACCCCCACCCTCCTCCATTCTTAGAACGAACGATTATTACCTTTACAATTTTTTTATTTATCTCAGTTTTAAAAAAAAAATTAAAAAAAACTTAAATAAAATAAAAATAATTACATAAATTTGTTGTTCCGATATGCGCTCTGTTACCCTATTAAGGGAGACACAAAAGCCACGCGCTACGGAGACAACACAATAGCAGAAGAATAACGTTATTGTTGTACTCAACTGAGCGTCAACCACGTTTTGACGATGCCGTTATGGTTATCCACTACAGACGCCGATCAGCAGAGGCACTGCTTCCTCGGTTCCGGCTGCTTTGGGCACTTTGGGCACTAATTCACCACAGAACACACGAGAAAAAAAAACCAACTCGTTGGGGAGAAGAGAAAAAAAAAACTTCGAGAACAATGCTTGAGGAGTGATGAATAGCACATCCAGCTCCTTCAAGTTGTTAGCGAGGAATAGAGATGTGCCATCCGCTCATGAGCTGTTCCGAAGAATCGACTCTTTGAAGTGAGTTGACGCGGAACAGCTCGCAAAAAAAATCAAACAGCTCTTCAGCTCACTTTGATGATGATGAAGGAGAGAAAAGAGCTGTAGAATTGAAGAGAGTGTGTGAGCTGTAAGATTCAAATGAACTGACCGTCTCTCGCTCTTCGTGTTAAGACATCAGGTTAGTTTCATTTGTCCCTCGTCTTTTCAACTGTTATATTCGCGTTGACGGCATTGAGCTTTGTTTACCAGTTTAGGGGGCGCCAAAAATAATAATTGGCTCTCAGGCAGAATGAACACGTTTTTAAAATTCAAATTATTAATGAAAATTAACTTCTGTGTATCAAATGAGTATTCTATTTCAATGAAAAACACTTTGTTTGCAGGCGGTGCAAAAATCTCATAAGATTTTTTTTTTTTTGAAGAAAACTTTCTATTGTAATGTAAAGCCTCAGTAAAAATGTCGGAAATGTTGTACTCGCCGAGTCTGTTGTAAATAATAGTCTGGAATACGTGTTTCAAGTAATTAATAATATGGTGTGAAAAATTTCATTTGAATTTTAACATTTTCAAACTGGCTTCGTGGCTATCGAGTTTGGGACCCAAATTGAAAGTCGGCACTGACAACTGAGCTGAAGAGCTGTTCATAAAGAACAGCTCATTTAGATGAGCTGATATGATCAGAGCTGTTCATCATGATGAGCTGATTTGCACACCTCTAGCGAGGAAGGAATCCCCTGGTTTGTAAATGGTTAAAATTCATGAAAACTTTAAGCGTTTCCATTTTTCCATACATTTGTTCTGTCCATTTGTGTGCTTTCCCGAACAGAACTGTCAATAACGAGCAACTTATCGACGACCAACGAAGGGGAAATCGTTAGGATTTAAAGTCTCAGTGAACAAAGGAAAAGTAGAAGAATGGAGGGGAATACTTGCCTAGAGTATAAACAGTGGATCTCGCTGAGGCAAACTCTCATTCGGCATCGGACTGTTGAGCCAACCAGTTCACTTTGCTTTCGCTGCGCTTCGATCTAAGATTGGACCCCACCAGTGGTAATCCAACTTGGATATCGTCGTTTGGTTCTTCTGTTCGTTTTTCGCGTTATTCGTATCGTGTGTTTTTCTTTCCGCGTCATAAATTGGACGCTTCGCGTAGTGTATGATGAGCAAGAAGAAGAGGAAGGTAGGCTCGATCCCTGCAAAAAATGAACGCATTGCCAGGGGCAACAAAATTTCGAGGCAAGTGTCATGCAATGATAGACGCGATGTTGGTGCAGTGAAAAGCGCTCGCACTGAACCGAGCCTTCGCGAGATCGTAGGATTCAAAGTTCCCATGAACAAAGAAAAAGTAGAAGAATGAAGGGGAATACTTGCTTAGAGTATAAACAGTGGATCTCGCTGAGGCAAACTCTCATTCGGCATCGGACTGTTGAGCAATCCAGTTCACTTTGCTTTCGCTGCGCTTCGATCTTAGATTGGACCCCACCAGTGGTAATCCAACTTTGATATCGTCGTTTGGATTTTCTGTTCGTTTTACGCGTTATTCGTATCGTGTGTTTTTCTTTCCGCGTCATAAATTGGACGCGATATTGGTGCAGTGAAAAGCGCTCGCACTGAACCGAGCCTTCGCGAGTGTGACACCGCATCGCACAACAGCGAAGTAGGCGATTTCGACGCATGGGTCGAAAATGTAAACGCCGTTATCCAGGCAGCAACTAAAATCAAGTTCCTCCCCTGGTGGTGAACGCGGTCGCTCTTGACAAACTCATCAGCGAATTCGCATCGATTGGTGTTACAGCAGAGTACAAGCTGTGTGGCATAATTCAGTATTTTTCCAAGCAATTAACATTGTTTGTTTTCCGTCATCATAAGGTTGTGCGTCAAAAAAATATTTGGGGAATACCAAGCATCTTGAATGTCTTACTGGAATGTTATAAGTTATTTGGGTTCCGGTGCCAGTTGCAAAAGTGCCTTCAGCTAGGATTGCATTAGCGCTATGAAGCATTGCTACTGTTTTCGAGGTTGTTATTAACAAAAAGAGTTTATTTCGCTTGTTTAGTCACCGAGAAAGTAAATGTCGTTCTGGAATATTGTATGTGGTTTCGCTTGCCAGTAGCAAAACTTCCTCCACTAAGGGTGATAGCTGCGCTCGCTCTCGAGCATGAGAAAGAAATACAACTTTTTTCGAGGCCAGTAATATTAACAGAAGCGTTTCTTTTGAGAATAGCGCAAAATGATGAGAGCTGTTTTATATTCCTAGTAGTTTCAAGCCACCAATGTATGCTCTGTATTCGAGGTAAATTTTCATTGCATTGACATGAAATAAATTGCGACTTACGATCAGCTAGTGTATTGTTTTGCGAGGGCAAGAATGAATCATCAATCAATTATCGTCAACAAATTCTACAATGAAAAAACCATTTCAGAGATTATTCTACTAAGCAGTTGTTTCTGAAATTTCACAACATTATAGAATAATATCCGAAGGTATGAATAAGCGACTTATATAGAATAACAGCGTAGTTCTACGTCAACAATGCGGTCGTATCTTGGACACAACCTCCTATAATTTTTTTTGTATAGTCGAATATTTGGGTGGATCAAAAGTTCCGTCAAAGTGAGTGCTTGTCACCTTGTAACCTTCCATGTCAGTAACGATGTAGCGGTTGTTATCTAGAACCTTTTTGATCTGATACAGTCCTCTGTATTTAGCTTTAAGCCTACTATTCTCACCAGCAACTTTAACTGTTCTAATAACAACTAGATCACCTCGTTTCTAAACTGTATTTCGTTTACATTTAGTGTCGTAAAGTCTTGTCCAGTTAGAATCCGTACGCGTTGCACATTTTACAGCGGCACAGTCAGTGGCCGCTGCAAGAAAGTTTTTACAGCGGTTTGTTTACAAATGTTTCCTCTTCTGGTGGTAAAAGTTTCAAATTTTTTCGTGCCGTAAGTCCGGAGTTATTCCACATGGAAGACAGAAGAAGAAAATTAATCTTGCACACCCACGTTGACAATCCAACGTGGTCGGGTGCGAAGATCGCGAAACAGTTGGATATCGCTAAAACTACCGTATGTGATGTGCTCAGACGATTCCGCGAGCGGAACAGCGTGGACCGGGCGGTTCAAAAGAAGCGTCGAAGCGGAACCTACGATCGTCAGCTGAATTGGAAGGTGTTGAGAACCGTCAGAGCAAACCCTGGACTGTCCGAACATGATATCGCTCAGAAATACGGTGCCGCTCGTAGTACCGTTCGACGAATCATTCACCGAGCTGGACTTCATTCCTACAAAGCAATCAAGCAACCAAATAGGACGATGAAGCAGAGTCTAGTGACGAAAACTCGCGCTCGTAAGTTGTATTATCAGGTACTAACGAAGTACCATGGATGCCTGCTCCAGGATGACGAAACTTATGTAAAAATGGACTTCGGCCAACTTCCGGGACAAAAATTTTATCTTTCCACGGCACGAGGCGATGTCCCCGCCAAATTCAAGTTCATGTTCATGGACAAATTTGCCAAGAAGATGATGATCTGGCAGGGTATATGCACCTGTGGTGCGAAGACGCCGGTTTTCATCACTACAAAGACCATGGATTCGAAATTGTACAAGGAAGAGTGCCTGAAGGAGCGTGTGTTGCCTTTCATAAAGGCACACAATGGTCCCGTTAAGTTTTGGCCTGACTTAGCGAGTTGCCACTATAGCCGGGAGGTTCTCCAGTGGTACCGCGACAACGGGGTGGATTTTATCGAGAAGGAGTTCAACCCACCAAACTGCCCCCAATTCCGCCCAATTGAAAAATATTGGGCGATTATGAAGCGGAAGCTAAAAAAGACCGGAAAAATGGCTCGGGACGCTGCAAGGATGACCAGATTCTGGAAAAAACTGGCCACAGAGGTCGACACTGCCGCTGTGCAACGTTTGATGGGAGGAATCACCAGAAAAGTGAGAAGTTTCATCAGAAATGAAGAAAAATAATTTTAAGGACATTTTTTTGTAAAAGTGCAAGAATATATCTTTCTTTTGGTTGATCACTCTTTTTTGTATGTCATTCTATCTCCGAGATATAAATGATTTCTTCCGTACGGATTCTAACTGGACAAGACTTTATTTCTTCTTATTATATTCCTGTATCTATTTATTTCTTTTGGCAGCATCACTTCTAATTTTCTCCATATCACGATCGGCATCTTGATTGAGATTCTTTGAGAAACGCTCTAACTCTGTTTCAACGTGAATTCTCTGTTTCACACCGAACAATAATACTGCGGAGCAGTTATTTATAGAACAATTGTAACTATTATTTAAAAAATATTCGGTTCCGAAAAGAACATTGTCCCATGACATATTCCATTCTTCTACTAATTTTGATAGCAAAGTAATTAGTGTCCTGCTGTAACGCTCTATTTGTCCATTCGTTTTTGGACAACCAGTCGCAATCAGTACAGGTTCTGTTCCGCGAGCTGTACAAAACGAACGAACGAAGATAATTCTTCTCGGTTTCGAATAATACGAGATGTACGATCGTAACGATTTCAAGACTTCCCATGTCTTTGTTGACCGCGTCGCGTATAGTTTGATAAACTTACTGAATTCGTCAATCACAGCAAAAATATGAACGTTCTTATTCTTCGTCGTCTCTAGCGGGCCCACATGATCAATATGAACGGTATCGAAAGGCACAGTTCCTTTATCAATATTTTGCAAATAACCATCATACTGCTTTCCGCGAGGATTGAAAGTGACATACGTGATGCATGACTTTCCATGATCGAGGACTTTTGACGTTTTTCAGAAAGGGTGCCAAATCAGAAAACAGGTCACGTTTTTAAGAAATAAAGTTAACTTTGATAACTATTTTCACTGTGAACGAATTCTCATGATTTGCATACCAATCGAATCGGAAATTCTCTAAGTTTTGTTTGATATGCTATACATAACAATTCGCTAATCTCTAAATGGTTTAAATTCATGAAAACTGGAAGAATTTCCTTTATTTCCTATATATTTGTTCTGCCGTTTCTCATATACTTGTTCTGTGTGCTAACCCTACCCGTATTTCGAATGCTTATAACTCGAACATTTCTTAATAGATCGGAAAGAATTGATGCAAACAATTGATAGGAAATATTTCTCCGCGTGTATCACAATTTATAAAATGTTATTTTTCATAAGATGAGCAATTGAATAACTGTAAAATGTCAAGCGTTATCTAAACGCCATAACTGCCAAGTTTTCATTGGACCGATTTACGGTTCCCCCAACACAAACTTCAAAATCGATGTACCTGCGGAAATTCGCTTTGCAAATATATTAGGCTGTCAAAAAAGTCCTGCGGTATTTTTTTTTGAATTTTCATTTTTTCATAAAATTAGTTACAATCATCTGTTTAAAGTCAAATATGCGCCGTTTTGTTCGATGACTTGTTCCCAACGAGATGCCAACTTCATAATACCCCTGTTATAGAAGCTCACTTCCTTATTGGCAAAAAAACTCGGATAGCCAATTTTTACAGGCCTCTTTTGTGGCTAACTTCTGACTACCTAGCTCGTTCGCCATTCGTTCGTTCGACAAAAACAGGTGGTAGTCACTTGGTGCAAGGTCCGGACTATACGGCGGATGCAAAAGAACCTCCCATGCGAGCTCCCGGAGCTTCTGGCGCGTCACCGAAGAAGTGTGTGGCCTAGCGTTGTCCTGATGGAAGACAATGCGGCCTCTGTTTATCAAAGGTGGCCTCTTCTTCATGAGTGCTACCTTCAAGCGGTCCAGTTGTTGGCAGTACAGGTCCGAATTGAGCGTTTGGCCATAGGGAAGCAGCTCATAATAGATTATTCCTTGACAATCCCACCAAACACACAGCAGAACCTTCCTGGCCGTTAATGAGGGCTTGGCCACCGTCTGAGCCGCTTCAGCGGGCTTCGATCACGACCGTTTGCGCTTCACGTTGTCGTAGATGACCCACTTTTCATCGCCAGTCACCATCCGCTTCAGAAACGGGTCGATTTTGTTGCGATTCAGCAGCGATTCACATGCGTCGATACGGTCAAAGATGTTTTTTTGCGTCAACGTGTGTGGCACCCATACATCGAGCTTCTTTGTGAATCCAAGCTTCTTCAAATGGTTAATAACGGTTTGATGACTTATCCCCAGCTCTTGGCCGATGCTACGGCTGCTACTATGCCGGCCTTTCTCGGCTAATTCAGCGATTTTGTCGCAATTTTCGACGACAGGCCTTCCGGAGCGTGGCGCATCTTCGACGACCTCTACACCAGAACGAAAACGTTGAAACCATCATTGTGCGGTGGAAATTGAAACTGTATCGGGTCCATAAACTGTACAAATTTTATTGGCAGCTTGAGATGCATTTTTGCCTTTGTCATAGTAGTACTGTAAAATATGTCGGATTTTCTCTTTATTTTGCTCCATATTTGCGACACTATAACTCACGAACGACTTAACCAAACAAAACACTGTCAAGGACTATATTATAGCGCGCAAAAATACCTTTCCAACAAGCTATAGTATGATGCGATTTAATGAATACAACTAGAACTACGCGCTTACAATGACACCTCGCGGAAATACCGCAGGACTTTTTTGACAGCCTAATATCCCAGACTTGATATTTTTTGATGTTGAGTACTTTTGTACTCGCTTGTCGTTGTGCAGATCGGAATGTTTCCCTAAAACGTACTTTCGAGGTTCAAGAGCTACGTAAACATCAGATGTGCAATAATTTCAAAGGGAAATGTAAAACACCATGATCATTTGACAATTCCGTTCACAAATTTTGGTAATCCTAGGCATCATATCAAATGTAAAAGGACGTTCATCAAATTTATTTGTAACGAAGAACATAATCTATTACAAAAATTTCGATGCATTCTAAAATAATATTAGAAATGGTAAACAAGTAGACTGCATAATATAATTGCGTAGTTCTACGTCGAAAATATGCAGTCGTGTCCTAGATACAACCCCTTACAATTTTCTTACAATCAGAACAAAAAAAAAACGCTTCGAAATCGGCTCAGCAACGATACGATGAACGGTATTTTGAGATCAAAAGATTCGATTAAACATCGTGGTGGCAGGTCGAAAATTTCAATAAATGATAGCATGCAGTCTAGACTCAGGAAAACTACGTATAAGCATCATCACACACACGAATGACTTTCAAATGTTATTGTAGTATTTGTAGTAAATAACTGAGTATTTTTTTTTTAAACTAATAAAATAGATTTTTCTCTACAACGAATATTTTCGATGGTACAGATTTTTGGAAGGAAAAGTACGGATTAGAAAAAATGTTATCCCCTCTGGTACAGACGAAAGTGTGGCAACACTGATTGCAGAGGCTGTTGGGGATAAATTTCCGGGGGCTAAATTAAGCTTTTTCTTAACATCAGCTGCTGCAGTTCAACCGTTTTTGACGAGATTCCAGAGGAAAGAGCCTAAGGCATCTTTCCTTTTCTCCGAACTGACAAACCTTATCAGACCAGTAATTGATAAATTGATCAAGCCTGCACTTTTGAAAGGCAATCTCAAGTCCCTCATAATAGTCGATCTCTCTCTTGATTCGTTCATGCCAGCAGTTAGAATTGAATTGTGATTAGCTGTGAAAGCTGCAATCAAAAGTGTTGTGGAGAAAAAATTCTAGGAGGTTGTGTTCAAGACACGACCGCATTGTTGTCGTAAAACTACGCTGTGGTTTAATTCAAGTCGCTTGTTTATAACTGCAGATATTATTATATGATGCTACGAAAATTTTGAAATGACCATTCTACCAGTTTGGTTGCCCTGATTTTTTTTATTGTAGAATCATTTGACGATAATTGTTCGATGATTCATTCTTGTGCTTACAGAACAATACATGCTCGAGATAAGCGCAGCTGTCATCCTTGGTGGAGAAAGTTTTGCTACTGGCAAGTGAAACTAAATCACATACAAAATTCCAGAACGACATTTATTTTCTTGGTGACTAAATTTTTAGGTGCACAACCTTAAACCTGCTTCGCCATAGCATCAGTTCAATGCATTGATGCCAGAAAACAAACAATGTTAACTGCTTGGAAAAAAGCTGAATATCTGCCTTAGCAGAGATTCAGAGATAATACCCTAGCGTAAATATTTCCCTCCCGCTGTCTCCCCTCCTTGTTTATATTTATCATTACAGCTGCATAATTTGCACCACCGAAAATTACACCATAAAAAATTACGCGATTGTTGCATCGTCACAGGGACAATGCACACTGGAGCAGATGCAAATGGAGTTTCAGCGTAGCGAAGATGCACCATTTTTACGCACGGATTATGTAGCACGCACGTATGCACACAAATATCCATATATTGGCTTGGCTTGAAATAACTAAACATACACTCACTTATCTCCGTTTAGCGCTCTTCTCAACAGAAGCCCTTTCTGTTAATATTACCGGTCTAAATTAGCTTAGCTGTCATCCTTGGTGGAGAGAGTTTCGCTATTGTCATGCGAAACCAAATCACAGGCAAAATTCCAAAACATTTACTTTCTTGGTGAGCCAACGGTAGCCTAGCTTGATGATTCCCAACAAAATTGTGTAGCTCAGAACGCGTCCACAGCTCGATACAAAACGAAGACATGTGTTAGCGCAAAACAAGGAAGAACAAGCGACGTTCATTTCTTCGTATTTAGAACGATACTGAAAGTTTGCCTTCCTTCCTTAAATGTTGAAATAACAAAGAGTCCCATGCAATACCCAAAGAGCTCTCACGAGCGTTACGTCGAAGCTCTCAAGAATTCCAATCAGGAAGATGCAGATAAGGAGATCGTAGTGGAACGGAGCCGCAAAGCGGCGCAGGAAGCGAAAGAGTTAGAGATCAGAAAGGTCCAAGTACTTGCGGATGCTCAGAAAGAGTTATCACTAATTGACGAGCAGATGAAGTTGATAAGGCAATATCAATAAACTAACGAATGGACGTTTTTCAAAGATAATTCTTGTATGTCATGTTGTACGATTTGGAAAAAATGTAAGCATTCTGTCTGCATATGCGAATTTCATTTTATTTAACCTTTTTTTTCAATAATTCTGTCTCACTCTTACAATTCTGTTTGTTTTATTATATTCTTTGTTCTATAACAGCCTTCAACAGAGAAAAAACAATGAATTCATCTTGTTTCCCAAACTTGTAGATTAAAAACCAGCAATTTCCCGAAAAAAAATCAGGAAAACCAGGAATCTCGAAACATAAATCAAGTTGCCACCCTGAAAATTGCAATAGCAAAATGCAATAACTTCAGAGGGAAATTTTTGATAATTCTTCGGTTCACATATTTTGGAAGTCCACGAAAAATGAATGGAATGACTAAAGCAATATGCCATATGTACAAGGATAACGGACGGTCTGACTTAATCATTAGACTTACTTGCTACGAAGAACGTTATCTATCACAATGCATGAATGAACTTATATTGAGATTCATTCACTAGTTTAATCAATAACCCACAGTTTTTGAATTAAAGGTCGAAACTGTTTTCAGAAGCCCAAAAAAGATTTCCTTGCAAACTTTAGTACGGAATGCTGCAATAATAAAGGTCACGCTTATCTTGCTTATATTTTTGAGTATCTCAATTCGTCAAACAAGCAAATCTATCTGATTCAGTTTCAAGACAATCCTCATGTATTTGTGGTAAACATTAGAAACTGGCAGAGATTATTGTTCAATTGAACTCTCGGAGATTACCGGCTTGAGCGATTTTCCCAAGATGTTGTTTTAAGCCTTTGCGGTCGTATTTAATTTGGACATGGGTGTCGTACTGGTCGGGATTATTTTTCTTTGAAAAAGCAGTGGTACATGCAAGATTATGGAAAATAAACTTTTTTTTTGACGTAGAACTACATCTTTCATGAAGGGTGCCAAATCAGAAAACAGGTCACGATTTTATGAAATAAAGTTAACGTTAATAACTATTTTTGCCGCGAATGGATTTTGGCGATTTACATACTAAACGAATCGGAAATTCCGTAAGATTTGTTTAATATGCTATACATTAGAATACACTGGTTTGTAAATCGTTAAAATTCATGAAAACTTTTAGCGTTTCCATTTTCCCATACATTTGTTCTGTCCATTTGTGTACTTTCCCGAACAGAGCTGTCAATAACGAGCAACTTATCGACAAACAATGGAGGGGAAATCGTAGTATTTAAAGTCTCCGTGAACAAAGGAAAAGTAGAAGAATGAAGGGGAATACTTGCATAGACTGTAAACAGTGGATCTCGCTGAGGCAAACTTTAATTCGGCATCGGACTGTTGAGCAATCCAGTTCACTTTGCCTCCGCTGCGCTTCGATCTAAGGTTGGACCCCACCAGTGGTAATCCAAATTGGATATCGTCGTTTGGTTTTTCTGTTCGTTTTTCGAGTTATTCGTATCGTGTGTTTTTCTTTCCGCTTTATAAATTGGACGCTTCGCGTAGTATGTGATGAGAAAGAAGAAGAGGAAGGCAGGCTCGAGCCCTGCAAAAAACGTACGCATTGCCAAGGGCAATAAAATTTCGAGGCAAGCGTCATTTAATGATGCACGCGATGTAGGTGAATTGAAAAGTGCTCGCACTCAACCAAGACTTCGTGAGTGTGACACCGCGTCGAACAACAGCGAAGTAGGCGACTACGGCGCGTCGGTCGAAAATGTAAACACCGTTCCCCAGGCAGCAACCAAAATCAAGCTCCCCCGCTGGTGGTGAAGGCGGTCGCTCTTGACAAACTCAGCAGCGAATTCGCATCGATGGGTGTTACATCAGAGTACAAGCTGTGTGGCATTATTCAGTCTTTTTCCAAGCAGTTAACATTGTTTGTTTATCGTCATCATAAGGGCTTTGTTGGTGCCTTTGAGAATGCATCAATGCATTAAACTGACGTTATGGCGAAGCAGGCGTTAAGGTTGTGCGCCAAAAAATTATTTGGGGAATACCGAACATCTTGAATGTCTTACTGGAATGTTATAAGTTATTTGGGTTCGCGTGCCTGTCGTAAAACTGCCTTTAACTAGGATTGCATTTTGATCATCATGAAGCAATGCTACTCTTTTCGAGGCTGTTAAGATTAACAAAAAGAGTTTTGACGTGGGACTACGTCTAACCGGAGTACATGGGGGGTCAAATGAAAACCTAAACACAGATCATGCAGGAAAAAATGAATGATTCCGAATTCTTATAACTCGAACATTTCTTACTGGATCGGAAAGATGTTTGCATCTTTCATATCAATTGATAGGGAATATTTCTACGCTTCTATCGCAATTAATAAAATGTTATTTTTCATTAGATAAACAATTGAATAACTGCAAAATATTAGGCGTTCTCCAAACTCCCTAACTGCCTCGTTTTGATTGGGCCGATTCACGGTTTTCCTAACACAGCCATCTAAACCAAGCAGCTTTGGGAATATGAAAGTAGGGGGACTTTTATTCTCACCGAAAAATGTTCCCTAACACAGACTTCAAAAGCAAGCAGCCTTGGGAATATCGGCGAACACATGAAAGTAGGGGGAGATTTTGTTCCCACCGGAATGTGTTCCTTAACAGAGATTTCTAAACCAAGGTACCTGGAGGAAATCGGCATTTCAAATTCATGTCAGGGGTATTTTTGTTCCGACTGAAATGTGTTTCCCTAACACAGACTTCAAATCCATGGAGCGTGGGGAAATCGGCATTGCGAATTCATACAAGTCGGGGGTATTTTTGTTCCGATTGAAATGTGTTTTCCTATCACAGACTTCAAAACCAAGGTTTCTGGGGAAATCGGCTCGCCAAATAAATGCAAACAGCGAGTACTTTTGTCCTCGCTTGCCTTTGTACAGACTGGAATATGTCTGTCCTAACACGATCTTCTAAACTTAAGAACCTGGGAAAATCGTGCAGACACTAGAAGCGAATGAACTTTCCAGTTTCAAGCAAATTCGCGGTTCGAGAAGTACGTATACTTGAGAGATGTAAAATTCAGAAAGAAATCTATATAAATGAAAATGTAAGGCAAAATTTGTTGATAAGCGGAAAACCCGAAAAAGGGATGGTCCGATTTTAGCCTTCTGTATTTTGTTGTACTCGTCTCTTCCCGTAGATCAATATAGAGGAGAGAAAATCGTAAAATTTTCAGAAAATCCTGAAGGAAGGTCGGAAAATTCGGAAAATTGAATTCCCACATGTTCGAAAATTACATCATAATAAGCGTTGTTAGTCCATTCGATATTTGCGCTATCGAAACTGATCTTTGTTCGTAAGTGGAAATGGATTTTCAGGCGAAATAACGCATTTCCATATATTATATCTATAAATAAAAAATGGAAGGCCAAATGTGTTGGTAAGCGCAAAACCCGAGGAAGGAATGGTTCAATTTGGGCCATCTATATTTCGTTGTATTCGTCTCTTCCCGTAGATCAATATAGCGGAGAGAAAAATCGTACGAACGATGCCTAGAGGTGCGATTCCTTTGAGCCAATACTAAATAACATGTATCATGATATTTGATACTTGCAAGTGTTGTCATTGTTTTTGTTTTCATGCGGTGCCAAAAATATATTTATGTAGTTATGAGATGTGGAATAATGGTGCTGGTGCAACATGTATATAATCGACTGTAACCGAGTCTATGTCGATTGCAAAAAATTCCACCGGAATAGCGTTCGAGGTAAATTTCCAATGCATTGACATGAAATAAATTGCGGCATACGACTTATCGTCGACTGATTCTACGATGAAAAAACCATTTCAGAGAATATTCTACTAAGCAGTTGTTTCTAAAACTTCACAGCATCATAGAATAATATCCGAAGGTATAAACAAGCGACTTATATAAAATAACAGCGTAGTTCTACGTCAACAATGCGGTCGTATCTTGGACACAACCTCCTATATTTTTTTTATTTTTTGTGAACTATATATATGTATTAACTTAACAATGTATTTTAATGTGATGTTTTCAAATAAAGAACATATTTTATAATACGTCTTCGTGTGAACTCTTTAAAAATAGTCACCAAGAGTAAATCATATGAAGTATAATCAATACATAATTTTATTTTTATTATCCGTTGAATGTGAGACACTTTTGCTGTTGATGCTATAAATGTGTAATTAATGCCAGCAATGTTTATCCGAAAAGATCAGCACTTTTCACTTTTAACAAATAAAGATTTTTTACATGAGATTATTCAGATGACATAAGACACTTACCCAAACAATTATTCTGCTCTGCTAAGACAACTACTCCCACATAATTCAAACCAGTTACTCAAATAATAAATTAAGAGTATCAAAAATGGTCAAAAGTTTTCACTTTAGGTGAACAAAGATTTTGTCGCTTGGGACACTCATGTGATTATTCAAATAACATGAGACATTTATGCAAACAGTAGTTCTAATACTTATGAACAATCTTTTCCATCACACCAAAGTGTTACAATTACTAAATTCTGCTGTCATGATTTTTGTCCCACATTTCTATGCATTCAACGCACTGTGCGTTGTCTTGTGTGGTTGACTACTTTGTTATCTATTACTCATAGGACACCGTATTGATTCGTGAACAGGTTCACTAGACATCAAGCTTCGTTTAGGTAATGCATAAACTGATACTTGGTTGAGTAAAATATAAGATTAGCATGGTTTGTTGCTGTTTGTTGCTGACAGCAGACAAACGACCACAAAAAGGTCATCTGTAATTTTGTTCTTTGGATGTGATTGGATTCTGTAGGATTAGTATATTTGGACATTAAAAATTATTCCTCGACTCGTGATACCTTCGGTGTCTCGTAACAGTAACATTGAGTCTTCTTTTACTCTACGTAACGTAGATTAAGAGATAAAGTAGGAAGAATGGTTATAGGAGACCTATTTGCAGCCAAAGAGAGTTCCTCAAGGTGAAAAGGTTGGGTGCCACTGATATAGATTGATTATTATCCTTTGTCTTTGATAGTCTGTCAGTCAAAATGTTTTCGGGATATAAACATAATTTCTTTATAGAGATACCTATAATTGCCAGAGTTAGCGTTACGATAGATCCTTTTTTTTCCTGTTGAGTACATTTTCCACTACGACCAGTTATTTGATCTATTGTGGCGGACGATAGATCCTAACGCAAAAGTTATAATGATTTTGATTTTTGACAAATCTATCATTTAACTATATACAAGATAGCTTTTTTGTGTCCAGCTGCGTGAAGATAAATAGCTAAGAATGGGGGCATTTAAGTCATACAACGAAAAAATATTAATCTAACCTTATTATGATAACTATTGACTCACTGGGTTAGTAGAGAACAGGAAGCAAAAAATATCTACTGATTCGAAACGTACCACTTAATCCCTACACATATTTCATACAATCTATTGAAAAAATTGGGTGGTTTATAAACATTCTACCATTAGTGCGCTATTAGGAGAACTACGTTATTTGAGTAAGCAAAATAAACCAAAATTGTTTTACCTGATGACAACAGTATCAACTGTTCCGAAGCAAGCTGATCTTTACTGTCCATTATAACAAAATAACTGTATTTTTTGCGTCTGTGCAAAGGGATTAAAACAAGCGACAAATCAGTAAGTACTTGCTCTAAATATTTTGTTTTGGTGTTTTCTGATGAGGGAAGGCTACGATCACAAACGGTGTAATTTATCTGCTACACATCTACTGCAACAAGAATGGTAAACGGAAATACACTTTTCTTTTAGCGAAAGAAGGTATCGAGCAAACAATTAAGTAATCATCATTTGCGATAGGAAAATCCATGCCACTCATGAAATCCTGGCTTTCGATGATAAATAGTGGTTTGCGAGTGCAGGGATCAATCGATTATGTTTACACAAACCCACTATCACGCGCACACACACACACACACACACATACACGGACACATTGATTACCACATAAAACATTGGAAGGAGTAAAGATAGAAAAAAAATAACATTGTGAGCCAAAGATATTTAATGGAGAAAAATTACATTCACACCGAAAACAGGCAACATTATAATTGCTACGGTCGCTACGAAACAATGAAGCAACTAATTCGTCGCAAGAGTCGCACTTTGGGTTCCTTCCTCTTTTCTGTGCATAATAATAAGCCAATATACACACGATTTCTGCGTTGATTTCGGGGTGCACAAAATTCGGAGTAATGCAACAACAGGTACTTTCTTCGATTTCGGGCGCTCCGCAAACTCACTAGACACTTGTTAAGGAAGCAAAGGAAGCGCGCGGAAGAGTGAAGTGGGGGAGGGAAAACAGAGACGGCACACGGGAGCGAGAAGAAAAAAAAAGTGAACCTGTAGAGCTCTTTCCTAAATCGACATTTTGGGCAAAACGGTGCACGTCTTCAACACACAATTCGTACCGCAATTACGTGATGCAGGTCTTCACTTCATACGCCACACTTTACATGTTCTGTTCCGATTAGTTTGAACCAATTTTGGTCACTTTTTTCTGCAATAATTTATCGAAAATCCGATTCTTCAAAATTTCCACTTCACACTCACTGGCTGGCTTTTGCGATATTTTAATGGGGAGACGAAAAAACTACACTACATTGAAAACCATCCCATCGGGTAACACCGAGAGCGCAATGGATATGAAGTGTGAAGGTGTGGTGCTCGTATCGTGTTTTGTAGTGTAAGTGGAAAAGTTGTTACTAGAGGTATGCAAATAAAATGCTTAAATACTCAATTACGATTTCCGTAAGTTTTGTAAATTATTTTGAGAAACAGACAATCAATTTTCTCGGGAAGATAGTACTTTACGAATTTCACTTGATAGCTTCACTTGCTGGACCCGGCGCGCATTGCGACTGTCTAACCAAAATTAAAATATTCTCACCAATATTTCGATCATTAATTGACTAAATTGTAGAAAAAACTTGTTTCAAAATGTTACTCCCATGTACCTATTACGGTAATAGTCGGTATCACATGGAAAAAGTGTTAATAGAATTAAAATAATAATTTTTAACCACAAGGCAGTCATCTCGGTTCATTTCGAATGACATTCACTTCTCAATTAAATACCAAGTGCTGTCTACTACCTATGACAGACATACAGCTGTACTAGCGTTTTACTTCGATAATTGTATGTCTGTCACCATGTACAGCGCTAGAACCATGCAAGCAACTCGGTACAATCGCTGTATCTGTACCGACCTGTTTCACCGTTGTACATGACTACAGTTGTACTGTGCGCAGCGCCATAGACGGTTAGTGGTGAGTAGCATGAACAAACCGAATCAAAGCACTTGGTAAACGTTCTTTTTATTGACTTTCTCTTGAGTTATTAACTCAGATTTTAAACTTGTTTGTAGTGTTTGTAGTTTGAATGCTAAATAAAACCTTTTCCACTGAAATATGCGGTGAAAATCGGAAAAATTTCAGATTGTCAGTTTGACATACGGTACAATGTACAACCAAAGTATGTCTGCCATGGTACGAAGGTACCTGTACAACGCTGTACACGTACAACGCTGGTACAGCTGTATGTCTGTCCATGATAAAATGTGGATGATTTCAAGCTGTACTTTGTCATAAACAATCGTACTGACGCATTTTTCCTTCAACAACAGTCCTATTATCGCAATACGAAAGCGATTTCCTACAATCATATTAGGAACAGGGCAGCTTTCGATATTGCGATAATTGGCATATACAGTAATTTACATTTAATGCGACATGCCGAAGCACCACTTATAGTGAATTCGTTTTTAAAACTGAGTCAGTGCCAAACTCTGTAATAAAAAAACGTTTTCATTTTCACGAAGGCGGTGGTTTGTTGGTGTGCGTTATATAGTCTGATTTGTTTATATTTGCGACGGCAAATGTACAGTGTCGACGTCTGGTGGCGATATTAGTGATTGGGAGGTAAATTATTCTCTATCAGATCAAAAGGGCCAAGTGCAGTGTAAAAAAAAATATGGGTGGGTTATATCTATGATATAACCGCAAGGTTGACGTGGGACTTACTTAGCTTAGCAATCATTTGTTTGTATTGATTAAATATTTTATCGAATGAAACAATTTCCGAATTCAATATATTTGCTTGGTGAGTAAAAAGATTGTATAATGCCATGTAAGATCAATTCATGCATTGTGATAGATTATGTTCTTCGTTAATGGCAGTCCTTTTGAGTTTGGTATGATGACATCTCGGTGTTTGCAATGCCAATTTCCCCACGCTCCATAGATTTGAAGTCTGTGTTAGAGAAACACATTTCAGTCGGAACAAAAATACCCCCGACCTTCATGTATTTGTAATGCCGATTTCTCCAACGCTGCTTAGTTTTGATGTTTGTGTTAGGGAACACATTTCGGTGAGAACAAAAGACCTCATACTTTCATGTATTTGCAATGTCGGTTTCCCCAAGGCTGCTTAATTTTTATGGCTGTGTTAGGGAAACCGTAAATCGGGCCAATCAAAACGAGAAGTTAAGGCGTTTAGATAACGCCTCACATTTTACAGTTATTCAATTGTTTATCTAATCTAAAATAACATTTCATTAATTGCGATAGAAGCGTATAAATATTCCCTATCAATTGGTACAAACATCTTTCCGATCCAGTAAGAAATTTTCGAGTTATAAGCATTCGGAATCTTTAATTTTTTTTGAAAGAAAATTTTTACTTCATATTGTTTGATTACCTAACACATATAGCTCTGACACTCACTTATCCATTTGTCGATGCATTTCTTGTTGGTTCCACAAATAATTACTATTATAATTTAAAATCATCATTGGACACAGCTTTTGTTCAATATGTTTCTGCGATATCGGAAAAACACCTCTTATTTCATCACATAATATAAATACTCCATACGTTTAAGTAAATTTTCATTTATATTTTTGATTTTTAAAGCATGTTTATTCCAACTGAATATCCATAATTATTTTCGCCTCCCAATGGAAGCACACGTAGCTTAATGCCGTCTACGCGAATATACTCTTTAAAATCAGAATCCGAATTGGATTATGTTTTCAATAATACAAAAGCAAAAGCAGCAGGTTTTCCATTTTCATAGTCTTTATTTTTAGATTTTCCAAAACAATACTCGGAACCTGACAGTTGAGTATAGTTGGATTGGTGAACCCGAGTGCCAACCCTTGAAACATCTCAGTGCGAAACTAACAGCTTTTGGGACGAACCTAGTGCGACACTACACGACACTACACATTTTGCACGTTCAAGTCTTACAAGAAATCCGAATAAATCATAATCGCAAATAATATCAATCAAAGTATGTATCGTGTATATTTGAAATCGCATAAAATGTAAAAACTCGATTTTATATACCATTATCAAATTAAGTCGCAATTCGCTATAATAAATATCAATTTAAGATGTACATTGTCGTAAAATATATTTAATCCGCATCGTATGCGTATATTACGCTGATGCAGTTTGTGTGTCGTATAAGCGTATAATTTAAATCGATTAAGTACTGTAGTAAATCGTGTTGCATGCTGAAGAAAATCATGAAACAGTAAATCATATTAGATCCTAATAAAGAACATATTACATCATATTGAAATGTCAGTGAAATGCTGATGCACTCGAAAGTTTTAACTGCTGTTGAATTAAATTTCAGAGAGCGGCGCGAGATAGCTGGTGGATGATAATCCAGACGACCGGAGTTCGAACCCACATCGCAGCAGTTTTCACCAAACATCAATCTGTGCCATTTTAAACATTCATATTCCACTCCCAACACAAGTCAATCAAACAATTATTATTTGTACAAACATAAATACTCATACATAAAAAATTGCGATATATACATAAATATATATATCTCATATATAAAATTTTCCTGATCAAACTCCTCCGAAACGGCTCGACCGATTTATGATACTATATATATTTCGATACTATATATGATACCGCTAGGATACCTATTACTTTATATTTGATACCGATTAGGGTGGTCCCATGCAAATAAAATCTGAATAACATTGTTTTCGTATTTTTTGCATAAATTTGGCTTGAAAAAAAAATTATAACCATATATAACAATTTTCACCCTCATCTCCTTTTTTTATCGCGGTATATGTATTTTTATATAAACGATAACAAATAATTGATTCGTCGTTCGTTTTTTAAACAGGACGAATTTATTTACGTTGTTCAATCCCATATGGCACTTCGTCCTCTTTATTGAATTTCACCCTACACATACGCAAGTAACCTCAATTCGACTAAAACTAGGAATATTGCCGGCGAGCTGGAAGCCTTTTGGGATGAGCGCAATGAATTATTGAAATTATTCTAATCACACCCATGCTCGGAATGAAAAATAACAGTCACGCTATTGTCTTCAATCCTGATAAAAAACCGATTGAAGAGCACGTGTGTAGATCCAATGCGCCACAGTTACTTTAATTATTAGGAACATCATCACTTATTTTGAATTAATATTTTAATATTATGTGGTTGTGCCCTCGATGGATTCTTATGTGTGTCGTTTGATGAATTGGCGCAGTCAGGACAACGTCATTCTAGGATGTCTTGAGCTGTGTCAATAATCCATGGTCAACATATTCGCAAAGGTAGAGAGCGAACGACTGCGATTCCTATGAGACAATCAACAGAAGCGGTTCGAGGAATGATAGCGAGACGCTAACATGAGTAACACCTACACAGCTTTTGTTCAAACGACAGCACGTGTGTTCAAAGAAAAGAAATGCAGTCTTTAATAGGCTCTATTAAAAAATTACACGTATTTCGTCCAACATGTTGCTGGATACATACAAGATTTATAGAAGAATCGTTAAGTTTGGACTGTTTTCTAAGTATTTAAACAACATCGAGTAATTTTCATCCAAATTAAAGCAATTTAAAATTATTTTCGTGGCTGCTAATCTGATACAGATTAAATTGCTCCCCGAATACGGATTACTTATTTTGAAGTTTATTTTGCGCCGAGGCAAGTTTGCTACATTTCATAACACGAATGCTCAGATTTCCGAATTCAAAAGACGAATTCTGAGATCCGATCGATCCGGTCCATTTCTCTGTACATCATAGATCTCATCTCCATCTCCACATCACAATCAGGTTCGGGAAGTTCCCACGGTCCAATGCAAAACACGGTCAAATCTTCACGTATCTGTTCGCTATCCACGTGGAATCTATCTTTCATCGATCATAATCAATTAATTTTATAGATCGTTGAAACATTTGAGCACACATGTATTGCAATACATTAGTTATTTTTTATTCAACAGTCAAAATATTCACTAGAAGTAATGTATGTGGCAGAACAACGTTTGTCGGGTCAGCTAGTAAATATATATATATATATATATATATATATATATATATATATATATATATATATATATATATATATATATATATATATATATATTTACCGTACCGTATATATATATCTACGTAGAACTACGATGTTATTTTGTTCAAGTCACTTTTTCATAACTTCGGATACTATTTTACACACACACACACACACACACACAGGCCGTGGAGCTGCCGGCCTAGAATAGCGTTCCGGGTTTTTGGTCCCTGTCCCTGTCGTAAGAGGCGACTAATCGGGTGACAACGCGAGTAAGGGCGCGGTAAAGCCCTAGGGAGCTAGCGCGGGGGAAATACCGCGACACACAGTGAAGGAAGGAATGCCAACGGGCATATTAGGATCGACGCCAGTGAGATTCTAATTACGGCATACTGGTAATAACGACGCATGACTGATTTGGAATGATTTGGAAGAGACGCTATAGGGCTGACAGCTGCGCTATTCCGTTACTTTAGTAGAGCAGGGTGACACCTTCTTGAAACGGCTAGCGGGTTAATGGCGTGACTGCCTCCGTCCCGTTAAAAACCTGGCAGGCCTTCAGGTACGTTCAAAACTCGTTGATCGTGTGGGCTCAGATGTTGCATTCCTGTCTTGCGCTGATCCGGCTCTGAGCACGGTACCCCATGAAGGATCGTGCCAACCCTTTGCATGGCCTCCCTGCTTGCATAGACAACCATGGGATCACTTAAGCGACTGCACATTCCGAGTGGAGATAGCGGCCTGAAGGTGGGACCCACTTACATATGGAGTACACACAAAATACAATCGAAATCGAGAGCGAACAAGAAGACGTAAACATCTTCGCAAAAAGGGGACAGGTGATGAGATCACCGATTTTGAACCAATATCAGGTACCAAAATCCAACAACAGCAAAACCGCGGACGAGCAGCCAAGCCTGCATGTGAGAACTAAGCTGAGCGAAGCCATGAAGGCAAGTGAAGAACTCTACGAATACATCAAACCTCGTAGTAATGTTCATGCGGTGATAAGAACTCTTACCGTAAAAATAAGATCCGCGCTTGCGATAGCTGAACGTGAACAGCAGACCTGGCGGGCAAGAGCAGAAAAAGCGGAGAATGCTCTGAAAGAAGCTGTGCAGAGTAAGGCAAAGGAAGTGATCTTGACACCGACGGTAGACTCTACCCCACTAACCGCAAAGAGGAGAAGACAAACTCCAGAAGAAAAGAAGGAGACGAAAAAACACAAAGATGGCAGTGAAGGTGCTAGGGGTGAAAATAAGCAAAACAATGAAGATCCGAACGGGTGGCATACAGTCGAAAGGAAGAAAAAAGAAAACAAAAAGAAAGGAAAAACTAAGCCTAAGATGGAGAGGCAGAAACCAGAAGCTCTTATTGTGAACGCAGCGGGGGTTGCGACCTATGCCGAGATCCTGCGGAAGGTGAAAGAAGATCCGTCCTTACAGAATCTTGGGGAAAACGTGGCCAGGATAAGACGAACACAGAATGGAGAAATGTTGTTTGAATTGAAGAAGAACCCAACGATTAAAAGTTCGACATATAGAGAGCTAGTCGAAAAATCTCTGGGAGAAACGGCGAAAGTTAGGGCTCTTTCCCAAGAGATAGCGATCGAATGTAGAAATCTGGATGAGATCACAACAGACGACGAGCTGAGAGAAGCCCTGAACGAACAGTTCGAACTTAGCGATGTCTCCTTAACAATTCGACTGAGGAAAGCATTTGGAGGTACACAAACAGCAGTGATAAAACTGCCAAGAGTCGCAGCAAGAAAACTGCTAGAGACTGGCAAGATAAAAGTTGGATGGACGGTGTGCCCTCTAAGGGCTATTCAGCAAATGATGAGATGCTTTAAATGCATGGACTTTGGCCACCAATCTAGAAACTGCAATGGACCTGATAGATCGGACTCTTGCTTAAGATGCGGTAATAAGGGGCACTTAGCGAAAATGTGTACTAAGCCTCCAAGATGCATGCTCTGTACGACGGAGGTAGATAACGATCACGTCACCGGAGGCTCGAGATGCCCATTCTTTAAAAGAGCGCTGGCAGCAACAAGTAAATGGAGGTAACACAAATAAATCTCAACCACTGCGACACGGCACAACAATTGCTATGGCAAGCCGCATATGAAATCAAATGCGATGTGGCGATCATAGCAGAGCCGTATCAGGTACCCCCAGACAACGGAAATTGGGTAACCGATAAAGCTAAAATAGCCGCAATTACGACGTTGGGAAAATACCCCTTCCAGGAAGTTGTATCCAGTGAATATGAAGGGTTCGTGATTGTCAAAATTAACGACATCTTTGTATGCAGCTGCTATGCACCCCCGAGATGGACGATTGAGCAGTTCGACCAGATGCTCCACAATATAACGGAAGAGCTCATCGGACGGCATCCCATAGTCATCGGCGGGGACTTCAACGCCTGGGCAGTAGAGTGGGGGAGCAGATTTACCAATGCGAGGGGGTTTAGTCTGCTCGAAGGACTGTCAAAGCTGAATATAAGACTAGTTAATGAGGGCTCTACTAGCACTTTTCGCAGGGATGGGAGAGAGTCAATTATTGATGTAACCTTCTGCAGCCCGTCGTTAGCATCGAACATAAACTGGAGAGTGTGCGAGGATTATACCAACAGTGATCACCAAGCGATTCGCTACACCGTCAGTACTCAGTCGCCATTAACAAGGAGAGGGACGAGAACAAAGTGTAAGAAGTGGAAGCTGAAGGAGTTTGACAAGAACCTCTTCATCGAAGCACTCCAGGTGGATCGAACAACTTCTACTTTAAATGCAGTCGAACTGACAGAGGTTGTAACGAGAGCATGTGACGTCACCATGATGCGGAAATCAACGCCAAAAAACGAACGCCGTCCAGTATATTGGTGGAACGAGACAATTAACACACTGCGGATAAGCTGTCTCCGAGCCAGACGGAGAATGCAAAGGGCTAGGATTGACACCGAAAGAACAGAGTGCAGGGAAGTGTTCAGAGTGGCGAGAGCCGCGCTCAAGAGCGAAATAAGAACCAGCAGAAAGAACTGCTTCAAAGAACTGTGCCGCGACGTTGATGCGAATCCTTGGGGCAATGCCTATAGAGTGGTGATGTCAAAACTTAAAGGTCCCTCGACGCCCCAAGAGACCTGCCCGGACAAGCTGAACAGTATTATTGAAGGGCTTTTCCCGCAGCATGATCCTATGAGCTGGCCACCTACACCATACGACCATAACGAAGATTCTGTCGAGAGAGTTACTACAGAGGAGCTGATAGCGGCAGTTAAAAAATTAAAAATTAAAAAAGCGCCAGGCCCAGACGGAATCCCCAACGTGGCTGTCAAAGCTGCGGTTCAAGCGTACCCGGATATATTTAGGGCAACGCTGCAGAAATGCCTCGATGATGGATACTTTCCGGATACCTGGAAAAGACAAATACTGGTACTGCTACCAAAACCAGGGAAACCTCCAGGGGATCCATCGTCGTACCGTCCCATCTGCCTTCTGGACACACTCGGGAAGCTGCTGGAAAAGATCATTCTCAACAGATTGATGAAGTGCACAGAACGTGAAGGTGAATACGGACTCTCTAAAATGCAGTTTGGGTTCCGGAAAAAAAGATCGACAATGGATGCTATCATGTCAGTAACCGAGACAGCCGGCAAAGCATTGAAGCAAAAAAGACGCGGAAATCGTTATTGTGCCGTAATCACGATCGATGTGAAAAACGCATTCAACAGTGCCAGTTGGGAAGCTATCGCGATAGCGCTACATAGGTTACTAGTCCCGGACTACGTATGTAAAATTCTGAAAAGCTACTTCCAGAACCGAGTCTTAGTTTATGATACAGTGACAGGGCAGAAATAAAATAATAATAAAATAACAGAGAACTGCGAAAAAGATCACGACTAGAGTCAATACGGAAGTGGCAACAGGTGTGGAACAACACCTGTAACGGTCGATGGACCCACCGACTAATTCCGAATATCACGAAGTGGATTGGGCGCAAGCATGGAGAAGTAAATTTCCACTTGACCCAATTTCTGTCTGGTCATGGATGTTTTAGGCGGTACTTGAACAGGTTCGGACACGCGAACTCACCATCCTGTCCTGAGTGTGGTCAAGTAGAAGAAACAGCGGAACACCTTGCAGCTACTGTCATGCGAAACCAAATCACACAAAAAGTTCCTGAACTATTATTTTCTTGGTAAGCCAATGATTCCTCACACAATTGTGTAGTTCAGAACCTGAATGGAATGGCATCAGTTTGATGTAATGATTGCCGTTCCAGAGCGCAATCCACACAGCTCAATCTGGAACGAAGTCATCCGATGACGCAAAACAAGGAAGAACAAGCGGTGTTCATTGCTTCGTATCTCGAACAATATTGAAAGTTTTCCTCAGCAGGATCCAATATTTATGTCCAAGGCAAATATCACCCTTCGTTCATCTACTTCTTTTTTTTTTGTTCACGGTGACTTTAAATCATTCCCCTTCGTTGATCGCCGATAAGTTGTTCGTTATTGACGGCATGGGTAGGTAAGTTTACAAATGTATGGGAGAATAGAAATGCTTCCAGTTTTCATCAATTTAAACCGTTTATACATTAAGGGATTGTAATATTAGGCTGTCAAAAAAGTCCTGCGGTAATTTTTTTTGAATTTTCATTTGTTCATAAATTTAGTTACAACTATCTGTTTTAAGTCAAATATGCGCCGTTTTGTTCGATGACTTGTTCTCAACGAGATGCCAACTTCATAATACCCCTGTTATAGAAGCTCGCTTCCTTATTGGCAAAAAAACTCGGATAGCCAATTTTCACAGGCCTCTTTTGTGGCTAACTTCTGACTACCTAGCTCGTTCGCCATGGACAAAAACAGGTGGTAGTCACTTGGTGCAAGGTCCGGACTATACGGCGGATGCAAAAGAACCTCCCATCCGAGCTCCCGGAGCTTCTGGCGCGTCACCAAAGAAGTGTGTGGCCTGGCGTTGTCCTGATGGAAGACAATGCGGCCTCTGTTTATCAAAGGTGGCCTCTTCTTCATGAGTGCTACCTTCAAGCGGTCCAGTTGTTGGCAGTACAGGTCCGAATTGAGCGTTTGGCCATAGGGAAGCAGCTCATAATAGATTATTCCTTGTGTTAAAAAACTGTAAATAATTAATGAAATTCCGAATATTAACCAATAATCACGCACCCGCACCCAGTGTGCGCTAAAGATGCTGTGAAACAATAGCATCAATTCCACACTGTATATATTGTACATACAATAAAGATCAGAATTGAAGTGAATCTTGTCGCGTGTGGTTCAGTTTTCTATAACCGAAAGACGGGTGTTTTTGTGTAGCAGCATTTCCCCAAAAAAGCTTTTCTCAAAGCTAAAAATCGAGTCTCCAAACCAGTCCGACAAAATATTCGCGGTTTAGCGAATTTGCTAACTTTTTAACCGGTAGTCGCGAGTTTTCGTGTCGTATTTTTGAAGAAGAGTGGTTAAGTGCTAATCATAAAACTGGTCCTTCGAACCGGATGAGGACCTTCGGATAAGAAAGTGTCCTAGAAACGTTCAGTGAAAACGCCTAATTAAGGCGCGTAAAGCAAAAATATCGCGGCATAAATCGCTATAAAGCGGCCGATAGCGCGTGGTAAAAAGGGTCTTAGTGATTTGCCATTGTTTCTGGCACGTGTTCAAACGCCATTGTTTTGACAATAGTGCTCATTGTAGTGCAACTTTCCCACCAAGAATTCTCCATTTTGTATCTTGCACATTGTTCCGTGTGAAACAACGAAATTCGCTAATAACCCTCACATGTTTTATCGTGTGTGAACGAGTGAACACTAACCGCAATAGTCTGATTCGATATTCACTGTGATCGATTGCATGGAGGTTTCGTGTGCGATAGAAACGGTAAAAAAAATCGAAAATATAAGCATTGGTGGAAACGACATACGAATTCTTGGTGGTGGAAAAGTGCAACTGTGAAAACTAAAGTGTGTTAAGCGGTGGAAAAATGACGGAGGAAGCGAAGATTTTTGAAGAGTGGCAGCAGAAGAAGGAGAACATACTGGATTCTGTATGAAGGGTGAGCGAAAGAAATTTGACAGTAGATATTATGTGTTGCGTGCGTTTTATCTTAACACATTGGCCAAGTCCACCAGTTCCTCTGCCTCCAATCATCCACCATTCGCCAAACCGATGAACGTTCGTCTTCCCGAGCTTAATCTACCGAAGTTCAGTGGACGATTAGAGGACTGGTGCGTGTTTTGTGATTCTTTTGAATCTGCTGTAGGTTCCCGGAGTGACATCGGTGCCACTGAGAAGATGCATTATCTCAAGGGTCTCGTTGAAGGAGAAGCAGCACGCATCCTAGACCAGATTAAAGTGAGTGAACAAGGTTACAAGGACGCCTGGCGGACACTTAGACTTCGTTTTGAGAATAAGCGGCAACTCATAAAATGTCATCTCAAAACATTGTTCGACACTCCAGTGATGCGCAAAGAATCAGCTGAGGAACTACTTTCGTTGGTCGATCGTTTCGAGCAGCAGATCTCTGTGCTGAAGGGTTTGGGAGAACCAGCTGACAGATGGAGCTCGGTTCTGGTCTACTTGTTATCTATTCGTCTCGATTCATGTACGCTCCGGGAATGGGAGAACCATTGCTCGCGACTCGACACCGACAACATTGCTTCCGTTTTAGGAGGAACCGCTTCGACACCCAGCATCTCCAATAACGAGTCGAGTTCCATGCCATCATACGTCCAGATGGTAAACTTCCTCCAAAACTATGCTCGAGTTTTGCATGCAGTTTCCCCGGCCACATCCTCGTCTGTTCACAGTAAGCCGAAGTCTCAGCCCAAGTCAGTCGCTTTTCCAGTAGCCGCGCCGATGAAGAACGCTTCCAGTGTACCACCAACGAGTTCCAGCACCAGCAAATCAGAGAAGCCATGCGAACAGTGCGGCCAAAGCCATTATTTGTATCACTGTCCCGAATTCCAGAAGTTAGACATCGTTCATCGAACCGATCTGGTGAAACAGAAAAAAATGTGCATGAATTGTTTGCGTTCGTCTTCTCATTTTGCTCGCACATGTTCGGGCACCCGTTGCCGCGTCTGCTCGAGAAAACACTACACGTTACTTCATACGGACAGCGGAAATACCACGTCCACTTCCAGCAAGCCGCTTAATGTTGCGTCGCTCTCGATCCACACACCACCTCAAGTGAACCGTCGGTCAAGTCCGATGTGCAGGCGTCAGTCCAGCAACCTTCCACCTCTGCTACATCCGTCAACTTATCTCATCATGTTCACGACACTTCCGGGAATCCAGAATACGCTCTAATCTCGCAATCCCAAGCTGTGATCCCAGGAACCGTTTTTCTTCCAACCGCGCTCGTGAACATCCGCAGTAGCAGAGGCCGTATAATCACCGCACGTTGTTTGCTGGATTGTGCTTCCCAACGAAATTTCATCTCTGTAGCACTGTGTGAAAAACTACAACTTCCTCGCACTCGACTGCTACAGCCGATCACCATCAGTGGAATTGGCAACATCACCACGCTCGTCCAACACGAAGCCTCCGTTACCATTTCTTCCCGTGTGTCGCCATTTTCACTGAAAAGTTCAATGCTCCTACTTCCGTCGATAACGATGAAGCTGCCACAGTCCACCGTCGATGTCCGCGAATGGGCGATTCCGAAGCAAGTCAACCTCGCTGATCCAACGTTCGCTGTTACCGGCAACATTGATATGATTCTCGGCGCCGCATTTTTCTTCCGTGTACTCCGATACGGGCGCATCTCTCTCGGTGATAATCTTCCTCTACTCCAGAACACCGAATTTGGCTGGGTGGTCTCAGGAGAATGTGGACTGGAAGAACATGACCACCAAGATCCACGCCATTGTCAATTCAGCAATTCCTGCACAATCGATGAGTTGGTAAACAAGTTTTGGCAATTGGAAGAAGTCCAACATTACAAGGGTTGGTCGCCGTCCGAACGCTACTGTGAGGAACATTTCCTGTTGAACACCAAACGATGTTCCGATGGTCGCTATGTCGTCTCTCTTCCGAAACGGCAAGATCTCTTGCTGCAGCTGGATGACAACTGGTACAACGCTACGCGACGTTTCTACGCCTTAGAACGGTCGCTAGCTCGTGATCCAGAAAAGAGCGCCATGTATAAAAAATTTATCCACGAGTACTTGACGTTGGGACACATGCGAGAAATCAGCCTTGACGAACGTAACAACAAGCCTCGGTATTTTGTACCACATCACGCCGTGATCAAAACGAACAGCTCAACGACCAAGCTACGAACAGTCTTCGATGCTTTCTGTGTTTCCAAGTCAGGTATTTCCCTGAACAATATTTTGCTGGCTGGCCCTTCGATTCAGGAGACTTTGGTCAGCATCGTCACACGGTTTCAGATTGCACGAATTCGTTGCGTCCGCGGACATCGAGAAAATGTATAGGCAGATCCTCGTATGTCCAGCAGACCAGCCTCTCACAAGCATCGTTTGGCGCGATCATCCCGATGATCCACTGAAGATATTCCAACTTCTCACCGTAACTTACGGCACCAGTTGTGCCCCGTTTCTGGCGATAAGGGTGCTGAAGAAGCTTGCTGACGAAGAGGTGCAACGATTTCCTCTAGCAGCTCCAGTGCTCCGCCGCGACTTTTATGTCGATAACCTCCTGACTGGATCAAACGACGAAGCATCTCTTATCGCCACCTGCAAACAGCTCATCGCCATGCTTGCTACCGCTGGACTCCCACTCCGGCAGTGGTCCTCCAACAGCCAGGCCGTTCTAGAAGCTATACCACCGGAACTTAGAGAAACCGAAACATTACTTGATCTAGACCATGAAGCGTCTGTCACCACTCTAGGTTTGCGCTGGGAACCTGCTACTGACCTACTCTCATTCAAACAACCAAAATGGAAGGATTATTCCGCGCTGACCAAACGAACGATACTGTCGCAAATAAGCAGCTTGTTCGATCCGCTAGGGCTTATTGGACCATGTAATTATTTCAAAGGCGAAGATCTTGCTCCAAGGCCTTTGGAAACTTCAGTTGGACTGGGATGCCGCAGTTTCACCCGCAGTCGTCAGCGATTGGCAGGAGTTCCACAAAAATCTCTCCACGCTGGTTCAGCTACGTATTCCTCGCCATGTAATCAATCCAGGATACGAGCACCTGGAAATCCATGGCTTCAGCGATGCTTCCGAAGCAGCCTACGGTGGCTGTTTATATCTCCGCTCAATCATTCCGTCTAGATCCTGCACAGTGCGTCTCCTGATGTCGAAGTCAAAGGTAGCTCCGATAGACACCAAAAGCATCCCGCGTTTAGAGCTGTGCGCTGCTCACCTCCTATCCAAACTTCTAGTCCAAGCCATGGGAGCTTTGATATACCAGCTACTACGTTTGATATACCAGCTACTACGTACCTGATTCCACCATTGTGCTGAATTGGCTGTCCGCAACACCGTCCACATGGAAGACGTTTGTGGCCAATAGGGTGGCTGAGGTTCAGGAGCTCACCGCTCATGCTGTCTGGAACCATGTTTCTTCTGAGGATAATCCAGCCGACCTCATTTCTCGGGGCGCGAACTTGCACGACCTCACAGGAAATCATATATGGTGGCACGGGCCAGAGTGGCTGCGCACATCGTCCTTATCATGGCCTGCCAAATACGTTCCGGTCAAATCACTCCCTCCAGAGATGTCTGAAGCACGCAAGATTGTCGTCCTGCAAGTCGTCGAAGATGAACCGATCGATGACATAGTTTACCGTTACTCCAACCTTCGTTCACTGCTTCGAATCGGTGCTCTCATTCGACGATTTGCTGAGAATTGCCGTCGTCACAAGAATCGCCTTGAGCCTCTCGTTGGCCCTCTCACCGCAGTTGAAATCGACCAAACTCTGCTCGCCTTAGTTCGCCGAACCCAAATGCAGCACTTCGCTAAAGACATTCATCAGCTTTCCACCACTGCTCAAGTGGATCGTAAATCCAGACTACGATATCTTCATCCGCAACTCGTGGACGACCTAATCCGTGTAGGCGTCCGGCTACACAACGCCCGGATTCCTATCGAAGAAAATCACCCCATCGTTCTCCCCGCGAAGTGCCGCCTGACCAAAATGATTGCGTCAAAAGAACATCAGAAGACCCTCCATGCTGGCCCCGGGTTACTGCTGTCGTCCCTCCGTCAACGATTCTGGCCTCTAGGTGGTCGAAACTTGGTTCGACAGATCGTACACCGCTGTATTACGTGTGTTCGAGCTAAACCAAAACCTTTAGAACAGCTAATGGGGCAACTCCCTCCAGTGCGGGTCAACCAGGCGCACCCGTTTCAGAATGTTGGTATAGACCTTGCCGGTCCTATCTACGTACGCACATCTCTTAGAAACAAGAGGAATCCGTTTTTTAAGGCATATATCGTGGTTTATGTATGCCTGGCAACCAAAGCAGCTCATTTGGAGCTGGTCTCTGACCTCATCAGCGAAGCATTTATCGCCAGCCTTCGTCGATTCACTGGGCGCAGAGGGAAACCTGCGCACATATACTGCGACAACGCCACAAACTTCGTGGGTGCCAAGCGTGAGCTCGATGAGCTGAGGAAGCTGTTCTTGTCCCAGCAGCATAAACAAAGGGTAACGCAGGAAGTTACAGAAGATGGCATCCAGTTCCATTTCATCCCTCCACGGTCACCTTAATTCGGTGGAATTTGGGAAGCCTGGGTCAAATCCGTGAAGAACTTACTTCGTAAAATCATGGGCAATGCCCATCTCACGGAGTGCGAACTTCAAACTGCACTTATACAGGTGGAGGCGATGCTCAATTCACGCCCGATCACTCCTCTACCGAACGATCCAAACGAAGAACTCGCTCTGACCCCAGGACACTTCCTAATCGGCAGACCGCTGAATATGATGCCCGATCCAGATAAGCAGCAGGTTCCAGAGTCCAGTTTGTCCCGATGGAAACGAGTACAGAAGCTTTCCCAACATTTTTGGTCCCGGTGGCACCAAGATTACCTGGCAACACTGCAAAACCGATACCGCTGGAATCGAGCTCTTGACAACCTCGCCGTAGGATCTATCGTTGTCCTAAAGGAGGAGAACATTCCTCCTCAAAAGTGGCCACTCGGACGCGTTATCAGCATTCACCCTGGCTCTGATGGGCGAGTGCGGGTCGCCACTGTTAGAACGAGTACCGGTACAACGAAACGCGCGATCAACAAGCTCTGCATTCTCCCAGTTGAGGTGGACCCTGCCATCGTGGCGTCGAATTCAACCCCAGAAACCAAGAAGTCTACAGCTGGAAACCCATCCTCAGCAGTTAGATTAACATCAAATTGAGCCATCCTGAACAACCGATACATTGTGTTCAATGGTATCATTAAAGCCTCGTCACGTGGGTCGGAGGACCGACACCGTGACAGAGACTTAACCCTAGTAAAGTATCTCAAATTTATTTTCGTTAAATCCAACACAATCTGGTGACAGATGTTCCACCTTTCCAGAATCAACTAACCATGAACTGCGAATTCCCTTGGATGCTGGATGGAGGCCTTCTTAACCGAGATGCCGTCAATGAAGACATCACAAAATTCCCCCGTAAATGACTGATGAATTTCCCCGAATTTCATTGGCGGCCGGAATGTTAAAAAACTGTAAATAATTAATGAAATTCCGAATATTAACCAATAATCACGCACCCGCACCCAGTGTGCGCTAAAGATGCTGTGAAACAATAGCAGCAATTCCACACTGTATATATTGTACATACAATAAAGATCAGAATTGAAGTGAATCTTGTCGCGTGTGGTTCAGTTTTCTATAACCGAAAGACGGGTGTTTTTGTGTAGCAGCATTTCCCCAAAAAAGCTTTTCTCAAAGCTAAAAATCGAGTCTCCAAACCAGTCCGACAAAATATTCGCGGTTTAGCGAATTTGCTAACTTTTTAACCGGTAGTCGCGAGTCGTGTCGTATTTTTGAAGAAGAGTGGTTAAGTGCTAATCACCTTGACAATCCCACCAAACACACAGCAGAACCATCCTGGCCGTTAATGAGGGCTTGGCAATCGTCTGAGCCGCTTCAGCGGGCTTCGACCACGACCGTTTGCGCTTCACGTTGTCGTAAGTGACCCACTTTTCATCGCCAGTCACCATCCGCTTCAGAAACGGGTCGATTTTGTTGCGATTCAGCAGCGATTCACATGCGTCGATACGGTCAAAAATGTTTTTTTGCGTCAACGTGTGTGGCACCCATACATCGAGCTTCTTTGTGAATCCAAGCTTCTTCAAATGGTTAATAACGGTTTGATGACTTATCCCCAGCTCTTGGCCGATGCTACGGCTGCTACTATGCCGGTCTTTCTCGGCTAATTCAGCGATTTTGCCGCAATTTTCGACGACAGGCCTTCCGGAGCGTGCACATCTTCGACGACCTCTACACCAGAACGAAAACGTTGAAACCATCGTTGCGCGGTGGAAATGGAAACTGTATCGGGTCCGTAAACTGCACAAATTTTATTGGCAGCTTGAGATGCATTTTTGCCTTTGTCATAGTAGTACTGTAATATATGTCTGATTTTCTCTTTATTTTGCTCCATATTTGCGACACTATAACTCACGAACAACTTAACCAAACAAAACACTATATTATAGCGCGCAAAAATATCTTTCCAACAAGCTATAGTATGACTCGATACAATGAATACAACTAGAACTACGTGCTTACAACGACACCTTGCGGAAATACCGCAGGACTTTTTTGACAGCCTAATATATAGCATAAAAAAACAAATCTTAGGGAATTTCTGATTCGTTTGATATGTAAATCGTCTAAATCCGTTCTCGGCAAAAATAGTTATTAACGTTAACTTTATTTCATAAAAAAGTGACCCGTTTTCTGATTTGGCACCCTTGATGAAAGATGTAGTTCTACGTCAAAATAAATTTTGGGCGGGACGAAGTTTGTCAGCTAGTATTAAGGTAAATGGTTTTGGTTTGTCCAGTCGAAAATATGATCATGGTTTGTCCACTTTTTTGACTGCTCTAATTCAGCGCTCTTGTGTCAAAAAAGGTATTCGAATGTTTCAAAACATATAAATAAAATTGTCTTTTTCATGATTTACAGTAGTTTTATAGTGTATTTTTATGGAATCACATGTTTTAAAGCATTATAAAATATACCTTCTATTTTTGTCAATGCGCCCCTCATTCGAGCTAAATTTTAATCGATCACCGGATGATTATTTGGCACGTATTCAGACCTTTTCTGGATTATAACGCTAACAAATATTGTAAACATCATGCTTGCACATCATTTGTATCAGATTTACATAGCTAAACCATTAAATTAACGCATTTTGATGGACTCAATTCTGATCATGAGTTGTCCAATTCAATAATGTTATTTTGTCCACATGATTTCTATGGCAACCGCTTGGCGCGCTGCAATTTGTTTATTGTGTCCATCGCGCATAGCAGAAATAATGTTTCTCTGTGTTGAGTGTGTTGAGGTGAACACTTTTAAAATGCTCAAGCAAAGGCAATATTCTGAAGAATGCCTTAATTATGAATGGATCAATAAGATGACAATAAACTCAAGCAATGATAAATGCAACATCTACTTGTGAATTGGAATGTTTTCATTCAAAAAAAATGATTTGCATTTACTAGTTGCGTAAAACACCCCAAATCGGACAAACCTAGATCATTACCCTATAATAAATACGTTTCTTGTTTCGATAGATTTGACATTCTGAAGCTACCTTCAGAATGGCAACAATTACAGAATTACTGAATTACAACAATACGGTACATGTTTGACCCAAATCGGACATTTCGAAGCGTATTAAATAATGTTTCGAATTTCACGGAAAAATATTGGATTACTTTTCCCCAACCTAATATTTAATCTGTAACATAAGTATAAGTTGATCAAATTTTATGTTGAAAAAAGTGTCAAATATTTGGCTTCGTATGTGCGTAGTATGAGCACCATTATCTTCTGAAATACAGTAGACTTCATCATTTTCATAATGTTTGCAATAGATTTACATACAAATAAATTTGACCCACAAAAAATTGAATACAAAAATTATTTCCATTTTTTTCCAATCATCTGATCACATATGATCAGAATCAGAAATATGACTTTATTTGTTAACATTATCGACTATTTTCATATAATTGATGTAGTATCAAGAAAATATAATGTTTGGAGCTTATCACAAAACGTCCAGACTGTACCAATAGTCCCATTTAGTTAATAATTTTAATGCTAGCAGTCCAACTGCAGTAAATACAATGTAATCATATTCCCCGAGTTTTTTGAATGTTCCGAACGACATATAAACAAACAACAGAAGGTCAGATTGTACATTATAAACAATAAATGAAAACCCCACTTACCTGACGCAAACCATCTTCGGCATTACTTCAGGAACACACCGTCGAAGATAACAGTCGTCTTTATTTTGAATGTCAATTGCCGGTACCGTTCGTAACCGGCAAGACCAAGATGAATCATTTGCCCGCCAAATGATGACAGCGTTGCACCGGCGTATGCTTCAATCAGTTGACCGAGAAACGTGATCCGGTCGTTTCGTGGTCGTGATCGTTGCCTGTTTCGAGTGATCACAATGGAGGCACATCATGTCCAGATGTTTTCAGCTGGGAAAACTTTTTTTTTTTCGAGCAAGGGTAGATCGACTGGTTTTGACACTTCATGTTCCGAAAATTCGGTAGATTATGGTTGGGGAGATAAATGGTTATACTACCATGAGTTTTACATCAGACGGAATGATCACAACCGAGAAACGCGGATCCGTAATGCAAGGTTAAATGTTATCAGTCGTGTCTGGTGAAGCTGAAAAAACTCATTGCTCTGATGGATAGGAAGTTGCTAACGGTTACCTGTGGAATATAAGGTACTCCAGTTTCAAAATAAATGATTTTATTAAAAGATAAGTACATCCGAAATCATGATGGTACACATGGAATCTTTTCAGTCGTCACCCACGAAACATGTTCGGAAAATTTGACATTGCAATATAAAGGGTGTGTCACATCAAATTGCATCACGGAAAAAACGCTGTAGAAATTCGCCCAGTAGACCGATCCTTTTGAAAATTTTAGACAGTAAAATAAAAACTATTAAACAACTTTTGGCATTTTCTTTTTATTCATACTTCGAGTCCAAGCCCGTATGCTCGCACCTTCCTCTTTACCCCGTCCATAAGGTTCTGTACAACGTCAGGTTGTAGATTTTTTTTGGACAGAAATCCATTTTCTCTTGAAGTCCGCCTCCGATTTGACAACTTTTGGGTTCTTCCGGAGGGCCTGCTTCATAATTGCCCAATATTTCTCTATTGGGCGAAGCTCCGGCGCGTTGGGCGGGTTAATTTCCTTTGGCACGAAGGTGACCCCGTTGGCTTCGTACCACTCCAACACGTCCTTTGAATAGTGGCACGAAGCGAGATCCGGCCAGAAGATGGTCGGGCCCTCGTGCTGCTTCAATAGTGGTAGTAAGCGCTTCTGTAGGCACTCCTTAAGGTAAACCTGCCCGTTTACCGTGCCGGTCATCACGAAGGGGGCGCTCCGCTTTCCGCAAGAGCAGATCGCTTGCCACACCATGTACTTTTTGGCAAACTTGGATAGTTTCTGTTTCAGCTGACGAAAGTCCGCTTTGACGTAGGTTTCGTCGTCCATTACCAGGCAATGCGGCTTCGTCAGCATTTCGGTGTACAGCTTCCGAGCTCGCGTCTTCCCCACCATGTTTTGCCTTTCGTCGCGGTTAGGAGCCTTCTGAACCTTGTATGTACGCAGGCCCTCCCGCTGCTTGGTCCGCTGGACGAATGAACTTGACAAATTCAGCTTATTGGCGACATCCCGGACCGAACTTCTCGGATCACGTCTAAACTGCTTAACTACGCGCTTGTGATCTTTTTCACTGACGGAGCATCCATTTTTGCCGTTCTTCACCTTCCGGTCGATGGTTAGGTTCTCGAAGTATCGTTTTAGTACTCTGCTGACCGTGGATTGGACGATTCCCAGCATCTTACCGATGTCCCGATGTGACAACTCCGGATTCTCGAAATGAGTGCACAGGATTAATTCACGACGCTCTTTTTCGTTCGACGACATTTTTCCAAATTTACGAAAAATTGACAGTGAAGCATGCCAACGTGATCTATACACTCTCATCTGATTATAAGCGAAAGCTGAAGATATAATTCCTAAAAATTAAATTTCTACAGCGTTTTTTCCGTGATGCAATTTGATGTGACACACCCTTTACGTGCCTTTAAATGATATCTAATGTCAAAACACCTCCCTTACAATAGTGGCCGTCTTAACCCAGGTATTAGTAGAGTAACAGTGCCTAGATTTTCATTTCACACCCTATATCTTCCGGTTAGACGTAGTCCTACGTCAAAAGTGCCTCAATAATTCTATGAAGTGCTTAAAAAAACATGCATTTTTCTTTAAAAGCACACTTAACAGACCTGTGTGTTTATTGTTATAACATTTCACGAGACATGTACATATTCACCACTAAAACACTAAATTTCACTAAAATAACGTAGATGTAAAATTGTACCAATTATGGTAATACAAAAATACATGCTTATTTCGATAAAATCGTATAAATTGGTCGAATCACAACATCAAGATGTTTGTAATGTATGCGTCCACACTGTGTTTGCCACTTCATAGCATAAAAATTCCATTATTTTGACCGCATATCCGCAAGCATCAATGGGACACACTATTTTCAAACTAAAATTTTCAACAAAAGAACAATGTTTCGCATGAAATCAAGTACCAAAATCGACAAAGAAGAGATTTCTGATGTTTAAACATTTTATTAGAACCTTGAAAAATAAGATATATTTTCAAAACAAGGTACTTCTACCCTAGCCGTTTGTTTCAGGGATTTGATTTTTTCTGCAACAACGATACCGTTTGGTTTATGGTTTTGGGTGATGGTACGGATGGCGATAACAAAGAGTTACAGGAGGGATATGTTGAAAGTTATACGATCAAATAACCGCTAGTATGCCTTGAGACGTTTGAAAAAATATTACCTCGGTGGCCTATGTTCATCACATTGTGGACAACTTATGGATCTTGAAGGATACTGGATCTACAGGTACCATTGGGGTGACTACTGCGGGGATTTGTAAAACAAAAAGAGCTTTGTGACTGATCGCGCGGTCTCAGGCGTTTCCGAATGAAACTGTGATTTCGAAATAGATATAGATTTTACGAATATTTCGGCCTTTCGCATTGTAACCTCCACCATCGCGCCTTTTTCAATCGGTTGAATCTCTCGTTAATTTGTGTAACTCTCGTAAGCTGTGCTATCTGCATCTTGGAAGTCTTCCTCAGAATTCATTCCGTAAACTATCGCGAGTACTGAACAGATTTATGAAACGCTTCATGACCAGTTTTTTAATGACGGATCAGAACTTCACCTAACGGTAGATCCTTTGTGAAGATACTACGCAGTTCCTTTTTGGAGAACTGCGAATGATGATAAATAGACGACAACTGAACCCATAGTTTCTTCGTAAAACTTACTAGACTTTTTGAGACAATAAAGTAAGATGTGCGATACAGCGTGCAGATCACAGGCGATATGTTGTTTTGGGTTTCGTAGCGAGGTATTGTCTGTTTATTGTGGGTTTATATACCCGACCGTAGGATCTATACATCTTTGCAGTGGCGTAGCGTGACCGGATGACACACGGGGCGGGTTACTAGGGTGACAAATGGTTTATTTGTGGATGTCGAAATGTGACTCAAAAAAATCTTATGAAATAAATATCTTTTGGAGCTGAGACCGACATCGATATTGTACAAGTGCTTCCCGTTAATCGAGCTTTCGCTCTCTTGTTGTGGGCTCAATGGAATGCGCAGCAATAACGGTACCGAGCTCAACGTATTAAACATGTCTAACCCATCGTTGACCGAAATTTTTAAATTAATTTCAACTCTGGTGAGCCTCTACAGAAGATGCCACAGAAACGTACACGGTTAGAAACAGCTTCAAATTCACTGTAAGATTTGGAACCGAGTCCCACTTCATGATGAACTGTAACACGGCCTTCAAATATTTACAAAGTCTTGGTATCTCTAGCAAAAGCTGCCTTTCCGAAACTTCGTAGATGCCAGTTTGTCAAACCGACTTTTTCAGTTCGCTGTCAGGTACTCATGTCATGTCGAGCATGAATTCACGCTTAAACTTTCAGTAGGACCTATCTGTTTTTATCGATTCTCTTTACTGACTTTCTCTTTCAATTACCACGGCCTGGCATACAGATTCTGCGCCAGTTTTGCCACATAGATCAAAACAGATAGTTCCTATTGAAAGGTTAAGCGTGAATTGCCCTTTTAATAGCAAATTTTTAATCGTTGGATTTTCATAGAACCTTCTCAATGACCGTTCCGACTAGACTGTTCCTTACATCAGCGAAAAAAATCAGAGATGGTCCTTTGGTTTGTAAGCAAACAGAATAAACAGTTCTTAAAATGTCACGCACTGCGAACGGGACCTCATGAAAACCAAGCCCTGACCTTCCAGTTGTTATAGATGTCGTGATTCAAATCTGCAGCTTTTCCAACCCAAAACGAAAAAACTAGAAGTGGTTTATAGCTGTGATATAACCGCAAGGTTAACGTAGGGCTACCATTGGATAAGTAATCACTTGTTTGAAGTTGCATCTAAATAAATTCTCAATAAATGGATGAATGTATATTTAGTTTTCTCTTGGAATTGTCTTGCGATCTGTTCAAATATATACGAAATAATATTCTTTCGCTTGTAATCCCTTGTTGACGTTCGACACTCAAATCATGAAGACAATCTTATTCAATCCTCCGTATATCGAAAAAACTTCTCTGTTGTTCGATAGTAGTAACACGAAGATTCCGTAAATCGCTTTATTTAGAAGAGATTACAAAATTCCTACAAGGAAACAAAATTAGACTTGAGCTTAGGTTAATCTCAGCAGTACATACTGTTAATGGCTCTTTTAGCTATCGTACAACATATAATTTAGTTCAACTTAGTTTTTTTGTAGATCCTTAAATAATAACAAACTGTATAAATAATTTTAACATTTAGAATAATAAGTTTTTTTTCTTTGTACTTTTGTCGCGAGTATTCCCTAGAAATAGTATTTTACTTTTCTTTTGTTTTACACAAACGCAGGATTCAACTGTAATTTAAATATTATTAGGGTTGGTATTAAATATTTTTACTACATTTTACTACCTCTAGTTTAGTATAATTATTTTAAGTGAAATTGTAGAATTAGGCACAAATTGAAAATATTCAAAGGAATTGTAAATATAACTCTGCAAGTGGTTTTCTGCTAACAAAACGGACTGTGTGAATTGTTCAATTTCTTTTGTTTTTCCTGGATTTATAGAATAATCGACAATCGCCTGTCAGATCATCGGGTGTGGTCATCGCATGCTGGTCGTATAAAGGGCGTAATGCCTGTCAGTCGATGTAGCGATGCCAACATTCTCCGTGATAAAAAAAAAATCGGTTGGTTGTACACCCTAGGACAGAAATAAAAGATGTATGACGAAATAATGAACATAAAAAGCCAAGAATGATTCTATAATACGAACTTTTCCAGAGTGACTTGTATTATTAGATAATACTATGAGTAATAACCGGTTATCTTCATTCAAAATCATGTTTTTTAAATATAATATCCTTGTCATGGTCATGGGTGTCACCCCTCTAAGGGTGACACCCGGGGCAGACTGCCCCCTCCGCCCCCTATACTACGCCACTGCATCTTTGACTAAAATAAAGACACGGAAGAAGCAGAACTTGACGGAATGTACCTGTGACTGTCTACCGTCTAAGGTATCTGTAGTAAAAGATACCTAGAACTGTGTCTCAAGATTGGCTTATTTCTGGGTAATTGTAGGCGTTTGGAACTAAAATGAGAAGAACACTTTGACCTTCTTTGAATATACCTTATGTTCTGGTGGTCTGTTCGTTGGAGATGAGAGGGGAATTGGCGGGTCGATTTTTTATCATTTTTGTGTATGTTATGTTTTGATTTATTTTTTCTATAATTTACATGGTTTCGGGACCAAGGGCGTAAAAAGAGACACTCCAACCAGCGAGAACCATTGACTTGTAGTATGTAGCATGTTGAATAGATGGAATTCCGCCTTAAAAGATGCACACAGAGGGGAAACATAAAACACAAAACGAGCGAATAAGCGACCTTTGTTGTTTCGGGCACAGAAAGATTCTGAGAATTTTCCTACTTTTTTTTTTTTTTACAACTTAAATGCATTTTTATTCAGATGTTTTGCTATTTGAATACATATTTTACAGTTCAAGTGACACAGTCTGGGCTTTACATCTTTGGTTCAGCTTTTGGATTTAAAATCATACTGTTGAGCAAAAGTTCCTTATTTTTAATTTGACAGTTGTTCACCATTTTAATGGTATTGTTTGAAATTAAATTTGAAAGAGACTACTTATAAACTACTAACTAACTAACTAATAACCAACTAACTAATCTACTATATACAAATTTTTTATCAGGTCAAATTCAGAGGATCTAGATTTCTCAACAAATTTAGCTTTTGTTTCATACATAATTGCATCTAGTTTTTGGATGAGAATTTTCCTAAGAGGAGATGCAATACTTATACGCTAGCGACAGTTAACTTACTATGCAAGAGTGGAGATTACTTCGCAAATATTCTATTTTCGCTACCCCTCTTCGTTGTTTCTATTCTAGCTGCTGCATAAGTTGCCCGTTATTGACAGCTCTGTTCGGGAAAGCACACTAATGGACAGAACAAATGCATGAGGAAATGGGAATGCTTCCAAAGTTTCATCAATTTAAACCATATACAGACTATGGGATTGTAATGTATAGCATATCAAACAAATCTTAGAACATTTCCGATTCGATTGTTATGCAAATCATTAAAATCCGTTCGCAGCAAAAATAGTTATTAACGTGAACTTTATTTTATAAAAACGTGACCTGTTTTCTGATTTGGCACCCTTAATGTAAGACGTAGTCCTTCGTAAAAAATCATAACTTTCGAACTACTGGCCCGATTTAGATGATCGATATATCAAATTAAAGTCAAAACCTATTCTTGTTTGAAAAAATATCACACTTAGAAAAAAGTCGGATTTTGTTTTCGTAATTATTGATTGTAATTGTTTTCCCTAGCTTACGTGATTTCGGGACCAAAGGCGCCATATTTTTTAATATTATTTGAAAAATGAGGAGGCTGGGTGCCTCGCGAGTTCAACAAAAAAAAAAACAAAGAAAGTCGCCTTCAAATCGCTTCTAAGTATCTGGGAAGTGGTGCCTATACATTAATATAAAGCAAATAAAGGAATGGGTGGCTCCAGATCATGATATGGTGCAACTGGCTCAACAACTTCCCTGACCCCAGATCCGGCGATTTTTCACGGAACGGCATCAACAAATTCGTCGAGAGGTGGGAAGAGGATGTAAACAGCAACGGCGAATATTATTGTTTTTGGTTTTTTGTTTGAATAAAAATCTTCGGTAAAAACGCTACGAACTTATTCGCCAACCCAATGGTTCCTACACGAATCTTTACTCTTCCATTCATAAGAATGAACAATTTTTTATATTCGCTGCATTGAATGTTTGTTTTCGACTGGAACAACTTTCTCCTGATAGCGATGATGTAAACCTAAGCCTATTTCTATGGAATGTAGATAAAATTGTAGTGTAAACAATTCCTCTTTATCTAGAGTTCACAGAGTTCACACTCGCTGATGGATTGGAATTTTAATGCTAGAGATTATTTGCCCGCCACCGGGGATTAATGATGCGTGGTTATAGCTGAAATATCAAATTAGTTGTAAATCTCAAGTGCGGACGCTCAATTGAAGCAAAGAATTTGAATAACTCATCGTTTTGCTGTTATCCCCCCCAAAATATATTTTTTATTAAGGCACACGTGGCGTTAGCCTGACGGGGCCGGGAGTCCAATATTTTGACAATTTTTGTCTTACAACTATGTTAGTAATATGTAACCGATTACTCGCGGTTGGCTCGAGGTTAGTATTACAAGTGTTCTCATAATTGGTATGTTGCAGTCTTCGATGCTCTGTACGTGTGCCCAACACGGGCTACTTCCTATTGGGATGCAGCTGACCATTAATCAGCAACGCTCCCTAGTCTGTACCCCATATCTAGCGTGGTGCGTCTTTCTCGACTCGAGGAATCCAGGATAGAATGGTCACTAGCCGGCGCAATCATCAGCTCGTGTAGAGTTGTCATGAGCGGTACAACCTTTGGCTCTTGTTGAATGATCAGTGGACTGCACAACCTTCGGCCCGTGCATCTGTAAAGAGTGTGTGTATGTATTGCCGCGACTAAGTAAAAGTTTATCGATCGGATAGGAGGGATATGAAACGGGGACACTTTTGCTGTTATATTCTATAATTTTTTCAAATGTTGGTCTTCCACTTCTCAGGAGTTTTGTCCGCGTACACACCAACTTTTACGTAAGCCTACAAAAATAAGTCCGGTGTTGTAGAATTGCATAAACTTTGCTGTAAATTGATATCAGCGATTGGAAAAAAAATCCGCGTTATTGAAGGTACGCGAAATGTGTCTTCAAAGGCTCTTTCTGATGAGTATGACGAGTGTGATAGCACTTCATAGTCATGTTCATTTATACATGTTTTAACACTAAAACTACCACCAGGTTTTATATGCCTTTTTCTACCAAACCAATAATTTTGATCAGTTTGATATGTTAATGTATTTAGAAAAAGTCGTAACATTATTAGAAAACTTATATAAATAAAAATGGAAGGCCAAATGTGTTGGTAAGCGCAAAACCCTGGGAAGGAATCGTTCGATTTGATCCGACTTCATTTTGTTGTATTCGTGTCTTCCCGTAAATCAATATAGCGGAGAGAAAATCGGAAATTTTCCGGAAAACTCTGAAGGAACATCGGAAAATTCGGAAACAGAATTCGCTCTTTCGTAGCTTATTCGTAGAACAGCTGATTGTGTATAGCAATAATAGAACAGATTAGACAGAGAACAGGATCATACTTTTGGCAAAATCGGAATTAATCCGATAGTCATGTTTATCTATCGGCATTAGAACCAAAACTTTTTTAATTATAAAATCCTTTTGTGATTTTGAAGCTGAAGCTGGTCAATAAAATTGAATGAAGGCTTTAAAACATCTTTCAGTTGTTTTTTGTCAATATCTTCAATTTCTTCATGTAATGGTTAGTCCGTTGGAACTTCTTCCAAACCTATTTGATGTTACCCGACAGCAATCGAAACTATCGACGGAGACGTTTTGACTATTATCGAAAAGGTAAATGCTAACACTACAGACAAAGCAAGCTGGTGGCTACGTCAAGCTATACGAACAAACGATTGATTGTCCGCATAAATAGACGCAAACGTTTTACAAATGGAAAAATATGTTTTAATCCACAAAATCTCCTACACTCTGTCCAACTTCTATAAGACCAGATGATGATCTTGCTGCTTTGTGTCATTGTAAACAAACAATTCTTCTTCACATTCTAGTGTGTAGGTATTGATGTCTACCATACACTGCATGATTTTCATATGTGTGTGTGCAAGCGCTGAGCGTAAACGAATGTTTTCATATTTTCAACTGTCAAGTTTCTATAAGACCAGTTACATTTTCCGTTGATTTAGTTGTTTTGATCAGTCAAATCTGGAGAGAGAAGAAAGACAAATCGATGCATTTCACCAAGAAAATGTTGGTTTCAGAGAAATTTCTCGTCGGATTGGACGATCCCATCAAGTAATGCTCAATTATTTAGCGAATCCTCAAGGATACGGTAAGAAGGAGAGAGCTCCACGTAAATCGAAGTTCTCTGACCGGGATAAGCGAGAAATTACTAGAACAGGTTTGAATACCTCAAAATCGCATGTGCAAATGAAGCAATATTTCAAGTACTTAACTGCTCGGGTGACAATTCGTCAAATTTTGGTTAAATTTCCTCACATAAAGAGGGCTTAAAAGGTTAAAACTCCTCATCTTACACCATCTTACCTCGGAAGACGTCTGAGTTTTGCCAAAGCTCACATGAACCGACAGTGGGACATGGTATGTGGTGATAAAAAATGTTTCCAAAAGAATACAGTTTGCTATATACCATAACGAAGAGTTTTTCAATGTATAGGTTATCATCACTGACGAAAACAAGTTCAATTTGGATGGTCCTGATGATTCCAACGGGTACTGGTGTGATTTACAGAAGAAGGAACAGTACTTTTCAACCAGGAATTTTGGTAGAGGCTCGTGCATGGTTTTGGCGGGATTCTGCGCAACCGGAAAGCTCAAAATAGCTTTCACACCATTCAAGGATTACACACATGTTCTGGAATCCTATCTTATACCGTTTTTTCGTGGATATCGTCACAAAAAATACGCATTCCAGCAAAACAATGCTTCATACCAGCAAGTAAACTAAGCAATGGATTAAGGACCAAACACTTAATTTTTTGTATTGGCCGACTCGCTCTCCAGACTAGAATCCTGTTGGAAATCTTAGGAGGAATCCTTGTACGCAGAATCTACACTGAGGGAAAACGGTACACCACGATTGAAGAATTCAATGTCGCAATTTCGGAAAAATGGAAAAATATCGAGAAATCCGTTCAGCAGAATTTCGTAAACAGTATTCCAGCACGAATTTTCAAGGTTATTAGTCAAAATAGTAAGGTTACCAATTATTGACATGTAAATCAGTAAGTAAACCGCAAACCAATCGTTTTGAATTTTTCATTGATAATACTTATGAATTCTGAAGTGGTCTTATAGAAACTGGACAGTTGAAATGATCATATTTAAGCACAATAAATAAACAAACAGCTCTTTTGAACGAAATTGACGTTAAATATACTTTGTTCTAAGCTAACTGTTTTTATTCTAAGCTAACTGTTTGCAACGAAATAGAATCAGGGTGGTCTTATAGAAGTTGGACAGAGTGTAGGCTCTATTTTTGCCGATAATATCCTTCAACTAGACAGATCATTGTAATTTACATGATTATGCGTGTAGGCCAAAAAACAACAAAAATGCGTTTTCCCTACACTAATGATGTTGGTGATTACGTCTCCCATGCAAACATGGGCAGTGTTGTTCTTATCATATCCCATAGTATTCAGGAATAAGTACTATTTTAAGCTCGCAATAAATCAAGAGCACCTTTTCCAGACATTTCATTAAATTTCTTCCAAACCTTTTTGATTTCATCCGATAACAACTGAAACTACAGCTGGAGAAGTTTTGGCTATTATGTAAATACAAATGTAAATATGTAAATACTAACACTACAGACAGAGCAACCTGGTGATTAGGTCTAGCTATGCGAACAAATGTTCATTGAAATGATTGATTATCCGCATAAATAGACGCAAACGTTTTCCAATTGGAAAAAAAATGTTTGAGTCCGCAAAATCTCCTAGGCCCTCTTTTTGCCGACAATATCCTTCAACTGGACGGATAATTTCATTGCAAATTTGCATGGTTACGCTTGTAGGCAAAAAAACAACAAAATTGCGTTTTCCCAACACTAGGTACACTAGGAACTGGTACAAATTGGTGCCCCGTGGGTAATTTGGTACCCACCCGGATCTCCGGCGGTAATGAGCGCACTCTGGTGGTGAATAAAAGAAGTGTTCTAGTAATGTAGTAACAAACGTCAAATGCCCCCGGTTCTATTTTTTTAAATATACACTCAAAAGAATTAGATCAAATAGAAATTGACCAAATTTTGATCATTCCACCTTTTTGTTTCTAAGGAAAGGGCAGGTTTTTGAAATAATGCATAGCAGCACAGTTCCAACAATACATTGCCGGACCTGCATATCGATGATTTCTTGGTTCTCGATAGCGGCGATTTTCGTCCTGAGCGGGGATGCTTCCAACTGAATTACCTCCGCTTCACTGCTTGTACCGCTGTTGACGAAGGCGCTACCCCTGTCATAACTGGGTCTTGCCTGAAGTTCGGAAGTTGGTATCATTCATTCATATTCACTCACGTAATTTCATTCCACTCCACGATTCCACTCCGCAAGCCGGTTCTGACATCCGCATCGTTTTCTGCTTTCCGGCCTTCGACGAATACGGAGCATTTGAGCTGATTCTCCGGAAGTTTCCCCAGTTCGAATTCGACACCCAGTTTGCTTCATGGATTCCAAGCTCTGTTACCGTTCGTGGGTCACGGACTCTGGGTTGCCAAATGAACTTTTCAGTTTACTCACCGAGTCGTCGAACCTCACCTTGTTTGAGCGATTCGGTAGGATGTAAGATGAAATTTCACCATAACTTTATCGTCGAGGGGAAGGATATCTTTGGCGAATAAATCCTTGTAACGCACTTAGTAATCAGCAAATGTGACGTTTGTTCCGGCTCGTGCCTAACTTCGAGAATGTTACTCGTCAACGAATCGAGGATTTGTTCCAGCTGTTTCAAAGATGTCTGTTACTGCACCTGCTGTTGCAGTGACTTATTTGCTCTTGCATCTGAGTATTTAGTGGATCCCCCCATAGCATGGGGGGGGGGGGGGGTGGTATGAAATGGACAGTCACATCCATATTCACATCCAATGCATGATGGAAAGTGAAGGAAGGAATATAGAACTCATTTTTATATTGCTTTCTCTTTTTGTTCTATTTCAGTTGCTGGGCGCACAAACACTGAGAGAGTGAAATTATTCCTCTCGCGAGCGATAAACCTCTACGCTTCGTATGTTATGAACCTGTCCATATCCCCCCCCACTACATGTCCATTATACCCGCACCGATAAAAATGTTCTACTTTTCGGCTTGTTTTAATTTCAGTAAAAAACATGGAAAACATATTTTTATAAAACATTTGGTCAATTTCGAAAACCAGTATATTGAACTGTAAGAAACTGCTTTTAAATTTTTGAAAACATGAGTTTCCAAAGATACAATTGAAGTTTTCCTTAACATGTCCGTCTTACCACCATCTCCCCAACATGATTTTTGGATTTCGTCGACTAAATCTCTCATATGTGTTTTGATTTTACTCACAGAAATACCAAATTTTCCAAACGTGCTTTAACCCTTTGCGGTCGTATTAAATTTGGCATGGGTATCGTACTGGTCGGAATTATTTTTCCTTGAAAAAGCATTGACACATGCAAGATTATGAAAAGTAAACTTTTTTTTTCTTTTTTTTTGTGAACTATATATATGGTCGGTTTGAAGACAGAGCGGACCAAGTCGCAAAATCAAAATTTTCAGGTTATCGATTGCATTACGTTAAGCATTTTGTAAGCTGCATTCCACATTTATCAGATTTGGAGAATCATGCGTAATGCAGGAATAACTTATCGAAATCGTTTTGAACGCTTAATTAAAACCCCTCATAGCATCAAACCTCAAACTCGTTTTTCTCGAAATCATTAAAATGTCACATGGTCCGGTCTGAGTTAACACCAATGAAAATGATCTTCACGAATTTCAAAAAGCTACTCCATAAAAAAAAATGCTCACCACCTCGAAAAAACACCCTATACAAAATATCAGCTCAATCGGACTTAAGGAAGAGTGGCGCAAATATATTACATAGGGTATATTATCGTGCAAATCAACATTTCGTAGCAAGTTCCGAATGAAAAATCAGGATAACTATTTATATTGGCACCCAAAGCCATACTTTTCGTTTCGTACTCCAAAAAAACGTCTCCCATGCAAACATGGGCAGTGTTGTTCTTATCATATCCCATAGTATTCAGGAATAAGTACTATTTTCCAGAACGTCCCAGAACGTCGATTTTTGACAAAACAAAATTTTCGAGATGACACTAGATATCGACGTTTCATGCAATTTCAAGACATTTGGCATAATCTTTTTTTTCGAAAACCCCGATTCCCCCCTTGGGTGATTTTTTGATTTTCAAAAAACTCAAACTTTGACCGCTTTGCGCCACTCTTCCTTAAGTCCGATTGAGCTAAAATTCGGCATTGGGTGTTTTTTCGAGGTGGTGAACATTTTGCATAGGGTAACTTTTTGAAATTTTAGAGTCGATTTTCTCCCATACATTCATTGGAACCCTAATGTATACGTATTAACTACTTCAACATTATTTGAACCAGTAGTTACTCAAATAATGATTTCTGCGTATGCGAAATCAGATGAACGAAGATTTTGTCGCTTGAGACACTTATGCGATTATTCAAATAACATGAGACATTTATGTAAACAGTAGTTCTGCTACTTATGAATAATCTTTTCCATCACACCAAAGTGTGGCTAAGTTATGCTGTTATGATTTTTGTCCCACATTCCTATGCATTCAACGCACTGTGTGTTGTTTTGTGTGGGTAACTACTATATTTGATACTGAGTACCGTTATCTATTACTTATGGGAGCACCGTATTGATTCGTGAACAGGTTCACTAGACATCAAGCTTCGTTAAGGAAAAGCATAAAATGAAATTTGGTTGAGTAAAATATGAGATAAGCATGGTTTCTTGCTGTGGTGGCTGAGAGCAGACAAACGACCAGAACGGTAAAAAAATGTATGGTGGCTGAGAGCAGACAAATGACCACAAAGAGTTAAAGTCCGGTACCAGTGCAAAGTTTTAACACGTAAAATCTGTTTATTGCAAATTTGTTACGAATTTGGCCCTGGGGTAAGAATGTTTGTAAAATATTCTGCTGACGCATGGTTTCTTCCACAACATACCTTTTTTCCATAACATAGATCTTTCCAGTCCTATGTGAGCTCATGACGGACCATTTCATGGCAGAAGTGAGGTTTGGCTCCTTCACTGGTCGACAGAGAGAGTGGCAAATTTAGCAATGACTGCGATTTCGCACTTTTTTTTTAAATGTTTTAACTTGGTATCAAATATGATCCATTGTTTGATGTCTTTGCGCTTTCTCGTCTTTGTTCTTAGCTGAAGGCCGTTGATGTTCTGCAACAGATTTGTTAAATTTCTTGATAATTATATTCTGATTAGAGTCTACCGTTACCGCAAAATAGAGCAAAGTAGAGAGCAAAAGCATGAGCATCCGTAGTGAATAGGTGGATATTCCGTGCTTTTTTCGGCTCATCTGGTAAGTTCATATTATTGTATGTTCAACTTATTGTATGCATCCGTTGATATGTCACGGAATAAAGTCTGGATGGAATTTTGATACCACATGTGAAAATATTGGAACCCAACCGGTACCTCCGGTACCTCGAAAGCATGGAATCAAAATCATAATTACTTTCAATCCTGTGTCGTAATTATTCGTCGCTCCCGCTTCTCTCCATTATCAGTGAATTCGCACCGAGCTGTCCCGCAGTCGATCGTGTGCAATCATCATTGCGAAGCTTTCTGTGCAAAACAGTTCTGTGCCATCGCCAGCGAAGGAAAGGTGTTCTAGGCCCTCTACTCCTCAGCTCGCTTCTCCCGAAGCATTGTGTGCGGCTGTTCGGACGCGGAGAATCCCGGGAAGGAATTAATTCCAGCCGGGTAATCAAAGTGCAGCCACTTGTGCATAGACATCGAAACGGAGCGCAACTACCCGCCAATTCGATCGCGCCGCTGCAATGGAGGGGTGTTTCAGTCCGATAAACGACCAAATTAGTTTCGCGAACACTCCCTATTAAAGATCTCTGGGAACAAAAAGGGGAAAGAACATATCAGAACATATCGTGTGGCAGTTGTGTTCCATGCGGATCCGGTTCGGTTGATCTTTGCTTTATTCGCGCCAGTTGCCTCCTGTCTGTCGATTGGTTTTCGAGCGGTTAGTCAGTGATCAGGACAAGAGAAATATACAAAAGCAAACAATTCACAGTGATATCAGAGAAAAAAAGCAGATTTCTAAATTTGGTGAATTGTTGTTAATCCGAAAAACAAGTGCAAGAGAGACGATGTCGTCTGTTATGGAGATGAGCAAGATGCCGACCGAGAGCAGCCGGTCCAAGATGTTCCTGCGGAGCAACTCGTTCCAGAAGTTGTGCTCACTGGCGCATCCCATGCGGCTGAAAGGTATGCTATATGGTTATAGTTATGGTTAGCCTGTTCTGGCGTAATAAGCGTGTTAATGCATAACCTGGGGTGGACGCGCACCTACAGAGTAGTTATTATTGGCCGTTGAAGGGCTTCTGAGCTATTGATTTTCGCTTTGCACTTGTTGCACTGATTACGGGTTTGCGACCGACCGGAAGAACTTTCTTCTGATAGCAAGCGCAGTTTCTAGGGAACGGGACGATAAAAAGTGCTAGTCAAAACAGTTTTTCATTATCTGCAGTTCAATCGCTGATAAGTGGGAGAATGTTAATTCAGGAGATCACTGGCCCGCCACGCGGGGGTCAAAGATGCGTTTAGAAAGCAAATAACGTTGGACTCGTTGCCGTGCTAAGATGGTGTAATTTGGATTATGGAGATAAGAGATAATGGCGAAAATTAATCATTGGTTCAAGTTGACATGGTAATAGCTGCCTAAAATAAACTTGAAGTCTGGAGCATAATTTGTGGGATTTAGGATGTGTTGTGTAAGACAAAAAATGTGATTTTGTTGAAGCTTGACTACAGTCATATTGATTGCGGGCACATTTTCAAGGTACAATCAATGTTTTTGATGATTCCGATGGATCAGAAAATGCAAATGATTTTTCAATTTAGCTGTTTGTTGCGTCTCTGCCGAATAAATTTTATATGAGGTTTATGTAAGTTCATGTTCATATTAAAGAGATTGAAAGATGAATACTATTTTTTTATCTCGTTTATTTATTTATTAGGCTCATTAGCATTTTAGCTGTAACAGAGCCGGGTTTTAAGTGTGTACATGTACATATGTTTATGTTTCTATAAATTGTAAATTACACAGTAGTTAGTAGTAGCTATTTAGGCGCTAAGTTTTCTGTTCCATTACATTATGGTAAATTACAGAGTAGTAGCCATTTAGGCGTAAGCGTATTCTATCTGTTCTTCCATTGTTCAGCAGACCGGACAGCGTATTGGTATTGATCATTGTTGGGTTATTTATAGAACAGCAGCCCGATGTTTCTTGCAGAGCAGAGCAGTTGTATGGATGAATCGATCTTTGTTCCACCGTGGATCGATTTCCATCGCTGATGATGGTTGCGTGGACGTAGTTATTCTATAACAACACAAAGATGGTCAATTGAGGGCCCTGAGTTTGAACTCACGATCGATCGCTTGGTAAGCGAACGCGTAACCAAGTGGCTACGAAGACCCCCTAAGATGAATACTTGTTAGGTGCTTATAAGCAGTGTCTTAGAATATCAACAAATATTCACGAGTAACGAATATGATTTTATTTCTATTTAACTATTTTCACCGTGAACGAATTCTCATGATTTGCATACCAATCGAATCGGAAATTCTCTAAGATTTGTTTGATATGCTATACATTACAATTCGCTAATCTCTAAACGGTTTAAATTCATGAAAACTGGAAGAACTTCCTTTTTTCCCATACATTTGTTCTGCCGATTTGTGTGCTAAGCCTACCCGTATTTCGAATGCTTATAACTCGAACATTTCTTAACAGATCGGAAAGATGTTTGCGTAAATTGATAGGAAATATTTCTGCGCGTTTATCACAATTAATAAAATATTATTTTTCATTAGATGAACAATTGAATAACTGTGAAATGTCAAGCGTTGTCTAAACGCCCTAACTGCCAAGTTTTGATTGGCCCGATTTACGGTTTCCCCAACACTGACTTCGAAAACGATGTACCTGTGGAAATCCGCTCTGTCAATATACATTCAAGTCGGGGGTATTTCTGTTCCCACCGAGCTGTGTTCCCTAACACGAACTTCCAAATTAATATGCCTGGGGGAATCCGCTTTGCAAATACATGCAAGTCGGGGGTATTTTATGGTGTTGAGTACTTTTGTACTCGCTTGTCGTTTGTGCAGACCAGAATATGTTCCCTTAAAACGTACTTTTAAACTGAGAAGCGTAAATGTAAAATACAATGATCGTTTGACAATTCTTCTGTTCATATATTTTGGTAGTTCTAGACATCATATCAAGCGTAGAAGGATGTTCATCAAATTAATTTGTAACGAAGAACATAATCTTACAAAAATTTCGATGCATCCTCAAATAATATTCGAAGTGGTAAACAAGTGGATTGCATAATATAATTGCATATTTCTACGTCGAAAATATTCAGTCGTGTCCTAGATACAACCCCTTAAAATTTTTTTCAGCTTGAAACACACTGCCCTCATTATCTATATAAATAAAAATGTAAGGCAAAATCTGTTGGTAAGCGGAAACCCCGAAGAAGGGATGGTCCGATTTTAGCCTCCTGTATTTTGTTGTATTCGTCTCTTCCCGTAGAAAAATCGGAAAAAAGGAAGGTCGAAAAATCGGAAAATTGAATTCCCACATGTTCGGAAATTACATCATAATAAGCGTTGTTAGTTCCATTCAATATTTACGCTATCGAATTTGATCTTTGTTCGTAAGTGGAAATGGATTTTCAGGCGAAATAACGCATTTCCATATCTTAAATCTATAAATAAAAATGGAAGGCCAAATGTGTTGGTAAGCGCAAAACCCGAGGAAGGAATGGTTCAATTTGAGTCATCTATACTTCGTTGTATTCGTCTCTTCCCGTAGATCAATATAGCGTAGAGAAAAATATGAAAATTCGGAAAATTGAATTCACATATGTTCTTCAATTAGCTAAGCGTTGTTGGTCCATTTGATGTTGGCGCTAACGAAATAAATTGATTTTTGTTCGAAGGTGGAAAAGGATTTTCAGACGGAATAACGCATTCCTATATCTTCTATTTATATAAACCAAAATGGAAGGCCAAATGTGTTGGTGTGCCCTAAACCCGAGGAAGGAATGGTCCGATTAGAGCTGTCTTAATTTTGTAATATTCTCTGTATCAAACATGTATTCCATGCAATGGAGAAACATATTATTTCCAAATAATATGTTTCTCCATCTTGAACGACAATTGTGTCTGAAAATAATTTTATATTATAAGGACGAATTTTTGTAGAAGTACTAGACAATTTATAGTAAAAGGAAATTGTAAAGGGTCAAAGGGTAATCAATCAATGAAGAGTTCAGTGATTGGACTCACTAACGTTCACTTAGTAAGAAAACGTGGATGTTTGAAAGTATTCAAATCAAAAAATCTATTTTGGGCGGTGTGCGACTTACCTCGTGCAGTGTCGGTGAAAGAGTGGAGAATCATATATGGAGTACCGGATATTCGGCTCGTGTGCATGTGTGTGTGTATGCGTTGAAGCGTTACCCGATTAACGGCTGTGTACTGTTGCGCTTGCGGTGGTGGATAAGGGTACTAACCCGTTATAGGTCAAGCCCCAAGTTAAGCTATCTTGAAATTGTGTTTTATATGCCACACAGGCGGGACGAAGTTCGTCGGGTCAGCTAGTATTGATGACAATAACAAACATGTTAAAAATAAACAACAGCTGATATTCATATGGCTAAAATGAAATTCAATTCTGGCATCTCGAATAATCAAGATGCAAATGACACTGGGTGGAAAAATTGGAAAAACTTCGAAACATATTGAAGAACAAAAGTTCATTTGCTCATATTCACTGGTTGTCTGGATCGGTCATTTTGGTTTTCGTTTGGAATATATAGGTTTTCGATGCAACCTAGCCCGAAAATCTATGCATTTGAGCTTAGCTAAGATGATTTCTTTCAACACTGCTTATAAGTACTATAGGTACTTATAGGTACTTACTTGTATTGAATCAGAGACGATTCACTCTGATGTATTGCGATTTTTGGTACAAATTTGACGTTTTACTTCCAAAAAACACAGGCTTTAGTCGATTTAGTTCATGTTACATAGTGCGTTCTAAATCTTTAGGCCAAAGCGTTTGACGGATCAGTTTTCTATTCTTATCATTCATGGATAAAAGGAAACGGTTGAAAATGATATTATTTGTCTGCTTCAGTGAAAAATCCTGTATAAATCGAATTCTCCATATGGTCCTTATTCAGGCTTTGAATATTCGCTGGTACTGACATATTTAATGCTGTATTAACAAATTGAAAAAGTTACAACGGATAACTTGTCTATTCCAATCCATCTTAAAACATCATTTGTTCAAATTCTCCAAAATAAGTGCTCGTTTGCTAACATGCCGGGGTTTCGGGTTCGATTCCCGTTCTGGTCGGGGGAATTTTTCGTCAAAAAAATGTCCTCCGTCTTTGCACTGTGGTCACGCGTATTCTAGAGCTTGCCACTCAGAATGCATTCAAGGCGTGCTATTTGGCATAGAAATCTCGAGTAAATACTAATGAAAATGACGCAAGCAATACATGTTTGCGTCATGATCATTAATCTTAGACTACAATAATTTCGGAAAAAATCTAATCAATTGCTTTCCTCTTGCATTCAGAACTGTTTTTTTTTTAATGTTTACGGAGCATGGAACTTTTGTGCATTCGAATGTAGCGCAAGCAGAGTTTTTGAAAATATACTAGGAGAAAACTCTTAAAACTCCAGCTGTATGGCACCCGCCATGTTTTTGGTGCCAACGTTTGAGATGTCAAAAGTATTTGTTTTGTTCAAAACAGTGATGCGCGTTGACGGCATTGAGCTTCGTTTACTAGTTTAGGGGAGCGTCATAAAATAGCTGATTTTCGGTCGGAGTGAACTTTTTAAAAATTAAAATTATGAATGAAAATTAGCTTTTCCACATCAAATACTAAATTCTGTTTAAATTAAAAACATTTTTGCTTGCAGGTGGGGAAAAAGTCTCATCAATTGAATATAGGCTACCCAAAATCAAAATCAATATGGCGTAATTAGTTTACCAACATATCATTTGCGAGGATTGAAATCGTTGAAATCACGGAGATAGCCCTGCTTTATTTCTAACTGCATGAGCGATTTTCATGTTTCGGTTTCACATGGAGGTGTTCACATTTAACATGGAGTTTAAAGTTAGCCACTATTCGACTATATAACCGGACCTAGTTGTAAACAACAGTAATTGACAGAACCAAAATGTCAGTGAACCGCAGCAATATTGGGTACACTGGTAATATGAGGGATTTGACGTTTTAGTCATACCCCTGAATTTTCCACCATCTGACATATCGTGATGTCGATGATGAACTTTTACAGCAGCGGGATAGTGAGATAGGCGGTGACGGTAGGTAGAGTGAGATAGCGATAATCGTGTCATACACCTGTAAAATTCTAAGACAAGACGTGACAACTGGCTTCTTACTCTTCTTTCTGCATTTTCGTCGACCAAGTGCTAGATAACAGGAAAGCGAGATGTGAAGGTTGCCAAATGTTATAAAATTTTGGAAGATTATTTTCCAATGAAAAACATGTGTTCTTCGTATCATGTACTTTCTGAGCTGCACCATTTTTGTGTGTTAATTCTTCAACCGAATGTCACATATTTCAAACAATAAGTACTTTCCTGTTATTTTGGTATGCAAAAAAATTAAATGTGAAGAGATAAAGAAAACTAGTAAACGTAGATTTGATAGTAGAAGTATATGTTGAAATACATGAATTAAATTCATAGTTCATTTTATTTATCAAGAGATTATAGGCCTTACCGTTTACACTTCACGATGAAATCGAAATGAACGACGCGCCATTAAATTTAGTTTCACGAGTTAAAGAAAATTATGGGTTTTCAGGTAGAATGAACCCTTTTCAAATAGAAATTATGAATAAAAATTAAATTTTCCGTATCAAATTATTGTGAATGTGAATGTGAATGGAAAACTTTGCTTTCTTCATTTGGTGAAATAATCTCGTACATAAATTGTATTTGAATATAATTTTATATTATAATGATAAGTTTTAGTGAGATTATCGGAAAGTGTATAGAAAATAGGTCAAGTTAAGGAAAGAAAGACGTGCTTCAAGTAAATAAATAAAGCCAAGTAAAAATTTTTATTCAGATTTTGGCAATTTAAAAGTGCCTTCGGACTGAGTAGTAAGGCTTGTTAAAAACTAATTTCGTATCCAGATGTCGGCACCGTATCGTTGTTATTTGTTATTTGATCCTAATTTTATTGCTAACAGCTTTACTGTTGGAAAATAATTGAATGTTCTTCTCTGCTAGGCCGCTGCTATTATGCTATGCTAGATGGCAAGAGAATCACAAAAAGATGTAGGGTGGAAATTCCGATGCAATGTTTCCCTCTCTTCAGGAACTGAGCACCGGACGTAACAGAAACGAATATATACAAAGAATCCATAATAGAAAATTTCGCTAAAATGAAATGTGAATGCAACTATTATTCAATTTTGAATGTATTTGACAACACTGTGAAAATGTTGGGAATCCCATTTTTGTATATTTATCTTTGTCAATTGTTTTCCTCATCAACCAATCAGAAGCCGAGTTGCAAGTGGTCCGAGTTTGACAGAAGAAGTGGTCCGGAATCGGCCCCCTATTGTCATGTCTCGTCTCAGGTAATATTCACTTTTCGCTAGGGCTGTTCTCAATGCAATGCGTTTAACAATTTTAAGATATTTCGATCATAATCCAATCACAACAGAACGCAGAATGACGCTCAAGCTTGGATGTAAAACTAGGATAATTACAGCTCTTGTGGCGGAAACTTTGAATGAGAATGAGATCGCTTCCTAACACTTCCAATTCTCCCAGGATTGAGGTTGCTCAATAAGCACCAGTGTTGTCGATCACTGGATAAATTAGTGTGTTCAAAGCAACTGCGAAAAATTGTATTACATGCTGTGGAAAACCGTAAAATCGGAAATGGTAACTAAAGCGTTTGATGAAGCTCAACATATTATTTGCTCTATGGATTGTATTATGATGATCAACGAAGGTTAGTTTCGAATCTAGGACCACGCCTAAGTCTCTTATTCGTTGACATCTATTGATGGGTTGATTTCCCAGCTTAACACCATTGTTCAAGTGTGTTCTTCTTCTTGTGAAAGTCATCAAAGTGCTTTTCCTAACATTGAGCTGTAATAAACTCTTAGTGCACCATTTGTAAAACATGTCAACATCATTTTTGAATGTTTGAAAGTCTTCTTCATTCTTTATTTCCATATACAGCTTCATATCATCTGCGTAGATAAGTGCCTTAACACTGTTAAGAAAAACGCAAACGCCATTAAAAAATAAAATAAACAAAAGTGGCCCCAAATGAGAGCCTTGAGGAACTCCGGATGTAACAAACATGGTTTTGAAACTTTCCCATCAAATCTTACCATTTGCAGCAGGTCGGAAAGCAGCTTTAAATTGGTAAAATTTGAATGAAAATTTTTACTTTGTTTTATTTGATTACTTAAAACACGTGTCACTGAACCTTACTTGACCATTTCTACATTTTTTGTCATTCGTTTTTTTTGTTTGCCTGTAGTGAATCGCATATACGTTTGAAAATAGTTGCTCTAGATTAGCGGTACTCTACCTTTTCTTCATAGGGGCCACAAACACGTGCTAGTCATGGTGTCGCGGGTCGCAAAAAAATATATGAAGAAGGGTGATGTCCAGTACACAACCGCATCATTGAAATAGAACTACGAAATTATTGCCGGCGAGAACAAACATTAAAGAAATTTATTATTTTTCTCGTTGGCTGGCTTCAGTGATCAATATCTCGCGTAATATCGATCATAAAATTTCAAGTTTAGGCTCGTTGTAAAGGTGGTATTTCACACGAAAAGAATTCTTTCGTTGTTTTTAAACGATTTTATTTAGCTTGCCCTGTAATCTGCTTGTATGTTTGTATGTTTGTAACTTGTTTGTCTGTAGCGCTGACCCACATTAATAGAATTTTGACCCCCTTCCTGTTGACCGATTGATCTGAAATTTGGAACACACCTTTATCTCTGTAGTCATTATAAAACTGCGTATTTAATGATCTTGAAAATTCAAGATGGCGGCCGCTACAAAATGGTGGATCACATATTTTCTCAAAACCTCATCGATATTGGTTTTCCAAAACCCCATCAATAAGGGTATCAAATGAAAGTGCTTGACTAGTAGAACACAGTTATTTATGAAAATACAAATCCAAGATGGCTGCCACTACAAAATGACAGACTATATATTGTCTCAAAACCTCATGTTTGTATTGTGTATTATTGTATGAGATAGAGTGAGAAGAAATGTGTTCTACGAGAGGAAAGATTGACAGCTTTTCCAGAGAGGAAATATGAGTAAGAGAAGCACATCGCCGATCGCCGAACCCATCAGAAAGAGCTTTTACTGCTGAGTTATACAAAAGAGAATGTAGATGAGGAGAGTAAATTTTTCCGGGAGTTACGCGAGAATTCATACATATTGAATGGTTGATTGTTTTTCCCAACCCGTGATCGTGATTCGTTAAAAGTGAGTCATAAATCATAGATCGCGAAACGTAAAGGGTTTACGTTGATCATCAACAGTGTATTTGAGTAGGTAGTAAATCGAGTAAAGTTAATGCGTATTTCAAAGTTCTTAAATTCCTTGTTTACATAAATTTAAATTCCTTAAATACATCAGTTTAACTAATTCATAATTTTTTAACTATGCAGATGGAGTTCGTCAAAGAGTACGCACGATGAATTACGGTATAAAGTTCCAATCTTATCGGTTTTACTGAAATTCTCTTGGTTACCTTCTTAGATTTGCCAAAGTTAAATCAACGCCGTCGCGATTGGAATTTTATAAATAATATGTGTAATGGTTTACGATTTCTATATTTCTGCTCTTATTAGTGTCACAGGTATTATCTCGGTTACCTTCTTAGGTTTCCCAATGATAGTTATAATATTCAGCCGATCCAACGAATACTACAAGTTTTCCTTGTCAGGTTACCTGAAGATGTTCTCTGTCGCGTGTTGAAAGGAATTTTTAGGAATTTCGTTTCGTCGAGTAGTCGGTAGTCGCGTTTACATAATCACACCACTTACCTCAGTGAATCCTGAATCTTACCTTTCCGCACTAACAACTATCCCCTCCATGGTAAACGCTAGGGAACCACGCTATAGAGGCGATCCTTCTGGCCTTCGGGCAGCGAATGTCATACTAAGATTCCTTCCCTTCCCCTGGTGACTGTAAGGACGTGGCCGGCGTCGTTATTGACCATTTAAAGCTCGACTCACCGAAGATTGCACAACGAGAATGATTTGCTAGTCCCAAGCGTCATTCTGTGTGTTCTTTGTACAATTTGGTTGGTTCAGGTCAATCACGGAGAGCAACTACGAATTGTACAGTCTATTAAGCTCAAGCTCCTAGGTCGTTTAGAAAATCGATTCGTCAAGACAGATTTTTTTCTAAAAATCGTCCAATCCTATATTAGCACTATTGTACCGGATGCCTCTCACGCAACGTGACTGATGCACCACGAGGCCGAAGCTTGACTTCTGCACTCAGATTTAACATCAGAGTATCAGTTAAAATCTGTGTACAGACGTCTTTACGTTGTGTAGTTATCTTTTGTTTAGATTGCCTAAACTAAACAAAGCACTTTAATGAAAACACACCGCCTAATCTGCTAATTGCACCGTGGTGCACGTTTCCTATTTCAAGCGGCTTTTGAAAATCCATATTAGATCATACAGCCGATCATAGCAGAGTTTGACCTGCATATTTTTGCAAGGGCATAATTTTTCACGTTTTGAAAGACGAAGAATCCCCATCGAATTAGTAATGTGAATTTTGTTGTCCTATCGGGTAAATGTTATGCCACTCATCAAATGTTTGCTTTCTTAGCAAAATTCTGCGGGTCATGTTCCAAGGCTCGCGATAAAGACTGTTAAAATTGCATACGTCTTATCACGACTCTCGTGTGCATCAAAGTGCTCCCCACATATACAAAACACACCTCATCGAGCATCGGGCCCAAATGCGAAATCAATTGCCCAGATGACGTGAGAGAGATGGTTCTGTATCAACAACAATAAATTTTGCACAGCTTTATATAATATTGTTTTACTTTTTTTTCTTCCTGCTTCTCCGGCCCCATCCAGGTTTCAAATCAAACAAAGAAGCTTTACGGTCAGTCTTCGAAGCGCTCGTTGTCACGACACGTGGTGTCATCCAGACAGTCACGTACCGCGTTCTGTGTGTCCTGTTTCTGACGCCATTTACCCGACTGGTGAGCCGTCCACTGAGCCTCGTTTCCGGTGAGGATGGCAAAATCAACACTGTTAGGGTATGATGATGTGCCATCTTTTTTTCCCGCGAGAAGGAGTAACACTCATGTTCGTTTAAATCTTTCCACAGTTGTTCCTCAAGCTGACATTGTCTGCGATCATAACCACCGATAGGGCTGCTAAGGTGATTTTCAATGATGGCAGCAGCAAGGATCCGCTGGTGGACGATGAGACCTTTGAGGAACCGAGCAAACCCGCGGACGCCGCTGTCCAAACAGAAACCACTGTGGACAAACCGGATGTTCCGTTGGAGGAGTTCTTCGCCTGCAATGATATCAGTTCGTCATCGACACAGGAACGTGGTCGCAGATTTCACGATTCTTGGCCCCACTCCACAACAACAGCTCAGGAGGATGCAGCCAAACAGAGTAGTGTTTCGTTCTATCTGATGGTCCACGGCTGTGTGCTGTTTTGTTTTGGCCAGCTATCAGCGCTCGTTTATTTGCTCACAATGGCACCGCGGATCCCTCCGGGGCTGATATTTCTTATTTTGGCATTCGGCTGTATCGGATATGTTATGACGAGGGTAAGTCAAAACAGAAACCAAAAGCTCACTCGTTGATAATGGTGTGTGAAGATTATTTGAGATTTTTCCCTCTTATTATAACGGTGAAACACGCGTTGCGTAATTGACACAATTTATTTTTAAAAGCTGTCTGACTGTATGTTTTTGGTTGGCACATATCTTTTTTCTGTCCGCGTATTTTTGTTGAATTGTCTATTTTAAACTTAAGTATAAACCCAACAAGTGCATACATTCTATGTGATAACGTTGTTATGTGTACTAAGTGTGTTTTTAGCGATGAATTATTCGTACACTCTGTCCAACTTCTATAAGACCACCCTGATTATCAATGAAAAATTCAAAATGATCGGTTTACGGTTTACTTACTGAATTACATGTCAATAATTGGTAACCTTGCCATTTCGGCTAATAACCTGAAAAATTCGTGTTGGAATACTATTTACGAAATGATGCTGAACGAATTTCTAGATATTTTTCCATGTTCCCCCTAAGATTTTTTTTTTTTTTTATATAAATTCGTTTATTTTTACAGGCTCAGTTACATAAGTTTAAAGGAGCCGAAATCTTAAATATATTTTTAAAACTATATATATGAACAATTTTCTTAAATCTATGGTTAGTAATGTGGGAAACCGATTACTCGTGGTGGACTCGAGATTAAAAGGGTGACATTTTCTCAGGAAAAGGATGGGGTATAAGGAAATTATTACAATGTTGATAATCACACACACTCAATTCTTAAATCTATTCGTACATCAGTTGTGAATTTACATTTCATTCTTCTGTTTATAGCAAGCGGACCAATTACTCACAAAGGAAGAAATGGAGGGTATAAGGATATAAGGATAATCACACACGAACATCGATAGATTTAAGGAAAACATATATTTGGGACATGTAATCAAGGTCTAACCGAGCCAACACATCTCTCACCGGCACATTGGGCTGCCTTCCTCTAGCCCGAAGGGAGTTCTCTAAATTCGATCTGGCAACAAGATACACCTCACACGACCAAACAACGTGTTCGATGTCGTGGTAACCTCGGCCACAAACGCAGATATTGCTGCCGGCCAGATTGAAACGAAAGAGTAGCGCGTCTAACGAACAGTGATTGGACATGAGTCGGGAGAAGGTGCGAATAAAGTCCCGACTCAAGTCCAGACTTTTGAACCATGGTTTGAGGCTAACCTTAGGGATAATCGAGTGAAGTCACCGGCCCAATTCATCTTCGTTCCATTTGCGTTGCCAGTTAGCGATGGTATTTCTACGGACTAAAGAGTAAAATTCATTGAAGGCGATTTGACGCTGATAAATATCGCCTTCAATCGCACCTACCTTTGCTAATGAGTCAGCCCTCTCATTACCCGGAATTGAGCAATGAGAAGGGACCCACACAAAGGTAATGACATAACAGCGTCTGGATAAAGCACTCAAAATTTTTCGTATTCTCTCAAGGAAGTACGGCGAGTGCTTTTCCGGCCTCACTGAACGGATAGCTTCGACAGAGCTAAGACTATCCGTTACAATGTAATAGTGTTCAACAGGTCGTGAGGCGACGCTGTCCAGCGCCCAATGAATTGCTGCCAATTCAGCAATATACACTGAGCAAGGATTCTGAAGACTGTGTGAGGTGCTAAAAAATTCGTTGAACACTCCAAATCCTGTGGACTCATTTATAGTGGACCCATCAGTAAAGTACATATTATCACAATTGATACCCCTATATTTTTCATCGAAGATCGTTGGAGCGATCCTCGATCGTTGGTAATCTGAATATCCATGAATATCTTGCTTCATGGACAGATCAAAATGCACAGAGGAATTGATGTAGTCAGGGAAACAAACACGGTTGGGAATATACGAAGAAGAATCAACCTGCATGGAGATGAATTCATGATATGAACTCATGAATCCGGAGTGAAAATTTAGCTCGATCAGCCGCTCAAAATTTCCGATCACCAATAGGTTCATGACCTTACACCGGATGAAGAACCGAAGAGATAATAAATTGAAGCGATCTTTTAGTGGGAGTAGGCCTGCCAAAACCTCGAGACTCATGGTATGCGTTGAGGGCATACATCCCAACGCAATACGGAGACAAAGATACTGAATTCGCTCGAGTTTAATTAAGTGTGTTTTGGCAGCTGATTGAAAACAGAAACTGCCATACTCCATCACTGAGAGAATAGTTGTTCTATACAACATTATAAGATCTTCGGGATGGGCTCCCCACCAGGTGCCGGTAATTGTACGGAGAAAATTTATTCTTTGTTGGCATTTTTTACTCAGATACCTAATATGGGCCCCCCAAGTACATTTGGAGTCAAACCATACCCCAAGATACTTGAATGACATAGCATGAGTGATCGGTTTACCCAAAAGTTGAAGCTTTGGTTTTGCTGGTCTATGCTTGCTAGAAAAAACCACCATCTCTGTTTTCTCCGTGGAGAATTCGATCCCTAGCCCAATGGCCCAGGTTGAAAAATTGTTCAAAGTATCTTGTAAGGGTTCTTGTAGGTCGGATTCTGTTGATCCTACGACAGAGACCACTCCATCATCTGCAAGTTGTCTTAAGGTGCAATTTTGTGTAAGGCAATTGTCGATGTCGCTTACATAGAAGTTGTACAAAAGGGGGCTTAAACATGTGCCCTGGGGGAGGCCCATGTAAGAGACCCGACTTACTGCCGAATCTCCGTGAGAAAAGTTCAAATGCTTCTCACAAAGCAAGTTATATAACATATTATTCAATAGAGGCGACAGACCCCGAGAGTGTAATTTGTCTGTCAAAACCTCTATTGAAACAGAATCAAAGGCCCCCTTTATGTCCAAGAATACTGAAGCCATTTGTTTTTTTCCGGCGTAAGCCATTTGAATTTCTGAAGAAAGCAACGCAAGACAATCATTCGTCCCCTTGCCCCTGCGGAACCCATATTGTGTATCTGAGAGTAGGCCATTCGTTTCAACCCATCGATCAAGGCGAAACAAGATCATTTTCTCCAACAATTTCCGTATACAAGACAGCATTGCTATTGGGCGGTACGAATTGAAGTCGGACGCGGGTTTTCCGGGTTTTTGAATAGCTATAACTCGTACTTGTCTCCAATCATCTGGAACAATATTATTCTCCAGAAACCGATTGAATAAATTCAACAAGCGATGTTTCGCCACATCAGGGAGGTTTTTCAGCAAGTTGAACTTAATTCTATCCGATCCCGGAGCAGAATTGTTACATGAAAGCAGAGCAAGAGAGAATTCTACCATCGAAAACTCGGAATCAAGATCGCACCTATCTTGTGGTATATCTCGAACAATTTTTTGCACAGGAGCGGAATCAGGACAAACCTTCCGTGCAAAATTCAAAATCCATCGATGTGAATATTCCTCGCTTTCATTGGATGAAGAGCGATTTCTCATGTTTCGAGCCACTTTCCATAATTTTTTCATTGACGTTTCTCGTGACAAACCTCCCACGAAATTTCGCCAATAAGCACGTTTTTTCCCTTTGATCAAGTTTTTAAATTGATTTTCAAGGTCCAAATACGTCTGAAAATTTTCAGGGGTTCCACGTTTCCGAAAAGCTTTGAATGCGTTCGATTTATCCTGATAAAGCTTGGAACATTGGCTATCCCACCATGGATTGGGAGGCCTTCGACGAATAGTGGAGCCTGGGATGGGTTTCGTTTGAGCGCGAACCGCGCTGTCATAGATCAAACGAGAAAGGAAGTTATACTCCTCCAATGGAGGTAAACCATCTCTGGAATTGATGGCTAGAGCAATCGCGTCCGCATATTTTTTCCAGTCAATGTGTCTTGTGAGGTCATATGCCATGTTTATAGATTCAGAAAAATTCGACCCAATGGTGATGGAAATTTTGATTGGCAAGTGATCACTACCGTTGGGGTCCTGGATTACATTCCACTTGCAATCTAACGATAGTGAATTCGAGCAAAGCGAGAGGTCAAGAGCACTTGGGTTAGCAGGAGGTTTAGGTACACGTGTTGTTTCCCCAGTGTTCAAAAGTGTCATATTGAAGCTGTTACAAAGATCATATATCAACAGTGAACGATTGTCGTCGTACTGTTCCCCCCAGGCAGTTCCGTGAGAATTGAAGTCTCCCAAGATCAATCGTGGCTCAGGAAGGAGTGAGCACATGTCAACAAGTTGCTTGCGGCTAACCGCAGCTCTCGGAGGCCAATACAAGCTGACAATACAGAGGTCTTTTCCTCTGATGTTTGCATGACAAGCAACAGCTTCAATCCCTCCAATAGGTGGAAGGTCAATTCGAAAAAATGAGTGGCACTTATTGATCCCCAATAGCACCCCTCCGTATCTGTCATCACGGTCCAAGCGTATAATATTAAAATCGTGGAAAGAGAGATCATCTCGCGAAGAAAGCCAAGTTTCGGACAGAGCAAAAACATCACAATTGAAGTTATGAATTAAAAATTTGAATGTATCCAATTTAGGGATAAGACTACGACAATTCCACTGTAAAACAGTGATATCTCCGACCTCTCTATTTGAATTAGACATCAAGAGAGATAATCATTGCAAGGAGGGGCCATGTTTGCATCAATTGTTGCAAAATTGTCTTTAATACTGGAAGCATTGATATGACAATGGTTCTGATGGAGTCGGAAACATTAAAGCATGTGAAGATTTGAGCCACAAGGTCAGTCAACTTTATAAATCCCGATTGGGAAGTTGAACTGGTCGGTAAAATAGGGACAGTTGGGGTTTTTGATGTCCCTTCGAGTGCTGGGTCGTTCGAAGGTGAATTATTCCCACGGAAGCCAGGAGGAACCTGATTTTGCTTGTCCGCTGCACTCGATTTTTTAGGCATGCTAACAGAGGGTATAACCGGAGGGGCTTGTCCTTGAACTTTGGGAGTGGTCACATTTTTGCGCCGGGGATTCCCTTGGAAGATGTACGGTGTGCCCTCGTTAGCTGTATCCGCTTCCATTTCGTCAACTGGCAGCGAAGTGAAGACATTATTTGCGGTTAAAGGTTGTTGCTGTTGGGCCAATGGAGAAGCGCCCTTCAAAATTTCCGCAAAAGTGCGCTTCGAGCGTTCCTTTAAAGAGCGCTTCTGCTTCTCCCAGCGACTCTTGTAAGTTTCACAAGCCGAGAGCACGTGCGGATTTCCTCCGCAATATGGACACTTTTGCTCAATCGCACTGCAGGATTTGTCCACATGTTGCTCTCCGCAAGTGGCACAGCGCTCCTTGTTGGCGCAGTAAGCTGCTGTGTGACCAACTGACTTGCATTTCAGGCAAGTCATGGGCTTTGGCACGAAGAGTCGCAGCGGTAGCCTCAATTTGTCCACCATAACGTAGTCAGGGAGGGCGGAGTCAGCAAAAGTGACTCTAAACGAGTCGGACGGCGTAAATTTCGATTCTTTCCCTTCCTGGGAGACTTTGCCGAGTTGTCGGCATTCTAAGATTTTAACCTTAATCAGAGGCAGCTTTTTAAATCTGCCATCTCCTTCCATAATTGATTTGCACGTCAGACCCGTTTCGGTTATCACCCCCGAGATTTCTACGTCATGGGAAGGCACGTAGACACGATATTCCAGGGTAAACCTCTGGTCGACGACAATACCGTTTGCGTCTTTCCGATCAGCCACGACAACACGCAGTTTGGTCGGTCTAACCTTCGTAATTTCTGTCACGGAGGAGTATCTTGCCAGATCTTTCATGATCTGAATAACATTAAGTGCTTTTCCGTTTGGCTTAGGCCTGAAGAAAACAACCCACGGACCAGTTCCAGGTGCATCTTCAGGATAGACCTTGACACGTGGAGAGAAGACAACAGGAGGAGAAGGAGATGACGAGGATTGAAGGGGATCGGGGACAACAGGATGGGGAGGCGAAATCTGAGCTGGGGTAGGAGCGAGGGGGGTTGGAGAGGAGATATTTGCAGGTTTTTTAGAGGGGGGCTTGCTAGAGTTAGCAGACTCGTCCCCGGACGAAACATCCTCTGATGTAGGAACGCGTTTAAGTGTCTTCGCTGTTCCTTTATTTGTTTTTTCAACCAGAGGGGAGTCATCATCAGAGATCTCCATATCTGGAGATCCTCCCCCTCCTTCTGCCATTCCGTAATTGGTACCTCTAATCTAATATTTTGTTTTAATAATAATAATAATTAAAATAAAAAAAAAAAATAAAAAAAATAAAATCTTATATCTTATTTATTTCTATTCACCACAATGCACCCAGTGCTGATGAACTGGCAACCGCTGCTTGCTTCTCAATCGGAGCGCTTGAGCGCTCGGCACTATCACACACCACTAAGAAGTGATGCTCTGCTTCACACTGCTGTAAGTGAACAGCGAATCGCGCTGGTATTGTGTGCGTGCAACTGAGCACCGATGTCCGACTTCGATTGCGATGGCGACAAATCGGCGAAAACTGAAAGCCGGCTGGCCTTGCCAGGCTTTGATGATTCTGCTTTTCTCACTAATTCCGAGTTCACACTGCGTTTTACGATATCTCGAACAGTTCGAAAACGCGCGAAAAAAGCACACCCGGGCGATAAAAAAAAAATAACAGCCAACGGTAACCGAAAACAATGCTTTAACGGAGACGCTCACAGCACATGACCGGTTACTCGAAGCTTATGCCGAAGAATGACCCCTAAGATTTTCAACAGGATGAAAATCTGGAGAGTGATACGGTCGGTCCAACAAATTAAGTTTTTGGTCCATAATCCATTGCTTACTTTACTTGCTGATATGAATAGTAACATTGTTTTGCTGGAATGTGAATTTTTTGTGACGATATCCACGCAAGAACGATAGGAGAGAGGATTCCAGAACATGTGTGTAATTCTTGAATGATGTGAAAACTATCTTGAGCATTCCGGTTGCACAGAATCCCGCCTAAACCATGCACAAGCCTCCACCAAAATTCCTGGTTGAAAAATACTGTTACTTCTTCCGTAAATCACGCCAGTACCCGATGAAAACATGAGGACCATCCAAATTGAACATTTTTTCGTCAGTGACGATAACCTATACATAGAAGAATTTTTCGTTATGGTATAAAGCAGAATGCATTCTTTGTCACTACATACCATGTCCTAGTATCGGTTCATGTGAGCTTTGGCAAAACTCAGACGTCTTCCGATGTGAGATGGTGTAAGATGAGGAGTTTTAACCCTTTAAGTCCTCTTTATGTGAGGATTTTTTACCAAAATTTGACGAATTGTCACCCGAGTAGTTGAGTAGTTGAAATATTGCTTTATTTGCATAAGTGATTTCGAGGTTTCGAACATTTTCTAGCTATTTCCCGCTTATCCTGGTCAAAGAGCTTTGATTTACGGGGAGCTCTCTCCTTCTTACTGTATACTTGAGGATTCGCCAAATAATTAAGCACTGCTTGATGGGATCATCCAATCTGACGAGCAATTTCTCTGATACCAACATTTTCTTGGTGAAATGCATCGATTTGTCTTTCTTCTCTCTCCGTCTATCTCGGAGAGAACAGACACTCTGTTCAAGTTACTTGTACCAGTATCGAACAAGTAATTGGCCTCTAACTTGAACAGAGTGTCTGTTCTCTATTCACTGGATACTTCAACTAGCGTGCTGACTGGCATCGTCTAAATCAGCCTTTAGACTGATAGGTTGGAAAACAGACATAAACTTTCGGTCCATTCAGTAGCCGTGAATGCTTCACTTTATCTGCACTGATGTTTTCTGTTTTACATACATGTGATATCTTCAAATGACTGTTCTTTTTTCAAACTATTAGCGCAATTTGAATCATGTTAATGTTCTGCTGATTATTTATATTGTTGGTTTACATTCCTGTTTTATTCTGTTCAGACTTACTTTCAAATCATTCCAATGGAAAAAAAATGAAGAATTCATTTGTACTGTCTGTAACAAAAAGAAACTGATGATTCCAAACTGTTAAGTTGTATCTATTGACGAATTTCATGCCAACTCAGATAGTAGTGAAACGTTGTGGGTGTAAAGACATGGGTCATTTAAGCAACTTGGCATACTTGAAATATTTGAAAAACAATTAGACTACTTTTTGGAAAAAGCCAAATTTTTTGACATAGGACTATGTGTTTGATTTCTATGATTACTCTACGAAAAATGTAACTATTCATTAAGAGTTTTCAAACGCATATTACTCAAAATCGTCATCGCGACATATGTTGTGTTATATACCATTGGACAGGAAATTTATTGGCCAAAATTGTTTTGGCCCAAGACATGAACAGTGAATATAGTAAAAAAAAGTTAACAATTTGACAATTCAAATAGGTATGTTTTTTCGATTTTACTAGCCTCGTTTTCCCCCACAACGCAACGAGCAATCTTTTTACCTACAATTAGGCGGTAGCACATAATGTATTATGAATTATTCTCGATTTGCCGATAATAGGCATTTATCAATTGTCAGAATCAATGGAGGGATGATTTAGGAATTTAGTGTTCCCGTGTCCGAGTGGTTAGCATCAAACCTAACATGCCGGGGGTTCGGGTTCGATTCGCGTTCTGGTATGGAGAATTTTTTGTCAAAAAAATTCCTCCGTCTTGTACTGTGGTCACGCGTATTCTCTCGAGCTTGCCACTCAGAATGCATTCAAGGTGTGTTATATTTGGCATAGAAATCTCAACTAAGTACTAATCAAAATTACGTAAGTAATACTACATCGAGACGGCGAAATTCCTCTGGGAACGTTAGTGCCATTGAAAAAGAATAAGAATAATAATAATAATTTAGGAATGATCTTGAAGATGATGTCACTCTATACTCCCCAAAGATTTGACGAGAGCCTGGCTCAAAATGTTAAACGTCGGTAGACATTTTATTAGATTGAAGTTCAGGTTGTTGTCCAATAAATTCGTGTTCAATTCACGTTTAACGCGTAGGTCTTGCTACTAACAATTTATGGAATTGTGGTCCAGGATGTTATTATATCGAGCATGTTTTTTGGTTATGTGAAAACTGCAATTAATGAATTTAACCGGCTACTAATTTAGAAGTTCGAGAAGGTATACTCACGCATATGTTCATGATTTCCATTTGATGTATCAAAAAAGACAAAAATACAGATTTTGAACAATGAAAAAACTCAATTCAAATGTAATTACTACACACAATCACAGTCCTATGTCAAGATCGCGTCCGTGCCTCTGGGCCCAGACTCATCAACTTTTTTCTTAACTTTTTACAAAAATTTATAACTTAAAAACTATGATACCTACAAAATTTATGTCAAAGGATGAAATGTAGGAAATTGTTTGAATTTTTACGAAAAATACCAACATTCATCAAAAACGTTTTTTTTTAATTCCCAATTCCCAATTATCAAAAAAATCTTGGAAAAAAATTTATTGAAAAAAAATATTTTTAAAATTCAAATTCATTTTTCTCGAAAACATATGCTTTGAAAATTCTGAAAGACATAGATATAAATAGCCTTTAAAATTTCCAACAATTTTTCCATACATCGGACAGTGAGCACATTTACATGGAAAAAGTTTTTCGAACACCAACTTTTTCATGTTTTTGCTATTAATGTTCAATTCGTAACATTTTTTTTGTATGAATTATCGCATTTTAAAAGCTCTGATTACTATTTAAAACATATTTAAAAACATGTCAAGAACATGTCAAACGTGAGAATTTACATTTTTGTGGGTAAATTCTCACGTTTGACATGTTACGAGCAAAATATTTTTTTTTCAGGAATCGATAAAAGATAGCAAGCTGATGTCTTCGACAAAAGTTTTTATTTTAACAAGATCTACAACTTTGTCGAATACACTATATCGCTATCTTGACTTTAAACAAAATTAGGATAAGTTGTATTTAAAAAAGTAAACATGAAAAAGTTGTTGTTCGAAAAACTTTTTCCCTGTAAAAGTGCCCATCTTCCGATGTATGGACGACTTGTTGGAAATTGTAAGGGCTATTCATATACATATTTTTGGGAATTTTAAAAAAATACGGTTTTGAGAAAAATGAATTTTAATTTTTAAAATAACTTTTTTGTCAGCGAATTTTTTTTGTGAAAATTTAAACAATTTCCTACATTTCATCCTTTGACATTACAAGTCCCTGATGTTTTCTTTTGCTGCCGAAATGAAAGCAAACATTTCATCCTCGGTTTGTCATGAAATGCAATCTGTCTCGACTGAAATCAAACTGATCACTACCACTATAGAAAGATCTCAGGAGTTCTTTTCTGCTAAGTTCGACGAGATTGTGCCTGATTTCAAAGACAATAACATCGTAGTCTGGGGCATACCAACAGTTCCTAATGAGAATGTGACTTAGATTATTGAAAAAGTACTCGACTGTTTAGAGCTGGGAGATAAATCTGACTTTGTTACTTCTGCTGAGCGAATATTCGTTAATAACAAAACTAGAAATGCCTTAACACTAAACCGACCGATGTTTCATGTATACCTGTGTATTCCTACCACAGCGGGCCAAGTGACCCTTTATAAATAGTTAGTGAACAATGCCTCGATTTGTATAGTTTTGTTGAGAAACGTAGCCTACCATATTTCTCCTGTAAATTTCGACATTTTGGGATAACAATTATTAGCTAATTATTGAAATTACAATTTTTGACACGCAAAATAGCATTGTATGTTGGAATGGTTACTGTTAGCTCGCTTGGATAGTCAGCAATGTAATTAATTCTGATAATTCACTATTCATTCACAAATACGAAAAAAAAATATAAAGCAATAGCAAAAAATGTGTAATGCAATGGTTTTGTATCACAACCACATATACAAATCTTTCTGATATCATATAAATGTTTGCAAGGGTCAAATGACCCGTTGCGGTAGTTAGGGCAGATTACATATATTTCTCAGTAAAAAAAATAACAAGAGAGGAGTAAACACTGAAAAATACATTCGATGTATGTTTTGGAAAAAGTAGTGTAGGCAAATGATGTTGTGACAGTGTAATTTGCAAGAAAATTTTGACTTAAAGTTTAAAATGGGTCATTTGACCCCTCGTGGTAGGTTTAATGTTAATTCCAATAAGAATTGTTCTTCGTGACAGGGAATATAAACAAATATTGCTGAGTAAGAAGAAGCAATTTGGTAACTTGTTGTCAACCTTGATTGATCCAAAATTCGTTATTAATGGGAGAGCAATGAACGTGACTTTGCGGGATGAGCTCACCCCATTATCACCGGAACTGCTCAAAGAGCTCAAATGATCTCAGGGATTACTAAATATTAAGTACATTTGGGTTGGTAAGGGTGGTGTTATTTTGGCTAACAAGAACGAAAAAAGTATGCCAGCTTTGATAAATAGCAGAGAAGATCTCAGTCTTGTTATGAGCCAATACTGGAGAGCTCTCAATGTGTCTGAATATGGGTCGACCTCCGGGCACCTTCACCAAAACGGAAGAGGAATGAACATAAAAGTTATTTTTGTTGAAATTGTAATGGATTATTCACCAAACACGATTATAAATAAATACAACGATAATTTGGATGATTTCAATGAAAAATGTGATCTTCTTGGCTCAAAAACCTTGAATATTGTTCAGTGGAATGTAAGGGGGATTCATGTTTTTGAAAAATTTGATGAAACTGGTTATTTCGTGGACGAATGCAAAATTGTTGTCGACGTTATTGTTATTGGTGAGACCTGGATTAAGAAGCAGAATAGCCATATTTACAATATTCCGGGATTTCATGCATTTTTTCATGCCGGGATAATCCATCTGGAGGTTTAGCAGTTTTTGTGAAAAATTCATTAGAATATAAAATAATAGATAATCAAATGGTTGATGGCTTACACTATATCCGCCTGGAAATAAAATGTCAAAGTCACGTTTATGAAGTTATTGATGTGTATCGTTCACATTCATTCGATTATCATGAATTTCAGAATATCTTGAAAGGGTGGTTATCCACTGCAACTCTATCGAAACCGGTTCATTTTGTTGGTGATTTAAATGTCCCAATCAATTTGAAACATAATAACGTTGTAGTCAATTACACGACTCTCTTAGAGTCCTACGGTTACGTATGTACAAACACGATCCTTACCCGTCCAGCAAGCAATAATATTCTAGATAATTTCATCTGTCCGATTAACTTTGACGCGAATCTTCAGAATCATTCCATTTTCAGTGATATCTGCGAACATCTCCCTATTATCTTATCTTTCGTTTTGAATAATGGAAGAAGTAAACAAGAATTGAAAATAACCAAAATAATATTTTATTCAATATTTTTACATGATTTTGAAGTCACTAACGAAGTGGATGGCACACTGAATACTTTTATCACAATCTATAATAATTTGTTATCTGAGTATACCAAAACGTTTACCAAAATCGTCAAAATTAAAGGTGAGCATTGTCCATGGATGACTTATAGTCTTTGGAAGCTGATACAGATGATGATATCTTTAAAAAGTGAAAAGCTGTCCCAACGATATGTACGCTAGAGAAATGTTGATTCATATATCCAAAGTCCAAATTCTAAAGAAGCGGTGCAAAAATGTACATCATGGAAATATCCTTAAAAATTCGAATCATTCCAACGTGTGGACAAAAATTAATGAAATTTTCGGTCATTCTAAACCTAGTGTCAGAATTAAATTGAAAATTGAAAATTCAATCACTATTTCTCCAGTATTAGTAATAATTTGGCCAGTCAATTACCTGACAATAATTTTTATTATTTGAAATCCGTAATGTCTTTTGGTAACTCTATTTTTCTGTGACCTGCTACTGTGAGCGAAGTCAGCATCTTGATAAGCCAACTTCACGTTAAGAAAAGCAAGTTATGACAACTTTTCAGCTGGCCTGATAAAAACAAACGTAGGCCGGTTCTCTTAGATTATTTCAAAAATTTTCAATAGAATAATCACAACTGGTGTTTATCCTAATGCTATGTAAATCGCCAAGGTACTGGTACTGGTCTGGTCTGGTCTGGAGACGCGAGCGATCCATCGAGCTACCGACCAATTTCAACGTTGTCTGTCATTAATAAAATCTTGGAAAACTTCTAACCAACCGTCTGATTAACTTTTTAAGTGCCAACAATGTTATGTACAAGTACGGTTTCCGGGAAGGTTGTGGAACAATGACTGCTATTACCGAACTAGTTGATCAACTAATCAACGAAATTGAGCAGAAAAAGATCGTGGGAGGATCATCAATCTCAAAAGCTTTTGATACACTTGACCATGAAATTCTCTTGAAAAAACTCCATCGCTATGTCGTAAGGGGAAATGTCAATGATCTAATAAAAGGCTATCTATCTGATTGAAAAAAAAAATTGTTTCAATAAACGGTGTTCGCAGTGGTTTACGACAGATCAGTATAGGAGTTCCACAAGGAAGTAATATGGGTCCTCTACTTTTCCCGATTTTCATCAATGACTTTGATAATCTGAAGCTCCATGGAATATCGAGGCTTATTGCAGATGATTCAGCTTTATTTTACCCTCGTTTTAATATCCAAACAGTTCTAGCAAACATAGAACCGGATTTGGCGACTCTCCTGGAATACTCAAGCGGCAATCATCTTACCTTGAAGCTAACTAAAACGAAATACATGAATTTTCACTCGCCACGCAAAAAAAAAATGTCACAAGACCCCGATCCTCGTGTCAGGAACCTGTCTATTGAAAAAGTTACAACTTTCAAATACTTAGGGCTAAATTTAGATTCCTGTCTTTCGTGGGATTCTCATATAGAGCATGTATCGAAAAACGTTTCGACTCTATGTGGCCTAATGAAAAGAGTGCGTTGTTTCGTACCAAAAGAAGCAAAGAAGCAATTTTATTATGCGTGTACCAGAGTTGCCAACCTTCCAGTTTTTCCTGTATATTGACAATTTTTTTTAGCATGCCAGTGAAACATCCAAAGGCCAAAAATCTCCAGTTTTTTTTTATTTTCACAGTTTAATCCAGCTTTTTTTATTTTTTCGGCATTTTCAAGTTTCTTACTTCCTATTGTTAAGACTGCTTCCACGACTTGATTGAAGTTATCGAAACCGACTCAGAAACGTTTTACGCGACTGTGGTTGCCTGTTTTAAAATAGACGGAATATCATACAAGCTGTATATTCTTCTATCTTCTCCTATCTTATCTGTAGTCCTTTACGATACAGTAAGTTTGCTGAAATTCCAACTCTCTTAGAGTTGAAACCGTTGAAAATGCTGCATCCATCAGCCACGCGGAGGATTTCATTAGAAAATGTTTTATTATACGTATATTGGAACGTTACGAACCGCTCCGAATTTATTTTGGACTAGATGACCCGGCAAACTTCGTCCCGCCAAAAATTTGTTTTTTGACATCAATACTTTCAAACATTCACGTTTTCTTACTATGAGCAAGTCATTGGTCCAATCGCAGAACTGTTCATTGATTGATCTTCTATTCGTCTCCATTGAATTTACTTTTTACTATAAAATTCCTAGTATTTCTAACAAAACTCATCATTATAACATCAGATTATTTTCAGCCACAATTCTCGTTCAACCACTTATAAATAACATGTTTCTCCGTTACATGGAATAAATGTTTTATACAGAAAATATGATAGAATAAAGACAGCCTAAATCGGACAATTCCTTCCTCGACAACATATCTGGCGATCCTTTATTTGTATAGATAAAAGAAGATATAGGAGTGCGTTTCATCACATTAAAATCCATTTCCAGTTTCGAACAAAGATCAATTCCAAACATCAAAGCGCAAACATCAAATGGACTAACAGCACTTGTCACTATGTGATTGTAGAACATATGCGAGTTTAATTTTTCGAATTTTCCCTTTTTCCTTCAGAGTTTTCCGAAAATTTTCAATTGTCATGTTTGACTGGAATATTTTTGGTTGAAATATTTGTAATATTTTTATGGGACCCCCACTCCATTCCAGAAGAGGGAGGGGTGTCATACCATTATAGAAACATTTCTCATACCCAAAACCGCTCACATCCCAAATTGTACTTGATTAGCTTTCGAGTTATGCAAAAATTTGTGTTTCATTTGTATGATAGCTCACCCTTAGAGAGCGGGAGGAGTGTCTAACCACTATAGAAATATTTATGCAATAGATGCCCTAAAGCCTCCACATGCCAAATTTGGTTTCGTTCGCTTGATTAATTCTCGAGTAATTCAGAAATTTGTGTTTCATTTGTATGGCAAACCCCCCCTCCCTAAGAGATGGGGGTGGAGAGTCTAACTACCATAGAAACATTTATTGCACCCCAAAACCTCAATATGACTAATTTGATTTAATTTGCTTGAATAATTCTCGAGTAATGCAAAAATTTGTGTTTCATTTGTATGGCAGCCCCCCCCCCCCCCTTAGAGAGGGGGTGGAGAGTCTTTCCATCATAGAAACATTTATTGTACCCTAAAACCTCCATATGCTTAATTAAGTTCCATTTGCTTGATTAGTTCTCGAGTTATGCAGAAATTTGTGTTTCATTTGTATGGCAGCCCCCCCTTTGAGAGGGGGTGAAGAGTCTAACCATCATAGAAACATTTATTGCATCCTAAAACCTCAATATGCCTAAGTTGATTTCATTTGCTTGATTAATTGTCGAGTAATGCAGAAATTTGTGTTTCGTTTGTATGGCAGCCCTTTCTTAGAGAGGGGGGAGGGGTCTCAAACTATCACGAAAACCTTCCCCGGGCCCAAAAACCCCTACCCCTATATCCATTTTTATATATAAAGATTTAATTTGAATGGTGATAAAGCAGAGAAGATCCGAGTAAGATCGATCTATGACGGTTTAAATAATCCTCCGACGATCATTTATTCAACCTTCTCATCTCATACTCTAAGCATGGTGAACATTTGAACCAGAATATTTCAAAGCGGAAGTTCGGAGCTATTTACATTGCATTCGAGCATTTCAAGATTGTTCAGGACACTTTTGGATAACTTTTTTGAAACAGATATGAAAAATATAATCAATCTGAACAACGTGCAGTTCGATCAGGAAAATTATGTCAGTTTGGATAACGTTTATGTAGGTGCCGCGATTGAATTGTTGATCAATGAATATTTGGTCGCATGTAAAATCTTGCATTTAATTTCAATGATCCTTTATCAACATGACGAATATAGATCCAACTAATGTCATAAAAAGGAAGCATATGTCAATTGTTCTCCTTCAACAAAGTCTTCCGAATATTTGCGATCGGAATCGAAAAATTTAGGATATTGATGACGAGTTTGGGTAGATCTGAAACCTGGATTTTACTGACATCACTGTAAACGAACGGAAGGAAGCTTCTTTCTTTTGGGGTAAAATTTTGTCACTAAAAAGGAATGACAATCATTTTGCTTATCCTAAGTTGAAAAATATTATTCCAATATTTCTGATTTTGCCGCATTACTCAGCAATCGTTGAACGATTGTTTTCAGAATACAATTTGAAAAAAAAACAAAACTAAGAAATAGAACAGGAACAAAAACTATGCGCGGAATTCTAGCTTCCAAAAACTATGTAGACATGCATAAAGAACAGTCAGTATAAAGAGGTTAGTAAGAATCACACAGAATGTAAAACAAAAGTATAATGTTAATAATGATCATTAACAGATTGAGGAAATTTAGAAAAGCTACGGTACTTACGTATTAACGCCAACGAAGCGCATTTTTAATGAGTTTATTTTTTTGCTATAAAATTTATTCTGAGGGTAAAGTTATAGGGTGGCGAAGCTCCCATTTAACGAGGATAAGGAACAGAGACGACCCCAATTCATCGAGGTGGCGCAATCCGAGTCGACCGCCGACTCGCTGTCAGAAGCGGCAGCCTCTCGCAAGCAAACCTGTTTCCCCAAATTGTAAATAATAAATTTCACTAAGAAAAAAATAAATTCATATTGAAAATAACACTCCGGTGGCAGTAATACGTAAGTACCAATGCTACATAATGACACTGTCACTGTATACCCTTATTTGTATTAAGCATTGCGGATTGTTGACGTGGGACTAGCTTAGCTTAGCAATCATTTGTTTGTATTGATTAAATTTTTGATTGAAATCAACAATTTCCGAATTCAATCGAATTCAATATATTTGCTTTGTGAGTAAACGGATTGAATAAATGCCATGTAAGGTCAAATCATGCATTGTGGTGGATTATGTTCTTCGTTACAAGTAAATTTAATGTCCTTTTGACCTAGAACTACGTCTTTCATTAAGGGTGTCAAATCAGAAAACAGGTCACGTTTTTATGAAATAAAGTTAAAGTTAATAACTATTTTTGCCGCGAACGGATTTTGGCGATTTACATACTAAACGAATCGGAAATTCCGTAAGATTTGTTTAATATGACATACAATAGAATCCCCTGGTTAGTTAATGGTTAAAATTCATGAAAACTTTAAGTGTTTCTATTTTCCCATACATTTGTGCTGTCCATTTGAGTGCTTTCCCGAACAGAGATATCAATAACGAGCAACTTATCGACGACCAACGGAGGGGAAATCGTAGAATTTAAAGTCTTCGTGAACAAAGGAAAAGAAGAAGAATGAAGGGGAATACTTGCCTAGAGTATAAACAGTGAATCTCGCTGAGGCAAACTTTCATTCGGCATCGGACTGTTGAGTAATCCAGTTCACTTTGCTTTCGCTGCGCTTCGATCTAAGATTGGACCCCACCAGTGGTAATCCAACTTGGAAATCGTCATTTGATTTTTCTGTTCGTTTTTCGCGTTATTCGTATCGTGTGTTCTTCTTTCCGCGTCATAAATTGGACGCTTCGCGTAGTGTGCGATGAGCAAGAAGAAGAGGAACCGAGCCTTCGCAAATGTGACACCGCACCGAACAACAGCGAAGTAGGCGATTTTGGCGCGTCGGTCGAAAATGTAAACGCCCAGGCAGCAACCAAAATTAAGCTCCCCCCGCTGGTGGCGAAGGCGATCACTCTTGACAAACTCATTAGCGAATTCGCATCGATGGGTGTTACAGCAGAGTACAAGCTGTGTGGCATAATTCGGTCTTTTCCAAGCAGTTAATATTGTTTATTTTCCGCCTTCATAAGGGATTCGTTGGTGCCTTTGAGAATGCATCAATGCATTAAACTGACGTTATGGCGAAGCAGACGTTAAGGTTGTGCACCTAAAAATTATTTGGGAATACCAAGCATCTTGAATGTCTTACTGGAATGTTATAAGTTATTTGGGTTCGCGTGCCAGTCGCAAAACTGTCGCAAATCTTCAACTAGGATTACATTTGCGCTAATATTGATCATAATGAAGCATTGCTACTTTTTTCGAGGTTGTTATTAACAAAAAGAGTTTATTTCTCTTGTTTAGTCATCAAGAATTTTGTATGTGATTAGGTTTTGCTTGCCAGTAGCAAAACTTCCTCCACTAAGGGTGACACCTGCGTTTCTCTCGAGCATGAGAAAGTAATGCAACTCTTTTCGAGGCCAGTAATATTAACAGAAGCGTTTCTTTTGAGAATAGCGCAAAATGATGAGAAATGTTTATATTGCTAGTAGTTTCAAGCCACCAATGTATGGTTCTGTATGCATGCTATGGTGAACGCTTGTTTGGCGCTTGGTTTACGCTTAGTTTGTACGAACGATATCTAGAAGTGCGATTCTTTTGAGGCAATACTAAATAACATGTAGCATGATATTTGATACTTGCAAGTGTTGTCATTGTTGTTGTTCACATGCGGTGCCAAAGATATATTGATGTAGTTATGAGATATGGAATAATGGTGCTGGTGCAACATGTATATAATCGACTGTAGCCGAGTCTATGTCAATTTCGAAAAAGGCCACCGGAATAGCCATCGAGGTAAATTTTCAATGCATTGACATGAAATGAATTGCGACATACGATTGTTTTGCGAGGGCAAGAATGAATCATCAATCAATTATCGTCAACTGATTCTACAATGAAAAAATCATTTCAGAGATTATTCTACTAAGCAGTTGTTTTTAAAATTTCACAGCATTATAGAATAATATCCGAAGGTATAAACAAGCGACTTATATAAAATAACAGCGTAGTTCTACGTCAACAATGCGGTCGTATCTTGGACACAACCTCCTATAATTTTTCGTTTGGTACGATACCTCGGACAAAGTATGTGAACGGGAAAATTATCAAACGATTATTTTATTTTACATTTCCTTCTGAAGTTTGCATCTCTCAAGTGTACGTACTTCTCGAACTGCGAATTTGTTTGATTTGATAAACTTCAGGTACTCAGTGCCAGAAATTCAGTGAGTAGAAGATATGAAGGCATATCCTTCAATGCAATCTTGAATTACCGAGCCAAAGCGTTGTCTTCGTACCCGTTTTTGTAATCCGTGTTAGGAAACATTTTTCGGAGTGCAAAAAAAAAACAAGCGGGTGCAGAAGTACCCCCGGCTTGCATGAATCAACAACTTCAACTTATACTGTGTTCAGAAAACGTATTCTAGGTTGCACAAAGGCAGGTGAGTACAAAAGTACTCGCAGATTGAATTTATTTGCAAAACCGATTTCCCCAGACATTTTGGTTTTGAAGACTGTGTTTTTTTTAACCAAAATATATATTTTTATTAAGCTTCATATGGCGTCAACCTGACGGGGCCGGGAGTTCAATATTTCGACAATGTTTGCCTTATAACTATGTTAGTAATATGTAACCGATTACTCGCGGTTGGCTCGAGGTTAGTATTACAAGTGTTTTCGTAATTGTGATGTTGCTGTCTCCAATGCTCTGTACCTGTGCCCGACACGGGATACTTCTTATTGGGATGCAGCTGACCATTAATCAGCAACAATGGTCACTAACCGGCGCAAACATCAGCTCGTGTAGAGTTGTCATGAGCGGTACAACCTTTGGCTCTTGTTGAATGATCAGTGGACTGCACAAACTTTGGCCCGTGTATCTGTAAAGAGTGTGTGTATGTATTGCCGCGACTAAGTAAAAGTTTATAGATCGGATCGGAGGGATATGAAACAGGGACACAACGAAGGAAACATCATTAAACGTTGACTGTGTTGAGCAAACACATTTCAGTCGGAACAAAAATACTCCCGACCTGCATGAATTTGCAATGCCAATTTCCCCAGACACCTTGGTTCTGAAGTCTATGTGGGGGAAACGCATTTCAGTCGAAACAAAAATACTCCCGACTTGCATGAATTTGCAATGCCAATTTCCCCACGCTCCTTGGTTTTAAAGTTTGTGTTAGGGAAACACATTTCAGTCGGAACAAAAATACCCCCGACTTACATGTATTTGCAATGCCAATTTCCCCACGCTCCATGGATTTGAAGTCTGTGTTGGGGAAACACATTTCAGTAGGAACAAAAATACCCCCAGCTTTTATGTATTTGCAATGCCGATTTCACAAAGGCTGCTTAGTTTTGATGGCTGTGTTGGGGAAACTGTAAATCGGGCCTATCAAAACAAAGTAGTTAGGGCGTTTAGATAACGCTTAACATTTTACAGTTATTCAGTTGTTTATCGAATAATAAACAACAATTTATTAATTACGATAGATGCGTAGAAATATTCCCTATCAATTGATGCAAACATGTTCCCGATACAGTAAGAAATATTCGAGTTATAAGCATTTGGATTCTTTCATTTTTTTCCTGTATGTTCTGCGTGTAGGTTTTAATTTTACCCCCCATATACTCCGGTTAGACGTAGTCCCACGTCAAAAAATTCTCCCAGTTTTTTCACATTTTTTTTCCAGCTTTCTCCAGTTTTTTTAAAAAATTTTCAGCTTTTTCAAAATTTGGTTGGCATCTCTGGCGTGTACCCATTCCATACTTCAATATTTAATTATTGTCTGAGGTCATGCTGCAAAATCAAAACTTAAAAACAAAAAGTAGGTTATATCTATGGTATAACCGCAATGGTGACGTAGGACTATCGTTGATTCAGTGATCCTTTGTTTGAAGTTGAATCTGAATCCATTCTGAATGAATGAATAAATGAATATTTGGGGGACTTCGAAAACGAGAGCATTACGTTGGAGGTACAAGGTTTTATGCATCCAATATTGGATACGAAAATATTTTACTGAGGGGGAAAAATAATCTTCAGAAGCTATCCTGTTAATTGCGATTGATTGAAAAACCACAAAACCAAATGTATTTGGTCACAGTGTTACATGGATAGAAAACATTCAAATAAACTCTTTCACATGAATGTATTTTTAAATTCCCAGAGGAAGTGGCAGATTATTTTCCGGATCTTTCTCGATGCTGAATGGCATCCAAACGGAAAGAATTCCGTGCGTGTATGTGTGTGTGTAGCGGCTACTTCGATGGTCACCTTCTCTTCTCCTGAAGGATCGGCTTCTCTGTGCTCCCTCACAGTTTCAAACAAACTGCTTGCGTTTCAGGGCAGATCTCGATCCTTCGCCGTCCAGCATCCTCAGCAACAATGTTGTCTTGTCGATGTCCTCACGAAAAATGAATGCGTCTCACCACCAGAATATCGCTTAAGTATGCTTTTTGTGCGTGATTGAATCGAGAGAAGGCGTGGCTTACGATGGCAATTTGGAAGCAAACTAGAGGGGAATGAACTCTCTGAGCTCGGAACTTTCGTCGACTGAGCAATAATCGATTGCGGGCGCATACAATATTGGATACGGAAATATCCTACTGATGGGGAAGAATAATCTTCAGAAGCTATCCTGTTAATTGCGATTGATTGAAAAATCACAAAACCAAATGTATTTGGTCACAGTGTTACATGGATAGAAAACATTCAAATAAACTCTTTCATATGAATGTAATTTTAAATTCCCAGAGGAACTGACAGATTATTTTCAGTAACGATTAGATATTTCCACAGTTTCCTCGATACTGGAAGCCCAACAGTGGTTAATGCTAACTCGATAACCATCTGTTAATAGCACTTGATTGAAAAATATTTGGTCACAGTGTTACATGAATAGAAAACATTCAAATAAACTCTTTCACATGAATGTATTTTTAAATTCCCAGAGGAACTGGCAGATTATTTTACGGATCTTTCTCGATGCTGAATGGCATCCAAACGGAAAGAATTCCGCGCGTGTATGTGTGTGTGTGTGTGTAGCGGCTGCTTCGAGATCTTCCCGGGGAACCGTTTGTGGCATCACTCTCCTCCTGATGGATTCATGTCTGGCCTAAGGTGCACAAACAGGCTCTTGGTGACACCGTTCATCCGCGCTTTCATAATAAACGAAGAGCTTCACCACAACAGCGACAACATGCTCCAATCGCTGTTCAATTAGAACTGAGTGGATTTCCGAGCGGCGCTCGCTTATATACCGATTGGTGATTTCAATAGCCTGTTTTGAAAGCAATTTTAAGACTATTGAAACAAGTTTTTGGATCAAAAAGTAACAAGTATAGAACGCGTAGACATTTTATCTTTCGAATGAAGTGTTTATCATACCATTTCGTTCAGTTGTTTAGGAGCTATTAACGCTCAAAATCTCGGTCTCCGGCGTAACGCTTTCGTTTTCGAAACTTTGATTTTACACCCTGGTATAGAAATGAAAGACGTAGTCCTACGTCAAAAAATACAAACGCTGCAGAATAGGTGTATAAAAGTAAACTTCAATCTTCTTGTATTATATCCGACAATTGCACTCTATACATGTTTACATCACCGTATTATACCAGTTATAGGCTTGTGTGACACTCAAAAAATTGTATTTATTTATGACAGCTTACACAATCCTAGATTTCATCACAACCTAAGTTTTTCGGCTCGGGTTAACCTCGCAAATACGAGAAATTACAATGATTTACTGAAAACCGGAGCATACACAAACTTGGGTCTTACACGTATCATGGGTTATGGTCCATTAAAGTATAACGCACTTCCTAATGACTTGATAGCCGTCACAAATATTAGAGTTTTCAAATGTAAGCTGAGGGAATGTGAATGAATATATTCGTCAATAGTGCTAACCACCAAACAATTTATACAAATTTTCTTGTTTTGACGTAGGACTACGTCTTTCATTTCTATACCGGGGTGTAAAATCAAAGTTTCGAAAACGAAAGCGTTACGCCGGAGACCGAGATTTTGAGCGTTAATAGCTCCTAAACAACTGAACGAAATGGTATGATAAACACTTCATTCAAAAGATAAAATGTCTACGCGTTCTATACTTGTTACTTTTTGATCCAAAAACTTGTTTCAATAGTCTTAAAATTGCTTTCAAAACAGGCTATTGAAATCACCAATCGGTATATAAGCGAGCGCCGTTCGGAAATCCTTCTTCTTCTTGAATGGCGTTAACGTTCCCTGTGGAACTTTTGCCGTCTCAACGTATGCATTAACTAGCGTCATTTATTGATACTTAGTTGAGATTTTCTAAGCCAAATAACACGCCTTGAATGTATTCCGAGGGGCAAGCTCTAGAATACGCGTGATCACAGTGCAAGTCGAAGGAAATTTCTTTGACGAAAAAAATCCCCCGGCCAGAACGGGAATCGAACCCGAACACCCGGCATGATAATGTGAGACGCTAACCACTCGGCCACGGGTGCACCTAATCCACTCAGTTCTAATTGAACAGCGATTGGAGCATGTTGTCGCTGTTGTGGTGAAGCTCTTCATTTATCATGAAAGCGCGGATGAACGGTGTCACCAAGAGCCTGTTTGAGCACCCTAGGCCAGAAGGGAATCCATCAGGAGGAGAGTGATGCCACAAACGGTTCCCCGGGAAGACATCGCTACACACACATACACGCGCAGAATTCTTTCCGTTTGGATGCCATTCAGCATCGAGAAAGTTCCGGAAAGATCTAATCATTGCTGGAAAATAACCTGCCAGTTCTTCTGGGAATTTAAAAATACATTCATGTGAAAGAGTTTATTTGAATGTTTTCTATCCATGTAACACTGTGACCAAATATTTTTCAATCAAGTACTATTAACAGGTGGTTATCGAGTTAGTATTAACCACTGGTGGGCTTCCAGTATCGAGGAAAATGGAATATCTAATCGTTACTGAAAATAATCTGCCAGTTCCTCTGGGAATTTAAAAATACATTCATGTGAAAGAGTTTATTTGAATGTTTTCTATCCATGTAACACTGTGACCAAATACATTTGGTTTTGTGGTTTTTCAATCAATCGCAATTAACAGGATAGCTTCAGAAGATTATTCTTCCCCATCAGTAGGATATTTCCGTATCCAATATTGTATGCGCCCGCAATCGATTATTGCTCAGTCGCCGAAAGTTCCGAGCTCAGAGAGTTCATTCCCGTCTAGTTTGCCTTCCAAATTGCCATCGTAAACCACATCTTCTCTCGATTCAATCACACACAAAAAGCATACTGAAGCGATATTCTGGTGGTGAGACACATTCATTTTTCGTGAGGACATCGACAAGACAACATCGTTGCCTAACGTGCTGGAGGAGGTGGACGGCGAAGGATCGACACATACACGCGCAGAATTCTTTCCGTTTGGATGCCATCAGCATCGAGAAAGTCCCGGAAAGATCTAATCATTGCTGGAAAATAATCTGCCAGTTCCTCTGGGAATTTAAAAATACATTCATGTGAAACAGTTTATTTGAATGTTTTCTATCCATGTAACACTGTGACCAAATATTTTTCAATCAAGTACTATTAACAGGTGGTTATCGAGTTAGTATTAACCACTGGTGGGCTTCCAGTATTGAGGAAAATGTGGAAATATCTAATCGTTGCTGGAAAATAATCTGCCAGTTCCCCTTGGAATTGAAAATTACATTCAAGCGAAAGAGTTTATTTTAATGTTTTCTATCCATAAAATATCCATATAATACATTTGGGTTGGTGATTTGTCAATCAAGTACAGTTAGCAGGTTAGCTTCTGAAGATTATTCTTCAGAACAAGGTTTTTCGTATCCTATATTGGATGCATAAAACCTTGTGCCTCCAACGTAACGCTCTCGTTTTCGAAGTCCCCCAAATATTCATTTATTCATTCATTCAGAATGGATTTAGATTCAACTTCAAACAAATGATCTCTAAATCAACGATAGTCCTACGTCACCCTTGCGGTTATACCATAGATATAACCCACTTCCTGTTTTTATAATGATTTCCTGTCTTCTTTTATTGTTGTTTAGTTCAATGTAGTCGATAGAAGCATAAATGCTTTTACTTTAAAATCGTTTAATCTTTCCATTCTTATATTATTCTTATATATTATAATATATAATAATTTTACCCATTTTAAATACCAAACTCATAATTAATTCATAACAGTTTGCAATTACAAACGCATAAATCCACTCCATCAAAAGGATATTTTTGCGTGGTTCCGCCTCGCTTCGCGTATTCTCCGCGCGCAGGTTTGTTGTGTACCAAGCGCTGAAATAAAGTCCTTCCGTCCTTCTTTGGTGAAAAATACTCATTTGCGGTCCCTTGCTGCAACTGCTCCGTCGGTATGTTTCGAGTCACTCGGTTCTAATTGATAGCGCCAGGACATGCATATTGCAGCCTTAATTAAACATGACACAATTGTTCCGTCCTCAGCATGTTATTCAATTCCGGTTTTCGTTCCCTCTCTCTTTCTATTTCTCCCGCAGATATTCCTCTTCGAAGTAACCGCGAAGAAGAAGACCAATCCAGCTAAACCAAGCTCCCGACCACTGGTGAAAAGGAAGTCCACTGGGATCCATCTCGTGCTGCAGGCAGCGAACAAACAGTTGGCCTCCCTGATGCGGGGCAGTCAATTTGACACAATCAATAACCAAGGTTCGCCAAGTATGAATCAATCCGGGGCCAGGTGGAATCGGATGCTGCTCTGCGATGACAATAAAACTATTAGTAAAATGAAAATTCTCTAATAGAATAAAAGAAAAAAAAAACAGGGAGATGTCTCCATAAGGCAGGGCTTCCGGGAGATGCTTCCACTATGCCAAACAGCCAGCCGAGGCTGAACCACACCTATCATAATAACATTGTGGCCCAGCATGGAACCAATATCCGTGCCCCGAGTGCCACCGCAAACAAATGGCCTTTTGGCCATCAGTCGAAAAATTGTCATGTAGAAAAATAACATCATAAATCGATTTCCCACACACTGTGTTTGCTGATTTCAAATAATACTAATAATAACAACGAGAGAGAAAAAAAAAGAAATCATTGAAAAACAAAATCTCACCCCCGCATATGGATGGAAGCGTAGCATGTAGGAAATAAAAAAAACGATTGAACTTATATATTCAGGATGAGTGTAGGCTTGTCACCCCTCGAGTGTAGTGATAAATTGTCACCAAACCAGAGCAGCTGGTGGAATGGCAGCTCGGATGAGAAGGCTTATTAGATTGGTAGCAAATTAATGTTATTGTACACATTCCATTCGGAAATTTATAACGGATAGTGAGGAGGAGGCTTTAGGTATACGATTATGTGACTTATATTCCAATGTCGAACGTTGTGATTTAATAAAACCCAGTTATTTATAGCATGATCTGCCGTCCAGTCTTTTTCATATATGCGGATTTACTTTGGAATATCCGGAAAGCGCGACCTTTCGTATTGGGAATCAAACAGAACAACATTTGCGTCCTCATTATATCATACGAGGTATGGCTATTAAATAACGAGACTGCGCGCCTGGACTGCCGTGATCTCGCAAAGTGACGCAAGCGCCAAAATTGACATTTTACTTTTTATGTTATAAATCGATAAAGAATACCAAATCCTTTCAAACGACTGCGAAGTTTTATAGAAATGTGGAAAAATGACCTCGTAAAAGTTTGAAAACGGAATGGCGTAAGCGCCATTTCCACTGTGATGTGGCGCAAGCGCCACTTCCCTTATAATGTGACGTAATTTGGAATCTGATCGATATGATTTTTAATCCGTTCTGATGGCATAGAATGAACGAGAAGGGACAACAAATTTCAAATATCAACATCAATCAAGGGACAAAGCATTTTGACGATGTTCACTTACCTCACTTGCTCAATGTCTTTTTCGGATGAATTGAAGCTGAGAGTTGATCGAAGGGTAATGTCTAAAATCTCCATCGAAACGCATCTTATAACAAAACTCAGAACATCCTCGTGTAAACTGTATTTGCTTTACATCGGATAATTTCGGACGGCATTATCTTATTTAACACGGATTTTTTCAATTGCACGGCAAACGGCATTATCTTATTCAACACGGATTTTTTCAATTGCATTTTGGATTGGAATAGAAGATGCTGTCCATAGTTGTTATAATCGGGTTCTCAACTACGTTGGCTCGCTCGACACACGCTACAAAGACGGAAAATGTGTAGAACTCTTTTCTCTGATGCTACCTCATGCTCCATTCAACGGTGGCATGTTGTAGAAAATATTTGGAAACAGATTCTCCCATACTTTGATGGATGAACGCCACTCATTTGTGGAAACAGCGATTTAAATTTGCTGCTTTCCCAACAAACTGGCTTTGGTAACATAGCTTAAATAAAACTGCATTTTTTTCAAAAATCGAGCCGATGGCAATGTTTTTCCATCAATTGTACACAATTTGTACAGATCAGATTTTCGTAATGTACGTGTGTGCAATTTTGCGAAAAGTCTCATACTGGAAATTTCTCCCTCTGGCGCTTGCGTCACTTAGCGAGATTACGGCAGTAGAGGGATGGGGGGAAAAACGAATAGTGCGTTCGGTAGCTTGAAGTGTCTGCTATAAAGGTACGAAAACACGTTTTTGTCACTGTAGTAGTTTGCGAGCAGCAGTGGTTTGAATGGAACGTGGTTTGTAGTGCGCGTCGGAAATCATGTGTGACGAAAAACACGAAAAACAACGCACCTGCCCATAACGCACTGTCGGTGAAGCAATTTTTAGCCGATAAGGGCATTCCAGTGCCCGAACATGCCCCGTACTCGCCAGATCTAGCCCCATGCGATTTTTTTTCTATTCCCCAAGATCATATCCGTGTTGAAAGGTACCCGATTTCAGTCCTTAGAAGAGGCGAAGGAAAAAGCGACGCGGCTTTTGAACGCCATCACAGAAGAAGAGTTTCAGCACTGCTTCGAACAATGGAAAAAACGTGTGGAAAGGTGTGTGAGGAGCCAAGGGGAGTATATTGAAGGGGAGCATATCGTTGTACCGTAATTTTTAAAATATAACCCTTTTTCGTAACCAGTCTCGTTATTTAACACGTTTGTCGCCCAACGCGACGTTTTTGAGTTTCTTGCAGAGCCCAACTTGCGATTAAATTATTAAATGAAGATCAAGCTTAGTTTTTAGATAACTTTTACATGATCTAGCAATGTTTGTTTCCAATTGAAGACGAATTGATGACAATAATACATGCCAAAGTCATATTATAGGGGTTTTGCAAAAAACTGCAGTACAAACCATCCGTACTATAAATTAATAAAAAGTATAGTATAAACAATATAATATTATGGTTATGATTTTATTATTTTTCTTCATATCCTATAGTTACATTTAGGTGCCTATTCTATCAAATACCTTCTAAAATTCCTACTCAATTCGAGCGAGGAAAGTATCACCCATATCTGGGTGACGGGGCGTCGAAAGTGTTAATAGCCATACCTTGTATATTTGATTTCGATAACCGTGAATTGAAACTTTCTGATGTCAATGGAGGAGCAGACTCTACCAAATGCCCATTTCTGGAAATTCAGGCAGGTGATAAGGATGATCAACTTTTGAATGCCAACTAATAGTAACCATCACTAAATTCACCTTTTTGTGCACAACCAAAGATGTCTTTGTAGCGATTCCAATTCAGAAGTAACGTTTGGAACAGTTTACGTGAGCTGCCCCAAGCCTAGTATTACTTAAACAGTGTATTGCAAGATTTATCATTATGGATTTTACATTTGTCTCGCTCTAACACTTGTCTAACTCAACTCCTTCAACTTCATTTCCGGTCTATTAGTACCGTTTCAAGCGTTCAAGCCACCATGTTCGTTTCCAAAATGGCATCGGCATACGATATTCGACTTCCGCTGTTATAGTCTTTTCACACAATACCCATATCATAGGGGTACCCATCATTTAGAGCTATTGTCAGCAAACCGGTAGTCAAAACAATATTATATCCATCCAGATTCACCCACTCCATGTATAATTAGGGGTGTATGTCATTTCCGGGCAATTGGGAGCAGAATCGCTGCAAAAAAATCGAAGGCCGGTTCAGGACCATGGGGAGGTGTCGGAAAATGAGACTTCCGATTTGGCCTCTGTTTTCTCCTTTTTTAGCACTCATGAACCACACCGACCAGTGTAAAACATAGTTTAAGAGTAATGGGATTCATTGCAATGGCATTTCAAAAGTTGCCAAAAAACGAGAATTCTATGTGATAAACAGCCCTTGCAATTTAGAGGATCGGATCAGGACCACCTTCGCTATAATAAAATTCTTAAAAGACTGTGCACCACGCCACACCATTGATTCATTGTTATAATTGTTGGTCTCTGTCCTGCGAGGCTATGCCAAGTCTCTGGTCTACGCCGACCTTATTGATAGTTCCTTTTGGCTTTAGCAGGTAGAACTAACGCATTTATTTTGCTAGCAGTTTGATGCAAGGTATTTGCTTATGAAGATGTTGTCTGTGGCTGCAGATCTTCCGCAATCCGTAAATTGTAAATGGTAAATGAGCTTGAGTACAACACATTCAGACAGTTGTACTAAAGAGGGCCAATTTCTTTTCCTTTTCTAGATACAGAAGTGCATTCATAAAGTAATCGACGTTAGATGCTAATCTAAATTTGATTTCAAATTTATCAGGGTTAACAGGCGTGTAATTTGTAAATATACATTCTACATTAGTCAGAAATAGATTTTTTGGCTGCTCTCAAGGTAATTTTTGAAACGTGAGTTTCACTCACAAAACAGATGAGTTTTTTGAAATAGGCCTATGACAGCAACAGAGATACTTGCACCATGAGTTTTACTTCTCGGTTTTAGGAAAACAACGTAACATGTGTAGGGGAGGTGGGGGTAAAACGGACATGTTGAGAAGAACTTCAATTATATCTTTGGAAACTCATGTTTCCCAAAACTTTCATGCAGTTTCTTGAAATTCAATATACTGTTTCTCTACCTAATTGGCCATATATTTTACAAAAAAGTGTTTTTCAATGTTTTTTACTGAAATTAAAACAGACCGAAAAGCACAACATTTTTTTCAATGCGGATAATATGGACAGGTTTGTAATATATGAAGCGTGGAGGTTTATCAATCGCGTGAGGAATAAGTTTATTCAATCAAGGTCTGAACTCATCACGAATATCCGTTGAATGACGAAAACATCAAATCAATCCACCTCGAAGTGACATCGTGCTTTCAGCAGTATAAACGAACAGACCCTCAACTATTTTGCTTTTGGTTCTAGTCAGTTTCTGAACAGTCCACATTTGGCGATTTGATTTCCATTTGTAGACGCAGGGCATTCCTTAGGAACAGATTAAACAGACTTTTCACAGTCCATCCCACTCCCACTGGCAACTGTCCGTTTTACCCCATAAGTATTTCAATAATTTAAATTTTCCACTCAAAAATGAATTTACTTTTCCGTACATACCTAATATCGCTTCTCTGTTTACTCACGAACCGAAATAAAACCATCAGCGAATCGAATTTTGATATTAAAAATTCGAAAAGCTGAAATTTATTTTTACAAAAACTGTTTTTTTTTTAATTCTTAAAAAAAATCATATGAATAGCCCTTACAATCAGAAGATGGCCACTTTTACAGGCAAAAAGTTCCTCTAACAACAACTTTTTCATGTCATCTTTACTCCTAATTAATCCTAATTTTGTTTAGAGTCAAGATAGCGATATAGTGTTTTCGACAAAGTTTTTTTTTTGTTTAGCCCATTTATTTATTTATTAGGCTCATTAGCATTTTAGCTGTAACAGAGCCGAATTTTAATCGTGTACATGTACATATGTTTATATTTCTATAAATTGTAAATTACACAGTAGCCATTTTTAGGCGTTAGGTTTTTCTGTTCCATTACATTATGGTAAATTACACAGTAGTAGCCATTTAGGCGTAAGGGTATTCTTTCTGTTCTTCCATTGTTCAGCAGACCGGACAGCGGAGACAGTTGATATTGATCATTGTTGGGTTATTTATAGAACAGCAGCCCGATGTTTCTTGCAGAGCAGAGCAGTTGTATGGATGAATCGATCTTTTTTCGACCGTGGATCGATCTCACTCCATCTGATGATGTTTGCTTGGACGTAGTTATTTTATAACAACACAAAGATGGTCAATTGAGGGTCCTGAGTTTGAACTCACGATCGATCGCTTAGTAAGCGAACGCGTAACCAAGTGGCTACGAAGACCCCCACGACAAAGTTTTGGGTCTTATTAAAATATGAACTTTCGTCGGAGACATCAACTTTCTAGCTTTTATAGTTTCTGGAATATAATGCATTTTTGTATGGAGACTCCTGACAAAACTCCTGTTTTACTCGTAACATATTTGCAACATTTTCAGTTATAAATTTTCGCGATTTACATGCTCTGCTAACTTTTTTGTATTTAGAAACATGTCAAACGCATGAATTCTCATACTCCATACAAAAAAGCCTCATATTCCAGAAATTATAAAAGATAGAAAATTCATGCGTTTGACATGTTTCTAAATAGAAAAAATTTAGCAGAGCATGTAAATCGCAAAAATTTGTACCTGAAAATGTTGTAATTTTTACATTAATAGTAATTTTTAAAGAAAAAACATGAAAAAGTTGTTGTTCGGAAAACTTTTTCCCTGTAAAATTGCCCATCTTCCGATGCGTGGGTGACTTGTTGGGAATTGTATGGGCTATTCATGTCTATTTTTTCAAAATTAAAAAAAAAACACGTTTTCAAGAAAAACGAATTTCAATTTTCAACATTTTTTTTTCAAAAATTTGTTTGATATTTTTTTATGAAAACATATATAATTTCCTACATTTCATTCTTTGACCAGTATTTCGTGAGTATCACAGTTTTTGAGTTATACTTTTTTGTAAAAAAAATATAGTAGGTTGTGTCCAAGATATGACCGCATTGTTGACGTATAACTACGCTGTTATTTTATATAAGTCGCTTGTTTATAACTTCGGATATTATTTTATAATACTATGAAATTTTAGAAATAACTATTTAGTAGAATGGTTTGATCGCCCTGAAATGTTTTTTTATTGTAAAATCAGTTGACGATAATTGATTGATGATTTATTCTTGCCCTCGCAGAACAATACACAAGCTGATCGCTTGTTGCATTTTGTTTCATGTCAAAGCATTGAAAATTCACCTCGAACGCTATTCCGGTGACCTTTTTTGCAATTGACATACACTCGGCTACCAGCGATTATATACTTGTTGCACCAGCACCATTATTCCACATCTCATAACAACATCAGTATATCTATGGCACCACATTGAAACAACAATGACAATACTTGCAAGTATCAAATATCATGCTACATGTTACTTAGTATTGCATCAGTGAAATCGCACCTTTAAACATCGTTCTTACAACGTGAACAAAGCGCCGAACAAGCGTACGCCATAGCATGCATACAGAGCCATACATTGGTGGCTTGAAGCTACTAGAAATACAAACACTTCTCATCTATTTATAAAAGAAACGCTTCAAGATACTTGGTATTCCCCAAATATTTCTTTGGCGCACAACCTTAACACCTGCTTACAAATTCAATTACAAATCAGCAGAGCAAATGTATGGGAAAATAGAAACGCTTATAGTTTTCATGAATTTCAACCATTTACACACCAGGGGATTGTAATGTATATCATAAAAAACAAATCTTAGGGATTCTTTTGATATGTAAATCGCCAAAATTCGTTCGTGGCAATAATAGTTATTAACTTAAACTTTATTTCATAAAAACGTGTCCTGTTTTTTGATTTGGCACCCTTAATGAAAGACGTAATTTAAGTCAAAAATAAAGAAAATTTATTTGGCCTGTGGTAGATGACCCTCACTAGCTACACCCATGGGAGTTCATTTGATTATTGTTTGCGCGAAGGTTCGTTCCTTTTGAACGAACTATACAAACGCGATCGTACGACGAAAGAAAGTGCTGACATGCAAGACGCTATGAGCACCCACCGATAGGGTAGCATAAGCAGAACGAATTGAAATATACTGATTCCCAATCCAACCATTGGAGTGTCACCACCTATTTACTCCGAAACTCCGCAGGCCCTTCTGAGACGAGTTTGCATGAAATTCGTCTATATACTATAACATATATCGCAATAACGATCTTGCGTAATAAACATTTTAATTCCCTTAATTTTTCATTACATTTTTCGTAGAGTGACCCCTATATAGAAATCAAAGACGTAGAGTCTTACGTCAAAATCAACGATCCAAAGAAACAGGAATAACTTAAGAAAAAGATCTAAGTCTTGTCAGTCTGTATTAAAAAATGAAAATCTTCTTGAATGGCGTTAACGTTCCATGTGAAACTTTTGCCGTCTCAACGTATGCATTAACTAGCGTCATTTATTAATACTTAGTTGAAGTTTCTTAAGCCAAATAACACGCCTTGAATGTATTTCGAGGGGAAAGCTCTAGAATACGCGTGACCACAGTGCAAGTCGAAGGTAATTTCTCTGACGCAAAATCCCCCGGTCAGAACGCGAACCCGAACACCCGGCATGATAATGTGAGACGCTAATCACTCGGCCACGGGTGCAAATGAAAATACAAGGTATTATTTTTTGCGTCAATTTTTATTGAGGCACTGTTTATTGAGAACCTTCAGGACATATTAGCTGGGAGCATGCTGTCTGACGAGCTCGAGACGTTTCTCAAAAGAATCGCACGCGGCACGCACCAGGTCCATCGGCAAATATAGTCCAAGATCTTGGAAATGAGTTTCTTGAATTGGTCCATAGTGCTCATTTTATTGTTCGCTCTGCTTGGTCAGCATGTAAGACCATACATAAAAGTCCAAGGGATTAAGGTCCGGGGAGCTAGAAGGAAACAAAGTCTTATAGAAAAAATTAGTCAAATTCTCCTGACACCGATATGAACGATATTCGCCGTTTGGGCCGGTGCGCCGTCCTGTTCAAAGGCGTAATGATTCTTTCCGTAGAGGTCATGGAGTTCCGGAGCCACAACCGTATCCAGAACCTCGGTCTAATAGTACGAGGCGTTGATTTTCACGTTTTTCTCGATGTACACCAGTGGGAGCTTTCCACGCCTCAATACGGCTCCCCAAACCATCACCGAGGCGGCGCTCTGAAACCGCGAGATGTTCATGTGATACGGAGGGATAATGGCCAACATCGGCGACCACAGCCGAACATTTTGGACATTTTGCAGCTGTTGCAAGACAAAGAGGTTCTCGTCAGAAAAGACGGACTCCTGACCTGCTTGAAGTATTAGTCCAGCCTCTTCTTCGTTATAGCTTCGTTTCTTGTACGGCTTGTATCATAGATCCTTCGTAATGATGGTGTGGGCAGTTCCGATCGACACATCCAGGTCAGCTGCGGTCTTCCGGATCGAGCGGTCCATTTTTCGACGAACCCGCCCCTCGCCATCTTTATGTCCCTGGAGGCGATCTGGCGTAGTGGAAACATCCATGCCTCTCACGCTAAAGGTCACGAGTTCAATTCTCACTCCCGACATTCTTCCAAAAATGGAAGTAAAAGTGACGAACCAGCCAAATGAGTTGAAAATCACTATAATACAGATATATAAAAAAAAAATCTTTATGTCCTCGCCGAACGCGGCCGCCCAGATCTCGCACGGTCCTTGGCCGAGCCCGTCTCCCGGTACCGACCGATGGTAGTATAGATGAAAATCCGCTTCACCCCGTGGGATTTCAACCGCCAGAATATGTCGCCGGGTCGCTCACCTCTCGCAAACAATTTTACTACGACGTCGCGGTACTCCTTCATCGTGCGCGGTGAACAAACAACAAATGACAGCAAATCGACAACGCGCGCGTCGCCTATGTATAAGGCTAAAGCTGACACCAATACTAATACACAGAATGCACATGGTGCGCACCCACACATCGACCTTTTTGAAGCAAACAAGCATGAATATTCGACAACAGTGATACATTATTACACAAGCAGCTCACATATACAGGGTTTTCCAACTTTAAATTCCGAAAGTAAATTGAAATAAAACACACTTTGAATTCGAATTTCGATGAAACTCTTATTTCAAATTAAAGTTTGGTTTATGCCATTATGTGTGAAATACAGCATCATTCAAATGTCCACCTAGGGCTTCCTCGCACACCTTGATCCGGAACAGGTAATTTTCGATTACTTTTCGGCACATATGGGGAGGTATCTCGGTCATAACTTCACGAATTTTGTCTTTCCAATGTTCAAGAGTTTGCGGAGAGTTGGCATAGACACGGTCTTTCGCATTACCCCACAAAAAAAGTCTAGCGGGTTCAAATCGCATGATCTGGACGGCCAATTGGCATCACCAAAACGCGAAATTATGCGTCCCTCAAATTTCGTTCGCAATATGGCCATGTTCGGTCGTGTTGTGTGGCACGTGGCGCCGTCCTGCTGAAACCACATGTCATCCGTATCCATATCTTCAATTTGTGGTCAAAAAAATCGGTTGACATGCGGCCATAGCGCTCACCATTCACAAATACCGTCTCGCTGTCCTCATTTTCAAAGAAATACGGCCCGATGACTCTACCAGACCATAATGCGCACCCAACAGTGACTTTTGGCGGATGCAATGGCCTCTCAACAATCACGTGTGGATTTTCTGAGCCCCATATACGGAAATTTTGGGTGTTCACATAGCCACCGAGCTCGAAATGTACCTCAACGCTGAAGAAAATTTGATGCGAAAATTCAGCATTTTGCTGCTGTTGTTCGTTCACCCAATCGACGTATGCCCGACGCATTCACCTTCACCGACTATTACCTTTTTGTAATTTATTCGCGGTTCGACAAATAACTAACCGCTCCAGTCTCTTCCACGTCTGAAGTAGGAATGGCGAGCATATCGGTGAATCCTCAGATCAGCGGAATACTAATTATTTTTATTGGTCCGGCATTCAAACATTCGCAGGCGATACCCTTTAACCTCCCTAGCACAGTTCAAGTCGATGTGCTCGCCGGGTTTCGGAAGTTCAAGAATAAGAAAAACCCGCCGAAAGACTCTGCTATTTGGAAGCATGAGTCTTTCGGGGTGTTGGTATGTGGGTGTCTTGGCTAAAACAGCCGCCCAGTCACATTCAGTACCCATTATGGCTAGTCGCTCAAATACCAAAAGAGGAGAGGCGCTATCTCAGCCATTCACCCAAACAAAAACAGAAGGAGAAGCTCAGATTAACACAACCGAAGAGTTTGGCTCCATTAAACTTATGTAACTGAGCCTGTAAAAATAAACGGATTAATAAAAAAAAAACACAACCGAGTTTGTGTTGAATCTGAACTTCAAAATTAAGAAACGAGGGGCTTCCAAATGTCGAAATCAGTACCGTGCTACAAATTGTTTGTGGGGCAAAGTTGCGCTGTGGCTGTGGGGTAAAAGTTCGCACTAGCGTTTTACTCTGAAAAAAATATAAAATGTTTTCAACAAAAATTTAAACGGGACACACAAGAAGAAAACTGATTCGAAGAAATGCACTCCAAACATGCTCAAATGGCCCGACAGAGGCTTCGGGAGGAAGTCTCGGAGCGTCGAATTGCGGCAGACCTCGGTATTTTTGAATCAGCTCTGAGGAAGTGGCTCATATCAGAAAGTGATTTGAATCTACTTTTATTGCCATTTCTACTTCTGCTGGGATGTGTTAGCGAGCACCTAAGGTGGTTCAGATAGGTATTTACGAGTGAGCAGTCTGAGGATCTGGCAAACCATTGCAGAGCACTGGACAAAGCTTTCTATGGTACGACTCTCAAAGATTTACGGCGTCTGGCGTTTGATTTTGCGGAAGCCAACAACCTCCAGTACGAATTCAACCAAGTTGCAAAACTGGCAGGAAGAGATTGGGATTCTAGCTTCATGAGGAACCATCGTCTGTCTCTTCGAACCCCACAACAGTACAACGAAGCAACAGTGCTCCAAGGCAAAGCGTCGGAATCCTCAGAGCCGAAATCCAAGATGAGGAATAAAAATAAACAGTTGCTTAAAAATAATTCAAAATGAATTTCAATTGAAAAATTTTTGTATTTCCACTATGCATTCGCGAGTATAGATTACGTTCGAAATGATTTATATCAATATATCAATCGTGGGTGGGATGAAGTTCGCCGGGTCAGCTAGTTTGTTAATAAAAACAAATTCTGTTTCAAAATTATTGGTGTCGGGTTCGGTTTCTGCCTGCCGGGGCAGTTATGAATATTTTATTTTTTTTTGCTTCGAACACGCTCAAATGTATGCTGAAAATTGAATCAGAACTAAATTTTCAAAATTCGGTGGTAATTGGGGAAATGCTGAAAAGCGATCAACACAAAGTATCGGGAACGTTTCAGGGGCTTAATTCTGTATTCGAGATACAGCTATTTTACGTCATTCTTACCCGTATCAAGAAATGCTCAAATGTCCCTTTTTGCCCCGCACGGTGCGCACCTTTGCCCCCACTAAGGTGCGCAAAGGTGCGCATTAGCCTTTTTGTATTAAAATATTTATTGTCCAATTACAAACAAATCTCGCGAAATGCTTGTATTACGTTTCGAAGGTAATATATATAGTTAGAATTTGGTAAGCAAACGAAATTTTATTTGCTTTTATTTCAAGAGTTATTGGACGACAACAGTTGATGCGCACCTTTGCCCCGCATTACTCTATATCCCAAGACGTAGATTTTTTGTGCCAGTCGCTGTGATATTCGAACGAAAAAACATTCGGGCATTTCTTGATACGGGTAAGAATGACGTGGAATATCTGTATCTCGAATACAGGATTAAGCCCCTGAAACGTTGCCGATACTTTGTGTTGATCTCTTTTCAGCATATCCCCAATTACCACCGAATTTTGAAAATTTAGTTCTGATTCAATTTTCAGCATACATTTGAGCGTGTTCGAAGCAAAAAAAAAATAAAATATTCAAAACTGCCCCGGCAGGCAGAAATCGAACCCGACACCAATAATTTTTGTTTACATTGGTAAACAGATAAAATTTTCTAATTAGCGCCTCGGCAGGGACTAGAACATCAGCACAGAAAGCTGTGCAAGCAAATAAAACTATTGATCTGCGAAGATTTTCCTGCTACTGTTGCTGGAATTTTGCTGTCGAAAATAGTAAACATAAGTCAGCACACTTCCGTTTGCTTCCGTTTGATCTCGTGTGCTTCGGCAAAACGCACGCACACGAGAGAGGGGTCTTTTGCATACAAATCACCGGCATGGCACTCTTTGTGGCTTAGCCGGGGGGGATGGGTGGATTTGCGCTTTCCCACACACTACTCCCCGAGATGAGCTCATCAAATTCAAACCGTTCACAACACATTCTCGCATCCTCGCACCGTTCGCGCAATTTGCGGTTCGTTCGCTTTTGTCTGGTCACGGAGTAAGCATATAATGACGGTGTGGGTGGTGGGGGGTTTGGAAAGCACCTTTTGCCAAAGCAGCGCGGAGCGAATATGGTTCAGCTTCGGAAAACGGCAGCAGTAAAATCACGGCCATGTGGAGCATGGGGATGGAGGAGGGGGATGAGAGCACATTTTCTCTCCCTCGTGGAGAGCGGAGAGCGAAATGTTAGTTTGCCAATTTACCACACAACCGTTGGCAGAAGTTTTCCACGCTCCTTTTGGCGGTGGAGTGCTTTCTCGCTCTCGCTCTCGCTCACACTTGCGGCGCTTTTGGGTGGGGTGGCTTTCCGTAGCCGTCATCAACCAGTAGCTCATTTTGGCTCAGCGAAAAACTGGTAACTTTGAACATGAGTATACAGGAACGGCAGAGCCTTTGGAAAGGGATGTGTATAGCAATGATGACGTTTTCTGAAGCCGCATTCGAAAGCTCGCTCGCTCAGTTCATGCAGACACTTGGCGAGCGAAGCACACGCGTTCCGATAGTTCCGTGACACAGCGATTCAACCGACCATTTCAGGCAATCTCGAGGCGGTCGTTATTGGGTGTCGAAGAGCAATAGTGCGGAATTTGCTCCCCCCTCTCGCTTTGCTATGGATGTTTGGTGCTTGTAAAAGTGGAATACTTCCGGTCGAAAATTGATAGGAATTCGATAGTTTCCGGCCGAGATCCGAGTGCGGCTTGTGGAGGAAATCAAATTACTGTAAGCTCTCCCCACTCCATCTAGTAGTGCCGCAGCGGAGACATTTGCGAACGGCAGCGATACTCTCATGTCTCGGACTCCCTTTCTGGAAAGGAATCGTGACGACGTATTTTGCTCGGGGATGATGGTTTCGTTCTGTGCTCCGTGCCTGTCCCAAAACACGTGCGGGGAGTCCCCTCGTGGTGACAAGCATACTGCTGCAGTGGTGAAAGCATGAGCGAATTGTGAATCATACAGTTTCCTGGATGTTGTCAAACTGGTGATAATAATAAAAAAGGAAAAGGTGAAAGATGTGTACAAGTGCGGTTATATAAATAAAACAGCGTAAAGGTTGTGTGTGCGTGGGAATATCCAAAAAAGGTAGCGCAAATCGAATCAATCATCTACAACCAGCCGCATGAACGGATACTTGGAACGAGAGAAATGAGCTTTGAATTGTGCACTTAACCACCAGAACATTCCAATGTTTTTATTTTTCATTTCTATTTCGCGATTACTCCAATCGCATTGAAACAATCTCATTATGTAATAAAAAAATATGATTTTCAGATTTCACAATCTATCAAACCATAACAAAAAGCGTAGATAGTGAAGCCGTTTAGTTATTAATCGTACATCGTTCTGCTACACACACTTATGAGTGTGTTTGTTGCCCAACGGATTTTCGGGGATCAGGCTTGATGCGGTCACTCGAAATAAAGTTCCTTTGAAGAGTATGCGGACCACCGGACGGACAGAACATCTCACGCTTGGTCCTTGGACAAACCGAAATCATCACATTTGGCCCCGGTCCAAGTTTAATCAGAATTTTGTGCTAACCTCCAGAGCATTACTGGCACGAAAGCCTGCTCTCGCAGAGCTATACACTATATAAGAGTGTGTATCGGGAGGGAATTCCGTTCCCCTCCTCACTCTCTCCCCCCTCTGGAGACTGATTGAATGGTTCTTTGGGGGGTCGGTTAAGGGGCACGGTAAAACAGTGCCGTTGTGGGGCTGGAGGGAATTGTTAAAAACTTGAAAAGAGTGCGCAAAATCGTCTAGTGTCAAGTATTATGTTTTTCATTTGGTCCCTTTTCAACAGCAATTCGTCGCTGCCGTCGTCGTCGTCGACACATTGGTTGTCGTCTTGGAAGTAGTTCCCCCAAACCATCGCTTTTGGATCTCCCCAACCCCCCCAAAATCGTACAAGCTGTGTGGCTCGGTGGAACGGTGGTGAGTGTATGTTGCAGGTTTTTGCCTTTTCGACTTTTTCCGATACTTGCTTGGGGAAGACGGTGGAGCCCAAAAAAACACTCATAATATTCGCCCTTATTCTCGACCAACTTTGCTGATCAATAGTTGATGATCAAGTTGTACTGAAATAGAACTATTCGTGCCACCGCTTGCCGGTGCAAAACATTGCTTGTTTTCCTATTACCAAACCGATGTTATATGCAAAGTTTGGGAATGGGTATCATAACTGTCGGTTCTTAGATGCAGGGTTATACAAAAACCGGGCAGCAATGACAGAGAAACTCAACTGTTTTCAATTATTATCAATTTTTCGCTTCTTTGTTTCGAATTGCTGCTTGGAAGCGTTCTTTCACAGAATGAGTACGGCTTCTCATATCGCTTGAATTTAGTCAGTGCACCCGTGGCCGTGTGGTTAGCGTCTCACGTTATCATGCCGGGTGTTCGGGTTCGATTCCCGTTCTGACCGGGGGATTTTACGTCAGAGAAATTTCCTTCAACTTGCACTGTGGTCACGCGTATTCTAGAGCTTTCCCCTCAGAATACATTCAAGGCGTGTTATTTGGCTGAAGAAATCTCAACTAAGTATTAATGAAGGACGCTAGTTAATGCATACGTTGAGACGGCAAAAATTCCACAGGGAACGTTAACACCATTCAAGAAGAAGAAGATATCGCTTGAATTTATTTCTCTTCATGTTAACGGAAAAGCTTCTGTATTACATCTGGGAAATTCCTATTTAACCTCTGTTAAACAGCTAGTTTTTGCCACCAAGCGCTGAAGTTTAGGCACTAGGAAGTATCTGTTCATTTGTGATGAACGGCTTTTTTTAACACTAAACCTACCACGAGGGGTCAAATGACCAATTTTTAACTTTTAGTCAAAATTTTCTTGCAAATTACATTGCCACAACATAATTTATCTACACCACTTTTCTTAAAACATACATCGAATGTATTTTTCAGTGTTTTTTTTTTTTTTTTTTTTTTTTTTTTTATTGAAAATATCTTCGCTATAAAAATGTAACGCACAGACATAACTTATCAGTTAATTCTAATTTTAAACAAATTTTTGGTCATTCCAAAGTCAAAAAAATCTGAAACTTCGTTGAAGCGATTGCAGCAGACGTCCAGAGGATTATTCATCCCATATAAGGTGCGATGGTTTGAACGACGGAAAAAATCCACTTGACGCGTCACCCGAAGAGGAATGTTGAAGCGTAATTTCCCAAGTAAGTCAACACAATCGACGTGGTTTGTCAGAACATCAAATATGAGCATACGTTGAAGGAGTATTCGTCTGCTTGATAGTGTCGGTAGGTCGATCAACATGCATCGGCTTTCATAAGATGGCAGGATCGTCCTATCCCTCCAGTTTAGGCGCCTTAGAGCATATCGAACAAAATGCTTTTGAATCCGTTCGATCCGGTTGATGTGAACAGCGTGATACGGAGCCCAAACCTGCACTCCATATTCTAATACACTGCGCACAAGTGAGCAGTACAACGTTTTCAAACTATACACGTCCTTTAAGTGATTTGTGGTGCGCTTCAGGAATCCAAGTATAGAATACGCTTTGGCCGCTACTGCGGCGATGTGTTCAGTGAATCTCAATTTGCTGTCGACAAGTATTCCAAGGTCCTTTACTGTGCTGGTACGTTTCAAAATTGTGTTTCCCATTTTGTAGTCGATAAAAAGCGGAATACGAGAACGGCTGAAAGAAATCACATAGCATTTGTTGGCATTGACTTCCATTCCATTTAATCGGCACCATTCCAATAGCGACTCGATGTCCATTTGAAGTGCGTAGCAATCCAGAGTCGATGTAATTACTCGGTAGAACTTTAAATCGTCAGCGTACAACAGCTTCTTAGATTTTAGCTTCGTGCAGAGGTCGTTAATGAAGAGAACAAACAGCAAGGGTCCGAGTATGCTGCCTTGAGGAACTCCGGACCGTATATGAACAGGATCAGAGCAGGAATCGCCTATCTTAACGAAGGAGATGCGGCCCGTGAGGTATGAACAGATCCATTGTGTAAGCCACTCTGGAAGTCCCATACGTCCGAGCTTCTCAACTACCAAAATGTGCGGTACCTTGTCGAAAGCTTTGGCAAAGTCCACATAGACAGCGTCAACTTGCTGTCGCTTCTCCATTTTGTCTAGAAGAGTCGATACGTAGCTTAGCAAGTTGGTAGTGGTTGAACGTTTCTTCATGAAACCATGCTGGTCATTGGAAATGATGCATTTGGTAGACTGATAAAGTACATCATGCACCATGGATTCGAAGACCTTAGGCAGACAGTTGAGAATGGAGATCCCTCGATAATTTTCGACATCATGTAGGGAGCCAGATTTATGAATTGGTTTGATTGAGGCGCACTTCCAGAGCGTAGGAAAGCTCTTCTCATTGAATGAACGGTTGAATAAAATACTTATGGGTAGGGCTAGGGAATTTGCGCAATTTTTAACGAAGAACGGAGGCAGTTGATCAGGACCAGGGCCTTTTGATCCATCGATGGATTGTAGTTTTAGCAACACCTCATGGGGCGAGAAACTCATCCGGGGTACGTTGACATTATATTGCGGAATAGTGTTCAGGTAGGTTTCAGACAAAGGTGGTGAGTTGTTACTTGATACACTTTGAAAGAAAGACGAGAACATATCTGCAGATTCTTTTGACGTACTGGCGGTCATTCCTCGGTATCGTACGTTTTGTGGTATTCCTTTTATCATTTTCCGGTCGTTTATAAATTTCCAAAAATATTTCGGGTTTTCTTTCACACTATCTTCGACGCGATGAATATAGTCACGAAAACATTGTGCATTCAAAGAGTTGTATTGCGCCTCTATTTCATGCATTTCTGTTTTTCGTAACTCGTTCCTACATTTGAAAAATCGTTTCCTAGACTTGCGAAGAAGATTTCGGAGATTTCGAAGGTCCGCATTCCACCACGGATGGTTCTTGTCAAATTTTCTTTTCCTTCTTCTCATTGGTACGCTGGTTCTTATAATCCGAAAAAGCTCGTCATAAAAACGGGCAGTCGCCTCGTCAACCGATTCTTCTTCCAGTATTTGATTCCAGTCAACTTGTCGAAATTCCTCATCCAAGGCAGTAAGATCACACCTACTGAAATCATAGCAGTCAATCTCCTCGTCGAGTATATGCTGCTCAACTTCCAGCTTTACGACGAACGGTTTATGATGCCTGTCCATCTTCATTAACGGGTTTGGCGGTTCGAAAACATCTGCACAAGCGAAGTTATTTATGAAAACCAAGTCGAGCAATTTTCCGTTGTCATTTATAAAATGATTTTGCTGCTGTAATCCGCTCGCTAGCATATATTCAGTCAAAGCTAGTTCGGGTTCGGTAGACGCATTAATCGGTAGAAAGCAATACATATCGTCGTCGTACCGCCAGCATAAATTTGGCAAGTTGTAGTCTCCTAAAACAATTATTTTGTCATGGTCTTTAGCTGACGAAGTCAGTTGCTGAATGCTAGTTGAATGCATCTCGTAAAGCGAAGGGTCAGTATTAGGAGGTAAGTACACGGCACACACAAAGATATTTCCATCCTTCATTTCAATACAGACAGCGGTTTGTTCCACCGCATCGCCTTCCACGACTGTAGAAGCGCTCTTTAGCTCGGTTTTGACGCCTATCAGCACTCCACCACCTCTGCTATATTGGCTGGTAGCAGAACTACGATCACGGCGATAGAGAGTGTAACGAGTAGTTAGTTCCGAGTCAAGTATATCATCTTTCAGCCAGGTCTCAGTAAAAACAACGACGTCGTAGTCACAGGCAGAGAGAGCAATGAAAAGATCGTTTGTTTTGGTCCGTAGCCCTCTAACGTTTTGGTAATAAATCGTTAGTGGTCGAGGGGCTCGGATGTCGGATGTGTGATTGTTTGTTATGATCGGTTCGAAATTTCGGATCTGCTCAGATTCACGTCCTAATGAAATCATTTCAGCACTATGAATCTTTGGTCGAGACGGATCGTGCACGAAAAGTATTCCTTGCTGGTTGGTCATAGTCGAATTCTCGGAAAATTATTCCTTTCTGCCACGAAGAACTTTGGAGGGCCAGATCCTTGAGAGACAAACTAATACCGACTTTGAACGAAACAAAGGTGAGTTCACAAAGATTTCTACCTTTTGGAACCAGCTTCGCTACGTCCACAGTCTCATCAGTGTTCAAATTCTTTTTCACGAGTTGTGAAATTTCATCCACTGTTGCTTGAGGAGAAAAACCAGACAGATATAAATGGAATTTTTGCTCTCGTTGCGAGATAGCTATCGGCACAACAACGTCAGCATCTATTTCTTTCGTTCCTTCCGCATATTTCACGACATTGGTTTCATTGTTAGCGCTGGTATCTTCCCCTTCTTGCAAACGACGACGCTTACGTGAAACCTGTCCTGCAGGCTGAATGTCGACGCTTGGTGCTGGTATAGTGAACTCTGGGTTATTTTTTAATATTGCATTTATTTTTGCTGAGTTCAGCTCAATTTCTTTCCGAAGTTCATGTAACACTTTGTTATGCTCCTCATTAACAAGTTGCATTACTGTGTTGGTGGATGATATAGTTTGCCGAAAATTAGCAATCGACATCATTTTAGTGCACCCTTTGCACATCCAGAACAGCTGAGAGGAACTATTAATGATGTCACGAGTAGCAGAGGTCTGATTAACGCACTTTAAGTGGAACGCAGATTTACAGAAACCATTGCACACAATTGCGTCGACATCCTGCAGTTCACTGGCACACGAGAAACAGATGTTGATTATCTCCATTGTCTCGATTTGGTCAACTTAGATCCAACACAAAATCACAGAATTAGATGCCAAATCGGAGCTCGGATGATGATACTCGATAGTATTCCAGTGCAGTGGTTGACGATGCGTGCGACGAGGTTGTATGATTACGTTAAAACAGCGTTGAACATAAAAAAAAACACGAATTAGTACGGAACAAAATAACAGAACGATCGATTTGTTTACCTTTTCAGATGAACTGAAAAACTCCTCTCCTCTTTACTCCTCTCGTATTATTTTTTTACTGAGAAATATTTGTTCTGTCCTAACTACCGCAACGGGTCTTTTGACCCGTGCAAACATTCATATGATACTTATCAGAAAGATTTGTTTATGTGGTTGTGATACAAAACCATTGCATTACACATTCTGCTATTGCTTCATATATTTTGTTGAATTTGTGAATGAATAGTGAATGATTAGAATAAATTGGATAGTCCAAGCGAGCTAACAGTAACCATTCCAAGCTCAGCCTTTCCATGCCAAACCGATATAGGGCCTTATTCCTGAATACACTACACGTGAAAACAATGTGGAGTGAGTACAACCAAGTATGGAAAAGTTCATTCGCTCATTTCTCCACACCTAATTATAAATCACTCTTGTATCTGCTTGTAATTATCATGGCGAAAAGAATGCAGCAAGCAATCGTGAGATTGCAGGATGAATCATTTTTCATTCTCCGGTCATCTTCATTCGGGACTGAAAGTGAACATAACAAAACAAAGAGTGGAAAACAACATTCAATGAATGAATACTCCTTTGGAAGGATCGCACGAAACAAAATAACGAGTGAGTCAAAATAGACTGAATCCCCTTGTCAGCATTCAAGTGCACATGAATCTACCTTTCCGCTCACCAATAACCTGCGTTAATATGGTCTTTTGTGTTGGCTTAGATCGTTTCATACTAGAAACAAAAAAAAATGTCATTGCAATAGTGCACAGGGAACAACTCGATTTCAATTCTCTACCTATATTTTACTGCCACGATCGAGGCTCAGGGCCCTATTCCCGAATACACTACATGTGAAAACAATGTGGAGTGAGTACAACCTTATTCCGGATTGCACGCCACTGTAAACATTTGGTTGAATTCATTATGAATACACCATGTTCATCCACCGATGTTATTCTGGTTTACACTTCACGCTCTCGCTTGTGTAAACAGAGCGATTCCCCGTGCACATCACAATCATACACTCTCCAAAAAAAAAATAGTATATATGACGAGTTTTTTGGTAAATATTACCAATGAATAATAATTTTTGAATCTACTTGAATCTATTTTTCAAGTGCATTTTGGTTGAAAAAAAATTCTTACAGCTTTTTTCCCCATGCTGTCAAACGTTTCTCATATAAAAAGAGCAAACGTTTTCATCACTCGGGCTTTGTTTATTAACCTTTTGTGACCGAAATAGAATTGAAATAAAGGTTGTAATTTGGGTAATTCGTATTTTTAGAAAGGAAAAAGTTCAAATAATACAACTCTAGTGTTCGAAATAATTAAAACATTTGGCGAGAAGTAAAATTGAATTACACTTAAGTTTAGAGGAGTTTTGAAGTCAATAAGACTGAAATTTCTGAAAATACCAAAACTAGTTTCTGCAAATCTATCGAATTGTCAGTTGTGCTTTCATGATTTCAAACGCTCGCATTAATTGATGAAAAAATGTAGTTCTTTCATTTAATTTAATTAGATTATTTTTGTCTTTCATAACGATACTTCCTCTATGTGGTTTATTTTAAGAAAAGAATCTTTTTCCCCTCCTGATTTTTAACTTTTGATTGGATTCTTTTTGACAACCAATTTGATTCTAATCGTATGACCCAGATTCGTACATATTACGCGATAACAATGGTAAACACCGTGGTAAACGCGCGGAACTTAATGACTACAACATTCGCAGATGACACTGCTATTCTCAGCAGTCACAAAAACAGAACGATTGCATCACCGGATCTCCAGGAACATATAACGGCCGTGGAAAAGTGGCTACAAAAATGGAGAATTAAAGTAAATGAAACAAAATGTGTCCATGTTACGTTCACGCTTAATCAGAACACATACCCACAAATCAAGTTCAATGGATCTGCAGTGCCTCAATCGAATGAAATTAAATATCTCGGTGTACACCTAGACCATCGTCTAACCTGGAAGAAACACATAGAAAACGCAATTGAAATTGCGAGCAAATCAAATACATTGGCTAATCGGGAGGAAGTCGAAATAAAAACTAGAGTTCAAACTATTTCTATACAAATCCATGCTGAAGCCTATTTGGCATTATGGCTGTCAACATTGGCAAACAGCTTCAGTAAGTAATTTCGAAATCATCAAAAGAGTACAAAATAAACTGCTAAGACAAATTACTGGCGCCCCTTGGTACATCCGCAATAGTGTCATACATCGAAACTTAGGGATGGCGACGGTTAAATAACTTCATAAAACAAGGAGGAAATATGCGGAAAAGATGAAGAATCACCCAAACCCACTAGCAAGGCGACTCGGTCAACCTATGGTAACACGTCTTAAGAAAAAAAACCTTAATTATTTGAACGTGGTCAAACGTTAGTGTTGTGCTCCAGCACACATGTGAAATTTTAACTGTAAGAATTGATCACAAACGTAATACTTTATTATGTTAGAACTAATTTTATAACTAAATATTGTTATTTCCACATCATGGAAGATTCAATAAATGTATGTATGAAAAAAAAATATTGTTATGAATTTATTGTGCTTTTGTATGCATCTTTATTCATTTATTGAACTATCTGAAGCAGGGATTCTCAAACTATTTTGGCCAGAGACCCCTTTTCCAGATTGAAGTGATACCATCGGCCACTATAGCACCTCGACGTAATCTTCTCATCAAGAAATAGACATAAAACTCAGGTGTAATTAATAATTATTAATACAAATTACAAAAACAATACTCTCTACTATTATATTAGTAATTCTCATAACAAGTTGGTTCACCTAACACAACTTATGGAGTATCTTGAACGTTTCAAATACGAACTTGTGTTAATTAATAGGAATCGATCTCTAGATCTCATCGACCCCTGGGAAACCGATATTGACCCCAAGGGGTTGATATCGACCACTTTGAGAACCCCTGATCTAAACTATTTAAATTATTTATTGAACTATCTAAACTATAGACGTCTGATCCAGCATCGATTGGGTCTGATCCGCGGCTACAAATTAGGAAAAATACACATCATTACCACAAATAGCTACGACAGACTACTCAATTCTCACCATTATCCTCTCCCAGGAGCAGCGTGTAATTACTCCTCAGCCAAACACATTCGGGAAATATCACGAAGCTGACGAAACCTAGGCGGTATAAGTGAGGCCAGCTCTATGCCCCGTTGCAACATTGACTTGACACGCAGCGTCAGTGGATAAGAAACCTTCGTCGTGACGAATCTGAACTGATCGAACCATCGATCACGATTGTCTGCAAAGCGTTGCAAAGCATCTGCAGGGTTCGTTTTTGTGTCTCGAAGTACCCAGATTCCTTATTATTGAAGTAATGTCTCCGCATTCTCACGCATCAGACGAGCACGAATCATTGCTATTCAATATGTATCAATTTTAACTGAGGAACATAAATTGAATTGACTTACCTGTCCTGAATCTGGGTTAATTCGACCTTCTTCTGTCAAGAAATCAATATCGGAAAGTAGAGCCGTTCAACTCAATTAACAACTCGATAATTAGGCTAATAATGTTATCTTTACATTTTCTTCGCGGTTGCCAGTAATGACAATCGTAAAAGTTACTACTACCGCGAAGTAAAATGAATCAATCGTTGGTAGGGATGTGTATTGCATTTGACATTTGTTTTACAAACGATTGGTAATATTTGAAGAAAATATGTACATGCTACTAATGTTCGCATTACAAAAGATTTGAAAGCTTTTTTTAGTAATCCATTTTCTGGGTGTATCGACACAACTCGAGGATAAACAAAACAAAGTACAACTGACGTTTCTCATAGAAACGACATTGGAAATGAACACGGAGTCATTTTAGTATCCACTCCAATTTCTACACGAAGTTCATTTTTACACTTCACGATCTGTGGAAACGGGAAAAGGTGCAAAAAAAGTGAAGTGAGATGTAAGCGTAGTGGGAACGTGAGTGTAAGTGGATAAGATAAGATAAGGCCCATGGTGGTTCTCAGATTTTCGTCAAAAGTGATAATTTTGTTCTTTATCGCAATAAAAACTCTTTTTTTATTTTGACTTAGGACTACGTCTTTCATTTCTGTACCAGGGTGTAAATTCAAAGTTTCGAAAGCGAGAGAGTGACGCTGGACTGCAAGGTTTTGAACGTTAAAACCTCTTTACCGGCTGAATGGAGTGGTATAATAATCACTTCATCCGAAAGATAAAATGTCAACGAGTTACATGATTGTCACTTCAAAAACCCGTTCAATAGATTAAAAATTTCTTTGAAAGCAAGCTATTGAACTCATAACAATCTAGCTCATTGATGATCATTGGTGATCGCAATGTGTTCCCGAACACGGATACAAAATTTAGGCACCTGGAGACACCGTCATAGCGAATATCGTTTTAATCAAAAGATAACATGTCGAAGAATTATATGCTTGCTGCTTAATGACTCGAAAAATAAATTGTTTCAATAGCTTAATAATTGATTTGAAAACAGACTATTGAAATCACACATAAACATAAGGTGGCGTCCGCTCGAAAATCCATTTAATTGTTATTGCGATGTGAGATAAGGATGGTCACGCGGACTTAGAGAGGGGGTATTATTTACGCTGGGTATTTTCGAGGATAAATCTATTCCCCCTTTGAGCGCTAAGCACTTCCAAGCTAAACGAAGTGGTATGATAATCACTTTGTTCGATAGATGAAATGCCTAAGTGTTATATGCTTGTAACTTATTGATAGCTAAGTCAACGTTAGCCCTACGTCCACCTTGCGGTTATATAACAGATATAACCAGTGTTGCCACATTTTTTTTACTAGGGTGCCCATTCCAATTACAGAGTCGTCCGAAAAAATAATTTTTTCCACTTTTTCTCAAAAATGACTATTTTCAAAAATTTAAAACTTTCGAATCACTGAACCGATTTAGATGATCAACATATCAAATTGAAGCCAATAAACCAGCATCCATAAAAAATATTAGACTTGCAAAAAATGGATTTTATTCTCGTAATTATTCATTGTAGTCGTTTTTTTATTGTTTTCATTGCTTTGGACTAGAGGGCGCTATATTATTTATATTTTTTCTTGAAAGCTGAGGACGTAAGACGTTTTACGTAAGATATCTCGATATCAGAGATGCTATTTTTTTCGTTTTTGAGATATGATTTTTTAAAGTTAACCGGTAGTTCGAAAAATCATTTTTCTCTCCTTATCCAAAAATTCATAACATTTGAACTACTGAACCGATTTAGATGATCGACATATGAAATCGAAGCCAGCAAGCTATCCTTGTTTGAAAACATATCACACTTGCGGGATGATTGAATTCAAGTCGCACAGGTCTAGTTTAGTCACACAGGAATTTCGAACGAAGACTTGAAACATGTTAAATTTGCAAAATAATAACTGAAAACCGAAAAAAAACAGTACCTCTGATATCGAGATATATTATGTAAAAAATCCTCAGCTTTCAAGAAAAAATATAAAAAATATATCGCCCTCTAGTCCAAAACCATGAAAACAATAAAAAACAACTACAATCAATAATTACGAAAACAAAATCATTTTTTTTTCGCTAGTTAAATAATTTTTTTTATTAAAAGTCTAGCTTATTGGCTTCAATTTAATGTATCGATCATTTAAATTTGTTCAGTTGATCAAAAGTCATGAATTTTTTTAAAATGCCGTTTTTGGAAAAAAAAGTGAAAAAAAACGATTTTCGAACCACCCTAAAATGGAAATGGGCGCCGTAGTAAAAAAATAAAAAAAATACGGGTCTAATGTTTTGTGACAAAGAACAAAATTAGCACTTTTGCGCAAATCTGAGAACCATTATCTCGTTTTGGCATGAAATGACTGAGCTACAGTGCTATTTTGCGTGTCAAAAATTGTGATTTCATTATTTTACTAACAAATATTATCCTAAAAATGTCGAAATATACAAGAGAAATATGCTATGTCACGTTTCCTCACGAAAACCATATCGAGTCATTCTTCACTAACTATTCATAAAGGGTCACTTGACCCGCTGTGGTAGGAATAGATATACATGAAACATCGGTAGGTTTAGTGTTAAGACTGTATTCGATAAGTTTTTTCCCAAGTCTGTTTCACCTCAAATTTTATGGAAATAAAGTTTTATTGTATGGCGAATATCGAAGGCCGACAAAACAACCAAGATATCGTGTTCTGCGTGGGACACTAGTTAATCCAACTAAACATCTTGTTAAGCATTGTTAACCAGCGAGACAAAACCTTAATCTTTCTTCTTCCCGTTCGTCTGATCTCTAAATTAATCACACGTTACTAGCTTTTCTTGATTTCGGATAACCTTTTATTTCCTCTATTGGTTATTAATGCTCTATTACCGATGTTTTCACCTATTTGTGTGGGGAAATGAAATATTTTTTCTCTGCGTAGTTGGCAACGTTTCATGACGGTAGGCCAACTGTATTCACAGTCCAGTTGGCCTACCGTCTATTTTACCCGGCACTCAAACCATCTGTAAATGGTTGTATGTTTACAAATAACCGACAGTTTTGCAAATTATTTTTAGTGATACAAACTTGAATTTGTACGCCGATATGCAGATTTAATTTCCCTTCTTTTAAAGCCAAAAACAAGCTTACGGAATATTCTGTTTAAAAATTATCAAACTCATATTCGTACGGTTGAGATTTCAACTCGATTTAGAAGGGATTGATCAATTTCTGAATTCCATCTTTAGTATGGTTCATTGCCACTGTCTTTAACTGCGTTTAGACGTTATCTATGTATTCGGAAGAAAAATTCATTCATTAATTCATCAAGTAGTTTTCAACCCAAAATCATAACACGTATACTCGCGCGCGGTTTCACAGCCCGAAAATTGAATTTCTCTGTAATGTTGCCATTGTGTATTTTTCAGACTTTATTGGCATTTATTTGAAGAAGAGGGTATGATTGAATGAAAAAACTCCAAAAAATATGTTTTCTTCGTCTTCATTATGTTTTAATGCCCATCTAATTCAGCCTCCTCAAAACAGAGTAATTTTTGATACTCCAACACAAATAAAGAAATTCGAGTTTTTCACTATTATTCATCAAAAGTAAGCAACTGAATACAATTCATGGAAGTATAAAGAGCTATAAATTAATATAAAAACGTATTAATCGATTGTAGTTTCATTGGAGTAAGAATCAGAGCATAGCATAACTGCATGCTCGAAACAAACATATTTTTTACATTTCATGCAGTTGTTGCGTGTTTTCGGGTCTTTTATCAAAGAGAAGAGTGTATAACGACCTTCTAGATCAGGGTTTCTCAAAGTGGTCGAAATCGAACCCCTGGGGTCGATTCCGGTTTCCCAGGGGTCGACAGAGACGAAAAATGATTTTGGGGGTCAACGGGGTCTGCATATCGACCCTTATAAAATAACACAAAATCTTATTTGAAATACTCAAGATGCTCCATATTTTCAAGTTTCCTGAAATAATTGAAAAAACTTGTTACGTCATGTACATGACCAAGTATTTTGAAAACTCTTTTTCAATCACTTTCTTCCAGTTCACCTAATTTAGCTATGTAAATACCTTGTAATCTCTTGAATTAAATTAGAAGTTGAGTACATTATCATTCAAGCTCCCACGTATCTCAGAACGCACATGACATTGTAACCTAAGGACAAGCTTGTTATACAGTAAAATATCAGGAGCATGCTTGGACATTGATTTGATGATAACTTCCTTCGTGTTAAAACGCGTATATGTTTAAAATACAGAGAACGTTACGCCAACCACCATGTTATAAGAATTACCAGGGTTGCCACATTTGATCCTGTAAAATTTTGTGAAAAAAATTTGTAAAATTTGTAAAAAAAACTGTATCCAAAACTAACGTAAAAAATGAATAGAAAGGTTTATTTTCATTTTGAATTTATTGCTTTTATTTATGGTTTGCTTAAGTCGTATCAATACAACAAAATAAATCATTAAAAAGGTTTTTATACATGGTATTGTTGAACTTTGCTTTTCTTAAATTTTCCGTCAATTTCACCCATGACGCTCCTCCCTGAGCCGATACATAGTTCTTTGCTTTTAAAATAGAGTCCATCATTGTACAAGCCAACCGATTTCAGAACTTTGTTTTGTTGGCACTGTGTAGCGAGAATATTCACTCAACACATGCTGATGAATGTGGAATTATTAAAAAGTATCCCAAAAACATCCTTAGCAGGAATGGAAAACATATACATTTGTATAAATCAAGGTACATATCTCATGACTCAACGATAAAAAACAAAGCTTATCAATAAGAAGCAAGACAGAGAAAATGAACTGTAATTGATAAGATTTAAATTTGAACTTGAAAAAATACCTTTAAATTTTGTATCTTTGCAGAAAATATGTAATTCTGTATATACAGATTCTGTATTTGAAATTTGGCGTAAAATCTGTAAAATACAGAGTATTCTGCATATGTTGCATCCTGATAATGACTTATATCTAAGTAGAAAATATTATTGTCGTACATTTTAAAAACTCATCAAGACGATGAATGTGCACAAGATGAAAATAAAAAAGTACAAAAAGTACAAGATGAAAAATTCTGAAAGCTAAAAAACAGGTTCGTGCAAGATAATGTGTTTGAGCGTACGAGTCCTTCAGGCATGTTTAACATTTCTCTGTATTTTAAACATATACGCTATTTAACACGAAGGAAGTCATCATCAAATTCATGTCCAAACATGCTCCTGATATTTTACTGTATAACAAGCTTGTCATTAGGTTGCAATTTCATATGTGTTCTGAAATTCGTGGGAGCTTGAATGATAATGTACTAAACATCTAATTTAATTCAAGAGATTATAAGGTATTTACAAAGCAAAATGAAGTGAACTAGAATAAAGTGATTGAAAAAGAATTTACAAAATGCTTGGTCATCTATGTGCATGACGTAACAAAAAAATATATATGAGAAAAATGACGAAATCTTTATTCGGTTACTTCTACACGCGGGAATTTGCTGATCACCAAGAGACTCTTGCATAGCAAGATTTTCGGCTTTTTTGAATTGGTATTTCAGCTGCAGAGAGACGATTTCAACTCAATTGAAACAATATCAATATAATTGGCCTTTCTGACAAAACTTTCAAAACAAAATTTAAGCAGAAGAGAATATTCAAAGCTTTAGGCATTTGTCAAAATTATCACAAAAGCTTCAATACCATGTTATATTATTATATGTCACTCACTTGGACGCATTACACAAGGATTTTACTAAAATGTTTTAGATCTTCAAAAATTTCAAATTCTTCAATGGATAATAAATCAATACCACATCCATGGAATGATGTTTTTCCATCATCATACTTTGACGAAAAAGGCTTCATTATGGTTACAAAAAACACGCGAAACCGAAGGAACCATTTAGATTTAAGCCGAGATTTAAGGCTTCAATTAACCAATGTTGAACTGTATTTTGATATTTTGGTAGTTGTGGATGATGCAATTTGGATGTTTTTATAGTTTGTGAGTAATTTGTATTAATAATTATTTATTACACTTGATATTTACTAAATATTATCTCAATTTATTTTGTTGAACATGATTGAGAAAATATTTTTTGTTACCGGATGGCGGATGTTATCACTACGCCAGATCGCCTCCGTGAAAAAATAATGTCAAGTTTATTCATTTAACCAATTGCAATGTTTTCAAATTGATAATTATTCAGTGTGAAAAAAAACTAAAGATAGGATTTTCAAAGAAATTTGGCTATGGGGTCTAAGTTATGACTTAATTCTGGAAAGGGGGTCTCTTGCCCAAAACAGTTTGAGAACCCCTGTTCTAGATAATTACCAGATGATAAATGTTCTGGAATATAAAGTTTGCATATTTCTAATATTCTATGTCTCTGTATTCTTGGTAAACTAAGAATTAATGCCTTTTTTTAGATGGGGCAAAAAAAGATGATATAAAAGGATTTCTTGTGCTCCCGTGACCGTGTGGTTAGCGTCATAACTAACATGCCGGGTGTTCGGGTTCGATTCCCGTTCTGGTCGGGGGAATTTTTCGTCAAAGAAATTTCCTCCGACTTGCACTGTGATCACGCGTATTCTAGAGCTTGCCACTCAGAATGCATTCAAGGCGTGTTATTTGGCATAGAAATCTCAACTAAGTACTAATAAAAATGACGCAAGTAATACTACGTTGAGACGGCGAAGTTCTTCTAGGAACGTAAGTGCCATTGAAGAAGAAGAAAAGAATTTCTAAGAACTTCCCTTCTTTTTCTTGTTTTCTTGTCGATATTGTCCAATATAAAAAAAATATTCCCGAAACTGTAACTGTTAAAAATTACCATAAGCCACCGAATAGTTTATAGTTTATTGTTTACAATTCTTCCACAGGTGATTTTCGATTTTAAAAAAAACTCAAATTTTAACGTCTGCGACACCAGTAAATGAAGTCCGAATGAGCTAATATTTTGCATAGGGTATATTATTGTGCAAATCAACATTTCGTAGCAAGTTCCGAATGAATAATAGAGATAACTATTTTTATTGGCACCCTAAACCATACTTTTCGTTTCGCATGCCGAAAAGAACTAAGTCCCAGAGTGCCGATTTTTGACAAAACAAAATTTTCGAGATGACGCTAAATCTCGCTCGTTTCATGCAATTTCAAGACATTTGGCATCATAATTTTTTTTTCGAAAACCCCGATTTCCTTGGGTGATTTTTCGATTTTCAAAAAACTCAAACTTTGACCGCTTTGCGCCACTCTCCCTTAAGTCCGATTGAGCTGATATTTTGCATAGGGTGTTTTTTCGAGATGGTGAACATTTTTTATGGGGTAACTTTTTGAAATTTTAGGGTCGATTTTTTCTCATACATTAATTGGCACCCTAGTGTATATGTATAACCATTATATTTAGCAAATAACTATACGAAAGTCAAACATTTATATTTTGCTTTTGAACGTATGAATCTAACGACGAATATATCGACGAATAGTTAATATATGGATCCGTTCAATCCAGTTACAAAAGGGACTGGAATCAAATAATCTATATATATATATATATATCCTCATGAAGCTAGAATCCCAATCTCTCTCTCTCTCTATATATATATATATATATATATATATATATATATATATATATATATATATATATATATATATATATATATATATATATATATATATATATATATATATATATATATATATATATATATATATATAAATGGATTTCTGTCTGTCTGTCTGTCTGTCTGATTCTTATGGACTCGGAAACTACTGAACAGATCAACATGAAAATTGGTGTGTAGGGGTTTTTGGGGCCGAGGAAGGTTTTCGTGATAGTGATAGGGGGCGGGGGCGGGGTGCTGTCACAAAAATGATACACAAGTTTCTGAATTACTTGAGAATTAATCAAGCAAACGAAATCAAATTTGGCATGTGGAGGTTTCAGGATGCAATAAATATTTCTATGGTGGTTAGACACTCCTCCCGCTCTCTAAGGGTGGGCTGTCATACAAATGAAACACAAATTTCTGCATAACTCGAGAACTAATCAAGCAAATGGACAATGTTTTCCCGATCATCTTAGTTTTTTTGTCGCTTGGGAGTAATGATGAATGATGCAGTGACAGACAAAACAATAGGCCCATTATTTGTTGAAACAGATCCAACTTCCAGCGTATATTTTAATTCGTATGTTTTTCATCATGATAAATCAATTCACTATCGAAAGAAATACATTTTGATATTATGAAAGTATTTGAGAAATAACTGCTCTTGGAGTATTTCTACATAATTTTCTTGAACATAAAAGTTGATGGGTCTGAGCCTAGGTGCACGGACCTGATCTTGACATAGGACTTTAAATTGAGTTTTTTCATTGATCTTAATCTGTATTTTTTTCTCTATTGGTGAACTTGTATCTTTTAAACGGGTTGGATGAGATAACGTGGTAGAATCCGGAACCACATTTTGGATTAAAAATGTACACAAAAATGCCATTGAAGCCATTACCACCCTTTTCTCCAGTAAATGCAATTATGCAGAGGAAGACAATCATTTCATCGTTTAAAATCATTTATCAGTTTTTAAACACAATTCTAAATAGTTAAGATCTACATGAGTATTAGCCTAAGTCAACTAAATCTATAGTAGAAAATAGCATCTTCTCCTTCGTTGCCACGTTGTCCGATACATTATTTGTAGGGGGTTGTAATGGCTTTATAGCCAGATGATGTATATTGAGTATCCTATGGCCATGAGTGCTCTCTTGGGAAGTTCATGAAGCTACTGTAGTGAACTGATCTCATTGGGTGCTAAGTTCTGCTTATGTATAGGAAGGGAAAGGAGAAAGAGCGTATTCGTTTTTGTGGAAAAGTTCAAGAGCTTTTTTGAAAAATTTGACCATAGTTTTGCTCTGAAAAAAAAATCATAAAATGTTTTCAACCAAATTTTTAATGGGATCCACAAGAATAAACTGATTTGAAGAAATGCACTCCAGAAATGCTCAAATGGCCCGACAGAGGCTTCGGAAGGGAGTCTCCAAGCGTCGGATTGCGGCAGACCTCGATATTTCTGAGTCAGCTCTGAGGAAGAGGCTCAGATCAGTGAGTGATTTATGCTTTGAATCTTCTTTTATGGACATTTCTTCTTCTGCTGGGATGTGTGAGCGAGCATCTAGGGCGGTTCAGACAAGTATTTATGAGTGAGCAGTCTGAGGATCTGGCGGACCACTGCAGAGTACTGGACAAAGTTTTGCATGGTATGACTCTCAAAGATTTACGTCGTCTGGCGTTTGATTTTGCGGAAGCCAACAACCTCCAGCACGAATTCAATCAAGTTAAAAAAACTGGCAGGAAGAGATTGGGATTCTAGCTTCATGAGGAACCATCGTCAGTCTCTTCAAACCCCACGAACGAACGAAGCAAAAGCGCTCCAAGGCAAAGCACCGGAATCCTCAGAACCGAATCCAAGATGAGGAAGAAAAATAAACAATTGCTTTAAAATAATCCAAAATGAATTTCAAATTAAAAATGTTTTTATTTTCACCATGCATTCAATTCAATGACGGTTATGTTTCGTTTATGTTCATGTTTGCACAATGAACTTCAAATAAATATTGTTTTTTTTTTAACAATGAGTTTCAAATAAATCAAGTGAAGGTAACTATGTGTCTATAAACTTGATCTGTATTAATAAACATGATTTGGTGTCGGTTCCTCACGATTTAACTCAAGAACGGAGCAAGGGATTCAAACAGTGAACATCAGGATTGATGCGTCTTAGTCTGCATCAGGTTTATATGTCAAAAAAGAAATAATACACCGCGAGTATAGATTATGTATTATTGTTATATAAATAATTTCTGTGAGAACTTGAGTGTTCGAAATGGTTTATATCAATTTATCAATTGTGGGAGGGACGAAGTTCGCAGGGTCAGCCAATTTGTTAATAAAAATGAATTCTGTTTCAAATGTTGGACAATTATCAGATCTTATATTGTCAGTCTCCTCCCTCCCAAAAATATCCACGAGGTATGTTCGACCATAACACCCACTCATCTCCACCCATAAAAAATCATACAACACCCCTCTCCTCTCCACTGGGTTGTGTCTACACACTCTGGTAATGATGCTTCTTCCGCTGGTAACGATTTATTTTTGTTACAAGTCACCTCAGAAGTACAATTTAATTTTTTGATTTCACAGGTTTCACAAGGCTTCTGATAAACTGTCACAAGTTTTTAGTGGAACTCCGTACCATAAACAACATCCCCAGACCATGATATTTCCTTGGTCACATCGAAACGTTTTATTTGTGATTCGAATTGATGTTTTGGTCCGAATAACCACATAGTGTCGCATGTGTATGATGAAAGTTGGCAGTTATAACTTTTTTAGAATTTTCTCCAACTTGTTGTCTTTTAGTTTTGTCCGTCATTGTGGCTAGTATTATTAAATCATCATAAGATAATATTATCTTTTACTGGAGGATTATAGGTAATCCCAAATTCTAACGATTTGTTCACGATAGGTGCAACCAAATCATTGAATAGTTGGGTAGTCATTTGTAGAGGATGAAGAAAAAAAACTATTGAAAAATGGAAACAATCTTTCCATTGAACAAAGTAAAACAAAAATGTTTTTCTCGTCAAATACTGCTGTAAATCACATGTTTCAACTATGACTACTCCTACACAGGCGCTAAGTGGTGCTCGTAAATGCATGTGTAAACTGTCACTTCGGTGTGCAAATGCTCATACTTCATTTCTTGCCATCCGCTGTATATATTAAATCATCGACTCGTTCCCAACCTTCACTTGGTTCTTGATGCCCATTACCATTCCTAATGCGATTTCCATTCATTTCTCGTCAGGCTCGAATGGTTGATGGGAACCGCAGAATGCATGGGGATTGTTGAAGAATTTCACTTAATGTGTGGGATTCAAAATCAATGCGAAAAATAATGCAACTTAAACTATAGCTATAATATTCATAAAGAGGCGTAATTTTGATAAATCTATAAAAAATAGTAATTTGTCTTTGGAATTATTCGTTTTATTCACTAAAATAACTTGGATACCAGACCCAACCAATTCAAAACAAATTACAGTTATATTCGTTTGCCTGAGAATGAGAAAGAAGATTCTTATGTGGATGAGAAATAAACAATAGTAGAAACGAGTAGTTCTCCTTTTTTATCGTATTCTCTCATTCATTTTTTTCGTGATATAGACAAAACAAGAAATCATGCAATGTCTATTCTAGTGTAAACGCACCAGTAGTCAGCACCAGACCAATCAGTCGTTGTTGTTTCTGGCGACGCATTCCACCATTTCTTCACGGTTTCATTTCCTTAACCGTGTTATATCCTTTACACGCTCTTCGCGCTAAATCAAATTATAGTTAAACGCAAACAGCGCACAGCTGTTCGTTTCAATTGGTATCCGGCGAATAATTTTTGTTTTCTTATCTCCACCCCGAATCAGTTCTGATTAGGGAACACCTCGAAGGCACTGCTTTTACGCCACTGGTGCCGCCATTGCTGCTACTGCGGCTGCAAAAAAAAAGGAACTGTCACACCGCGTCACACGCAACTTCATGGGCCCCTGTGCCTATGCAGTGATGAATATTCATGAGTTTGCCTAATTTTCGTTCCTTTCTAGCTCATTTGCTCCACCGTGGGACGTAGGTACGAAGGGGACAGGATTGGGTCCCCGACGACCGCGACGACGACGACTCTCCGACTGACAGTCCCTCGAAATGGCGCCATATCCGACGAGAATCGTGCGTCGTCTTTGGCTTCGGATTTGTTCCTGCTCCATTACCGGTGTGCTGTAATTTGTTAATTTCGTACGGGATAGTTGATTAATGTTTTGGTTTGAAGAAGAAAAACCAATTCTCGCATTGGAGCTGAATGGGTTGGATACAACTTAGGTTTCAGGTTTAGGTTAGGTTTCGAGACATTGGCAATGTAATATGTAACTTCAATGAAGGTCCCGCCTCATTCCCCTACATAGGTTTGAGCTGGTCGATTATCTAGTTGATAATTAATTAATACATAACCGGTTTTACAAATAAAAACAGGAAGTGGGTTATATCTATGGTATAACCGCAAGGGTGACGTAGGACTATCGTTGATTTAGGGATCATTTGTTTGAAGTTGAATCTAAATCCATCCTGAATGAATGAATAAATAAATATTTGGGTGGCTTCAAAAACGAGAGCATTACGTTGGAGGCTCAAGGTTATATGCATCCAATATTGGATACAAAAAACCTTGTTCTGAAGAATAATCTTCAGAAGCTTTCCTGTTAACTGCACTTGATTGACAAACCACAAAACCAAATGTATGTGGTCGCAGTATTATATGGATAGAAAAAATTAAAATAAACTCGCTTGAATGTAATTTTCAATTCCATGGGGAACTGGCAGATTATTTTTCAGCAACGATCATTTCTTTCCAGGTTTCTTCTCGATAACCAGCAAACGAAAAGAGTTGCGCGCGTGTATGTGTGTGTTTGTGTGGCGGCTGCTTCAATGTCTTCCCGAGGAACCGTATTTCAATGCTGATTTCGATGCTCTCTTGGTCACCTTCTCTTCTCCTTCTGATCGATCGGCTTTTCTGCGCTCCCTCACAGTTAAAACAAACTGATTGCATTCAGGTCAGGTCAGGCCAGGTAATGAATCCCTCGATCCCTCGCCGTTCAGCTCGTTCAGTAACGATGTTGAATATCATTTCAGTATGCTTTTCGTGCGTGATTGAATCGAGAGAAGGTGTGGTTTACGATGGCAATTTGGAAGGCAAACTAGAGGAGAATGAACTCTCTGAGTATGAAAATTTCGGCGACTGAGCAATAATCGATTGAAAATTATATAATTTTCGAGATACGAAACATTTTCCGTTGCGCGCGCATACAATATGGAATACGAAAATATCCTACTGATGGGAAAGAATAATCTTCCGAAGCTTTCCAGCTAATTACACTTGATTGAAAAATTACGAAATCGAATGTATTTGGTCGCTGTGTTATATGGTTAGAAAACATTAAAATAAACTCTTTCGTATGAATGTATTTTTTTTTCAATTCCTAGGGAACTGGCAGATTGTTTTTCAGCAACGATTAGATCTTTCCGGAATTTTCTCGATGCTGTATGGCATCCAAACGAAAATTCTCGTTTCAGTTTGGCCTGCAAAAAACTTTTCTGAACTCTAATCCATCAAATTTGGAGCCCTGAAAAGGGCCGTTGATTATATGCTAAGCTAATATAGCTAATATAGCGGGCCAGCTGAATGTCCTTGGGCATGATATGACGCGTTTTGCGTGGATAGCACACAAATTTGTATCTTCGAATAAGCCTCCTGCAGCGTCATAACCGCGGAACTTTGGGAGCGCAAGTCGGTTTTGAAGTCCTGAGCAATTTCACGAACCAAATGCTGCAAAGGTAGCTTGCGGATCAGCAATTCGGTCGACTTCCGATAGCGATGAATTTCACGCAAAGTTCCCGGTCGATAGCGATGTGGCTTCCTCACCTATCCTGCGGCTGGTGCGCTTATCCGAGCTGCTTTCATGTGCCTTAACACCGAAAGACTAACGAGCTGTCTGCTTGGTCCCAAACAAACGGGTCGTCACGGTGCGAAAGTAGAGTAGGAAATGAACGAAAGCAAAGGAAGCGTCATTTTATAAATTACTGTAAAAAAGAGTTAACTCGACTGAAAATTTTTCGGATCGGCCTGCAAAAACGAAATTAAGAGTCTGCGGGAGACTGCAGACTGACTTGTCGACCGATAGTTCGGTCGGCTTCTTAATCAGTACGGAGAGGTATGCATGTGCGCACATTACGCCGATTCAGTTGGGTCGGTTTTCCCACCAGAAGGCCGATCCGACCCAACTGTCGGCTGAAGAAAAGTCTGTAGTGTGCGGGGCTCTAATTGAAGTGTACAGCATAATGCATAGACGTAAGTATGAGCTTCCCCATCTCACATTCCAATAAGATTAAAGCGTTTCCAAGTGGGCGTGCTACATACGGATACGAATGATTTCAACAACCTGTTTTCGAAGATATCATTAAGCTATTGAAACAATTTTTCGACTCAATAAATAGCAATCATATAACTCTTGGACATTTTATCTTTTGTATGAAATTATTATCATACTGTTCCGTTGATCCGAAGCAGAATGAATCACGCTTAAAGAAGGAATGGATTTTTTCTTGGAATTTACTCAGCAAAAATAATGCCCTTTCCCAACAATTAAAAACGACAAACGGTAAACAGTTTCATCAAAATGATTTCTTCGATATGGGGATATATTCACTACATCATGTCATGTATTTCATATTCTTTATTATGAAATCCATATCCATGGCACCTATCGGTATCGAATTATCATCGACACCACGATTTTCGCTAAATGCTCCTTTCAGTTCGGCCTGTAAAAAAACTTTTCTAAACTCTAATCCATCAAATTTGGAGCCCTGAAAAGGGCCGTTGATTATATGCTAAGCTAATATAACACGCTCTCCTCGGATACGATGGGCCGTGGAATTGCTCAGGACTTCAAAACCGACTTGCGCTTCCAAAGTTCCGCAGTTATGACGCTGCAGGAGGCTTATTCGAAGATACCAATTTGTGTGCTATCTATGCAAAACGCGTCACATCATGCCCAAGGACATCCAGTTGGCCCATCGTATCCGAGGAGAGCGTGCTATATTAGCTTAGCATATAATCAACGGCCCTTTTCAGGGCTCCCAATTTGATGGATTAGAGTTCAGAAAAGTTTTTTACAGGCCGAACTGAAAGGAGCATTTAGCGAAAATCGTGGTGTCGAAGATAATTCGATACCGATAGGTGCCATGGATATGGATTTCATAATGAAGAATATGAAATATATGACATGATGTAGTGAATATATCCGAAGAAATCACTTTGGTGAAACTGCATTATAAAATTATTTGTGTACGAATGCCGCAATCGATAGTCGACTCTAATTTGCGCTGGGTAATTTCCTCGGAGGACTCAATTCCTCCTTTGAGCATTAAGAAACTCTTTCTGGCAAAACGATGTGGTATGAATCACATTATTTGAATGATAGAATGAAGAAGTTTTCTGCCAATTTCCTTCAACCTCCAAACGTATCTTTCTCTCGTTTGTCGTTTTCGCGTTCGCTAATCCTTTCTCACAACACCCATTTCTCGTTTGAGAAATTGTTGAGTAAACATTGTGCGCGTAGAGCGGGAATTCCTAAAGATTCATTGCACCTATAATAAATTGCAGAAATACGTGGTCTTAGGTTGATCGCAATTGATTGAAAAAATCCAAAACGAAATGTATTTGGTCGCAGCATTATATGAGTAGAAAGCAAATAATCGCTCGAAAATGACTTGATTTTCGCGATGATGTTTCACGTTTTTCATGTTATGCATCCAATATTGGATACGAAAGTTTTCCACTGATGGGAAAAAAAAATTCAGAAGCTTTCCTATTAATTGCGATTGATTGAAAAATCACAAAACCAAATGTATTTGGTTGCAGTGTTATATGGATAGAAAACATTAAAATAAACTCTTTCGCATGAATGTATTTTTCAATTCCCAGGGGAACTGGCAGATTATTTTTCAGCAACGATGATAGCAACGAGAATTCCGCGCGTGTATATGTGTGTGTGGCGGCCGATGTTTCAAGCGGAACCGTGGCACCACTCTCCTCCTGATGGATTCCCTTCTGGCCTAAGGTGCACAAACAGGCTCTTGGTGACACCGTTCATCAGCGCTTTCATGATAAACGAAGTTAGCTTCATCACAACAGCGACAACATGCTCCAATCGCTGTTCAATCATAACTGAGGGGGTTTACGAGCGGCGCTCGCTTATATACCGATTGGTGATTTCAATAGCCTGTTTTGAAAGCAATTTTCAGACTATTGAAACAAGTTTTTGGATGAAAAAGTAACAAGTATATGACGCGTAGACCTTTTATCTTTCGAATGAAGTGTTTATCATACCATTTCGTTCAGTTGTTTAAGAGCTATTAACGCTCAAAATCTCGGTCTCCGGCGTAACGCTTTCATTTTCGAAACTTTGGTTTTACACCCCGGTATAGAAATGAAAGACGTAGTCCTACGTCAAAACGAACTGATTTAATTTGCAGATATGAAATCTCCTCTTTCTGATATCGGTACTTCACTTAGCTTCGTCTATTCAAAAGTTTCTTCGGACATGTTTGTAAGAAGTCACAGCAAATCTTTCAGTTCAGCCAAGCTTCTTCAAGCTTCTTCTAGCATCTTCTGAGTTCACTGTAACCTGGCTGCCAAAATTGTCAGACTATTAACCCGTTGGATGAATTTCAGGTTATAGCCTATCCCTTCATTCTGACGGTTGTCTGCTTGATCCTTCAGAAATCGCTATTGAGCCTTCTTTACTTGACAACAGTCGTTCCCTCGATCTTGAACGAACCCCAATCATAGCTGTACTCCTTTTTAACGAAACTAACATATCCAATTCCACAATAAGAACAAACTCTACTATGTTCCAATCGTTATCACAATTCAGATTTCTCATGGCTGCACATGGCTGAGCACGCGCGCGATGCTCAAACTTATGTAGACTACTTTCTATTTTCTTGTTTTTTTTTTCTCTTTTCATTTCTATAAACATACAAAAAATCCTTCATTATCATTGAGACGAAGATGGCAGTTCTTTCTTTCATACACATACACAAAACCAATTCGTTAAAAACAACTTCGTTCATTAGAATTTAACCATTTACATTTTTGATATGTGAAATACACTGTCGTTTGAAATCCGCTAATGTGGTTGCTCTTTTATTGTGCCTAGGCATCGAATTGAAATAAGTTACAACTTTAAAAAATAGGGACTTCTCTAACACTCTACTTAAGAAGTTATGTATTCGTGCTTCGTTGAATATGAATATCACTTCCTCTATCAATTCGATCACACAATATCGAGGCAGCAATTCTTTTATAATTTTTAAAACGAACACCATGGTTAAATATACAATCCTTTGCTTCACAGATAGCCATTGAAGCGTGTTTAGCATGAAAGCTGAGAAAGTGAATCTAAAGGGTGTGTCACATCAAATTGCATCACGGAAAAAACGCTGTAGAAATTCGCCCAGTAGTCCGATCCTTTTGAAAATTTTAGACAGTAAAATAAAAACTATTAAACAACTTTTGGCATTTTCTTTTTATTCATACTTCGAGCCCAAGCCCGTATGCTCGCACCTTCCTCTTTACCCCGTCCATAAGGTTCTGTACAACGTCAGGTTGTAGTTTTTTTTTTTGAACAGAGATCCATTTTCTCTTGTAGTCCGCCTCCGATTTGACAAATTTTGGGTTCTTCCGGAGGGCCTGCTTCATAATCGCCCAATATTTTTCTATTGAGCGAAGCTCCGGCGCGTTGGGCGGGTTCATTTCCTTTGGCACGAAGGTGACCCCGTTGGCTTCGTACCACTCCAACACGTCCTTTGAATAGTGTCACGAAGCGAGATCCGGCCAGAAGATGTACGGGCCCTCGTGCTGCTTTAATAGTGGTAGTAAGCGCTTCTGTAGGCACTCCTTAAGGTAAACCTGCCCGTTTACCGTGCCGGTCATCACGAAGGGGGCGCTCCGCTTTCCGCAAGAGTAGATCGCTTGCCACACCATGTACTTTTTGGCAAACTTGGATAGTTTCTGCTTGCGAATCTCCTCCGGAACGCTGAATTTGTCCTCTGCGGAGAAGAACAACAGGCCCGGCAGCTGACGAAAGTCCGCTTTGACGTAGGTTTCGTCGTCCATTACCAGGCAATGCGGCTTCGTCAGCATTTCGGTGTACAGCTTCCGGGCTCGCGTCTTCCCCACCATGTTTTGCCTTTCGTCGCGGTTAGGAGCCTTCTGAACCTTGTATGTACGCAGGCCCTCCCGCTGCTTGGTCCGCTGGACGAATGAACTTCACAAATTCAGCTTATTGGCGACATCCCGGACCGAACTTCTCGGATCACGTCTAAACTGCTTAACTACGCGCTTGTGATCTTTTTCACTGACGGAGCATCCATTTTTGCCGTACTTCACCTTCCGGTCGATGGTTAGGTTCTCGAAGTATCGTTTTAGTACTCTGCTGACCGTGGATTGGACGATTCCCAGCATCTTACCGATGTCCCGATGTGACAACTCCGGATTCTCGAAATGAGTGCACAGGATTAATTCACGACGCTCTTTTTCGTTCGACGACATTTTTCCAAATTTACGAAAAATTGACAGTGAAGCATGGCCAACGTGATCTATACACTCTTATCTGGTTATAAGCGAAAGCTGAAGATATAATTCCTAAAAATTAAATTTCTACAGCGTTTTTTCCGTGATGCAATTTGATGTGACACACCCTTTATTACAACGCAAAATTAAGCGCATTACTTTATTTTGTGAACGCTGTAACTTCAACATTTGTGTTTCGTTAGCAAGAAAAAGAATGGATGGACAGAAGTCTATGTGTGGCGATATTGTTGATTTATATAACTGAATTTTACTAGAAATTGTCAACTCATTTCTTAAACGGCACTTGATACCGTATTTTTTGCGATTTTTTGCAATTTTATGTGAAACTTAAAATGCAGTTTGCCATCTATAGTAACACCAAGATACTTCATATCTCTAATGCGATCAAGTGTCTCACCATTTATCTCTTCCAAACACTCGGTGTTATAATATCTCAAAGAAAATACAATGTACTTGGTTTTTCCAACATTTAATTTTAACTGCTTATAATTCAACCAAATACTAAGACAATGCAAATCTCCATTTATGTGCAATGCTGCGTATTCCAATTTTCTAGCTGCTATGAACAGAACTGTATCGTCCGCAAATAAATTTATATCGCATAAACGTAAGACTCGTTTCATGTCATTTATGTACATTAGGGTGCCAATGATTGCAATTGAAATCACACCAGTCGGTATATAAGCGAGTGCCGCTCGGAAATCCACTCAGTTATGATTTGCAACGATTGAGGTACGATCGCTAGAATGGATGGATGTTTCCCTAACACAGACTTCAAAACCATGGAGCCTGGGGAAGTTGGCATTGCAAAATAGATGCGAGTAGTGATCCCTGATTTTTGAAATTAATCGGTCACCAGCTAATCGAATACTTTGCAGCAGTTTGTTATTCGATACGATTAATCGCCCCAAATAATCGATTAATGATTAATCGTTACATTGAGAAAAATAATTGGTTAGACTAATATTTCTCATTTGCTAGAAAGCCATCTGGAATCAAAAAAATATACGAGGTTGTGTTCAAGACACGACCGCATTGTTGACGTATAACTACGCTGTAGTTTAATTCAAGTCGCTTGTTTATAACTGCGGATATTATTTTATAATGCTACAAAAATTTTGAAATAACCATTCTACCAGTTTGGTCGCACTGAAATGTTTATTTTTATTGTAAATTATAAATTTTTATATCAAAATCATAATTGTTTGATGAATCATTCTTGTGCTCGCAGAACAATACATGCTCGAGATAAGCGCAGCTGTCACCCTTAGTGGAGAATGTTTTGCTACTGGCAAGCGAAACCGAATCACATACAAAATTCCAAAACGACATTTACTTTCTTGGTGACTAAATAAACGAAATAAACTCTATCTGTTAATCTCAACAACCTCGAAAAGAGTAGCACTGCTTCATTATGATCAAGATTAGCGCAAATGCAATCCTAGTTGAAAGCAGTTTCGCGACTCGCACGCGAGTCCAAATAAATTATTAACTTAATATAACTTATTCAATAACTTGTTATTCTCAAAATAATTTTTTGGTGCCCAACCTTAACAACTGCTTCACCATAGCGTCAGTTCAATACATTGATGACAGAAAACCAACAATGTTAACTGCTTGGAAAAAGGCTGAATATTTGCCTCAGCAGAGATTCATTACTAATACCCTAGCGTAAATATTTCCCTACCGCTATCTCCCCTTCTTGTTTATATTTTTCATTACGACTACATAATTTGCAGCACCAAACAATCGTCAATCATAGCATAAAAAAAAATAGGCGATTGTTGCATCGTCACAGGGCCAATACACACGGGAGCAGATACAAATGGGGTATCAGCGTAGCGAATATGCACTATTTTTAAGCACGGGTTATGAAGCACGCACGTACGCACACAAATATCCATATATCGATGGCTTGAAGCAATTAAATATACACACACTCATCTCCGTTTTGCGCTCTTCTCAACAGAAGATCTTTCTGTTAATATTGCCAGACTAGATTAGCTTAGCTGTCATCCTTTGTGGAGAAAGTTTTCCTACCGTCATGCGAAACCAAATCACTGACAAAATTTCAGAACATTTATTTTCATTTATAATTCTTACCTTGATGATTCCCCACACAATTGTGTAGCCCAAAACTTTAATGCAATGGCGTCAGTTTGAAGCAATGATTGCAATGCCAGAGACATCAGTGAGTGAGTAATTCGGTCGCGTCCACAGCTCAATCCGAAACGAAGACATGTGATGACGCAAAACAGGGAAAAACAAGCGATATTCATTGCTTTGAACACAGAACGATACTGAAAGTTTGCCTCCTTTCCTTGCTTGAGGCTTTAAACTTCTTCAGTTCATTCGTTTCTAACCTTCAAAAATGCCCTTGGAAAACTTTACTTTATTCATCATATTGCTCCTCCACCCCCATTGCCTTGAGAAAGGCATTCGAGCTCTCGCCGTCCAGCTCGCTCAGCAACGATGTTGTTCAGTTGATTTCCTCACGAAAAATGAAAGTTTGCCTCAGCGAGATCCACTGTTTATACTCTTGGCAAATATTCCCCTTCGTTCTTCTTCTTTTCCTTTGTTCGCGGAGACATCTTCCGATTTCCCCTTCGTTGCTCGTCGATAAGTTGTTCGTTATCGACAGCTCTGTTCGGGAAATCACACAAAGGACAGAACAAATGTATGAGGAAATGGGAATGCTTTCAATTTTTATCAATTTCAACCATATACAGACTATGGGATTGTTATGTATAGCATATCAAACAAATCTTATGGAATTTCCCATTCGTTTGGTATGTAAATCACCAAAATCCGTTCGCGGCAAAAATAGTTATTAACGCTAACTTTATACCATAAAAACGTGACCTGTTTTCTGATTTGACACCCTTAATGAAAGACGTAGCTCTACGTCAAAAGCATTCATTCCGCCTGAAAATCAATTATCATCTTCCACGCTGGAAAACGAAGCTCAATGCAGTCAACACGAAATAGGGGAGCGCCAAAGATAATGATTGAATTTCAGGATAAAACTGCAGCGACCGTACGTTTTTTTTCTCTCGGGTTTGGATCGATTAATCGACGTAAATTATTCGTTCGCTTCGATTATTGGTTGTGCAGTATTCGTTCTATTAAACATCGATTTCTTTAGGAAGTATTCGATTAATCGTTTAATCGAACGATTATCGTTTGCGTTTTTGCAAATATGTTTTTTGCAAAATAGGTGCGAGTTGCGGGTTGGAATTTGGAATGGAATGTTTCCCTAACACAAACTTCAAAATGATGAAGCCTGAGAAAATTGGCATTGCAAAATTGATGCGAGTTGCGAGTACTTTTGTACTCGCTTGCGTTTCTGCAAATTGGAATGTTTCCCCAACACAGAGTTCAAAATCATGAAGCCTGGGGAAATTGGCATATCAAAATAGATGCGAGCTGCGGGTACTTTTGTACCCGCTTGCGTTTTTGCAAATCGGAATGTGTTTTTTTTCAATACAGATTCCGAAATCAAGTTGGAGAAATCGGCATTGCAGATACATTCAAGTCGGCAATACTTTCAAACTCCCATGTATTTTGACGTAGGACTACGTCTAACCGGAAGATATAGGGGGTGAAATGGAAATCTAGGCACTGAACAAGTAGGAAAAAATGCAAGATTTGGAACGCTTATAACTCGAGCATTTCTCAATAGATCGCAAAGGTTTTTGCATCAATTGATAGGAAATATATCTACGCATCTATCATAACGAATAACATTTCATTTTTCTTGAGATAAATAATTGAATAATTGTGAAATATCAAGCATTCTCAAAATTCACTATGTGCCCATTTTTGATTGGTCTTTTTTGTGCTCCTCAAATCGTACCGACCAAAACGGGCAACCAGAGCAGCAGCGAAAAAGAATGAAGCACGATTGGAAAGGAAAAAAAAAAAATGAACGAAACATTGGTCGCAGTCTCACACATACGTAATTCTCGAGCCAGCCAGTCAGCTTAAAAATCCCCGCTCCGCTGCCGTAACGATCATTCTCATTCAAACCGTACACCACAGCGGTTCGCATCACAACACATCAACAAACCAAACCAAGCAGCCATGTCTGGACATGGTAAAGGAGGAAAAGTGAAGGGAAAGGCAAAATCCCGCTCGAACCGTGTTGATATGGAGTTCCCCGCAAGGGTAGCTAGGCCGAGCGCGTTAGTACCAGTGCACCAGTCCACCTAGCCGCCGTTATATAGTTTCGACCGCCGAAGTGATCGAGTTGGCTGGTAAAGCTGCTCGCGACGATAAGAAAAACCGCATTCCGAACAGAACACATCAAGACAACAACAGGCAGTTGCAGCGAGTGGCGAGTGGCAAACGCAATCGCAAAACGGCAGCAGGTAGCAGAAGAAAAAAGTTTGTTCTTTTTACAATCTGCTTTGGTGGCAAATCCAGAACAAGGCGGCATCGAGGGCGTTCGAAATGGTTTTTTTTTCAAAACCACGAGTACTAAGTTTTCTAAATTGGAACCATTCCATAAAACAAGGCGCTTTTCAGGGCCATTAAACCTTCCAAAAAAGAGTTTAGGAAATAAAGTTCAATGTGTTCTAAAACATTATCCAAAATAATAATAAAACACAAATTGATGTTTTCATAATTTGTTTGCCAGGATCTGATGAGTATGTGAATTGGGCAGTAGTTCTGAGCTTATTGATAGTTGGGGACTTTCAAGATTATTCAATTTTCACCAACTCTTAAATTGTTTCCAGATTGAAAGTACAGTAATTTCAATTAGTTCGACATTTAGCTAATTGGACAGACATGTAATGCGACTTATTTAGTTGGACATTTTTGTAAACATAGAGATCCAAATTATGACCGCACATTGAAAGTCGACACTGTACCACTGTCATCGCAAATGTTCAATTACAGGTTCAAATCGCCTCCAATGCGACACTGAGTGGCGCTTCGGTACGTTGCATTGAATGTAATTTACTGTAAAATATGTCACAAGCTGGATGGGAAGAAATTTTTCAACTGTGAAAGCTGAGGCGAGTGGCAAATGCAATCGCTAAACAGAAAGGTTTAGCCGAACAAGATGGGGATATCGAGTGACAACAAAACAATAAACTCTTTAGATTGAAGATAATTTTGTGATCCTGAAAAGGACCCTTTTTAGCCTGCATGTGAATCCAACGAGCGAACAAATCGTAATGAATGTATTTTTTTGCCATCGCTCCCTTTTAACGCTCATTCGTTCGTCTCGTTGGACTGGCCCCTCTGGCTGAGTCTGCCGATTTGTCACTATCCTGTGAGTGTGTACCGCTAGAGTATAAAACACGCGGACCCCAAAAAAATATCTTATTTTCTTTCAAACCGTAAACCCGTGTGGTTGTACGGCATCGGCATCGTGGATGTAACAAAGAAGGACAAGTTAAGGGAAAGCAAAGTCTCACTCGAACCGTGCAGGTCTCCAGTTCTCTGTTGGTCGCATTCACTGATTGCTCCGCAAGGGTAACTAGGCCGAACGGATTGGTGCCGGAGCACCAGTATACCTAACAGCGATTATAGAGTTTCGGCCGTCGGAGTGCTCGAGTTGGCTTGCAAAGTTGCTCACGACAATCAGAAAACCCGTATCAAGAACAGAGCAGCTTCGGTTCGGCGCTCATCAAGGCAACAATTAGTTTCAGTGAGTGGCAAAGTGCTTCTCCGGCACGTCGCATTAAATGAAATTTACTGAACAATATGTCACAAGCTGGATAGGAAGAAATTTTCCAACTGTGAAAGCTGTGGCGAGTGGCGAACGCAATAGCTAAACAGGAAGGTTTAACCGAACAAGATGGGAATATCGAGTGATAACAAAAACACAACACCAAAGGTTCTTTTCAACCCTCAACTTATTAGTAAAGAGTAAACAGTAAACTAAAAAAAAATTTCAGGTAGATAGGTAGGTATTCACGTAGGAGAAGAAAATAAAACAATATATTTAAAATATATATTTAACAAAAGCTGTCCCCTTTGTATAGTCCTACGTCACTCCGGTTATGTCCCCGACATTACCCACCCGTCTTTTTACACTCCGGAATTCGTTTTGCTAACACGATCTACAAAAGCGGGTACAAATGCAACGCTTTGGCTCGATTATTCAAGATTGCATTGGAAGATATCTCTTCATGTTGCAAGATCACTGAACTTCTACGCATACCGTTTTATGGTTAGGCAAAATGTTGATAACTATTTGCTGCGATAACTACTACCATAATGCACGAATTGACTTAAATTGGGATTTGTTTGCAATTGAATTCGTAAATAGTTTCATTGATTCACTATTTTAATCAATAATTTAATCAATACACACAAAAGATACCTCTGCGCAGCGGCAATATCGTACCCAATGAGGAACATCCGAGGTGGGATTATTGCTATTTTTTTAATCTATATTATAGTGACTTTCAACACTTTTGGCTGGTTCGTCACTTTTTACTTCCATTTTTGGAAGAATGTCGGGAGTGAGAATTGAACTCGTGATCTTCAACGTGAGAGAAAATTATTGCTAATTGAAGAAATACAATTGAGTACTAAGTCAACGGCTGTCCTACGTCAACCATGCGGTTACATCATAGTTATAACCCGTACATAGTTTTTTTTCCGAGTACAATCTTTACCTTACCAGATTAGAAGTTTTCTAGGGAAATTATCAGCGAAAACAACCTAAATGAGACTACAATAGATAAAACTAATGGTCGCAGTGGTACAATGCTCCTACAGAAGAACCTAAATTTATGGGAAATATTCCCTCGAGTAGTGTCTACTACTACCTGAGACGTTGCCAAAAATCCATCTTCATCATCAGAAAATACCCCCGACTCGCATGTATTTGCAAAGCGGATTCACACAGCTCAGACGGAAAAAAGTCACAGGAAAGTTGTGTCCGAGACACGACCGCATAGTTGACGTAGGATTCCGTTAGGCTATCTGTTGATTTTGGATATGTTTGAAGAATTACATCGTTAACCTCTTTGAAAATGATTTGGTGGCTCTGAAAAGGGCCGTTTTGTTTGGAAGTTGGGTATTGTTTGCTCACTCCGCCAGTGTTTACTGAGTGATGATGACAGAAGGATGGTAAACAGTCGTTGGATGGTGGATGGTTGGATGGTAAAAGATACCGAAGTGGAACGAGATATGATGAAAACCGCCCTCTGTGATCCCATACAAGATGCCTCCTGTGTTATGTATGGATGAAATAGAGAGAAAAAAATCACTAATGTAATATAAGATAATTACCAATACCGAACACAATAATCAATTTTTCTCATCATTAAAAAGATGTTACTTTAATATAAAGAAAACATATTTGAAATGAAGAAGGTAATTTTATTTTATAATTTTTGCTTTCTAAGTGTTTATTCAACCCATTGCGAATTTAAATTTAACTAAGAATAACTAATACTATAGAGCATAATAATCTTTTTTCTAATATTTCTTCACTTTTCCAATTTTTCTCGCCGTATAAACTTTGCTTGGATGAAAATGAAAACAAAAAACAGACAGCTTAAACCAAACGACCCGTTCTCGAGCGGAAACACACCTTGGTTTTTATTTAGGAAAATTTAAATAAATTGTTTCATATATCAAGTCATTTTTAACACAACTGCTACCATATACAATTTTACAATTACACTTGTGCTGAATGAATTTTTCACAATACACGATCGGTCATTGATATGAAATTTCACGAAGCAACCAACGTTAAAGTTTCAAATTTTAAAATTTTATTTGCTAGAATTAATCGTATCACTCACTTGCAATATTAAAATTCCCCGACTTGCGTATATTTGCAATACTAATTTCCCCCGGCACCTTAGTTTTGATATCTCTGTTAGGGAATAGATTTCGGTAGGAACAAAAGCTCCCCCTACTTTCATGTATTTGCAATGCCGATTTCCCCCTTCAATATTTTACAATTACACTTGTGCTGAATGAATTTTTCACAATACACGATCGGTCATTGATACCAAATTTCACGAAGCAACCAACGTTAAAGTTTCAAATTTTAAAATTTTATTTACTAGAATTAATCGTATCACTCACCTTACTTGCAATATTAAAATTCCCCGACTTGCGTATATTTGCAATACTAATTTCCCCCGGCACCTTAGTTTTGATATCTCTGTTAGGGAATAGATTTCGGTAGGATTTCGGTGCGATTTTAAAATTTTATTTACTAGAATTAATCGTATCACTCACCTTACTTGCAATATTAAAATTCCCCGACTTGCGTATATTTGCAATACTAATTTCCCCCGGCACCTTAGTTTTGATATCTCTGTTAGGGAATAGATTTCGGTAGGAACAAAAGCTCCCCCTACTTTCATGTATTTGCAATGCCGATTTCCCCCTTCAATATTTTACAATTACACTTGTGCTGAATGAATTTTTCACAATACACGATCGGTCATTGATACCAAATTTCACGAAGCAACCAACGTTAAAGTTTCAAATTTTAAAATTTTATTTACTAGAATTAATCGTATCACTCACCTTACTTGCAATATTAAAATTCCCCGACTTGCGTATATTTGCAATACTAATTTCCCCCGGCACCTTAGTTTTGATATCTCTGTTAGGGAATAGATTTCGGTAGGATTTCGGTGCGATTTTAAAATTTTATTTACTAGAATTAATCGTATCACTCACCTTACTTGCAATATAAAAATTCCCCGACTTGCGTATATTTGCAATACTAATTTCCCCCGGCACCTTAGTTTTGATATCTCTGTTAGGGAATAGATTTCGGTAGGAACAAAAGCTCCCCCTACTTTCATGTATTTGCAATGCCGATTTCCCCCTTCAATATTTTACAATTACACTTGTGCTGAATGAATTTTTCACAATACACGATCGGTCATTGATACCAAATTTCACGAAGCAACCAACGTTAAAGTTTCAAATTTTAAAATTTTATTTGCTAGAATTAATCGTATCACTCACCTTACTTGCAATATAAAAATTCCCCGACTTGCATATATTTGCAATGCTAATTTCCCCCGGCACCGTGGTTTTGATATCTCTGTTAGAGAATACATTTCGGTAGTAACAAAAGCTCCCCCTACTTTCATGTATTTGCAATGCCGATTTCCCCCAGGCAGCTCGGTTTTGATGTCTCTGTTAGGGACCCGCCGCCTGTGTCGTCAATTTCGACCAATCAAAAGTGGGTATTTCCGTTAGGATAGGGGTTGAGATTTTTCAATTATTCGATAGTTAGTTTCATGTCATATATTATTTTCTTCAATATAAAAAATTGTTATGGAGCACCGAAATCGAATTACGCAAAAATTTCATCAATCCATCATGAAATGACTGAGCAGTAAGCGTTTGAAATTGGACAATTTTCACGATGTGCTCGATTTTCGATTTTCAATTTGTACCCCAATATGTTCCCGAAAGACGTAATCCTACGTCACTTGCATGTTTTGACAAAGCGAATTAGGGAAACACAGCTCGGTGGGAACAAAAATACCCCCGACTTGCATGTATATTTGCAGAGCGCATTTCCACAGGTTCATCGATTTAGAAGTCTGTGTTGGGGAAACCGTAAATCGGGCCAATCAGAACTTTGCAGTTAGGGCGTTTAAATAACGCTTCATATTTTTCAGTTATTCAATTGGTCATCTCATGAAAAATAATATTTTATCAATTGTGATAGACGCGTAGAAATAGTTCCTATCAATTGATGCAAACATCTTTCCGATCTGTTAAGAAATGTTCGAGTTATAAGCATTCGAAATACTGGTAGGATTAGCACATAAATCGGCAAAACAAATGTATGGGAAAAAAGAAGTTCTTCCAGTTTTCATGAAACCGCTTAGAGATTAGCGAATTGTAATGTATAGCATATCAAACAAATCTTAGAGAATTTCCGATTCGATTGGTATGCAAATCATGAGAATTCGTTCACAGTGAAAATAGTTATTAACGTTAACTTTATTTCATAAAACCGTGACCTGTTTTCTGATTTGGCACCCTTCCTGAAAGACGTAGTTCTACGTCAAAAATGATAACTTCCTGAACAACTGATGTCAACGACTTCCAGAATTGACCATTAATAACGGTATAGTCACTAGTGAATCGAGCTTTAATTCAGGATAAATGATGCATATCATCGTTCTATATGTTGTGCATATTTTGCGATACTATAGATCCAAATGCTACTTCGAGACGAAACTTCCACGTGGTCTAGCTAACCAAAAAACCACAATGTTGCTGGCCGTGTAGGCTGACTAGACTATCGGAGCGACAGTTACCCTAGACTCGTTTCAAACAAATCTGATCAGTACACGATATGCAAACGTGCCGACGTAATCGGAGAAAACCAATATAACAACCGAACAACGAGAGGCGAAAAAACGAACGAACCCATCACGGAAAACGACAACTAGCTGTCGACCACTTGGAGGAAAAAATGTCAATATGAAGCCAGCATGCTTTTACTATCCGCAGTGTGGTTGTGCCATGTTGAGAGCGAGCGGAAAGAGTTCATCATGTATGTGGTAATATTTTTCCGAACACGCCCCCCCACCCTATCTTTCCGACCGGTTCTTCCGTCCTTCCGCGCCTCCTGTCGGCGCCCACCAGCCATACCTTACCAGGCGATTGGATTTGTTTCGCCGCTTTTCGCGTTGCCACATTATTTTCCACAGCGATTTTCGCACAGCCACAACCGAAGAACCATCGCATCGCCCGGAAGCGACGGAACAAGGAGGCGCGCGCGATGGTCGGTTGTCGCTCGCGGGTTTCGTTTGTCTATTTCACCTTAAAACGAGCATAACACCCACCACCACTACCACCCACAGGAGCCACCAGGCTGAAATTGCATTCAATATTTAAACATTTTATATGCACATTCCCTTCGCAATCTTTTCCACCGCCGGCCGTTTCGCCGTGTCTCACTCATCCCGTTTTGTTAACGGGTTGATACTCTCTTGTCCTTTCTGCGGGGCACTCCCCGGCGGCTTTATGATACATGATACACGAAAATGCACGGATATAAACGGTGTGATATGAAAGCGTAATGAGTTTCCTTTTTATGTTAAATTTGTTGTTTTGTTTTGCTACCCCACCTCTGCGGAGTGCGATAGTGAAAGTCATTTTGGTTCCGGCCTTTTATTAAATTTTAAAAATTTATTCCAACCTGTCGAAATCGATTGGGCGCAATCGTGCAGCGGAGTATTTTATTATTTTCTTAACATTATATGAACCATCTCGGCTTCGCGATCTGAATGGTTCATGGCTCAAAACATTCGAACGAGATTTTTTATATGCAGGCAACCAACAAGGTCCTGTGACTGCATCGCCGCCGTCATGCAGCGCCACCTTCTGGCGGGGCACTGCAAGACACCAAGCTGGAAGCCCGAAGAAGGTCATCAAGTTGCAGGAAAATAGCGATTGTTCTCTCACAAGTTGTTTTTCCTGCCCTTATTTTAGAATTACACTTGATCCAGTTGGTTATTTTTAAAATATATATCTTTTTCTTTTCTTTTCTTCGTACGAGGAGGTCGGAAAACAAAGGAAAATATTCTTCACAGAGCCTTCCTGGCAGCCGGCGGCATGTTGTTGGCAAAAAAAAACCTCGTAGTTGCAAGCGCAATAATACTGAAGGCGCATCGAAAAAAATGAACACGAGAGAATATTTCAGTCGCCACAGAAGTGATTTAGTGATATCTTAGCCAGCCAGTCGGTGCATACAGAATTATGGCCGCTGTTTGCTCCGAACCGAGCGAAGCAGCTTCGACTCCTTCCGAATGGCACAACATTTGGCGCTCCCGTTTTCGTTATATCGGAGTTTATCGGTGCCAAGCGACATGTCAAACTCTCCGGGATTTCCACCGGGCGAAGAAGTTTCGGGAGGATGAATGAAAAATTCCACTGCAGTACATTAATTCTGTTAGTGGCAAATAATTGTATCAAAGTTTCTTTTATCTTATATCCGCACGTCAGCAGCGCAGGGGGGGAAGGCATCCCCAAAGGGAAAGTGTTAATAGGATTGGCGGAGCTCACCTTTGCGCGGACATGGGAATGGCGCTATGCTCCGTGACCTAGATGGGAGGGAAGATTGATACATTCGCGAAGAATGGCATAATGACGTACTTACTGCTCAAATCCGCTTATGATAATCGTGCACTGGGTTGACTAAAGATTAGCACCTTAAATTGAGTGTTTTACTCGGATTAAAGCTGAAAATACAAATGCTTTCGCGTGCACTTGCACAACAAAACTTTCCGGGGAAAGGCACAGGAATCTGAAAATGACAATCATTTGTCGAGTGCTCGCAGATTGACCTTTGGAAGAAATATTCATCGGAAAATCATGCTTTCTGATAGAGTGCATGTCAACATGTCAACAAATGAAAACTTCGTTACTGGTGTAGCCAAACCACCCACAAGTGATTCATAAATCACCATTACTCAGAAACTCACGAAAAACAATTGAATTTACATTCCGGTGCTTTGGTTACTACAAATTGGAGAGACGAGAAAGCGCAGTGACATTGTAACACAGGATTTTGGGATGCAAAATATTGTGAAAGACACATCCTCTAGCTGTTTCGGAGGTAGCGTCATGATTTGGGCCTCGAAAAGTGGAGAGGCGTTCCGTATATATATATATATTTTTTTTTTTTTCTTGTGGGAAGGGAAAAATACACAGTGACGTTAGCTATGAAAAAATAACAAGCAAGTGCAGTTGATTGTTTACAGCTGCAAGCGAAGGGTGAAAGTGAGAAAAAATATTTTGGTTGCAGCTTCAAATACTTTGAGGATGAAGTGAAAGTTTTTGTTGGTTTGGTTTTCAAAATATTTTGCGGCGACATATTATTCTGAGTGGGAGACGGTGCATTATCGAATACCTAATTTTGGAAGTAGTACGGAAACAGTTCGTCGACAGCAACTAATAAAACATATAGAGGAGTGAGTAAGTTTCGTGAAGGGTGAATGCTTTCCATTAGGCAAAGAAGACTCATCAGTAAGGCCTTACAAAGTAACTCTCATTGACCAATCGTCACTCGATAGTGAACCTACGGCATTTCATGTTACACCATATTCGCACTGGCTCAATGTAACGCTGCTTCTTTTACACCCTCAATAAATAAAATGTCTCTTCTCTTTCGTGCACGATCTTTTCGCTTCTCGTTCATTTGTTCCGTTCTTATAACTGAAGCGATGTTTGCAACTGTCATGTTCAGAGACTGAAACAATCGTTTATTCAAACAGTTGATACTCGCATGGAAGTTCGAAACGTACTCACTGAAACAAATTAAAACGGTAAGTTGTGCAGTAGACGAGCATTGGCAATCGACTGTGGTTCTGTGGTGAGCGTGACTGCTATACCCTACTATGCCTTTTCTAATACCAGTATTTTTGTTAACCCGCTTCACTTCTCCAAACATTCGTATATCTAAGGAGAACATATATAGATAACATAAGATTATGATCGTGACCCGCTAGAATATCACGAACTAGTATGCACTTCTCAAATCCTTGCGTTCTCGTTTTGTACCAAATGTTTCCAGTTTTCATTATTTTAAAGCGTTTAGGGATTAGGGAATTGTAATGTATAGCATATCAAACAAATCTTAGAGGATTTCCTATGCGATTCGTATGCAAATCATCAAAATCCGTTCGCTGTGAAAATAGTTATTAACGTTAACTTTATTTCATAAAAAAGTGACCTGTTTTCTGATTTGGCACCCTTCCTGAAAAACGTAGTTCTACGTCGAAAAATGTAAAAAATCGACTCTCTGGGACTTGGTTTTTTTTTGGAATACAAGGCACAACGTATGGTTTTGGTTGCCAATAAAAATAGTTATCTCGATTGTTGATTTGCACGATAATATACTCAATGCAAAATATTAACTCAGTTGGACTTCATTTACTAGTAACGCAGACGTTAAAATTTGAGTTTTTTGAAAATCGAAAAATTGCCGGAACCATGGTTTAAAAAAAAAAAACTATTGATGCTGTATAGCGTGCCGCATAAGTCACGCAACCGATATGCACAAATATCTCAAATATGCTCTTCTCTCACAAACACTATTACCCCATTTTTACACGTGGGTTTACCTATACTACTACAGAGGCTAGCTTCCACCTTCACCTTAAAGCGTTGGGGGACAGATGATTTGATTTACCCATTTGACGCTTCAAGGCACTAAATGGCATGGTTTCTGCCGAAAATGAAATGCTTTCTGACAAGGCTAGTTTGGTTGTACACACACCAAGATAAATTTTTTTTCGTAAAATATTCCAAAACGTGAGAGTTTAAGCTTTAAAATGATGTACATTCAATATTTATGCGTTATTCTAGAGGGTCTTTCAGATTAAACGCTCATGAAAAATAATACCAATGGCTCCTTATAAAAAAAAAGTTTTCGCTCCGTCGATGGCAACACTGCATTCCCCACTTCGGGACGATAATATTCGGCTACTCGTTCAGTCTGATAGGATGGTTTTTAGTCAATATGTACAATTTACAAGAACGTGTATTGCTGGATAAATTTCCTGTCTAATGGTATATAACACAACGTCTGTCGCAATAACGATTTTGAGTAATATGGGTTAGAAAATTCTTAATGAATCGTTACACTTTTCGTAGAGTGACCCCCCCAAAACATTGTCCTATGTCAAAACTCGGCATCGAAGTCGTAATGTTAGAGTTGTGCATGAAGAATTCACAACTTTAAAACGCGTTGTCGAAAAAAGGGATAGTCACATTGACTATATCCTACAATAAGCTTTATTTTCGTTTTTTAAAAATAAAAATCGGTTCACTTTTGTAGATGCTATTAAAAGTTGTTGCGTGAGCATTTAATCTGAAAGACCCTGTATTTTCAATTTTATAATTATAACTGTTTGCTATTTTGAAAAGCAATACGTTGAGCTGCAATATTCTCCGAAAAGCGGGGATTCCAGCGGTATGTGGACGCAGAAAATGGGCATGTTTCTTAGGGTGACCGCTTCACTCCCATTTCTCCTACTTTGTTGATTCCATTTTCAACAGACAGCATAAAACAGCTAGGAGACATAGTGTAACTTTTTTTAAGTTGTCATTTATGAATGCGCAACTGTCGGTGCGGCCATCCACGATGACAAATGTACAGTGGCGACATTCGTGCCTTGTGGGACATACACTCTGTCCAATTTCTATAAGACCAGGTGATGATCTTGCCGCTTTGTGCCATTGTAAACAAACAATGTTTCAACTTATATTCTAGTGTATTGGTATTGATGACTATGCATGTCTTTCATATGTGTGTGTGCAAGAGCTGAGCGTAAACCAAAGGTTTTGTATTTTTCAAGTGTCAAGTTTCTATAAGACCAGTTACATTTTTCCGTTGTTTTAGTTGTTTTGATCAATAAATCTGGAAAACGCCGAAGGAAAACGTGCGCACGGAGAGAAACGAAAGTCAAATCGATGCATTTCACCAAGACAATGTTGGTATCAAAAAAATTTCTCGTCGGGTTGGACGATCCCATCAAGTAGTTCTCAATTATTTGACGAATCCTCAAGGATACGGTGAGAAGGAGAGAACTCCACGTAAATCGAAGCTCTCCGGGATAAGTGGGAAATAGCTAGAACAGCTTCGAATATCTCAAAATCGCTTATGCAAATGAAGTAATATTTCAATTTAAATGTTACTCGGGTGATAATTCGTCAACTTTCGGTAGAAAATCCTCACATAAAGAGAGTTTAAAAGGTTACGGCTCCTCATCTTACACCATCTCACATCGGAAGACGTCTGAGTTCTTCAATGCATAGGTTATCTTCACTGACGAAAAAAAAGTTTAATTAGGATGGTTCTGACGGTTTCAACGGGTACTGGAGTAATTTACGGACGAAGGAACAGTATTTTTCAAGCAGGAATTTTGGTGGAGGCTCGTGCATGATTTGAGCGGGATTCTATGCAACCGGAAAACTCAAGATATCTTCCACATCATTCAAGGATTACATACATGTTCTGGAATCCTCTCTTCATACACGAACAACGAAGGATGCGTCACATTGGGTAAAAAGGCCCATCCCAACATCGACGCCTCCTTTTCTATCTGACAGTAACGTCGTTACGTTTCTGTCAGAGATTTAGATGCGAAACTGATAACCTGATGTTGATTGTGATTATTAAACTTGACCAAAACTGCACCCACGTGAGCTTGGAGTCTTTGTGTAGAAGTTTCTGCAGAGGTTCGTCAATAGAGGATAGCATTGGAATATACCTATTTATATGATTGACAAGCTCAAGGAAACTATGAAGTTCCGTTTCGTTGCTAGGTTCTCTAGACGACAATATAGCATGTGTCTTAAGTTTGGAAAGCCTAATTCTGTCCTGAGCAATTTTGTGTCGTATTCGACCACTCCCAGTTGACATTTGTCCCAATTGACTTCTACAGCTTGCTCATCCAATCGAAGTAGAACTTGCAATCACAAGATAACACACGGAAAGAAAAACAGCAAATTTCTCTATATAAATCATTTGCTTTATTCGTACTAGGATGTTACTTTCCCTTGTTAAACTGTTTATAGTGTTTATTCAGATCATGCTCATCGATGATCACATCACATACTTCACATGCTCCCTCGCAGACACTGAGAATTTCGTCCATTGTCTGTTGAAATACTTCAGGTGCCGTCCTCAGATCAAATGCTTGAAGCGGAAAAGACCACGCACAGTAATGAAAGTAGTTGCGTATCGTGGTCTCGTCGAGCTCGACTTGAAGAAACACTCGCTCCAAAACATCCTCTTCCGAGATTCGTCAAATAATCCTCGATACTAGGCATGGGGTGATTTTCACGCAGTACTGACTCATTTACGCGGCACAAATCGATGCATAAACGGGGTTCCCCGTGGCTTCACCGACTACAAATAATGGTGATACCCACGTTGTAGGACCTGTCTTAATTCCGATTACGTCGCGACTATACATCTCATCCAGCATTATTCCAACGGCTTCCTCAAGAGGGATCGGAATCCTTCACATTCGCTGAAACACTGGCACGGCCTGGGGATCGATGCGAATATGTACGTTCAGGCTGTTGATATTCAAACCGACTCTGAGCACTCCTAGAATCTTAGCGGTTTAATTCCATAGCAGAAATATCTTCCCTTCTACAACGATAATGAATTTAGCCTGAACCGATTCTCTCAATAGATATTATCTGCCAATAATGAACCTCGAATTATCAATATATTTTGGCTTCCATAAGCACACAGAACTCGAATGCTACGTAGACGAAACTACTGGAAATCTCTACTTCTTGAAAGTTTTCCAAGCTTCTTCAGTGACGAGTTTGGCATCTGCCCCGGAGTCGAGTAACATTTCAACACGAACTCCACCGACTGTACATACGATGACATTTGACTCATTGTCTGAAAAGAAAGCCTAACAGACCTCCATCTCTTCTTCACCTTCGAGTTGAGGAGCCAATTCCTCGGGGCGTTTACATCCACTGTTTGGATATGTTTAGCCCCTTTTAGGCCCAACGAATGATTTGTCTTCCGACACAGCCTCTCGAAATAGCCGTTGATCTTGCAGCTCCAGCCTTGCTTTGTCCGTACTGGGCATGTAGCTGAAAATGCAATATGTCCCAGACGATCGCAGTAAAAACAGGATTTCTCGGTTCTATTGCGACGCGGATTGTGGTTTCTTACACTATCGTACACTAGTGCTCCACCTTGAAAACTTTCTCAGGGGACTGCGCCGTAGACATGTCTTCTACCTGCTTATCTACACTTTCTTGCACGATTCTAAGTGCTCGGATTTCAAGGAAACTTAAATCCTTCAATATTATTCTTCGCCGTACCTCGTTAGAAACACATCCTTTGACGACCGCGTCCGTGTGGTGAATCTCGCTCAATATTTGACTGACTTATCGGACTTATCAAAAATCGTACTCTGCAACTTGCTGTTTCAGACGAATAATGAAATCGACGAAACTTTCTACCCGCGTTTGCTTCATGGAACGGATTTAACTTCGCTCCGACGTACTTTGGTGACGAGGCTCAAATACCTCGTCCAGTCTATCTACCGCCAAATCGTAACACTTCGATTTGGTCGTACTGGCAATGTGGGATCAGTCGTGAGTCCTGCATCTGAAGTGACAGTGAAATACAAGACCATTATTCCACTCTTCACACATTTATGCAGTTTTGCAACAACCCATCTGTCGTATCCGGACTTCATTTTTGCTGTCTGGTTACGATTTTCCTTCCGCCGATTGAAAAGTACCCCGCTGCTGCTGCTACTCGATGTGTGCTCCGCTGATGCTGTCCCAAAAGTACGCTCCGCTACTATACGACTGAACTCTGCTGCTGCTGTCCGATGTGTGCTCCGCTACTGTCCAAATGGTCGGTTCCTCTGTTGCTGCTGCTGTGCCCGATCCACTAATGTCCGAAAAGTTGGTTCTGCTGCTTTCCACTGTGTGCTCTTCTGCATCCAAGTTAAGAATGAGCTCGCTCGAAATTGCGCGGCCGTTTATATTCGCGTCATCGAAGGTACGGTGTCGCCACCTATGAAAGTTTCGCGTGTGAGTGAAAAATATGTAAACAAACCGTTGCATATTTTCTCTATAATTAATATACTGATTTCTCGAAAACTTGTACCGTGTTTATCTTACAATTAGTGTAAATTGTTGAAAAATAGTTTTTCTTAGCTGTTTCGATGCTCCGAACCAAAATTTATTGTCATTTAGTAGTGAAAAAAAGCCGTTGAAGTACACTCTCTGTCAATCTACCTGCGAGAGAGGTAAACCGAATTAATGAAATTTGATATAAAAATATCCGCTTAGTGTTCATAAAATACCTAAAATACAAAGATCTGGCTTCTATTCAATCAGTGCTCTAATATTTTTCAAAATATTTTCCTTAGAACGTGTGAAATATGGACGTCAAAAGTTGCGCAAATTGCCCGGAGAACATGCAAGTCGGACGAAATTTGCTTTAGGCTGACTCCGAACAATCTGCAAAATTCAAAAGCCGTATTGTTTGTGTCGTCCCCGGATGTAAGCAGAGATATCGCCCCGGAATTTCTTTTCATGCCTTCCCTCCGAAAACGGACAAATCGCGGTATCTAGACTGGATCCAACGACTACGGCTAAAGATAGAACCTACAAAAACCTCCCGTATTTGTAGCCTCCGTTTCACCGTGTCGAACTTCTACTCTCCAAGTATTCACATTCACATTTTCGCACTTTTGAAAAAGTGTGAAACAGTCCAACTTGGTGCAAAATGTGCGATAGTAAAGAAATAAAATAAAACATACTTAAGCAAATGATACAAACCAGCCATGACGTGTTTGCACTTCCCTTTGCCAGCTTTACAGGAACACGAAAACAACCATTTGGAGAAGGAGATTTTCGTACCAATTTTTATTGTATGGGGTTCCGAGCTTGGAGATGATGACTGGAGGCAGGACGAGAAAATACTGAAGCCTTCATCGTGAACTTCTTCAACACCAACTTTTAAAAGATGTCCAGCTTTGAATACTCTTTCGCCTTCGACGACTAAACGGCTTCCACCCGCAGCGTAATCGAACACATCCGCAAACTCCACTGCCAAGTAGCAGGTTTCATTTTCTCCGACTGATGGCTCCTGATAATGCATGAAACAAGGTCACAGAAAAACACTTATAAGTTAAATTCAGCTTAAGCTACAGCAAAGTTTTTTTCACTGCATAAGGGAAACTCATTTTCCAACCGTTTGGAAGATAAATTTTGCACACAATTATTAATTTTTATTAAAATTTAGTATCCTGAAAGTTTGTTTACTTTTTCACAAGACAGTGTCCTTTGGATGCGCTAAGAAAACGTTTTCCCCTGCAGTAAATTTATGCGATTTAACTAAATTAGTATCCTAGAGGATAGTTCTTTCGATACATACTCACCATTACGAAAATTTCTGCTAAAAACGTTAAAAACGGTGCGTTTAAAAATCACATTCTTTTTGCAATTCTCTGTTGACATTCGCTTCACGCACACAAGCTGTCAAATTCAGCTTCGTAGTCGCGAATAGCGGCGTTCATTATGTTTCCCTCCCGACCATTCTTTGCGTGGACACCGACTGGACAACATCGTTGCTGGACGAGCTGGACGGCGAGGGATCGAGTGCCTTTCTCAAGGCAAGAGGGCGGAGGTGGTAGCGCTGGAGTAGAGTAATAGAGTAGAGTAGAGTTTTCAAAGGGACTTTCTCAAGGCTAGAGACGAATGAACTGCAAAAGTTTAAAGTCTCTATAATACAAGACCTTCCTTCCTTCCTTCCCTCCCGACGATACTCTTTCGTTTCACCCGCCCATCGAAATACAAGGGGAGATATTAGGGGTATATTTTTCTTCTTTTTCTTTATGCTTATGAATTAAGTACACAATCCGGTGAATGTTTATTTATTTTTATTTGTACCACATCTCTTTCCTACACCATCGTTAGTAGATGCTAAAGCAACTCACCAGCTACATTCCACATTCCAACCCTGATTAATTCTACAAACTCACGCTTACACGCTTCTCACTTACACATACACAGGAGCATTCTCGCAATACTCGCTCTTCGATCCGGAAGATCCTACTGATCTTCGCCACAAATGCATAAATCTTTTTCAGGAGGATTCTATTAACCTTCGAAAATTTCCAGAAAATTATATAATTTCTGCAACCAATCACCGGAGAATCCTTTAGACTCTCGCATAAAAACAAGTTTTTTGTTTACAAGGCAAATCTAATTCCCTCTTCATCTCGCACTGTGGCTTGCCCATTTTGTGCCATTTTCTTAAAAAGAATACAAAGCACTGGTGTCACGAAAACTTCTTTTCTCAACGCATATTTCCGCAAAATGCAACTTTTCTCGTCCGACTTTGGACACAGAGAGTGTTCACTTCGAATTTCAACTATTTTGTTCAAAAATTACCTTTTTATCTACGTTTTTTCCGCTTGGTTTGTATCCTCGTCGCCAGATTGTAGAGAGTCAACCGTCCTCTAGTGTGTCCGCTTCGTGAATCCCCGATCAGAGTCGTAGCTCACCTCGTCACTCGCGATGGCTGTCACTTCCCCTACATTATGACAGTTCATACACGATCAACGAAGGATGCGTCACATTGGGCAAAATGTTATTACCAAAAAAAGATTTTCTAAAGGCGTCATATACTACACAAAGCAATGGATTCAGGACCCAAAACTTATTTTTTTGGACTGGTCGGCTCGCTCTCCAGATTTGAATCCTGTTGAAAATCTTAGGGGGATCCTTGTGCGTAGAATTCACACTGAAGGAAAACGGTACACCACGATTCAAGAGCTCAAGGTCGCAATTTCGGAAACATGGAAAAATATCGAGAAATTCGCTCAGCAGCATTTGGTAAATAGTATTCCAACATGAATTTTCCAGGTTATTAGACGAAATGGCAAGATTGACAATTATTGACATGTAAATCAGTCGATTATTTTGAATTTTTCATTGATAATACTTATGAATTTTGAAATGGTCTTATATATAATGGATAATGGATAGCTGAATTATCATATTTTAGCACAATAAATAATGCTTTTCCACTTGAAAATCAATTGTCATTTACGCTTCACAAATCGGAACACGAAGCTCAACGTGAATGTTCAAGGAGGGGTGCATTCATTCCGATTTTTGTATTCACATACAAACTAATCTATTTCATGTGTATGTAAGGATTTTGAGGGAGATGGGCAAAAACGTGCTTTGCGTAGCGTAATTACCATTCAACAGAGACGCACAGTTGATTACAAAGGAATTGCGGGAAAACAAATCGCCCCCCCATGAAATGAATTCAAGGCTCGATATATGGTCGCATCAGTTTCTTGTGGAGGCAAAAACAAGAGGCATTTTGCCACAATGCATAATGAAACGGAATGTGGGTCGGAAGTCAAGAGAGAGAGAGCGCCTCAACTATGTGTGGAATTCCGTGCAAGTGCGAATTTTCTCATGCACTCCCTTCACCCTTGTCACTGCCAGCCGACCCCTCGCGAAACGTTAAACAACATCCGAACGATTACTGTTTGTCCAAAGCACCCCCACACGATACATAAAACATTGTCTGCCAATTGGTGAATCGACTAATTTTAGCCTCTTGTCGGCAAGTTAAAAACTAAATGAATATGTTGCAATGAATTGGGGTTGGAAAAGGTGCCGGGGTAAACTGATTCGTGTGAATATCCCTGCTACCTTGCTATCAGCACCCGATTTCCTGACCGAGTGTTCATTCAAGGATAACCATTCTCGTTCGCTACTATTTTTCCGATATCCATCTGTCTGTCCGTTGGAAGACGATAAGCATGATAAATATAAACAATCAATAAATTACAAATAGATAAACATGGAATGGTGGAAGTGTAAAAAAAAGTGCACGAATCCTTTGTTTTGGTGAGGCTAATCGTTATCCTATTTTTTTTATCTCTCTCTTCTACCGCTGCAGTCAGGAAAAGTGCATCAAAACAACTAGCAAATCAATTCATCGCTCTGCTGAAGCAAAAATAAACCAGCAATAACCGATTATATTCGAAACTAGTGACACCGAACGAAGATGCTCAGTACGAGGGAAGATGACGCCAAATGACGGTGGTGAAGGAAATCTTTATGCTCAACGACACCGAAATGGATGAGTCGACGGATTTAGGGTTTCTGTCCTAAGCGCATCATCCTGATCCTGAAGTGCATTGTAATCGTCGACAGATGAGAGATCTTAAAGTGGTGCCACAATGTGTGCTAGTTAAGTGAATTTTGTGTAAAAAGAAGAAGAGTTAATAGTAGTGAAGCAATAAGCCGTATACATAGCCTAGAGAGTGGTAGATAAGCAAGTGCACCGAAAGTCATCATCGCGTATGCCTTCGCCGAAAGAGGGCGCACACTGAAAGCGACGAAAAAAAAATCTATACAATCACTCCGTTATTCCAACTAATACACATCCTAGCAACAAAATAGCGACAAATATAGTATCAAGCTACACATTATATTAGAGCTCCCCATTTCTAGCGAATCGATCTTGTTATTCCTATTCCTAGTGAGTATATACCGTAGTGAAGATTAGAAAAAAAAGTGTGTAAAAATGCCTGTCAGAAGAGGACACGTCGCTCCCAAAACGACGCTTATTGAAACGATAATCAGGAAATTTGATACCCATAGTAAGTAGCCGACCTTTACGAGCATGTTCAAACATTATTATGATTAATTACTGCTGCCCAGCTGTGCCCTCTATTCATTCAATCATACTGAACCCTAAGGAATATCAGGTTCACCGTCATCATGAAAACATAAAACGAGTCTATGAAATGAAAATATTCTATGAGATTTTCAATTAGCTTTAAAATGTATTGTTTTTTTTTTGTTTCATGTTCAAGTCGAGTTAATGTATGGGACAACTGTTAACCTTGATGATAGTCTTCGTGTCGCCACGTGATATGGCTTCACTGTAATTTCTAAATGCACTTTTAACGGTCTCTTTCCTGAACATGGGCTTCACAATCCGACAATGTGGACTTCCCTCGTAAATTGACTGAATATAATTATGCACGCAATGTATATTTTTTCTCGAAGTTATACGCATTTCACACATTTTTTTTCGCTCGTAACTACGAGGAAACCTCGTACCGAAGCTGAAAAATTGACGGATTCTCAGACACTGTTTATTACTTGGTTACGTCCTCAAACTGTGTCCACGTTTTAACCCTCTCATATACCCAATATCATCCCCCTCACCCTCACGCGGCCATAATGTCGTATACATAATATATACTCCGTTCGCAACTTTCCACCGATAGCTCATTCCGTGTTCCGCTTTACGACCCGCAAGGTGCGATAAATCAGTACGAGGTGCGTTGGTACTCGAGTGTTTTTTTTGTTCTCCAACTTAACCGTTTTCATTATTTTCTCAACGTTGCTAACCCTTCCTTCTTCGACTACTCGATCTGTAATGCATTCTAATTAAATTTCCATCGTCCGCGCTTTCCATCTGCGATGGGGGCGGGGGAGGCGGAGTATTGCCTCAATGGCGCAGCAAGGATGGTCCAAGAAATCTCGGCCGGAGCAATACGATACGGGGTATGGTGGACCTGATTAAACATTCATCATGATGCGAGGACAGTTGGCAGACTGGTTTTGTGACCGGAATGTTCACCACAATACAGAGCGGTCGATGGTGACAATATCTAAGCCCCAAGGTGGAGATTGGTAAGCCTGTTCTGGCTGTTACAGTTCAACCAAGAGTGGACGGAAATAACTGCTACTGCAAAGTAAGACCATTTGATGCACGTGTTTCCGTCCCCGCAAAGGAATGCTACCAATGCTCTAGTAAAATGGTGTAACTAAATGATTATTGAAAATTGATTAATATATAAACTCAAAGTATCACATATTCCTATACAAATTTTACTCTTCGTTCAGAGCAATTACTCGTCAAAGGACGAATCGGTCTGATTCAAGTGACTTAGAATAAAATGAATTTTATTCTCGCTTTTGTGTTTGGAAACTGAGTATTTTCCCCGAGCGAAAACATTATTCAGACTCAAGAATAATCTTGGAAAATGGAGTACGCATTTCGATGCAAACTTTAATTACAACAAATGTAATTCGGAAATCTTTGACTGTATGGAAAAATTGTCTGAGATAAAATTATAGGGAACAGATGAAGCTTTTTGAAAAAATACACAACTATTAAAACATTTGTTTGAAAATTAAAATTCATTTTTCTCGAAAACATATGCTTTCAAAATTCTGAAAGAAATAGATATAAATAGCCCTTAAAATTTCCAACAAGTTTTCCATACATCGGAGAATGGGCACATTTACATGAAAAAAGTTTTTCGAACAACAACTTTTTCATGTTTTTCTTTTAGAAAATGCTATTAATGTTCAATTCGTAACATTTTTTTATATAAACATATCGCATTTTAAATGCTCTGCTAACTTTTCTCTATTTAGAAACATGTCAAACGTGAGAATTTACACACAAAAATGTTACGAGCAAAACATTATTTTTTTCTGGAGTCTTCATACAAAAATGACATATAAAGGTTGTGTCACATCTAATTGCATCACGGAAAAAACGCTATAGAAATTCGCTCAGTAGACCGATCCTTTTGAAAATTTTAGACAGTTAAATAAAAACTATTAAACAACTTTTGGCATTTTCTTTTTATTCATACTTCGAGCCCAAGCCCGTATGCTCGCACCTTCCTCTTTACCCCGTCCATAAGGTTCTGTACAACGTCAGGTTGTAGTTTTTTTTGAACAGAAATCCATTTTCTCTTGAAGTCTGCCTCCGATTTGACAACTTTTGGTTTCTTCCGGAGGGCCTGCTTCATAATCGCCCAATATTTCTCTATTGGGCGAAGCTCCGGCGCGTTGGGCGGGTTCATTTCCTTTGGCACGAAGGTGACCCCGTTGGCTTCGTACCACTCCAACACGTCCTTTGAATAGTGGTACGAAGCGAGATCCGGCCAGAAGATGGTCGGGCCCTCGTACTGCTTCAATAGTGGTAGTAAGCGCTTCTGTAGGCACTCTTTAAGGTAAACCTGCCCGTTTACCGTGCCGGTCATCACAAAGGGGGCGCTCCGCTTTCCGCAAGAGTAGATCGCTTGCCACACCATGTACTTTTTACCAAAAACTTGGATAGTTTCTGCTTGCAAATCTCCTCCGGAACGCTGAATTTGTCCTCTGCGGAGAAGAACAACAGGCCCGGCAGCTGACGAAAGTCCGCTTTGACGTAGGTTTCGTCGTCCATTACCAGGCAATGCGGCTTCGTCAGCATTTCGGTGTACAGCTTCCGGGCTCGCGTCTTCCCCACCATGTTTTGCCTTTCGTCGCGGTTAGGAGCCTTCTGAACCTTGTATGTACGCAGGCCCTCCCGCTGCTTGGTCCGCTGGACGAATGAACTTGACAAATTCAGCTTATTGGCGACATCCCGGACCGAACTTCTCAGATCACGTCTAAACTGCTTAACTACGCGCTTGTGATATTTTCAATGACGGAGCATCCATTTTTGCCGTTCTTCACCTTCCGGTCGATGGTTAGGTTCTCGAAGTATCGTTTTAGTACTCTGCTGACCGTGGATTGGACGATTCCCAGCATCTTACCGATGTCCCGATGTGACAACTCCGGATTCTCGAAATGAGTGCACAGGATTAATTCACGACGCTCTTTTTCGTTCGACGACATTTTTCCAAATTTACGAAAAATTTACAGTGAAGCATGGCCAACGTGATCTATACACTCTCATCTGATTATAAGCGAAAGCTGAAGATATAATTCCTAAAAATTAAATTTCTACAGCGTTTTTTCCGTGATGCAATTTGATGTGACACACCCTTTAGGAGAATGACAATAGTATATTTTCACCGCGTTCCTATTAACGTACACAGGAACGCGGTGAAAATATATGGTTGAAAGAGAGAACACATAAATGTTCAACTGTCGGTCGTGTTCACGACTGTGCATACATTTCTGATGTGACAGTTGCAGCCGAGTCGATGTAGTCATGGTCACGTTCACAGTACATATTGAGCCATAACTTTCACGCAAGGACAGTATGTGATGGTCACCTAAAATGTCGACCGTTTACAGAACTGATCGGGACAAAACAAATAATTAACATCATGGTTCTTAATGAGAGCCAACAAATGATTTCTGCAGACACTGTTCCTGGTGAATTTTCTCGTCCATTGTGACCGTGGCTGTACAGCATCCGTTCAAGCCCGACTTTTTATTTGTCGTCATCTTAACCACTGCTTTCGAACGATCGAAAATCTTGAGTCACTTCGATCTTTAACGATGTAGCCCAAGATTTATTCGATAAATACAACATAATGAGGTGTAGGAAATGCCCGATTCTTGAGAACAGTGTGCAATTGACAGATTTGGGTAATTTCGGATATATTCACTTGAGGCTGTGATATTTTCGTTGCTCCGTGCGGGGCGACTTCTCGTTGCCACGGGAACATTCAAAAGCGAAAATATAGACTCAAATCTGGTCACTAAACTATGCGCAGTCTGCCGGCTGGGACGATTATTACCGCCGAAAATTGGAGTAAGCGCTCTTGAAGATGCAACCACCGATTCCGAATTTCGGTACTAATTTTCAATTATTAGTTATTACGCGTTGCTCGTTCTTGTACTTCACAATGATGAAAATGTTGATTTTTACGTACGTTTTGACGTTGAAAGATCATTAAAATGTTTTCAGGATTCGTTCACACGAAGACAAAAAACTGTCAAGTCGCTAATGGATGATCCTTTTAAATTCCTTTATGCTTTATGCTTTATGTTTAATGGATGAAAGAGCGATAAAAGACTCCAGGACAGAGATCTTCAATCACGGTGAAAATATTATGGTTTGGAATGCTTGCTACGATTTGGACCCACAGCACCTGCGAAACCTTGTCGAAAACATTCCAAAACACCTGCAATTGATTATTTGAAGGTATGAGAGGTCACACTGAACGCTAGATATTTGTTCTGTTTTTGTTTATGTTTTTAGGAAAACATGAAGTAGATGTTTTGTGTCCTACACCAATTATGTTGAATGAATATCATCGATGCTATTATGGCAAACTGAGCCTTGGAATCAAGACCATAGGAAGAAATAGATAACAGTTTGAAAGAAATCTATGTTTTGTTCAAACTTTGATTCATATTGAGTTTGGATTTTTCTTTGTGCCAGTCACTGTATCGACAATTGTACACCTGTAAAATCTTGCCGAGATAGACGTTGTTGATGGTGTGTGAGAAAACATGGGTTGTGGGTTACAAAAGTTGTCAGAGTATGCATTCTTGACGGAATTCACTCAAATGTAAAACACGATATGCACAATGATCGGAATTGTAGCGAACGTTAGATGAAGCTCTATACCAGGGGTTCTCAAAGTGGTCGATATCGACACCTTGGGGTCGATATTGGTTTCACAGGGGTCGACATAAACGAAAAAATGATTTTGGGGATCGACGAGGTCTTAAAATTGACCCCCGTTAATTAACACATGTTCTTGTTTGAAACTTTCAAGATACAGTATAAGTTGTGTTTCGTGATCCAACTTGATTTCTAGTTGAAAGTATTAAAGTGCTTTCCAAAAACTCAACAAATAGATGAGCGCGCATAAGTTCGTATATGATGAAAAATTTAGCAAGTGCATTTTGCATTTGCGTTCTAAAATTTGCCGTACACGTTGATCAAATTTTATCTGTCAAAAAGAGTCAAATATTTGGCTTCGGTCAAACAGTGTATGTGCATTAGGGTGCCGATGAAAACGGTCATCTCGAATTTCAAAAAGTTACCCCAAAAAAAAATTTCACCACATCGAAAAAATACCCTATGCAGAATATCAGCTTAATTGGACTTCAAAAGTGGTCAAAAAGTTGCCAAATGTCTTATAATTGCACGGAACGTCGTTATTTACTGTTATCTTAACAAAAAAAATTGTAATTAATTTTTTTTTTTGCGCTCGGTAGTTTTTCCGTCTGGACGTGCCATGCAATTTTAAGACATTTGACATTAAAATAATATTTTTGGAAATCCCGATTTTCGGTGATTCCTCAGTTTTCGAAAAACTCCAATTTTAAAATCGGGATAACTATTTTTATTGGCACCCGAAAGCATACATTTTGCCTCGTATTCTGGAAAAAAAAACGTCCCAGAGTGTCGAGTTTTGACAAATTTTTTTCGAGATGATAGTAGATCTCAACGTTTTATGCAATTTCAAGACATTTGGCAATTACTTTTTTTTTCTTCTTTTTTTTGGCTTTGAGATGCTTTAAACTTTTCATTTCTTTTACTCCCCCCTTGGGTGATTTTTCGATTTTCAAAAAAAAAACTTAAATTTTGATTGCTTTGCGCCGATTGAGTCCGATTGAGCTGCAATTTTGCATAAGGTGTTTTTTGAGGCGGTGGACATTTTGTATGGGATAACTTTTTGAAAATTTAGCTTCGATTTTTTGCCATACATTCAATGGCACCTTATGTAGCAAGAACTAGCTATTGGAAGGATGGTGTACTGTTCGTGAATGATTGTTTTCATGACCTTATACAGGTTACCGAAACGGATTCTAGAACGTTGTATGACAAAATGGTTTCGTTTTTCAAAAGGGACAAAATAGCTTACCAAATTTATTTGATTGACTATGGGACTGATGAGACAAGGACCATGACTTCACCAGGCAACTCTCTTGGCGCTTTGCTTAACACGTTAAGCCCCGAGTTTTTCTTGCTCCGCTTTCCATTCAGCGCGCGTCAAGAGCGTTTGCACAATATCCGTGTTGGTCCCAGCTCCCAAAGATACTTATTGTATAAATAGAAAACAGAGAGATTTGACTAGAAAGTAATCACATCTTGTAAAACATCCGTAAGCAAACCGTATATATTCTTATTTTCTTATTTTGTAACTGTCAGTCCCAGTCATTCAGCGCTTTCCTACCGAAAAGCTCAACGTCGGCCCCTAGGGCCCTACGCTGGGCTCAACGTGTTAAAAGAGATTGTCCATCGCTTTTAATTATGAAGTGTATTTGCTATAGTTCTGCCTTATGCTCTTCGTATGCATATAAGCATATTTGTAAGTATATTCCAGATGAAATTGAGCAAACCAATTAGATGCAGTCCCTTGCGGGCTAGTAGGGGAGGTGAGGGTAAAACGGACATGTCAAGAAGAACTTCAATTATATCTTTGGAAACCCATGTTTCCCAAAACTTTGATGCGAATTCTTGCAATTCATTATACTGTTCTTCTACCTAATTGGCAAAATATTTTACAAAAAAGTGTTTTTCAATGTTTTTTACTGAAATTAAAACCGACCGCAAAGTACATTTTTTTCGATGCGGGTATTATGGACAGGTTTGTAGAGGTTTATCGATCGCGAGAGGAATAGTTTTATTCAACTGATGAAAAAATCGAATTAATCTACCTAGAAGTGATATCGTGCTTTTCAGCAGTATAAACGGACAGACCCTCAACTATTTTGCTTTTGGTTCTAGTCAGCTTCTAAACAGTCCACATTTGGCTATTTGATTTCCATTTATAGAAGCAGGACATTCCTTAGGATTTGATTAAACAGACTTTTCACAGTCCATCTCACTCCCACTGGCGTTTTATACCACCAGTATAAAACGTGGCGTGACGTTTTATACCACCAGTACAATTATTTCAATTTTCCGTACATACCTAGTATCGCTTCTCTGTTAACTCACAAACCGAAATATAACCATCAGCGAATTGAATTTTGATATAAACCACGCAAAATGCTTAATATCGAAGCAGCTAAAATTACATCCACACGCGGAATCATGTATGATTTTGGGTTATTGTTTCCCTTTCTCACTTTTGATCAGTATTAATTGCCATAGGGTGGCTTAAATATTATAAAATAACATGTAGAAGGTGTTCTCATCACAGAAACCAGAAATTCAAAATGCAACTATACAAATCAACCACCTGTCCATATTACCCCCACTGTCCGTATTACCCGCGGTTCCCCTAAGGGTATCCGCACCAATGCGTTACTATTCAAGGTTTCTAGTCTCGAGTTTTAGCCGTTGCCAATTTATTAACTCGTCGATTTGCGCACCCGTCGTTGCTATCGCGGTTGCTATAGTATCACTTCTTTTTCGCACCGCAGGTTGCTAAATACGGTTGCTATTACTAGAAGAAATGACAAGTGTCAGTTAATTCTCTTTTCGTCGCGTTCATTTTTTGGTAGATAAATGTAATATATATACTTTCGAAATAATATTTCAGAGCAAAATCACAAAAAACGAACACAAGACGAATGAAACCCACAACAGATGTTTGACGTTTGTTGAAAATAGCAACACTTGGCTCGGTTGCTATCGCGTTGCCAAATTTGTTAACTCACTATTCACCGAGAGGCAGATTACTATTTCCCGCACCTGAACCACAGCAGTGGAACTCCATACAATTCACTGACTAAAAAGTGTCCACATTTTCATCGCTTGTTTACGTGAAGAATATAATTTTTTCAGGCACACTTGATTTGAGAATGTATGGATTTCTAGCTGTCTTGACGCAAGGTTTTTAATGAAGAATGATAAGATGGGAAGATTTATATAAACATGTTTATAATTACATAAGTTTATTCAAATATTAATATTGCCTTCTTCAACTATTCAGTGCAATTTTATCAAAATTTGGAAGAGACATTAAAAAAGGAATGTTTTTTCGATATTTTTTTGAAATGGTTATTAAAAATTCATGGTTACCCGTTATTTACCCCCCATTATTTGTTTTTCCTGCTTTTCGTTTTTTGACCTTTCACACCTTTTTGACCTTTTGACAATTCAATTTAAGAGGTTTAAAATTGCGACTAGATAGAAATTTGGTGTGAAAGAGCGAATTGTGGAAAATTAAGTGGCAAATTTTCTAAGCTTTATAATTAAGTTTTTCTGTAGTATTTTAATTCTGAGTTTGTTTGAATGATCGATTGAAGTTGATTAATAGAAGAATAAGATTTCATTTGATATGCCGATTTTTGAAATCGACTCAATGATTGAAAAGTTATGACGTTTTGGAAGAAATCTTACTTAATTAGCAAAAGGGTGACATGTGCTGTACACAAAAGTCGTCTCCATTCACATGAATTTTATATTTTTTCCAATTCTTAACTTTCAAACTTATTTCAATGATCAACATATCATATCTTTCTATTAATCCTTAAACATGCCTAGTAGTAACTTAAAAAATCCAAACTCATAAAAGACAAAAAGAGTCTTCAATGGTATATATTATATCATCCACTATTCAAGGAAGTTAATGATACTTATATTTTGTAGTATCAATCCAAATGCAGTAATCCTAATTATTATTATGGCCGCACTAAAATTCATGAAAAACTGATATAGTGGTTTTCAGATTTTCGTGAAAATTGGTAGCTTGTTTTCGTTATGGTAAAACATTGAAACGGTATTTTTTTGGGTTATTCGATATTTTTCACTTTTCCCAAAAATTGACTTTTATCAAAAACTCATAACTTTTGAACCATTAAGCCGATTCAGATGATCGACACATCGAATTGAAGTTAATTAGCTAGTCATTTTTTGCAAAAGCATCAAACTTGGAAGAAATTTGAATTATTTTTTCGTAATTATTGATTGTATCTATTTTATATAGTTTACATGGTTTCGGGACCAACGGTGCTATAATTTTCTATATTTTTTTTTGAAAACTAAGGATTTTTTCCAAATTTACATTTTTTTACTCAAATCAGATGTGTTCTTATTACTTTTTTGAGTTATAATTTTAGCCGAGATGATCGATATATCAAATTAAAGCCAACGAGCTAGAATTTTTTGAAAAAATATTGCACTTGCGAAAAAAATTAATTTTGTTTTTGTGATTAATAATTGTATCTGTTTTTTTATAGTTTACATAGTTTCGGGACCAAAGGCGCTATATTTTTTATATTTTTTCTTGAAATTTGAGGATTTTTTACTTAACATATGTGTTCGAAACTGACAAAAATAAAATTCATCATATTTTAATGTTGTTTTTAAAGCGTACATACATTACCTAGTCGTATAATTATTGTATCATTCAATTTATTGCGATGAGAATGCATTAAAATATTTCAACTGATGCTCTTAACACATTCAATTTTTTTATTCAATGTCCAGTTTCTATGGCGAAGCTTCATTCGTAAATTCGCATTTGTCATCATTGGTGGAATGATCATAAATGTTGTTATGAATAGCACAGCAAGTTATGATTACAATTTTGATACTGCAAATATTAACGACATTATACATAAACCGATAAAAATGCATTATAATATTTGTCAAGCGGGCTGTTTCAGCGTCTATATATTAGGCTGTCAAAAAAGTCCTGCGGTATTTCCGCGAGGTGTCGTTGTAAGCGCGTAGTTCTAGTTGTATTCATTGTATCGAGTCATACTATAGCTTGTTGGAAAGGTATTTTTGCGCGCTATAATATAGTCCTTGACAGTGTTTTGTTTGGTTAAGTCGTTCGTGAGTTATAGTGTCGCAAATATGGAGCAAAATAAAGAGAAAATCCGACATATTTTACAGTACTACTATGACAAAGGCAAAAATGCATCTCAAGCTGCCAATAAAATTTGTGCAGTTTATGGACCCGATACAGTTTCCATTTCCACCGCACAATGATGGTTTCAACGTTTTCGTTCTGGTGTAGAGGTCGTCGAAGATGCGCCACGCTCCGGAAGGCCTGTCGTCGAAAATTGCGACAAAATCGCTGAATTAGCCGAGGATAAGTCATCAAACCGTTTTTAACCATTTGAAGAAGCTTGGATTCACAAAGAAGCTCGATGTATGGGTGCCACACACGTTGACGCAAAAAAACATCTTTGACCGTATCGACGCATGTGAATCGCTGCTGAATCGCAACAAAATAGACCCGTTTCTGAAGCGGATGGTGACTGGCGATGAAAAGTGGGTCACTTACGACAACGTGAAGCGCAAACGGTCGTGGTCGAAGCCCGCTGAAGCGGTTCAGACGGTGGCCAAGCCCTCATTAACGGCCAGGAAGGTTCTGCTGTGTGTTTGGTGGGATTGTCAAGGAGTAATCTATTATGAGCTGCTTCCCTATGGCCAAACGCTCAATTCGGACCTGTACTGCCAACAACTGGACCGCTTGAAGTTAGCACTCATGAAGAAGAGGCCATCTTTGATAAACAGAGGCCGCATTGTCTTCCATCAGGACAACGCCAGGCCACACACTTCTTTGGTGACGCGCCAGAAGCTCCGGGAGCTCGGATGGGAGGTTCTTTTGCATCCGCCGTATAGTCCGGACCTTGCACCAAGTGACTACCACCTGTTTTTGTCCATGGCGAACGAGCTAGGTAGTCAGAAGTTAGCCACAAAAGAGGCCTGTGAAAATTGGCTATCCGAGTTTTTTGCCAATAAGGAAGCGAGCTTCTATAACAGGGGTACTATGAAGTTGGCATCTCGTTGGGAACAAGTCATCGAACAAAACGGCGCATATTTGACTTAAACAGATGATTGTAACTAATTTTATGAACAAATATGTGCCGTTTTGTTCGATGACTTGTTCCCAACGAGATGTTTGTTAAATACCTTTCCAACAAGCTATAGTATAACTCGATACAATGAATACAACTAGAACTACGCGCTTACAACGACACCTCGCGGAAATACCGCAGGACTTTTTTGACAGCCTATATTTTATTCTATTTTCAGTTCGTAATTTCTGTCCCATTCGCCGTGTTTATCATGATGATGCTAACATTCATAACATTATACATGAACATCCCACCTTATATATGACGTCTCTCACCATTTTAGAAACATCTTAACATTATGTTAAATTTTTAGAGCGTAAACCATCTGTCAATTTTTTCACTGTTTATATTTTCTTGCTACAAATCGTTGCCACTTTTTTCTCTCATGTTCCACTTCTCTTCTCTGCCTGAACCGCAACCACCAGTGGGGTTGCTGCGTTATGGTGAGGGTTGTCAAAATGTCTGTAACAACGCATTGGTGCGGATGCCCTGAGTGTGATAAGATTTAGAAAATTTTTGAATTAAAACCCTTGGAACTGCTGCATCCGTGCGCGACTAGATGGCTTTCACTGGAAGCAGTGATGGAAAGAGTGCTTGACAGATATGAACCACTCTGAATCTACTTTGAATTTGTGAAACATAGTAATCATGTTGAGAACGGCAAAGTGGTAAACTAATATTGACATATTTGTCATACATACTCGAAGTGATAAACAACATGAACAAGCTATTTGAAAGTGAAAGTCCTACCGATTCTTCATTCGAGTATTTCACGACTTCTCCGCACGCTATTGGATTTTTTTCACAAATAAGTTCATGCAAACGCTATAAGATCTGAACAAAGTAGCGTTTGATCAAAAAAAAATACGAGAGCTTGAAAAATGTGTATGTTGGGACAACGACTGAACTACTCATTAAGTAGTACGTAAATGATGGAAAAATATCTGTTGATCGGCTCAACGAATTCAAGGTTAATTTAATGCATCAGCTTCAACGACTGGGTTATGAAAAATCTGACCGTGCTGGACACGTCAAATGTCATTAGAAGAAAACATCGAACCATTCTACCGCTTACTGAAAATTTTTCGAAACTGGTTCCTAGAAGAATAATTCAATCAATTGATAAGAAATTCAGAGAGGTGCGCAATGTTGATTTTTCAGACTATTCTCCGGATGGACGAACCAATGCAGTCATGCTTTGGGGTGAAGTTCTAGCCACAACTACCCGTGGTGGTGAAATGGCATTCCCGCAATTGAGAAAATTTATCCGAAAAATTTACTGAACGCCGAAGAAAGTGGTTTGGTGCACAAACCATCAGATTTAAGTATAATGCGTCGATATATGATCAGAAGAAAAACTTTTTGGACCATATTTTACAAATCAGACTTAAAAAAAGTTGATTTATTGATTGTGTTGAATTATGGAGACTTCAAACTTTTGCAGTTCTAGGGATCTTGTGGGAAAACTCAATCCAAACTACTTCACCTGCCTCGAGAGAGACACTTCCTTGTCAGCAAACCGTGTCCGCTTCCATAAACATCAAACGACGTTCTCGTGACTCAAACTTCAGAGAACATAATCCATACATGAGGAAAAACACATTATCTTTGATAAAAAACAAACTATTGAAACATTTGAAAAAATGGTGGTAATATAGTTATCACTGCCCGTTAACCCCAAAGACACTGTTTGCCGCTGCCTTGTAAGCTCATTTTATTGTGCCTTTGGTTATACAAAAAATTATTGACCTGGCCTGTTCAGGATAAAATTTTGTTTTTGTTTAAAAAAATTGGCTATGAGGGTCTGGGGTATTTTTTTTTTTTTTTTTTTTGGCAAGGAGGTGGAGGGTCTGGGGTATGCCTTAATTCTGGAAAGGGTGTCTATTGCCCAAAATAGTTTGAGAACCCCTGCTCTATACGCTCGAAACTGAAATTTTAAAAGAGAATTAATGAACAAACAAGCAAACGAAGAACTTTTGGACGCTTCAAAGTTTAAGATTTGAAAACATAAATTTATATGATTTTCATATTGTATAACTCGATGGTTATTCATGAGTGTGATTATAAAAGAAAAATGAATTGATAGTTTCCTTTACTCAGGATGACAAATGGGGGAAATATGTCATCCTGAGTAAAGAAAACTCCCCCCTAAACCAGTAGTTTCCTCCACAACAATGATTCATTAAAACATCATGGGGTTCCCAAGAGGTATAAACTTTCCTTTCCGAGCCTGTCCAACTTAGTCGTCTATCTTAACCGTGATCTAAAATTATTAAACTTTAGTGACTGCAGTGGCAAACTTTCCCCTGTCCAACTCAACTTCGCATTGTGATAACAAGCGCTCACGATTAACTGCAGCGATAGTTTGCTAGTATTCGTGGAAAAGCGCTTTCCACCAACTACTACTCCAATGCTGCGCCACTCACGACATCGCTAATTCATGTGTTGACACACTAATAGAGTTTTTTCCTCCGTGTTTTCTCTCTGCGGACTATTCGAGGGATAACAGCAACAACAAACAAGAAGAAAAATGGAACCAACGCGAAATTCTAATAAACCCTCAATGAATGGAACGACACAAACCATTCGGTGTCCGCCGTTTGGAGTCGAAATGGGTTCTATAGGGGTAGCATATCGCCACATCCACGAGTGACTACTACTACTACTCCTCTGTCCGACGAAGGTGAGCGGTGGAAAATTGTGATTAAATATGTAAATTTATGAACATGCTGCAGTAAACGCGTTTAACGGACCCCGGTCGTTACTCATGTTTGATTCAGGGTAAGTTCCTCCTCGCGAATCACCAACGAATCACCAACAAGAGAGCGGTGTTCCGCGAGTGAGCTCGTTGTATGAGGGAAAACATGAAGGGAAGCTGTAATCGGTGCCAGTATACATCCGTTGAACATTGGAATTATGCGGTTGGGAAGAGTTAAAAATTATAGATGTGGGAATATGGCGAAATCTCTTCATAAACCAACATTTGCCGGGGTCTAATGTCGTGGCATATGTGTATGTGCTTGTTTTATTTCCAGTTGACTTAATTATGGTCAACCGACACTGACAACAGATAACGCGGGGAAATTGTTATTGCCGTTATCAAAAAGAGGCTGTTGCCGCGGTGGGAAAGTGGAATCACCGTGTCGTACAGATTTCATTTGATGTCTTTTTTTTTTGGTTGAAAACATTGTTATTATTGGCATATACCGGATCTGCTTATCGTCATGAAAAATTAAATGGGACGAACATCTACCTTTGCAGTAGAATTACTTCGATTAGCCCATGGATAGTGATGTAACGAACAGAAGCGAAGTTGTACGATTTGATGAGCAAATTAAAAAAACGTCTTCATCTAATGAAGTTTGAATTGGCGATGACATTGAAAAACTAGATAGTATAAAAGCAGATTTTGATCGAGGTCACTTCGTAGTTCCTGGAATGAATTTAGATTCGTAAGTTAATTTGGTCTTCAGTCCTCAGACTCAGTCGTTCGACTTCAACATGGTTGATGATTTCAACATGCTTGCTGTGTTTCGTATCGCGGTTTTCCTCGACATGCGACCTTGGTCCATAGATCACAGATCGTGCAAAAATCGATAAATCTTCAATTTTTGCCTACCCATTGACTTCGGATGTAGCAGCATTTAAAGCATTAAAAGTTTTCTGTTTAAAGCTATACCTGTACAGCTACTCCCCCGATGATCCTCCGCGTTGCAATTGAAGTCTCATCTCCATTGCACAATGCACAATAGTCCAGGAGACGCATTTAAGTGGAAATTTTCATTTAGAGCTCGACAGTTGTTCTCTAGACAAAAACTGTATTCGACAAAGTTGTTACATATGATAGAGCGCTCATTTTCATGTTGTCAAAAATAGGGTGACCAACATTTTCGATTAAATAAAAAATCTAACTTTCTTATCTTTATAGATAGAGGTAAACATAGTTCAACAATGCTGTAGTTCCAGTTATTTAAAACATCTTGTAGAACAAAGTTTTCTTCTATCTCTTGAAATAACCGATATAGCGCCTTTTTCCAAATTTGCGTTGGGGTCATCATTAAAAAAAACAGTTTTTTTGCTCTAACTTTTATATTTAAAATTCTACATCAAAATTTTCTTCGCGCGACTTTTAGAGCTTATCAATACCAACATTTTGACAAGTTCTGTGTCGCAAAATATTTGTCTTAGTAAGCTCTAAAAGTGTCATGAAGACGTAACTTAGAAAAAAAGCGCTATATCGGTTATTTCAAGAGATAGAAAAAAAACCTTTGTTCTAAAAAGGGTTTCTTAAATAACTGGAGCTATCATTGTCGAACTATGTTTACCTCTATATTTTTCGGAAAGAAATATCAATAACTTTGAGTACAATTGAGACATTGTCAAATTCTGCGTTGCAAAATATTTGTCTTAGTAAGCTCTAAAAGTGTCTTGAATACAGTTTGCATTTAAAATTTCAAATATAAAAGTAAGAGCAAACCCTAACGCAACTTTTAGAAAAGTGCTATATCGGTTATTTCAAGAGATATAGAAAACTTTTGTGTTTACCTCTGTTTATAATGTTTACCTCTATTTATAAAGATAAGAAAGTTAGATTTTTTATTTAATCGAAAATGTTGGTCACCCAATTTTTTACAACATCAAAATAAGCGCTCTATCATAGGCAACAACTTTGTCGAAGACAGTTTTTGTCTAGAGAATAACTGTCGAGCTCTAAATGCTAATTTCCACTTAAATGCATCTCCTGGACCATTGTGCATTGGGTATCTCTTTTCGGGTCAAACCCTTTTCATGTTTTCACAGGGTATGTAAACGCGATACTCAATCGCAAAGAGATCACAGCGCGTTATTTTATTCGCTTGGGTCCTGCTGGAGACGACAACTCGTAATTGGCCTGGCCTCATCCCAGTAATCTCGGTAAAATCGGGAAAAAATCTGCGCTAATTCTTTTGAGATGCGAATGACGTTAAGAGATTTGGATTTTTGTCTAAAGTATACAATGAATGGGCCTTTGGAGCCCTCAGGGTATTCTTTTAGACAAATATCTTGTTTTTGTCAGTTTTCTCATCTTCGGAGCTTTCTATCTCGTATGATTTTCCTCCTTAAGTTCTGTTTCATCCACCTGCTCTTCAGGAGGAGTTTCGTCATCAGATATATTCTTCGGCGTGGGTGGGGGATCCCCCCCGGCCTTTGCCATATTAATAAAATCGAAAAAGTAGACAACTGTTCGATATAAAGAGAATATAATAATTTGAAAAATGAAAATAAGTAAAAAAAATTATATTTCTATATTAGTTAAAGTTGAAAATTATATTTATTCAAATTTTTTAATTAAAATAAATTTAAATTTGAAACCAAAATTCAATTGCGGTATAACAGTTCGGCTGAAAAGTTCATAAGGTTCTAGATGGCGCCTCTTGCAAAAATCTACTTGACTATCAGAAAGCACTATCTTTCAATGGACACGTGTCACACGTTTGACAGCAATCGGTCGATTGGTTCGTGAGTTTGAGCATTGAGGGTGAAGCAACTTTTGTTATTGTGTAAAAATGGAAAAATCACAAATCAATGAAAACGATAGCAAAATTGCATGAATTGGTCTTCGAATTGCTTCCACATCCACCGTAATACACTACACTATGAACAACATAAATTCGAAAAGGTCGCTCCCACAAAATAGTCGACTATGTATTTTTTGCAATTCCCTCAATATTGGTATCAAATGAAATGATTTGACTAATAGAATACAGTACACCATCAAAATATTCCGAAGAAAGTTAGGTAAGAAATAAACGTTGGATTTCCATTATCCACAGTTAGTTGTTTCATTATGTACCCCATGATTTTATTTTAGTCTCATCATTGCCCTAAATGAGTGAAGGAACGGATGTGATAACTTTTAAAAAGTTATTGGTTGTTTGGGGACTGCGGCCATCTGATCCATGTTCTACTAGTCGAGAACTTTCGTTTGATATCCATATTGATGAGGTTTTGGAAAAAATATATATGGTGCCATTTTGTGGTGGCGGCCATTTCGGATTTACATTTTTCATAAATTACTGTATTCTACTAGTCAATCCCTTTCATTTGATATACATATTGATGGGGTTCTGAGAAAATATGCAATCCGCCATTTTGTAGCGTTAGCCATCTTTGATTTACATTTTCCATAAATAGTTGTGTTCTACTGGTCAAGCCCTTTCATTCGATACCCATACTGATGGGATTTTGAGAAAATATACACATAATCCGCCATTTTGTAGCGGCCGCCATCTTGGGTTTTCAAGATCATGGAATACGTAGTTTTATAATGACACCAGAGATAAAGATGTGTTCCAAATTTCAGATCAAATGGTCAACAGGAAGGGGGTATAATTTCTATTAATGTGGTACAGCGCTACATACAAAGTTACAAAGTTGCAAAGTCGCAAACATACAAACGGGTCAACCTAGATAGAACCGTTTAATAAATAAGTGCAAATCTTGATTATATTACGTTTACCGAGAGAAAATGCGTTTTTTTTCATGACTCGATTATCCGGAGGATTCGATTATCCGGGGTGAAAAAAAAATCAATACTCCGGATAATTTTTCCAAAATGCTACCAAATAATTTCTACTCTGTCCGGTGGTAGAAGCACGGTATTGTTTCTCGTTTGATGATTGTTAATGTTGTTCCTGCGTTGATTATTGTTCCTGCTGCTGGATTCGCTACTATTAATTCGAATGTTGTTCATGTTGAATGTACTGTCATATTTGTTAGGGTTATGTTAGCGAATGTTATTAATGTGTGAGTTGCTCCTGATATTCCTGTGGCGCGCATTATTGTTATTACTTGTATATTTTTTGACATAGTTGTGCTCTGAGTTGCTGTAATTTCTTTCTACTGTCAACATTTCGACGATTATTTCTATTGGGTTGGTTGATCATTTGATTCCTTCTGCGACGGTTCCTGGCCTTTTCAGCTTCCTTTTGTTGATTGAGTCTACGGTGTTGTCGCGCGTCATATTCGGTCCAGTCAGCCTTCCACCTTCTGGTAGATCCTAGAACTCGCCAGCCTAAATTTGCTGTATTTCGTTCTGTTTTTTTTTTTTATCTGTATTATAGTGACTTTCAACACTTTTGGCTGGTTCGTCACTTTTTACTTCCATTTTTGGAAGAATGTCGGGAGTGAGAATTGAACTCGTGATCTTCAGCGTGAGAGGTATGGATGTTACCACTACGCCAGATCGCCTCCTCGTATTTCGTTCTGTACTTGCGCTCAGTTCTTCTGTGAAGCTGGGACTCGATTCCGGTGGAGGTGGAAGGGATCGTTCGGTATGACTACTCGATGCCCCCAGAATAGTCGACAACATTTTCACCTCATCTAGGACCTGCATTCCGATTTGGGAATTCTGTGATCTGTCATTAATATTAGCAGCAATTTCAAGTAATAAATTACCCAGCATTTGGCCAACATCGCGAGTTAAATCGCAGGTAATTGATTTAAGGTACTCGGTACTGTTTTCCTTTAAATTAATCATTGCTATGTCAACAAGTGACGTAATATGATTTTCTTCAGCTGTATGGCATCCGCTATGTTTTTGGTGCCAACATCTCAAACGTCAAAAGTATTTGTTCTCTTCAAAACAGCGATCCGTGTTGACGGCATTGAGCTTCGTTTACTAGTTTAGGGGAGCGTCAAAGAATAGCTGATTTTCATTCAAAATATAACATTATGAATGAAAATTAGCTTTACTATATCAAATTAGTATTCTATTTGAATTAAAAACATTTTTGTTTGCAGGTGGGTAAAAAGTCTCATACGAAAATTGTTTATGAAGACAACTTTATTTTATAATGAAAGAAATCAGCAACAATGTTGGAATTGTATAGCCATATGGTTGAATGAAAGTCAGAAATACGTGTTTCAAATAATTAAATAACATGGTGTGCAAATTTTCATTCAAATTTAAAATTCAAAAACCGGCTTCGTGTCTTTTAATCTGATAGAGATTACGCTAACGAGTTGGGACCCAAATGATGGCCCTAATTTGAAGTCGCCACCAGACGTCGACACCTTGTCACTGTCATCGCGAATTACCAATTTACCACCATCTGATATATCGTGATGTCGATGATGTACTTACTTTCTCAGCAGAGAGATAATGAGATGAGCGGTGACGATAGATAGAGTGAGATAGCGATAATCGTGCCATACGGCTGGAATTTTTATTAAAGCCGTTGTGGAATTGTTGCTTCTGTTAGAGACGAATGAACTCTCAGAGTTTAAAGTCTCTTTAATTCAATACCGAAGCGATCAACGGATTTCAGTGAGTATGTCTCAACGGGGTCATTGTTTGAAGTTGTATCAAGCTTTTCGACGGTGATACGGTTTCTGCACATCGAAACCAAAAATTTCTATGTGGAAACAGCATAAGAAAAAAACAGATTTTGTTAGAATACTATCCAACTGAAGAAATGCTCGCAAACATTCTAACGATACCAAAACCGAAAAGAAATCGGATTTTGTGTATCGATTTATCACCATAGCTAAGACACAATAATAAACTTACGTCGCCACTGTGACCTTTTTAACTAGCTGAATGTAAAAATTCGCAAGACAATAACTAATTCGCAGCAGAAAAAATCTTATTATTCTACGAACCATCGCAGCGCAAAACATTATCGCAAAAATCGGTGAATTGAAGTACAAATTGTTACAACATCCCCCCTTTTCGTTAGATTTAGCAGCATCTTACTACTTCCTGTTCTCACAACTCTAAAATTCATCCGTGATATTCAATGAACGAAGATGTGATATCAGTCGTGGAAACGCATTTCGTCTTCCGGATTCACATAGAAAATGTATCAAGGTGTATCAAACCACAAAATCTAATTCTCCTTATCAAACAACAAACTTATTTAACAACCCTGTATTTTCAGAAATTTCGAAACATTCTACCAGGTTGTAACCCGTCTCACCCCGTTTTTCACCGATATGTCATTCCCTCGAGAAGCTTTGGAAAATCCTCACAAATCACCACGCACCCCCACCTAGAACGAGTAACATGGCACGTTTCCCCCACAAAATGAGCGCTTTGAATGTGACACTTCGATTTTGCATTTACAATTTCTCTCCTGTGGCTGGAAAACTGTCGAGAAATGGGCCCCTTCCGAGCCGATGGCCGGAAAAGCCGTCCAGAATGGTGCTTCCGTTACGTCATCAAACAACTTTTCCGGAGCATCGTTTGCCAATCGTATAATCCGAATCGTTTGCTGCCCACCTTCCACAGTCCGGTGACCGGTCGACTGACGGACCGACCGACGTTCGATGATACGCCACCGCATCGCCGCGTTATGGGGCACTCGTGGATCTCTTATAGACCCGCTGGGAGTTTGCTCGTTCGCATTTCTATTTTGGCGAACATCAGCAAAAGTATTTTATGGCCGTTAGTTTTAAAACCAAAGAGAGCGTCAGAAGGCATGCGAAGAACATGTTTGCTAGAAGCAAATTAGAAACTGCTTCCCTCCACTGAATTTAATTTGTTACACATTGTTGCAGGACTGACCGTTGTCGAGTAGATAATAGCCAAGTTATGGTTCTGAAGAGCGGTGGGGGCTTAGGTTATGACCTGAGTGATGTTTCGTAGTACCGCCAGCGTGCATAACTTCCTCTTGCCTCCTCACTCAGTCACTTTCCAAGCTATCGTGGTGTCCATCGTCGCAAAGGCTTATTTTGTCACTCTCTGTCATGATACCTTTACTGCGACCACTCGTCATTCGCTTGCACAAATATTGAACAATGGTTCTTTGCTTTCTGCATCATAAGCATTCTGGAAGATATACATAGGGGAACTGGGGGGAATGTGGTCACCCTACGGAACATGGCCATTTCATGTGTCCACATACCACTAAAAATCCGTTCTTCAAACGTAGTAATCCTCCACTGACCACTTTGCCCCCAAACATCGAGGCAATTTGTATACGAAATAATCACTGAAATTGAACAGAATATCTTTTCACCCCTCCTAGAATATGTGAACAGTCGTCCAAACTGTTGATTTGTCGCAAATATCAGGTCAAATATCCTAAATTTCACTAGAAATTCCTTAAATTCGAAACGCACAAAACTACGGCCAAATGGCTACCGAGAGAGCGTTTTTTGTTTTTATTTATATCTTGACATGCGACAGCTCCACTGTAGTACAGGGTGACTCAAAAGTCATGAAATTCTTCAAACATAAGATGACTATCAATACGGTGTTAATAGTCAATAGTTTTACTACCAAACAAGCAGGTGACCACCTTACCCCCACTACATCTACATATGATTCTTGCTTGTGCGCCTTCGGGTAAGAGCGGCAGCAGCGGGTATGTGTTATGTGTGAAGCGCCCCACGTGCCCAATGGACCGACCCGGCACATCGTCGTCGTTGTTTCCGTCCTCATTGTCGGCTTCACTAGCCAACCCAAGTCACAAGAACCCTTGCTTGGCCAAGAAAGCAGCAGCAGCAGCAGCAAACGGACGATGAGAGTGTTGAAACGATTCCGAACCGAGAAAAAGAAGAAATTTCTCGTGGCACCGTGAAGACGGGACTTACCCCGGGGGCTCCAGTGGAGAGTGAAATAAACGCAGCGCCAACCCGTCGAATCTAGTGCCTGCAGCATTCGGAACAAGCGGTCTTGGCTGCTCCTCTGCTGGAACGTGTGTGCGATGTGGTCTTACAGTAGGTTATTCCCCTCAAGCGGAAATAGGGACGGGATGCGGATGTCGGGTGGAAATATAGTGGACATAATGCTGCTTCTAATGAATTTGTTGCTATTAAAAGGTCCTTAAGTGGTTTTTTGTTGTTGATGGCGCAGAAAAGAGAATTGTTTTAAATTTCCTATTTTATCTTCTGTTATTTGTATTATTTATGAGTAAAGAATGCCGCCATAATTAATCTTTTTGGAGAAGGAAATTGTAGAATTGGTGAGTTGTTTTATTGCTTCAGCAGTGAACAGTATGTCCCATAGAAATGCCAAAAACTTGTGTTTCCTCCAAAATCTTTTTTCGTGTGTTGATAATAAAAAACAAACATGAATTGAACCAGTCGATGTGTCCATCTTAATTCTGGATGTGCCAGCTTGGGAGATTTTTTTTCTCATTTTTTTTTGCAGATGGTGGACAACGTTCATCAAACTGAGAGGCCCTGTTCTACGTGGCGCATCCATCCCCTAGTAATTTCTTTAACATGGCTCTTTGTCAAAAGTGCTACCTGTTTGAAGTAATACAATTTGGTCTTTCCAGGTTAAAGGGTTTGGCCGGGTAAGGGAGTAAAAAGTGCCCCCAAACCAAATCACTAGCTGTATGGCAAATATTGTATAGGATATTAAATAAGAATTTTTGACGGTTTATTTGAACCCCTATGTTGTTTAACAGAGGATCTATAGTGAAAAACGTCCTTTTTTGTTTATCTCACGCCATCCTCAAAAGCTTCGAGATAAAAAGTTGAAAAAAATACTGAATGTGCATCTTACTACGGTGTATCAAGAAAAATTACAAAAAAAAATTTCATCTAAAATTTTAGTACTAAAACAAATATTGAAATTTTGAAATTTTTTTTAGGGATTTAGAGATTCAGTATTACTCTAATTCATATTTTAATGTGTTCCTACGGGTTTTCTAGATATGTGTGATTTGTTTTCAGTGTTGCGCGGTACAAAAAAATATTTTTTTATATTTCCAAAGAGTCTGGCTGGGTAAGGGAGTGAAAAGTCCCCCAACCCAAATCACCAGCTGTATGGCAAATATTATATAGGATATTAAATATAAAATTTGGGGGGATTTTTTTTTGAACCCCTATGTGGTTTAACATAGGATCTATAGTGAAAAACGTCCTTTTTCGATTATTTCACGCCATCCTCAAAAACTTCGAGATAAAAATTTGAAAAAATCTAATAATAAAAAAAATTAAATACGCAGTACAAAATAATTTTATATATTAGGCTGTCAAAAAAGTCCTGCGGTTTTTCCGCGAGGTGTCGTTGTAAGCGCGTAGTTCTAGTTGTATTCATTGTATCGAGTCATACTATAGCTTGTTGGAAAGGTATTTTTGCGCGCTATAATATAGTCCTTAACAGTGTTTCGTTTGGTTAAGTCGTTCGTGAGTTATAGTGTCGCAAATATGGAGCAAAATGAAGAGAAAATCCGACATATTTTACAGTACTACTATGACAAAGGCAAAAATGTATCTCAAGCTGCCAATAAAATTTGTGCAGTTTATGAACCCGATACAGTTTCCATTTCCACTGCACAACGATGGTTTCAACGTTTTCGTTCTGGTGTAGAGGTCGTCGAAGATGCGCCACGCTCCGGAAGGCCTGTCGTCGAAAATTGCGACAAAATCGCTGAATTAGCCGAGAAAGACCGGCATAGTAGCAGCCGTAGCATCGGCCAAGAGCTGGGGATAAGTCATCAAACCGTTTTTAACCATTTGAAGAAGCTTGGATTCACAAAGAAGCTCGATGTATGGGTGCCACACACGTTGACGCAAAAAAAACATCTTTGACCGTATCGACGCATGTGAATCGCTGCTGAATCGCAACAAAATAGACCCGTTTCTGAAGCGGATGGTGACTGGCGATGAAAAATGGGTCACTTACGACAACGTGAAGCGCAAACGGTCGTGGTCGAAGCCCGCTGAAGCGGTTCAGACGGTGGCCAAGCCCTCATTAACGGCCAGGAAGGTTCTGCTGTGTGTTTGGTGGGATTGTCAAGGAATAATCTATTATGAGCTGCTTCCCTATGGCCAAACGCTCAATTCGGACCTGTACTGCCAACAACTGGACCGCTTGAAGGTAGCACTCATGAAGAAGAGGCCATCTTTGATAAACAGAGGCCGCATTGTCTTCCATCAGGACAACGCCAGGCCACACACTACTTTGGTGACGCGTCAGAAGCTCCGGGAGCTCGGATGGGAGGTTCTTTTGCATCCGTCGTATAGTCCGGACCTTGCACCAAGTGACTACCACCTGTTTTTGTCCATGGCGAACGAGCTAGGTAGTCAGAAGTTAGCCACAAAAGAGGCCTGTGAAAATTGGCTATCCGAGTTTTTTGCCAATAAGGAAGCGAGCTTCTATAACAGGGGTATTATGAAGTTGGCATCTCGTTGGGAACAAGTCATCGAACAAAACGGCGCATATTTGACTTAAAACAGATTATTGTAACTAATTTTATGAACAAATGAAAATTCAAAAAAAATACCGCAGGACTTTTTTGACAGCCTAATATTTCTGGCATTTCGAAATTTTGATAAAAAATAAAACAAACTTTGTGACCCAATTCTACTCTAATTTTTATTTAAATGCGTTCGTATGTGTCTTTTTTTCTACATGTGGCTTAATTTTTCCTGAATTTTCAAGAGCGAGACACAAAAAAATTTCTTCATCGTCTGCATTATTATTTTTATTTTCTTGAAATCGATTATTTCATTGTATTCGTGGTTTTAAATTAAAATAGTTTCCAGATTAAAATAAAAAAAATGAAAACAATTCGGATTTTTTTAAGTGTTCTTCTCATTAATCCGAATGATCTTTCCACAAGGACTTTATTTTTTTCTCACAGAATTCTATCGTACTGCTGACACCTATGAATTTGATAAACCATCTAAATCCAATGTAAAGGATAATCTCATATATTTTAAGATACGAGAAAAACTATTGTACAGCGCAATGCTCTAAATATACCGACAAAATTTAGACATATGAGAAACAAAATTTGAAAAATATTAGAGCAGTAATGGGTCTCTAAATTCAAAATAAATTAAGAATGCCCAAAGGCCAAAAAAACATTTTTTTTCGCGCAATCCTCTTAAAAGTTCAAGAAAAAATTACGCTACATGTGGAAAAAACAACACATACGAACGCATTTAAATAACAATTAGAGTAAAATTGGGTCTCAGAGTATTTTTTTTTCAAAATTTCGAAATGCCTGAATATATATATATATATATATATATTTTTTTTTGATACCGCAAAAAAACACTCTAAAATTTCTGAAAAAAAATCACATATACCTAAAATAGACGTAGGAATAAATTTGAATAGAAACTAGAGTAGTACTGAATCTCAAAATAAAAAAATTAAATTTAATTTAAAATAAAAATAAAAATTAATTTCATTTTTTTTTGTGTTTAATTTTCTGATGAAAAAATTGTTTGAAAATATTGATCGATACATCTAAGTAAGATGTACTTCCAGTATTTTTTTTCATATTTTTGTCCCAAAGCTATTGAGAATGGCGTGAAAAAAAAAACGAAATGGTGCATTTCTCACCATAGATCCTATGGTGTACCATATAAGGACTCCAATATATGGTGCTAATGCCAAAATGTTTTATTTAGTACCCTATACAATATTTTCCATACAGCTGGTGATTTGGTTTGGGGCACTTTTTACTCCCTAACTCGGCCAGGCCCTTTATTCTTCTTTTTGTTTTGTTTTGGGGAGGCTTTCATGAACTGTAACGCCTCTATGAATTTCTTCGCATCAGAGAAGATTACCTGTGAAAGTAAGGATTATTTTCGGACTTTAAACATTTGAGGTTTCTCTCAAAATGGACTGGTGAAGATTGCTTTTCCATCAACATTGAAGTACTTAAGAATCATTTGCTGCTCGTTTTGGACCACATGAAGATAGTTACAATCAGTGACGTCGACTGGGGGGTACGGGGCGGGCGGACCGCCCCCGGGTGCACTATTTTAGGGGTGCAAAATGAGCCGAATTCATTTGAAGAAATCGAATAAATATGATTTCTGACGGGGGGTGGGGGTGCAAATCGACTCTTCCGTACCCGGGTGCGACACAGACCCTTCCATGGATGCAAATGTTTCTACTTTTCAGGCGAAAGGGTCACTCGACGCCTCTGGTTACAATATCTATCCATTAGTACATCTTCTTCTTCTTCTTCTTCTTCTTCTTCTTCTTCTTTATTTTTAGGACTTCACAGTTTATTCGCCTCTAAAACTAAGTACATAGTTTTAATCCATTTCTTATTTGCAACGGCGGTAACAATCGGTGTCGAATCAATAGATATACTTCCTCCACTGGAAGAATATCGATTCTTCGTCGATTTGATGTATAAAAACTCACTGGAACCACAAAAAAAAAGTTCCAAGTGCTCCGTTTGAAAGAAAACCAGCCACCCCTGGCTGGGACGATGAATGCACAAAATTGTATTTGAAAAAATCTGATGCTTTTAAAGCTTTTCGTAAACATGAAACATCCACACACTTCGAGGAACAGCTAAAACAATTAGTTATAGCGAAAAAGGCACAGGAGGGTTGTGTCCGAGACACGACCGCATAGTCGACGTAGGACTCCGTTAGGCTATCTGTTGATTTTGGATATGTTTGAAGAATTACATCGTTAAACTCATTGATAATGAATAGGTGGCTCTGAATCAGGGCCGTTTTGTTTGGTTGTTGGGTATTGTTTGTTCACTCAACCAGTGTTTACCGAGTGATGATGACAGAAGGATGGTAAACAGTCGTTGGATGGTGCGTATCAGATAAAAGATACCGAAGTGGAACGATATATGATGAAAACCGCCCTCTGTGATCCTAGCCGAGATGCCTCCTGTGCTATGTATGGATGAAATTAAGAAAAAAAAACTCACCAATGTAATATAAGATAATACCAATACCGAACACAATTATCTATTTTTCTCATCAGTAAAAACATGTTACTTTAATACAGAGAAAACATATTTGAAATGGAAGTTTTCTTTTATAGTTTTTACTTTCTGAGTGTTTATTCAATCCAATGCGAATTTTAATTGGACTAACAACAACTAATACTACAGGCAACTCTCCTTAACTCGATATCCACAGGGACCATCGAGTTAGAGAGGTATCGAGATACAGAACATTTTTTCATATTTTTTATGTCATAAATTGTCATGTCCCAATTATGGTATGAATTTGAATTTTTGATTCATTCCCTTAAAGTGAAAAAACACCTTTCTCATATAAAAAAATATTTTTTCCAGAATCTCTCAGGAGGTGATAGACGGTTCTTCTTCTGCTTCTTGAATGGCGTTAACGTTCCCTGTGGAACTTTTGCCGTCTCAACGTATGCATTAACTAGCGTCATTTATTAATACTTAGATGAGATTTCTTAAGTCAAATAACACGCCTTGAATGTATTCCGAGGGGCAAGCTCTTGAATTCGCGTGACCACGGTGCAAGTCGAAGGAAATTCCTTTGACGAAAAATCCTTCGCCCAGAACGGGAATCGAACCCGAACACCCGGCATGATAATGTGAGACGCTAACCACTCAGTCACGAATGCACACGGTGATAGACGGTTATCTTTCACAAAAAAAAATCCTTCTACGCATATGTTCGAATTTCAACGATGACAGAGTTATAGAACTTTTTCTTTGTTTCGGACTCTGTTGGCTCAAACTGACTCTACATTGAAAAGTACGCTACGTAATCCGATTCAGTTGCTTGCATTTGAAAGATGAGAAAATTTAGCACAGGATATAGTAGTGGAACATCTAAATTAGTGGATTAAAATAACCTTTTGGAAGTGGAAAATTTAAAAGTATTTTTTTTAATTTGTAATTATTAATTTTATCCCAAAAATTTATACTAAACTTGATTGTTTCTATCAATTAAATTAAAGCTCTCTAACCCCTCTTCAATTTGTTCTCCGACGCCCAACTTCTATCTCTGTTGACTTCGCTGCAATATCGATACAAACAATTTCTGATGCGAATTCAATCAAAATCTTCAAAAATCGCGATTTTACCCCACTGTATTTATAAAAGCCACTTAAATTTCACTTCAATGTTGAAACGGTTAATTTTTTTCTTGAAATTATTGAAATTATAAAAAAAACTTTTTTTTTTTTGCAAACTGAATACAATCGAGTCCTAAATTTTACATAATCGAATCATATATAATCGAGTTTGTATATAATCGAGTCCGACCTGCATGAGGAACTAGGTTAACAAAGAAAATATTGATTAGGTGTGTTATTCAAACTAAATTGTAACGATCACGCAGGAACTGTTTAATCGCAAAGAAATGTTCGAATAGTTTCACAGGAACATTTTCAGTTGATTTCAATAGTCCGGACATATTCTTCAGGTTTGATTTAACGTTCGAAGATGTAATTTCGACGCAATCATCTGAACCTTCCTGAATGTTCTCCATCTCAATAGAACTACTATGTTCAGCGTTTTTCTCAGCTTTTTCAACACTTTCCAGTATATCGGTATCTGGCATCAGATCACAGCAAATCACGTTTTGGTCCTATTTGCACTAATCATTAAAAAAACATTGAGCAATCGAACGGTATTGTACTGTCGACATCAGCAAGCTCACGACGCATTAATTATGCCAGCGGAATATTACCATCATCATTGAAGGAAAATTCGGCACCCTGAAGCAATTTTAAATAGTCTCAGATTTAACCTTATTGATTTTAGAGGGTGAAAGTATTTCAATTGCATCCAATACCGTTATATCTGAAGGGTCCTAAAGTTCATTAAAATACAGTAAGAATGCTGAATAACATGAAGGTTGAAAAGGACAAATATCCTCCATTTCTTGCAATTTTCGTTTAACTAATCGAACTAATTAATCGAAGATGGCGAAAGTACTGATTCAGGTTCTTGATTATGTTGAAGTTCAGCTGCGGAAGTAAAGATTTGTGGAAAAATTGTCAACTTATCGATTTGAGCTTTGGTCGGAAAAATTTTGGGTGCGCTGTATAGTTACCTACGAACATGACCACCTTTGAGAAGAAATAGATATAAGTATGATACATTACCATAACACATAATTCCAGGAGTAATACCTTTCTATTTGCATTGGAAAATTTTTCGTCAAATTGCATGATCCATTCCTCAAAAAGCACTAAGGCCATCCTGCCCTTGGTGTTGCTCTCCTATATATCTGGTAATGACTTCTTCTTATTGAAACATCGTGGGTTTTTACTCTTGCCATTGATCAGCAACGGTAGTTTAAAGTTAGGAATTCCCAGTTTCTGGACAAATTCGCTAGCCGTATCCCGAGAAATAGAACCTGAGAGAGGTAAATTATTCTCTCTGGATTGATAAGACAAAAATCCATTGACCGCTCCAGCTTTTCGATTCCGACCAATCTTATATGTTTTAGTTCTAGATTCAATTTTCCACCCCGATTCCATTTTTACTTTAGTTTGAATAGTGTTGATACCGTACTTTGTGCAATACTGAAATTATTTACAGCTTCAGACCGCTTTTTCCATACTTTTCGACCAGCTCGATGATGCTCAAACGTTGCGTAATGGTTAGCGTTTTGATTGTTCGCTTGAAAGGTTTCTCATGGTTTTCCATACTTGAAAATAAATTGTTTGACGACACGAACACTCCACACTTTCAAGAGCAATTGAAATCAGAGGTAATAACGCACAAAAATATGTACGCGAAAATCAATCGAGTTAAGGAATACAGTTCGGTAGGAACATTCCATTCCATTCTTTGTTTTTGAGAGGCTTTAAACTTTCATTCGCCTCTAGCAAGGTAGGAACAAAAGCTCCCCCTACTTTTATGTATTTGCAATGTCGATTTCCCCCAGGCAGCTTGGTTTTGATGTCTCTGTTAGGGAACACATTCTGGTAGGAACAAAAGTTCCCCCTACTTTTATGTACAGTAAAACCTGTTTTTGTGCGGTTTTTTTTGTGCGATTTTCTGTTCTAATGCGGTTTTTTTTGCGACTTTTTTGCGCGTTATATGAAAAGAAGCATATTTGACGAAGTTATCGTCCATTTAGTTTTTTTTTCGATGGTTTATATGCATTTCAGTGCGAAAAAAGCATATTTGCGTCTCAATTATCTACTTCTGAAATCATTCCCCTCCTCTCATCAAATGCTCTAAGTTTTTCTGAATTTTTGCATGACATGATTTCTAGCAGCAACACGTTTCGACATGCAACTAAAAGCACAAAACAGCCACGCGCAACCGAAAAGGCAAAGTGTCCCATCGCAAAGCAGGGAAAAAAGGAAATTGAACAGTGAATGGCGTGGATTTGAGTTATTTTCTTGGGGGAAACTTTTTGTATGCGGTCCCTATCTACCGCACAAAAAAAGTTTTTTTCAAAATGTGTACTGAACAGGATTTTTTAAAGCTGCTGGTGAAGTTTTGCACGATTTTTGTTATGCGCACAAAAAAAAAGGTTTGCCTGTATTTGCAATGTCGATTTCCCCCAGGCAGCTTGGTTTTGATGTCTCTGTTAGGGATCCGCCGCATGTGTCGTCAATTTCGGCCAATCAGAAGTGGGTATTTCCGTTTTCCGTTAGGATAGGGGTTGAGATATTTCAATTGTTCGATAGTTAGTTTCATGGCATATATTAGGCTGTCAAAAAAGTCCTGCGGTATTTCCGCGAGGTGTCGTTGTAAGCGCGTAGTTCTAGTTGTATTCATTGTATCGAGTCATACTATAGCTTGTTGGAAAGGTATTTTTGCTATAATATAGTCCTTGACAGTGTTTTGTTTGGTTAAGTCGTTCGTGAGTTATAGTGTCGCAAATACGGAGCAAAATAAAGAGAAAATCCGACATATTTTACAGTACTACTATGACAAAGGCAAAAATGCATCTCAAGCTGCCAATAAAATTTGTGCAGTTTATGGACCCGATACAGTTTCCATTTCCACCGCACAACGATGGTTTCAACGTTTTCGTTCTGGTGTAGAGGTCGTCGAAGATGCGCCACGCTCCGGAAGGCCTGTCGTCGAAAATTGCGACAAAATCGCTGAATTAGCCGAGAAAGACCGGCATAGTAGCAGCAGTAGCATCGGCCAAGAACTGGGGAAAAGTCATCAAACCGTTATTAACCATTTGAAGAAGCTTGGATTCACAAAGAAGCTCGATGTATGGGTGCCACACACGTTGACGCAAAAAAACATCTTTGACCGTATCGACGCATGTGAATCGCTGCTGAATCGCAACAAAATCGACCCGTTTCTGAAGCGGATGGTGACTGGCGATGAAAAGTGGGTCACTTACGACAACGTGAAGCGCAAACGGTCGTGGTCGAAGCCCGCTGAAGCGGCTCAGACGGTGGCCAAGCCCTCATTAACGGCCAGGAAGGTTCTGCTGTGTGTTTGGTGGGATTGTCAAGGAATAATCTATTATGAGCTGCTTCTCTATGGCCAAACGCTCAATTCGGACCTGTACTGCCAACAACTGGACCGCTTGAAGGTAGCACTCATGAAGAAGAGGCCATCTTTGATAAACAGAGGCCGCATTGTCTTCCATCAGGACAACGCCAGGCCACACACTTCTTTGGTGACGCGCCAGAAGCTCCGGGAGCTCGGATGGGAGGTTCTTTTGCATCCGCCGTATAGTCCGGACCTTGCACCAAGTGACTACCACCTGTTTTTGTCCATGGCGAACGAGCTAGGTAGTCAGAAGTTAGCCACAAAAGAGGCCTGTGAAAATTGGCTATCCGAGTTTTTTGCCAATAAGGAAGCGAGCTTCTATAACAGGGGTATTATGAAGTTGGCATCTCGTTGGGAACAAGTCATCGAACAAAACGGCGCATATTTGACTTAAAACAGATGATTGTAACTAATTTTATGAACAAATGAAAATTCAAAAAAAATACCGCAGGACTTTTTTGACAGCCTAATATTATTTTCTTCAATATAGAAAATTATTATGGAGTACCGAAATCGATTGACGCAAAAATTTTATTAATTCATCATGAAATGACTGAGCAATAAGCGTTTAAAATTGGACAATTTTCACGATGTGCTCGATTTTCGATTTTCAATTTGTACCCCAACATGTTCCCGAAAGACGTAATCCTACGTCAAAAAAAAGTCCAAACGACGTCAACGAGGATCGAACCAAGGCCGGCTACAATGAAGGGCTGTTTCACACGTCAATGCTACCCACATAACTAATGATGCTGTTTCGTAAATGTGTGACAATATTACGCTTGATTACAAAATTAGGTTGGAAAGTGTTTTCTAATTTTACTCTTAGAAAACACTTTCCAGCATAAAGGAGATCTATATCCATCTCGGTCTGGGCCGCGTACAAATGTGGAAAAGTAATGCGTGCTTATTTGAAACGTGTCTCTTGTCTCGCTCGCTCGTATTAATCTTATATTGCCGTACCATATGTATTACACAAATGCTCACCAGTATTTGAGGGTCATTACATTTTCTGTTATTTTTACACTCCTTTAATGTAATAAATCGGGATGACAAAACATGAACTAAAAATAAATTTTGGGTGTAGGTGAAAGGTGAATAGGCCCAGCTTGTTTCATACATGCACATACCATTTCAATAATGATTTAAACCAAATTAGATAAGAAACAACGCATAAATCTATCTAAAAATATGTTCTATTTGATGACTTCTTTTGTTTTGATCAAAAATGTACTAATTTCCTTTTTAATAGCAAAAATTGTTCGATAACTTGAACAATACTTAGTTAGGCTAGAATATTCTTCGAAAAACGAGACGCAGTAAAAAGGCATATTCCTAACGATGTGCGTTTCATCACTTCTTCCCCTATGGTTTATGAGTAGGACATTGATGAGTTTTGATAAATATGATTAAATTTTAAAAAGTTGATGGGACTGAACCTTAGGGGCACGGACGGGATCTTGACGTAGGACTGTGATTGTGTTTAGTAGTTGCATTTAAATTGAGTTTTTTATTGTTTAAAATCTGTTTTTTTTTCTCTTTTGATAATCAAATGGATGTCCTGGTAAAACCGTTTCCTGTATGTACTTGTATCCTTTAAACGGGATAGATGACATAACGTGGTAGAATTCGGTACCACATTCTGTGCAAAAATGTGCACAAAAATACCATTAAAGCTATTACTACCCTTTTCTTCTGTTTATTCAATCATGCAGATGAAGACAAAGAGTCATCATGCATCATTTTTAAACACAAGTCTAAAAAGTTAAAACCTACATAAATATAAGCCTGAGTCAAATCAGTCTATGACTACAAAAATATATTATAGATCAAGATAGCATTATCTCCTTCGTTACCACGTTGTCCGGAACATTGTTTGCAATAACTTTATAGCCCAGTAAGATCGCGACTACTCAAGCTATCATAATCTGATATACGTGAGGATACCCTTTCGATCTTCTAAATCAGCAGCCAGTTAAATTCATTAATTGCATTTTTACATAACCAAACAACATGCTCGCTATTATGACATGCTGGACCACAATTGCATAAATTTTTAGTAGCAAGACCTACACGATAGATATGTGAATTGTGCGCGAATTGTTGGGAAACATACAATACAATAACTGATAAATGCCTATTATCGGTAAATGGAGAACAACTTATTATACGCATCAACTCACATTGTGAGCTAACGCCCGAATCTAGACAAACATATTGCTCGTTACGTCGGGGAGGAAAGCGAGTGGTTGGTGCAATCGCAGAAAACATACCGTCAATAATTAAAAAAAAAATTCATTCAAAATAAACCGTCAAATTGTTAACTTTTTTATTATATCCACTGTTCATGTTTTAAACAATAAAAAATTGGATAAATTTCCTGTCTAATGATACACAGAGTTTTCCAACTTTAAATTCCGGAAGTAAATTGAAATAAAACACACTTAGAATTCGAAGTTCGATGAAACTTTTATTTCAAATTAAAGTTTGGTTTATGCCATTATGTGTGAAATACAACATCATTCAAATGTCCACCTAGGGCTTCCTCGCACACCTTGATCCGGACCAGGTAATTTTCGATGACTTTTCGGCACATATGGGGCGGTATCTCGGTCATAACTTCACGAATGTTGTCTTTCAAATGTTCAAGAGTTTGCGGAGAGTTGGCATAGACACGGTCTTTCGCATAACCCCACAAAAAAAAAGTCTAGCGGGTTCAAATCGCATGATCTGGACGGCCAATTGGCATCACCGAAACGCGAAATTATGCGTCCCTCAAATTTCGTTTGCAATATGGCCATGTTCGGTCGTGTTGTGTGGCGCCGTCCTGCTGAAACCACATGTCATCCGTATCCATACCTTCAATTTGTGGCAAAAAAAAATCGGTTAACATGCGGCCATAGCGCTCACCATTCACAGTTACCGTCTCGCCGTCCTCATTTTCAACGAAATACGGCCCGATGACTCCACCAGACCATAATGCGCACCAAACAGTGACTTTTGGCGGATACAATGGCATCTCAATAATCACGTGTGGATTTTCTGAGCCCCATGTACGGAAATTTTGGGTATTCACATAGCCACCGAGCTCGAAATGTGCCTCATCGCTGAAGAAAATTTGATGCGAAAATTCAGCATTTTGCTGCTGTTGTTCGTTCAACCCAATCGACGTATGCCCGACGCATTCCATGGTCACCACGCTCTAATTTTTGTACCAGTTGGACTTTATATGGATGTAGGTGCAAGTCCAAATGCAAAATTCGCCACAATGATGTGTTTGACAAGCCCAATTGCTGAGCACGCCGTGGAATCGAAACATTCGGGTCATCCTCCACACTGGCAGCAACAGCAGCAATATTTTCGGCCGAACGCACATTACGATTATGCACAGGTCTCACAATATCCGCTACGGATCCAGTTTGTTCGAATTTACGCACTACATTAGCGATTGTATGCTCTGTAGGCTGTCCACGACGACCAAAATCCGTCCGTAATGCTCGAAAAACATTTGCCGGTTTTTCATCATTTTTATAGCATAATTTAACAAAATTAACACGTGGTGCGATGCTAAAACGATCCATATTGTAAAATGGCAGACATTCAACTAACGATATGACGCTTTGGTTGACAGCTATGTCAAACGGTTGTCAGCGCAGGGCTGTATACTTCCGTAAGCCCGAAATGGAAAACCCTGTATAACACAACATATGTCGCAATAACCATTTTAAGTAATATGCGTTTGAAAACTCTTAATAAATCGTTACATTTTTCGTAGAGTGACCCCCATATAGAAATCAAAGACATAGTCCTATGTAAAAAATATTAATTGAATCGAAAACATATTAGGCTGTCAAAAAAGTCCTGCGGTATTTTTTTTGAATTTTCATTTGTTCATAAAATTAGCCGTTTTGTTCGATGACTTGTTCCCAACGAGATGCCAACTTCATAATACCCCTGTTATAGAAGCTCGCTTCCTTATTGGCAAAAAACTCGGATAGCCAATTTTCACAGGCCTCTTTTGTGGCTAACTTCTGACTACCTAGCTCGTTCGCCATGGACAAAAACAGGTGGTAGTCACTTGGTGCAAGGTCCGGACTATACGGCGGATGCAAAAGAACCTCCCATCCGAGCTCCCGGAGCTTCTGGCGCGTCACCAAAGAAGTGTGTGGCCTGGCATTGTCCTGATGGAAGACAATGCGGCCTCTGTTTATCAACGATGGCCTCTTCTTCATGAGTGCCAGCTTCAAGCGGTCCAGTTGTTGGTAGTACAGGTCCGAATTGAGCATTTGGCCATAGGGAAGCAGCTCATAATAGATTATTCCTTGACAATCCCACCAAACACACAGCAGAACCTTCCTGGCCGTTAATGAGGGCTTGGCCACCGTCTGAGCCGCTTCGAACAGCTCAAATTTGTGTCGGTGTATCAAGAAGAATAATTTTTATTATTCTAGAGCCCAACCTTAAATGTTTATACACAGAATATAAATTTTAATGATGAAAGTGTACTCGTACAGTACATTTCAGTTTCTGCTGAAGTGAAAAACTTTATTGCTAATTTCAAATAGGAATGTGTGCAAGGTGTTTTTAAAGATAATTTTCTTCTCCGTCGTAGAAAACTAGCTAAACCGTGAATATTTCTACAGCCAGGAAAAAAAATGGCCATTCTGCATAACCACGATTCCCGCTAATCTCCACATATTAAAACGTACCAAGCTCCCGTGTTAAGCAGTTCCAATTTTTCTCCGCAAACAAAACGTGACCATCGTGAGTATCCGTTTTTTTTGCGCTCCGTGGTCGCTATGTATCAGTTTACCCAACACAACACCTTTCGCCCCGTTAATGATGATGCCGAGGACGAGAACCATTTTATTGCGCGTATCCTTTCCGTTTTTTCGGACTCTTATTGTCGAATTGCTCCAGGTTTGTTTGTTTTACCGCCCGCTGATGGCTGCTGCTGCTCCACCAAAAATGCCTCTCCCCAATCTACACATACAAACAAACACATACCCACACCAATGCGACTATCCTCGTTTGCTTGCTAGCACTATCCAGCCTGATGATGTGGCGGTTCCCGAACCTCGAATGGTGGCTTTTCTTCGCCACCGTTTTCATTATACTGCAATAATTATACATTATATCGTTATAGTTATGTGGCGAAACGTCACGATTATTGTTGCTGAAACTATGACACATTGTACGGCTCGCGGCTGTTTTATTTTTTTTTTTTTTTTTGTGAGAATGCGGCGAGAATATCGGTCAAAAGCACGCCCTGTAGCTGCTTGCTTGGGTAAATAACACACGCTTTCATTTGCTTTTCCGCTAGAGTGGTTGGGGCGGAGGAGATTTTCGGTTCTCAGGATTTGCGGTGTTTAGCCCGATCCTGTTTGCGAATGGAGTTTATTTATTTATTTGTTTTTCGTCTTGCTTGCTCCTTGTGTGTGGGTGGAGGGCTTAGCGGTGCGCGAATGATAGGTAGTTGATTCTAATGCGGGTTTACGCGCTGCTTTCAAACGTAGGACTATTTCGAAAGGGTGCACCTGGTCGTTTATTTTGAAAGCTTCGCCCTATAGTAGCGACACAGGGTGCACTTTTTTCCACCACCTAATGACGGGAATCGAACATGCGTCACTGATCGCTACCGTTTCGTTTTCTATCTGAATGCGGAGAAAAGTGCTGATAGGGCAATGATTTAATGTGCTGTTAGGTCTTGAACTCGGCGTGATTCAAAATGATTTTTGGTTATCATTTAATCACTGTCGACCCGATGATCATTGCGTCCACCCAGAGCAGCATTTTGTTCAGAAGAGGATTATAGAGGAATACACCGGGAGAAGAATGGTACCGTATTGTCTCATATTACGAACAGTCCCAAATTCCGAACACTTCTTTTTAAATGTGAATTTACTACACTTTAATGTTATAAATAATTTAATAATGAAAGCCCTGACATTCTTTATGGTATAAGCTACATTCCAACATCATTTGCAGGTATCGATACAGCCTATAATTTATAATATTAGATATTTGCAAAAAGTGAAAGTCAAAAATATATAGAATGTTTGCGTTAGCAAATTCCGTAAAAAACAAGCATCGTTCATTTCCCAGTTTTTGTAGTTTTTCCAACTATTTTGTTTGTTGTTTTCATGTTCAGTGCTAGACAATGTATGAACCTACAATAAATGGGTGAAAAAATGATGTTTCATACAGAAATCTTCATTAAAATTAATATTGAAGTAGTGTTCGGAATATGAATCAAGTTTCTACGCATGATTTAAATTCCGAACACTTCATTTTCAAACTGAACTTCACTGAACTTGAATGTAAGAATTAATTGAATAATCAAAACCTGAAAATCTTTGGGTTTAAGCTTTCATTTTAACATAATTTACAGGTACAATATACAGCCTATAATTTATAATATTACGCATTTGCAAAAAAATGACAGTCAAAACCAATGATAAAATTTTTGCGTTAGCAAATTCTGTAAAAAAAAGCTCCGTAATTTTTCAGTTTTCGTAGTTTTATCAACTATTTGTTTGTTGTTTTTATGTTAAATGGTAGAAACGGTAGGAATCTACTATAAATGGATGAAATAAAATGATATTTTATGCAGAAATCTTCATTAAAATTAGTGTTCGGAATATGAATCAAGTTTCTACGCATGATTCAAATTGCGAACCCTTCATTTTTAAATGTAAATTTACTGAACTTTAATGTTATAAATAATGTAATATTCAAAACCATGACATTCTTTGGGTTATAGAGTTTATTTTAACATCATTTACAGGAATCGATACTGATCTAGCGCCCTTGGTCCCGAAACCATGTAAACTATAAGAAACAAATACAATCAATAATTACAAAAGCAAAATCCATTTTTTACGAGCATATCATTTTTCCAAAAAAGACTAGATAATTGACTTTAATTTGATATATCGATCATCTGAATCGGTCCAGTGGTTTAGAAGTAATATATTTTTGCATTTTTTTTATTGCATTTTCGCTGTTCGGAATTTGAGACAAAAGTGATTAAACATATTTTTAGTTTTTCACCATGAATATGTATTTGTAAATCAATTTTATTGTAGTAAAATGAAAAAAAGGCTCTATTGTATCCAAAAACCAAATTACTTTTGCGAAAGAGTACCATTTTGAGTAATGAGACACTTAAGTGTTCGGAATATGAGACAAAATGGTACCACTGAGAAGGCAACCAAGAAAGCATCAAAACGATTCCCGCTTGAAGTATTGAAGCAGCTGTCACACACCCACTCGCGATTTCGTTTGGTGGTTATCGAGTAAGCATTACCCCTTAAACTGGTTCAAATTCAAAAAGTAGCCATTCTGTTCATACAGAGCCCAAAGTGAAAAAGGAGTTCGATAACTCTGTCATTGTTGAGCAATTTTTCTCATTAAGTATTATTCTCTATCACTTCCTGAAAGCTTCCGGATATTTTTATTTTTTTTATATGAGAATGTTTTTTTTCCTGAATTCATCTTTTATTTTCTGAATTCATCTTTTATGTGCAAAATCAAAAAATATATGTATACAAAACATTTAAAAAAAATTAGATATGCCCAAGTAAAAATTCTATACTAATACTCAAGGAACATTCCAGATGTCCAAAATCTCCATTCGATGATTTGCAAAATGTCAGCTTTTTTTATCCAAGCTACCGTTTTGTCTCAATTTCCGAACACTCCATTTTGAAATGTAAACTAGCTGACCCGGCGAACTTCGTCTCGCCCAAATTGACGTTTTCTTACTAAGCGAACGTTCATATGTTTAATACCAGAACTATTCTTCATTTGATCTTCAAGTTGGTCTTTTTCAAGGTTGAGGCGAATGAATGAACTACAAAGTTTATCGCTTCTATGATAGAAAGTAAACAAATCAGTAAATTCGCGATGGCTGTCAAACAGTGCGGTGATGTGGAGTAAATTAGTCTATCTATTATCTTTTTATGTTGTTTGCATGTTTAAAAACCATGAAACCATAAAGACACGCGTTATTTCACCTGAAAATCATTAGAACAAAGAACAAAGATCAATTTCATTAGCGCAAAACAGCGAATGGACAACGCTTATCATGACGGAATTGTAGAACGCATGGGAATACAATTTTTCAAATTTTCCGACCTTCCTTCAGAATTTTCCGATTTTTCTCTCCACTATATTGATCTACGGGAAGAGACAAACAACACAAAATGATGATTGTTCGAATCGAACTATTGCTCCTTCGGGTTTTGCGCTTACCAAAACATTTGGGCTTCCATTTTTATTTAGATAGTTTTACTAAACTTTATAATTGGATAATGCAGTCTTCAGAAAACAAACGCAGCGCTGCGTTTGAGTTGAATTTTCATCAGCGCGCGCTCAAAGAAAACTCGTATTCTCTCTTGGTGCAAAGCGCACAAAATTCATAAGCACGACAGCGCAAAATGTACCCGGCGCAGAACTCAGATATTAAACATTTCTTCTCACTTGTGTGATGCGCGTCTCATTCTATCTACACACACACACACACATACACATTAAATTCTAGCGCCCGTATTGTCTTCGTTCGTTCTAAGCAAAGCATAAAAACGACAGCGCGCCCCCATTTGAACCGTATACGCTTGTGTGAAGAAGAATATCTCTACAGAGTGAGCAATCCAGATTCAAGCGCGCGGTATAGAAATACGGCGCAAGCACGGCGCGAATTTCAGCGTAAAACTCAGCTTAAAACTGGGCTTGCGCCCACGGCGCTGACAACCAAACATTTCATCTGTGTTTCGGAGCGTGCTCATTCACCAGAGCGCATGTGTGCGCAAGGACTAGGAGCTCAACTGGGTACAAAAATCTTGTTGCGCATCAGCACCAAGTTGCATTCTGAAGACTGGGATAATGAAAACATTCTTTGGGGTTAATGCTACATTTTAACAATATTTACAGATATCGATACAGCCTATCTTCTGTATATATATGAAAAACTCGTGTCACGATTTTCGTGGTTGAACTCCTCCGAAATGGATTTTCTTGAAATTATGCACAGAAAACTTGGTAGGCATGAGAGTCAAAAAGTCACTAGAAAATGAATTTAGTACTAGACAATAAAACAAAGTTTGAACTACATCCAAAGTTAATTTTAAGCACATGTTATGACATCCCAATTTATTACATTAAATGAGCTGAAAAATAAAAGAAAATGTTCTACTCCCCAATACATGTATATCATCTGTATAATATATATGCTAGAGCCAATAGGAGTGAGCGAAACAGGAGACACATTTAAATGAAAGCATATGAAAGCTTTTCGCATAGTTTGCCAAATACATGGCCCAGACAGAGAAAGATATATTCTCGTTCATGTTCTTCTTTATCCTCTTGGAAAACACTTTCCAGCTTCATTTTATGATGAGGTGTAATATTATCACGCTTCTATATGACAGCGCTGGCAGCTATGGGGATAGCGTGGTCGTGTGAAATAACTTAACATTTCAGCCGGCCTTGGTCGATCCCCATTGATGTCGTATGATTTTTTTTTTGGCACAATCACAAATGAAATGAGGAGAGAAAACAGAAAGAGATGTCTGCCGCATACATGCAAACTCTTTTTTAAGCTTTTAAAACAGCTCATTATTTGCGCATTTAACCCTCCAGCACACGAAACGGAATCATTTCTGCCGAAGATGAAATGTTTTCTGCCAACGCTAGTTTGGGTGTAGGATTGGGTGATCTTACATCGGTTGTGTCCCATTCACCCGAATTCCATTCACCCGAAACACGTTTACCCGAAGCACATTTACCCGAATGTAACGCATACCCGAATGACATTCACCCGAATGTAACAAATACCCGAATGAACATTTATCCGAATGCAACGTTTACCCGAATGCGACATTTACCCGAATGGGATGTTTACCCGAATGAAGCAGGAAAAATTCCGACAAATTAGTTTATGAGTTTTGTCGAGTCTGCTGTTAGGAAGTTACGAAGTAAACTGAGAAATTGTAATGAGGAGATTCGAAAAAGATGTTGAAGACTTCGCTGTGTCATTTTTAGAAATTAGTGTAGGCACAATTGACATGCTGTCTTCTTTCCTTTCCATATTGCTCTTTAAGACCAAGAGATCATTCATAAATGAGCATAGGTTATGAAATATTCCGAAAATTAATCAGGTAACTTCAACATAATTTTTTTTAAATTAATCTGGTAACTTCAACATAAAAAAAAACAAAAGTAACTTCAACAATAAATTAAATTTTGTACTTCCCACGAAAAATACTTTTTGAATGGAAATGAAAGTATGAGACAAATATGATCTTTATATAACACTGATCAGAATTAAATATACAAATACAAATACAAATATAGTAAAATTTGTGTATTATTTGAATATATCCTTCTTTTGGGTAAGTGTCGCTTTCGGGTAGATGATACATTCGGGTAATTGTTACATTAGGGTAGCTGTCGCATTCGGGTAAATGTTACATTCGGGTAATTGTTACATTCAGGTAAATGTCGCATTCGGGTAAGTGTCAATTTGGGTAGATGTTACATTCGGGTAGCTGTCGCTTTCGGGTATTCCACTCACCCGAATGTAACAGGGTGAGTGGAATTCGGGTGAATGTCTTTCGGGTAACTGTCATTCGAGTGAGATGGTTTCGGGTAAATGTGACACAATACTTACATCAATATTCAGAAGATCGATTTTTTCCTCTCCGATTTCCGATTTTTTGGATCTACTTTGTACTACAAAAAACGCAGAAATCGATCTTCTCTATAGGGATCCCCTTTTAACAAACGATTTCGTTTTTCGGGGATATTTTGGGGATACTAATTGAAAAAATCTAGATATTATCGCTGAGTGCTCATCCATTTTTCGATGGATTTAAGAAATGATTTCAAATTCCCCCTTTCAGCTAAAGCTTTCTTAAATATACTCAAACTCATGTACATTTTTGGCATATTATCAAAAAATTTGTTCCGCACACTAACGATCAATCTCATCAAAAACCACCTGACAAGCAGCAGTTTGTAAGCAATTTTGTAAGGTTGGTTATTACAAAACAAGTTGATACGATTTATATTTACACCATCCCATTCACTTGGGTGACAGTGAAATTTTTGACGAAATTGGATGGTGACATCAAGTCCAACTGAAGCGTTCTTTTCTAGAACTGAGAGTACTGGCAATACTGGCACAGTTGGATTTATGGGATTATTGTCAGTGGAGTTCTAGATGAAAATCAGTTGCTGCATTCTAATAATAACTTTCAATTAATTTATTTAATTAAATTATTCTATAACGGTACACAATAAATGCTCTGGAGAACAAAGCAGACAAATTGAGAGTGGCGGAATTTTTTCGTCTTGGGTCACTGTAAATATGAGTTAATGAACTTTCGGACTTAGAGAACCAAACAAAAAATTTTTAAGGTAATCTCCCACTTTATACACTGTTAAGATAGAACTAACTTCACAACGATTACCCCTGTCTTTTATATCGTTAAAATGAAATAGTTTACAATATTTCGTTTATCTTAATTCAACATATTTCTCAGGAACGATTCGGCCTTCTCAGGTTTCCCAAATATAACTTTTTGTCGTCGCGTCTCGAGTTTGATAAATTCGACACTCGATAATAAACCGAACATATCACCGACCCGAATGCTTTTAGGGAAATTCTCTCGGTTACTTTCTCTGGTTTCCTACAACTCTCCGCCTTCGCGATTGGATTTCGCTAAAAAATACGTGCGATAAATAAAAGAATGTATAGCAACAAATAGTTTCGCAGAGTAGGCGGCAATTCGCGTTTACATAATCACATAATTTACCTCAGTGAATCCTGATTCTTACCTTTACCCACTAACAAGTATCCCTCCCATGACAATCGCTAGGAACCCACGCTATATAGGCAACCCTTCTGGCCTTCGGGCGGCGAATATCGTACTAACATTCCTTCCCTTCCCCTGATGAGTGTAAGGATGCGGCCGGCGTCGTTATTGACTAGTTAAAGCTCGATTCACCGAAACTTGCACAATGAGAGTGATTTGCTACTCTCTACTCTCAATTCAGTGTGTTCTTTGTGCAATTTCGCTGATTCAGGCCAATCACGGGGAGCAACTACGAAGTGTACAGTCTACTCAAGCTCTTATTTCTCGGGAACGATCCGGGTGGCATGATGATGTGTTGATGTTATGCGGGTGGCGTGAGAATGCTTATCGATCGTCCGCTGGATGATCGATTTTATGATGACTCGCGTTTTGTTTATCGCGAGTGTCGCATATTGATTTCACAATTTCCAGCAATGGAGTGGAGCTGTTGTTTAGCAAATGTGAGTTAGATGCGGATGGATTGTAATGTAGCCATTCCTGGTAAGTGATCCATATTCAAACAAAAGTAAATCATATCCAAAAGCCTCATTTGACCTAGACTGGATTTTCAGTGTGTTATGGAGCATGAAGTTATATTACTTTCTTATACGCTGGACCTTTGTTATGTTAAGTTCGATTTAGATGGATTATTTGTTTTCTGTAGCTTTCAGTAATAATACGATGGCTAGGCTTTTGCAGCTTATAACAATCACAATTTTTTGATCCCACCAAAAGCAAAGCATTGACTTTCTTTCACATTTGTTTGGCCGTGAAGATGATGGTTAGAGCAATCAGTTGACAAACTCGGGCTTCGGTATCATATGTACGCATCCGGTCGGTTGAGCTCAGATCATCACACTGTCTTCATCATTCTTGCTTGAATTGGTTTGATCATCCTTAATCGATTCTAATATGTACAGTTCAACGAATGTATCTGGATGTCTGGGTTAAAGCTAGGTAATAGAGTCGAAAGACGAGTCACACGTGGCAAACACTTCTGCTCAAATTGTAATTTCTGACCAATCCCTTCTTCCTCCACAACGTCTATCGCCAGCGCGATTTTAGGTTCCATCGTACACACTTAACCTGTCCCGTTACGACAGTATCCCACACCGTCTTCCCGTGTCAGACGCAAAGGACACCAAAAAGGGAATACTCCGATGGTACGGATACATATTTGCTCGCCGAGGAACGTGCGAAGTCATGTTTACGAATGAGGGCTATCCCACATATTTTTTTTATTGTTTCTTTCCATTTACTATTTCGACAACGACTTGTGCGCGATTTGATGTGTGCCTATGGTTCGCATTTTGCTGATCTTTTTTTCGCCGCCCGTCTGATGGCGTGGATACGACCGTCGTAATCGCGAAACACTTGATTAGTGAAAGCTATATTCCAGCAGGTCCGGTGCACGTGGAACGCGGCCAGAGCATTTCGTGCGCTTGTTACCAGGGTGTGGCTCGCAAGTTGATGATGATTTTGATACTTAAATTTATGACCTCCGCGTGGAAACAGGAACCAGGTTGGCGTTCGAAACGTGTTATGGGGCGCTACTTTCATAATAGTTAGCATATGTGCGGTAATTGGAAAGGAACCGCCAATCGTAAGGATTCAATATTCGTCCACAGCATGTGACTTTGAAACTGCATTAATTGAGATAAAAAATAACTCTTTATGTACCAATAAATCAAAACACACGGAAACAAACAATCGCTGATAATAGGAACCGAAGCAAATAGTCGTACAAATGTATACCAATGAAACGCCGAGACCACAGCTAAAGCCGTTTCGGAATGTTCGTCGCACCAGCAAAAGTCCTCGGAATTTCCAAACGTAGCATTCTCGACTTTCCCACACAGTACCTGTCCCGTTTTCTCACACACACACTCTGTCCCAACCCCGGTAAGCCTGCTGGAATGTGACAACGCCAAACAACGGTGGCAGCCGCAAGGAAAAGGGACCTGAAATGGAACAGCTAATTCTCGCAATGCAGATTTTAACGCAAATGTGGTTTTATTTCCAGTTGGCATGACTAGAGACAATCTATATGTGTGCAGGTGATACAGAGCAGTGAAATTGTTCAGATATTTCAATAAATTAAGCCAGCGCATTTATCTAGTTTTTTTTTGCTTCTTCTGGTAGTATCGTATCGTACCGCCGTAAACAGTGTCCTCCGGTCCACTTGGAGCAGCTGAGAGTCAGACGGCAAATGTGGATTGCAGCTTTTTATGTGAGAATCTTATTACCGAATACGACCTTTGTTTGCTTTAATGGAACAACGTAACGAGCAGTCATAAATATTTATCTGTGTCTTCATGCACAGCACACCAAATTGAGTGCGATGAATCAATTCGAACTGATTGATTTATTACGAGGCAAATTGAGCCGAAAATGGTGGAAATAACAAATCTCGAATGTCACAAAACATTGTACATCAAAATCGAGTAGCGTTACATGAATATGAAAGTTATTTTTGTCACGTTGCATTCTAAATCATTTGAATAGTTGGATACATGGTAATTTTTCGATAACAATGAATTCATACCGCTGTCTGATATTGCTACTCGATGAAATCAATGTTCTTCACAAGTGATGAAGTTTGGTTTTGCAATGGATGTTACGACCCGATGCTTGTTTCAAAAGAATTGACAACGCTGCACAGTGGGGCGACTCCGTACAAAGGCTGCCCAAGCGAAAAAAGTGTCGTTAAATGCGAAAAACATGTTTTTTTACACAATATCGGGATTCTGAACACGAACCTGGCGAACCTCCATTTTTTATTTGGGGTCGTTCATAAACCACGTGATCTATTTTATTAGGATTTTATAGCACCTTTCTCCCGTAGTATTTTTTACATACTTTTTATATAATTTTATGATCTTTGATCACTAGTATCCCTAATGGGTGTCCTCCCTATTAAAAAAAGATCACTTAGTTTATGAACGACCCCTCAAATCGAACAAGTTCTGCTAGAAATATGAAGGTTTTTTTTTTATTACAAATTCAAACAATCATCATCTTCTTCTTCTTCTTCTTTTTTTTCTTCATAACTGTCATGAACTGGAAAAAAACATTAAAAAATCGAAGATGAGGAATTGGAGAAGTCACTCGATGAAGTTCCATGTCAGACACAAGAATAACTTGCAGAAATGTTGGGAGTAACGGAACAAGCAATTTCACAACCTTTTTTTTCACTCGGAATGATTCAAAAACAAGGCAATTGGGTCCCATATGAGTTGAAGCCGAGAGACATTGAAAGGCGCTTTTTCACCTGCGAACAACTGCTTCAGCGACAGAAAAGGAAAGGTTTTCTGCACCGAATCGGGATTGGTGACACCCGGCCATCCATCAACATCAACCGCAAAACCGAATATTCATGGTTCCAAGCTTATGCTGTGTATATGGTGGGATCAGCTCGGAGTCATTTATTATGAGCTACTCAAACCAAATAAAACTATTACAGGAGAGCGTTACCGACAACAATTGATGCGTGCGAGCCGAGCCCTGAAGGACAAGAGGTCGCAATACGCCGATAGACACGACAAGGTGATTATGCAACATGACAACGCTCGGCCCCATGTTACAATTGGTGTCAAAAACTACCTGGAAAACATAAAATGGGAAATCTTACCCCACCCGTACTCTAAACCAGTTTTTTTTTGTATTTTGTTTTTGAGTAGAAACTCATTCATTGGTGACTAAAATTTTGCAAGCGTGTAGAGAGTGACAGTCGCATCTTCTACGAGAACTTGCATCTGTTCTCATTAAGAGTTTTCAATTCACCTTTTTTTATTCTAAGTTGGGTTTCAACCCTTTGCGGTTTACTTCTTATCAAGTTTTTTCTTTCATTCTCTTACTAAGAAACTTTTTTTCATCCCATTTGTTTATTTTAAGCTCATTAGCATTTAGTTGTAACAAAGCCGAATTTTAATCGTGTACATGTCACATGTTTATCATATCTATAAATAGAACATTACACAGTTGCCATTTTCGGCGTAAGAGTATTCTTCTATGCCATTGCATATGGTACATTTGCACAGTATACATTTAGGCGTAACATATTTCCTTCTGTTCTTCCATTATCCAGTTAGACCACCGGACAGCGGAGACAGTTGATATGATCATTGTTGAGTTATTAATAGAACAGCAGCTCGATGTTTCTTGCAGAGCAGAGCAGTTGTATGGATGAATCGAAATTATTTCGACCGTGGATCGATCTCCACCGCTGATGATTGATTATTGCGTGGACGTAGTTATTCTGTAACACCACAAAGATGGTCAATGAGGGCCCTGAGTATTGAACTCACGATCGATCCCTTACTAAGCGAACGCACAACCAATGTGGCTACGAAGACCCCCTAAGCTTTGATGGTCATTAAAAAGTGCCTCATTACTCAAAATGGTACTCTTTCGTGAAATTTATTTGATTTTTGGATACAATAGAGCCTTCTTTTACATTTGACTGCAATAAAATTGATTTACAAATACATATGCATGGTGAAAAACTAAAAATATGTTTAAGCACTTTTGTCTCAAATTCAGAACACCATTTTTGTTACTGATATGATCGATATATCAAATTAAAGTCAATTATCTAGTCTTTTTTGGAAAAATGATATGCTCGCAAAAAATTGTATTTTGCTTTTGTAATTATTGATTGTTTTTGTTTCTTATAGTTTACATGGTTTCGGGACCAAGGGCGTTATATCGGTATCGATACATGTAAATGATGTTAAAAAGAAGTCTATAACCCAAAGAATGTCAGGGTTTTGAATATAAAATTATTTATAACATTAAAGTTCAGTAAATTTACATTTAAAAATGAAATGTTTGCAATTTTAATCATGCTTAGAAACTTGATTTTTTCCGAACACTAATTTTAATGAATATTTCTGCGTAAATAACATTTTATTTCATTCATTTATTGTAGATTCTTACCATTTCTTGCACTCAACATGAAAATAACAAACAAAATAGTTGAAAAAACTACACAAACTGTAAAATTAACGATACTTGTTTTTTTACAGAATTTGCGAACGCAAACATTTCATCATTGGTTTTGACTGTCACTTTTTTTGCAAATGCGTAATATTATAAATTATAGGCTGTATCGATACCTGTAAATGGAGTTAGAATGAAGGCTATAACCCAAAGAATTTCAGGGTTTTGATTATTCAATTATTTATAACATTAAAGTTCAGTAAATTTACATTTGAACATGAAGTTTTCGGAATTTGAATCATGCGTAGAAACTTGATTCATATTCCGAACACTACTTCAATATCAATTTTGATGAAGATTTCTGCATAAAATACCTTTTTTTCACCCATTTATTGTAGGTTCATATATTCTCTAACACTTAACATGAAAACAAAAAACTAAATTGTTGAAACAACTACAAAAACTGAAAAATGAACGATACTTGTTTTTTACGGAATTTGCTAACGCAAACATTTCATCATTGGTTTTGATTGTCACTTTTTTGCAAATGTCTAATATTATAAATTATAGGCTGTATCGATATCTGTAAATGATGTCAAAATGAAGCCTATACCTCAAAGAATGTATGTGTTTTCATCATTCAATTATTTATAACATAAAAGTTCAGTAAATTTACATTTAAAATGAAATGTTCGGAATTTGAGACTGTTCGGAATACAGTGATAGACATTCGTTTAGCCGTGTAGTTACTTAACAATCGATCCCGGGATAGGAACAGTCAACATTATACGATGTTTCGATTAAAAACGCGAAAAATACTCGGACTGCAATTTAATACGTTTTTTTTTATTTTTTTGGATTGCTTTTTCATAGGTCAATATACATTGATATGGGAAAGTATGATATCTCTTAGTGCAATGTTTACTATTTGCAAGGTATGGTGAATTGCTCAAACTATTACGTCTCTACACCTCCTCTCAAGTTCACCAGTCCTAATCCTCTACGATGTTCAACAAACAAGACTTTGCCTAAGGCTTTAGTTAATGTATCTGCCACCTGACTCTGGGATGAAACCTTCACTAGCTTTAGGATTTTTTCGTGTACTTTTTCTCGCAGAAAATGGTAGCGCACATCGTAATGCTTTGATCGTCGTGTTTCAGGATTTTCCGAAACATTAATGCATCCGGAATTATCCTCGTACATTTTCACCGGAAGCTGTACCTGGAGATTCAAATCAGCCATGACTTTAAGTAGCCACATAAGGTACATCAGACTGCCTACCAGTTCACGGTAGGGCTCGTCGACTTTATCATCTCCAACGCCAGGCTTTAGCTTCAGGTTTTGTTCCATTGGGGTCGCTGCGATATTGCATCCAGACATTCCGAATTTCTCCAGCAACCGCTCGGTATAAGCTCCTTGATCGATCTGCAAAACTCCTTTCTCTGGATACATACGAATACAAAGTCCCATGAAGTTGCTTGGTTCCCCCAGATCCGTCATACGAAACTCTCCAGCAAGACTGTCACGTACTTCATCTACTACCGCTGCATTGCTTCCGCACAACAACATATCGTCCACATATATTACCAAGTAAACAACAGTATCCCCATTGATTTTATAGTATAGACAAACATCTGCTGCTGACTGCCGGAAGCCTAAGCTGGTGATGAAGTCATGGAACCGATCATTCCAACATTTTGGGCTCTGCTTCAAGCCATACAATGAGCGACGCAACTTCAAAATACACCCCGGCCTCAAGATCGTTCCATCGGGTGGGTGCATATACACGTCTTCTTTGAGCATTCCATTGAGAAACGCAGTTTTAACGTCAAGATGTCGGAAGTGAAAAACGTTTTGCACGCCAAGAGCCAACACAAATCGTATCGTGGGAAGACGAGCTACCGGTGCATACGATTCTGCAAAATCCACTCCACGTTTCTGCAGAAATCCACGTGCCACCAGTCGCGCCTTGCATTGCTTTAGATTTCCATCACCTGTGTCCTTTCTTTTAAACACCCACTTTGAGCTAATGACCTTTACGTTTCCCGGATCTTTCACAACCGTCCACGTTTCATTCATTTCCAATGCTTCCATCTCCGATTTGACCGCTTGCATCCACTGATCTTCATCCACTCGACCTTTAATGTCCTGATATGATTCCGGTGCATCCGAAACGAAGCATTCAAGGGCCATTGCAAGGTTCGCCGAAAGATCGTACTCCCCGCTTCTCATCCAGGCAGGCGGCTGACGGTTTCGTCCTGGATTTTGGCTATCTTCCGGTGGCTCCTCCTCTGGATATTGCACTTCTTCCGGAAAAACGTCTTCCATATCATCAAACCCATCCCCAACTGACAAAAATTCGTCCGGATCTTGATTTTCGTTTTCAGGTCTCTTACTAGCTTCAATGTCACTCACGTCAACCACAAGAGGTAGTTCTTCATGAACTTGATTTCTGATCGCACCTTTTTTCAGCTCGTTAAACTTTACACTCCGCGAACAAATGATTTTCTGCCTGGCGGCATCCCACAGTCTCCAACAATTCACCCCGTAACCGAGAAAAACACATTCCACGGAGCGATCGTCGAGTTTCTTCGTTTGTTCCTTCGGGATCGTCGAGAACGCCTGACATCCAAAAATTCTGAGATTCGACAAGTCCGGCTTTCTTGAAAACCAACCTTCAAATGGTGTCTTTCCCTGCACAGCTCGGGTTGGGCTCCGATTGGTGAGATAAACAGCGGTGTTCATTGCTTCACCCCACAGCCTTTTGTCCAAGGCGGCATCGATCAACATCGCACGAGTCTTTTCGCAGAGGGTGCGATTTATTCGCTCAGCCACACCGTATAACTCTGGAGTGTAAGGTGGCACAAATTCCAGCGTAATACCCTCAGCAACACAGAATTCCTTCATCTCTCTGCTTCGGTATTCTCCGCCATTGTCGCACCGGATTCGCTTCATTTTGGTCTCAAAATGCGTCGTTGCCATTGCGTGGAATTCCTTCAATTTCGAAAAAGTTTCATCTTTCGTCCTCATCAGATACACAACAACCATGTGCGTCCAGTCGTCGGTAAACGTTATATAGTATTTATACCCATCATAGGTGGTGGGCGTGATTGGACCGCACACGTCACTGTGTACTAGCTCAAGCGGTTTTGTGGCTCTGGTTCGTGTACCACCGATGTGTGCTCTCGTCTGCTTTGCGCGGGCACAATCCTCACAAAAATCCAACTTTTCAGACAACTTGTCTTCTACACCAGTGACCATGCCGTGTCGAACAAGTGAGCAGACACTCTCCCTGTTGAGATGTCCTAGACGACGATGCCATATGGAATTGACGTTCACTTCGGCCACTGCTGCTTGCGCTGATAATCGCCGCTGTGCTTTAATCCTCAACCAGTAGATGCCGTTCTTCACAACAGCTCGAGCAAACACCACTCCGTTTTTCGAAATACTAGCGCCCTGCCTGTCAAAGACGACTTTGTTGCCACGTTCTATCAGTTTTTGCACCGACAACAAGTTATCCCTGCATTCCGGAACATAAATCACGTCATGAAGAGTCACCTTTACTTCCTCCTCTCCATCCGCTATGCATCCCACTATGTGGCCACCCATGGTGCCACACATCTTTACACCATCCATAGCGATGGCGATCTGAAACGGTGACGTCAACTCCGCCACACCGAAAAACAGCGTTACATCGTTAACGAGGTGTTCAGAACACCCTGAATCGAGAATGAACCAAGTTTCGCTCACCTGCGAGAAGCTGGAACTGTGGACTGCCATGGCAAATGCTCTATCCTCGCTTTTGACAACTGCTGCTCTGCCGTCTGTGCCGGTACTCGCTTTTTGCGGACAATTTGCCATCAGATGCTGTTCAGATTCACAGATGAAGCACTTGCGTTTCTGTCTTACCACTTTCTGCTTTCGTCCTTGTAGGCTCATAGCTGATGAAGTCGCCTGCGACGATGCATCTTCCGATATCGAACAACTAGCAGCGCTCATACGGAGTTCCTCCTCCAAGAAAATAGATTTTGCCTTCGTCAAAGTCAAAGCTTCTTCGTCCATAGTTTGCAACGCAGCAATGACCGGTCGAAACTTTTCCGGCAACAACATCAACAATCGCACCACCTTATCAATTTCATCGAACTCTTTCCCAACGTCGCGCAGCTCCCGGATGATTTTTTCGAAACGCATGAAGAATGTTTGCAGTTTTTCATCTTCACGAAGTTTGAGGTTATGTAGCTCCATTTCCAACAACAAACGTTTGGCTACACTCGACCGGTTGAATGTGTCCTTCAAGACCTTCCACACATCGAAGGTCGTGGTACAGTCACGAGTCATGTCGAGAAGATCGTCATGGATACACCGTATGACCAAGCCTTTTGCCTTCTTGTCATCCCGTTTCCATTCATCCTCCGGCTCCTCCGGCTGTTCCCCCTTCACATGTTCCAGCAAACCTTTTTCGTCGAGCATAACCTCCATTCGATAACTCCATTCCGCATAGCCAGCTCCTGCAAACTGCCGGATTCCAATTCTTTCGACGCTTTCTTCGGCCATGTCGTGCGGGTCCATAACCTGTAGTTACTTAACAATCGATCCCGGGATAGGAACAGTCAACATTATACGATGTTTCGATTAAAAACGCGAAAAATACTCGGACTGCAATTTAATACGTTTTTTTTTTATTTTTTTGGATTGCTTTTTCATAGGTCAATATACATTGATATGGGAAGGTATGATATCTCTTAGTGCAATGTTTACTATTTGCAAGGTATGGTGAATTGCTCAAACTATTACGTCTCTACAAGCCGCACTTGGAAAAAACTTGAAACACTTACAAAACAACAAGGAATGTTCTTTTACAAGATAAATATTAGATGGGCAACGTAAGAAGTTGGTCAGATTAGTGATCTACGTAGAATTTAAAGGAATGGCGAAAGGTATTCTATTGACGGAAGAGGGGCGGAAAATAATAAAGATATTCAGTGAACAAACGTTTTCTAATCGCTCGATCGTAACAAAAATTGGTCGATCTGAGAAAGTGGTACGGAATTTCTTTAAATAGTGCCTGAAATATGGGATATAACGACCAACAAATGGGAACACCAAAGTTACTTTGCGTCTTAAAGGTCGAATAAGACACGAAGCAACCAAGAAACGATGTCCTGCTCATACATTAAGGCAGAATCGGTTGTTCCAGTAACGAAGAGGTATATTGCGCTCATCTTGAATGAGTCACCAAACATAATGTGGAAGAAACCTCAAGGGAAGCCGAAACTGACCGCCACCCATAAGCAGAACCATCTCATTTTCGCCGGGCAATACATGGAATGGAAACTAGAATGGAGAAATGTTGTATTTTCCGGCGAAAAAAGTTCAATTGGTACAATTTAAGTCGACGGAATGTCGTGAGATCGAAGCGAAACTTTGGGGGCGGAAGTTTGACAGTGTGGGGAGCCGTTTCCTGTCACAGCAAACTTCCCATTTGTTTCATTTTCACCTGAATGAGCTCCGAAAAGTATCTTCAATTACTGGAGGACATTTTGATTGGGCATATTGAGAATAATGCTACCGAGGATATCGTTTTTTCAGCAGGATAATGCATAGATCCACGTTTCCAAGCAATCGAAGACATGGTTTGCTGAGAAGGACATTCCGCTTCTTGAATGACCTGCTTGCAGTCGATTGCAATCCCATAGAGAATCTTGGCCGAGATGGTCTATGCAAACGGATGACAGTTTGACAACATTTCCAGCCTCAAGGCAGTAATTCAGGAGTGTTGGGCTATAATCAATATGGCAACACTTTAAAAGCTGTCTGACTCGATGCTAAAACGAGTTTTCAAAGTGATCCGAAATGGAGGTGGACATACTAAATATTAGCTACCGATTGGACTCGAAATTTGCCGCACAAATGTTCTTTTATTGAAATTCTAGGATGCGGCTAATGTCCACCCTGATTCCACATATTTCAATTACTTAGAAAACAAAAAGTGAATTTATACTTTTTTTAGAATGAATTCGATGAAAATAAACAATAATAGACTTTTATGAACAAAACTGTACAAATAATTGACTTATTTTAAAAAATATTGAGAAAAAATAGGGTGCGGCTAAACGAATGTCTACCACTGTATGAGACAAAACGATAGTCCAATGATTGACATCGTCCAGGTTCATTTCAGCGGCTTCCAAATGTCTACCGGAATCTTAATGGGCCTGATTCTCGAATACACTACGAATACACTTCACGGTGGAAACGGAATGAAACGCATTCGCGATGACAACGGTACGGTGTCGACATCTGGATGCGAGATTAGTTTCCCACTAAATTTATCATTATAATATCAAATTATCTTCAGATGAAATTTTTGTGTGAGATTATTATATCACATGAAGAAAACAAAGTTTTCCACTCACATTGAATATCAGTTTGATACGAAGAAGTTAATTTTCATTAATGATTTTTCATTTGAAAAGTGCTCATTAACTCACTAACTCTTAAAACGTAGTTCAATGGCGTGCCGTTTATTTCGTTTCCACCGTGAAGTGTATTCGAGAATCAGGCCCAATATTTCTAGTAAATACTCGCTTTTCGGAACTTCGTCTTAGAAATTTGCCAGTTTGGTTTTCGATGTTTTCAGCTCAGATGCTGATAACATGTGTCGAGTTTGAATTGCTTCGAAAATTTCGGTCACTTTTTAAGACAATTCTGACCACACTTGTAATTCCCAATGAAAACTATCATTGCACTCTACCATTCCCACCCTATTCACGTCTTCCATTGTTAGCCCGGATCCGAGAGGTCTTCCGCCTAGCTTGCTTATCCTATGACCTCAACTCAACTCAACTCCTCCAATTCATCTGACATTCATCGAAAATTTGTGAACGACGCTTCATGAAATTACTCAAATTATGAGCCTTTTTATCTATCCAAAACACAAAAATAAATAAGAAAGATTCTTTTATATGAATTTTTCTATAGTAAAATTCTCGCGTAATTTTTGAAAAGGTCCTATGTAACAAATGTAAACAAATCGAGTTAATGGATGCACGCTATTAGTTTTCAATCATTGAATGTATTACAAAAACGATCGTTCACGTATCTATCTTCTTCATCTTTTTGTTGCCGATACAAAAAATATCCAATGTACAGATTCGAATTTTAAGCACCCGGCTGTTACTTCGGACGCCACTTTCCTCCGACGGCCGAAACGTCCGAAGTAACAAAGCAGTCAATACAACTCGCAGTCGTACTTCGGTCGTTTTGGAATTTGTTTCTTACAGGTGTTGTTATCGATTTCAGTGCAATTCAACGAGTAATAACAATAATAATCAGTCTTTAGAACGAAATGCTGATATTTGGATTGTTGTTTATTAGTTAGTTTCAATTTTTTATAGTGCAACGTAATATGTCCAATGTGCAAACGAGGGCAGTCAAAACGTCCAATGTAACATTTTTCGCTCCGAGGCTTCAACCTTAATCTCAAATCACGGAACAATAGTTACGATTGGTTTTACGGAGTTATTCTTGACAGCTAGTGGTGAAAACAGTGATAAAGATTGATAGCTTTTAGGACAATTCGCGAAATAATGTTCGGGTCTTCAACTACGTTTTTCTCGAGTTGGCGAAAATGTTACATTGGACCTTTTCAAAAGTTACGCGAGAATTCTTCTCGAAATAAATCCATCAATCATTAAACAAAGACGAATGAACTTTCGAGTATAAAACAAACAAAAAAGAATCACAGACGGGTGACGTATTCAAAATCTCGAAAGTTTTTTTTTTCGAAACAATATGATAAAACTATCATGGTCGTGGGTGTCACTCCTTCGAAGGGCGAAATGCATCATAGATTTAAGACGGTCTGTGATACAGTGCGCGAGTATACGAGTTATGATTTTGTGCGCTAAATGTCCAAACCAAAATACCCATAATTGTGGAAGATCATGGCGCAATAGTTTTGTATTACAGTTAATGATATATTTTAAAACAATTATTAACCAGACAAACGTTATGCACCAGGCAAACGACCTTATTAAAGGATCGTATCCTATGTTTCAAACTAACTGAGCGGTCAGTGGAACACAGGTTTCCTTGCGAGAGACCGCCGCTTCCGATTCGGATCCAGTCATCTTGGCGGCTTGGGCCACCTCGGGTCCTTATCCTCGTGAAATGGGGACTCCGTCCTCATTATATTGACCTCAGAACAAATTTAAAAAAAGAAAAACGAAAAAAATAATTTATAATAGAAATTACGCTGTGAGGCATTAATACGCATTAATAAGCATGATGTTTTTCCCCCGCCACAATATTTCTAACCTACTACACTTTTTCTGAGAGATTGTTTCTGTTGCACTTGTTTTCTGCTGCGATGTCAATGTCACAGTTGAATTAAAACTTACGGTTATTCTTCCGATACTGACCTTTTAAGTTACTGGACAGAAATACATGTTCCCACGCTTGTGCGAGCTAAACTTTGGTTGCATCACAAATGTAAAATTAACATTTACAATAATTGTCAAACAGTTACTCGTAATCTATTGGGTACAAAAAATCTGTCAGCATACAATAAGTCTAGGAGACAATTCAATTTAATTATCATCAAGCCTCAACGCAATCAATAATCGTCTAGAATAACCCCTCAACTGGACGTAAAAACATGTCCATTCATATCATACTAACCACACCAAACCACCCCCACCAATCCATTCAGCGATTACGGCAAACAATGGGCGGCAGCAATCTGATGAATACTTAACACCCCTTTTCATACGCCTTTTTTTTCATTGTAATGCATTTCACAGATCGTAGCTTTCTAGTGGCCAATGCACAGCCGGAATCGTGTCACATCATCTTCTGCTCGGATGGATTTTGCAAGATGACCGGTTTCACGCGGGCGGAGGTGATGCAACGATCGGCGTGCACCGAATTCCTGCAGGGACAGATGACCTCCCACACGGTCGTCCAGTCGATCAAGGAAGCGCTCAGGAAGGGCGAGGAGAAGCACTTCGAGATACTGTACTACCGGAAGGATGGTGAGTGTGGCCAGTGAATAATATATTTTCCTTTTTTTTTTTTCAAATTGCTCGATTGTGATGACACTGGTGCTCTTAGTGTCCGAGTGTAATCAAATTTCTTCTACTTCGTTTGACCAGGATGAATGAGAGGAAACGATAAATACACCGCGAAAACTCTACTATTGCCAAGTTTTCAGTGTATCATCGCGGAATATAAGAGCCTCATAATTTCTGTGAACAAGCAAACGTGGGCTTATAAATTTTCTAGTGTTCGTGCCAAATGTTGGTCATTGCGAACTTGGCATAGAGCCAATCGTTGATGCCGTCTGTACACGGAATCAATTATTCAGATTATTGCGAAAAAAATTGAGATTCGATCGAAACTCAACACGAAAACTATCATCCAATGATTCCAAAATTACATCCCCTAATCACCTGGAAGAAGACGCCACCTATGAGTGGATTTGATGAGATATATTGTGGGTTGGCACATTTACACCTAGATGTCGCTTACTCTACAACGTAATGCCGCTTACGGCACTGAAAGAAACGTTTAGGTGCAATCTTTAAGTATTAGTATCGCTCTCAACATTATATCGACGTAATCCCATTGGAGGAAAAGTATTGTAATGAAAAAAAATTATATAAAATATATTTTCATGTATAACAAGAATACGTTTAACGAATAAAATTTCGAATACTCAACTAATCCATTGATTGTATACCATCATGTTATGTATATTATTAGTATGAATAATATTCTCTGCATAATTTCCATATCATTTCATTGGATGTCACAGGTCTGGTTTGGTTCAGGCCAGGTTCAAGTAACAAGTTCAGAATCACAAATGTAGCAATGCGAAACAAATTATTGTTTGAAAAAAATGTATTTTGCTGTAGTAATACTGAGGAAAATGAGGAACGGAAGATGCTGCCGGTTATTTTCTCGTAGGGTAATTAAGAAAACAAATCGACCAATATTTCAGATACATAGGGCCTAATTCACGGTGAAAACGAAATTATGTGTATCCGTGACATCTGGATACGAAAAAAATTTTCCACTAAAACTTATCATTATAAGAACAAATTATCTTCAGATGAAATGTTTGTATGAGATTATTTTACCACATGAAGAAAACGTAGTTTTCCATTCACATTGAACACTAATTTGAAACGGAGAAGTTAATTTTCATTGATCATTTTTATTTGAATAGAACTCATTCTGCCTGAAATCCCACTATTATCTATGACGCCTCACTAACTCGTGGAAAGTAGTTCAATGGTGTGCATTTCGTTTTCACCTTGCAGTATATTCGAGAATCAGCCCCATAGTGTACTCTGAATCTAAGCATATTCACATCCGACTCAGGATGCAAGTGCTTCATTTTCTGAGGTGGAACTTAGCCTTTTCTTCTTCTACTTCTTGAATGGCACCAACGTTTCTAGAGGAACTTCGCCGTCTCAACATAGTATTACTTGCGTCATTTTTATTAGTACTAAGCTGAAATTTCTATGCCTAATAGCACGCATTGAATGCATTCTGAGTGACAAGCTCTATGTTTCATGTTTCTTTGTTTTTAAGAGGCTTTAAACTTTGCAGTTCATTCGCCTCCAGATGACAAGCTCTATTCTCTACGCATGAACACTAGAGACGGGCAAAACAGTTCAGTAGTCGCGACGGACACAGAAGATATTCGACGACTTTTCGCACTCAAATTCTCGGGAATGTTCGATAATGCCACGCTATCACCCGAAGAGGTATCGACAGCCGCCGGAAATGTTCCGGTTAATGAGGTTATGTTGAGCCGAATTCACGTTAACGATGAGTGTATTCTCAAGGCTGTGACCAAATTAAAGTCATCAATGTCAGTGGGTCCCGATGGGATACCTTCATTCGTATTAAAAAAGTGGGCCGAACCGCTGCTCGCCCCCCTCCGTCACTTGTTCGGCCTATCGTTGTTTAGTGGCAAATTCCATATCCTTTGGAAAACTGCGTATATATTCACGGTACATAAGAAAGGAGGCAAATCGAACATTGACATCTACAGGGAATTTCCAGCCTATGCACCACGTCAAAGATGTTTGAACTCGTAGTTCTACCATCTATGTGCATCGTTTTCTGGTATACCACAGGGCAGTCTTGTCCGCTTGTTTTTTTATGTCACTTCAACGATTGCAAAAATTTACTAAAGGGTCCACGATTACTTTACGCAGATGACTTGAAAATCTTTAGCCACATCAGATCGATCGACATGTTTCATCGCCATGTTCCTCCAAAGGCAACTGAACTCTTTTGTTGCTTGGAGGTGTAGTGCGTTAACGAGCTGGGTGTGCTTCTGGATGCAAAGCTCACACACAAGGATCACATCACATATATCGTTAACAAGGCATCGAGACAATTAAGCTTTATTCTTCGAACGACGAAAGCATTCACAGACATTTACTGTCTGAAGGCTATTTACTGTGGCCTCTTTCGTTCCATATTGGAGTATTGCTCTGCCGTCTGGAACCCGTACTACCAGAAAAGTGTGTACCGCATCGAAAACGTGCAACTACGGTTTATTCGCTTCGCTCTACGTTTACTACCGTGGCGAAATCTGCATATTCTACCCAACTATGAAAGCCACTGTCAGCTTATCAACTTAGACACTCTGGAAGTGCGTAGGAACACTGCCCGAACCATGGTGATAGCTGACGTTTTAACTTCAAGAATCGACTGTCCTGCAATTCTCCAAAGGACCAATCTTCTAGCAAGGCAACTTCGGAATACTGCGCTTCTTTGGTTTCCCATCCAGCGAACGATTTATAGTGCTTACGGTGCTGTTACAGGTCTGCTGCGCATTTTCAACCGTGTAGTCTCTATGTTTGACTTTAACTTGTTTCGTGTTTGTATCAAGCGTAAATTTTAAATATTTTTTAGACCTTGACTTTGGACAACTTCCTTAGGCAATGCAATTTTTTTATATATTTTATAGATTATTTACGTAAAGCAAATTTATATACCCAGACTACCATTGGGACTTCGAACCTGTTGGCGAATAAACATAGATAAATAAATAAACCTTGCAGCTCTGGTATGTTCCTACAATCGCAATACAAAAACTTCACGTTTTCACGCTACACAATTGCATATCATAGGGCGCTTTTGAACGTTCAGCAGTATAGTGAAATAGCACTATGCGTGACCGACCGAAGTATATTTGTGTGGTCCACTCTGTTAAGATTAAAAACATAGGTTAATGGGTTACTATCCACTGTCTAGTTCCTGAAGAGAAATAAAAACTGCATCACAACCCTCACACCTTTTAAATTCTCCTGTCAGCTAGTAGAGAAAACTATCAACGAGGAGCAGGCAGTTATTTTCCAACCGGGAAGGACTGAACAACAGTCTAATCTAGAGATGAAACGGGTATTCGGTAACTATCCGGTATCCAGCCTATCGTAGTGGACGAAGCGAAAGGAATACAATTTAACAATTTAATACAATTATAAGTTCTACTTAGAATTAATTTCCGAAAGAGTTGCACTATTGAAAAATTCTTCATTAGAAAAATGGATTTTTTTCATTCTATCAAAACATTTTCCCGTAGTGAAATGACCTATAGGAACGTTCTTCGAATCAAATAAATGCTGATTGATAAGGTTAATTACATTCACTATTGACTTGGTTGATAAAATACTGTGTTAATCTACAAAATAAATATAGAATAAATTGATTTTTTTGACGTGGGAATACGTCTAACCGGAGTATATGGGGGGTAAAATGAAAACCTAAACACAGAACATGCAGAAAAAAATAAAAGATTCCGAATGCTTATAACTCGAAAATTTCTTACTGGATTGGAAAAATGTTTGCATCAATTGATAGGGAATATTTATACGCTTCTGTCGCAACTAATAAAATGTTATTTTTTATTAAATAAAAAATTGAATAACTGTAAAATGTTAAGCGATATCTAAACGCCCTAACTGCCTCGTTTTGATTGGCCTGATTTACGGTTTCCCCAACACACCGATTTAAACCAAGCAGCTGTCAATAACGAACAACTTATCGACGAACAACGAAGGGGAAATCGTAAGATGTAAAGTCTCCATAAACGAAGGAAAAGGAGAAGAAGAACGGAGGGGAATATTTGCCTAGAGTAAAAACAGTGGATCTCGCTGAGGCAAACTTTCATTCTTCGTGAAGAAATCGACTGAACAACATCGTTACTGGGCGAGCTGGGCGGCGAGGGATCGAATGCCTTTTTCAAGGCAATGGGGGTGGAGGAGTAATATGGTGGATAAAGTAAAGTTTTCCAAGGGCCTTTTTAAAGGTTAGAGACGAATAAACTGAAGAAGTTTAAAGTCTCAAGTAAGGAAGAAAGGCAAACTTACAGTATCATTCTGTGTTCAAAGCAATGAATATCGCTTGTTCTTCCTTGCTTTGTATCATCATTGTCTTCGTATCGGATTGAGCTGTGGACGCGACCAAATTTCTCACTCGCTGATGTCTCTGACATTGCAATCATTACATCAAACTGATGCCATTCCATTAAGGTTCAGAAGAACATAATTAAATGGGGAATCATTAAACTAGGATATCATCAGCTCACCAAGAAAATAATTGTACACTCATACCTCGCTTTACGGCCCAGATACGTTCCACGGAAATTGGCCGCAAAGCCAAAAGCCGTATAAAGAATCAGTTGTATATCGGCGTCGAAAATAGCTTTTTGGCCGTTATAGCGAAACATTTTAGACCGTAAATCGAAAACATGCCTTAATTGAAGAGGGTCGTTAAAGCAAAATGCCGTATGAAGAGCGGCCGTATAGCGAGGTATGAGTGTACTGGAATTTTGTGTGTCATTTGGTTTCGCATGACAGTAGCAAAACTATCTCCACCAAGGATGAAGGCTAAGCTAATCGAGACCGGAAATAGAAAGGGCTTCTGTTAAGAAGAGCGCAAAGCGGATATAAGTGTGTGTGTGTGTATTTTTAGTTGCTTCAAGCCATCGATATATGGATATTTGTGTGCGTACGTGCGTGCTTCATAACCCGTACGTAAGAATAGAACATCTTCGTTAAAACCCCATTTGTATCTGCTCCCGTGTGCATTGGCCCTGTCGCGATGCAACAATCGCCTATTTTTGACGTAGGATTACGTCTTTCGGGAACATATTGAGGTACAAATTGAAAATCTAAAATCGAGCACATCGTGAAAATTGTCCAATTTCAAACGCTTATTGCTCAGTCATTTCATGATGGATTGATGAAATTTTTGCGTCAATCGATTTCGGCACTCCGTAACAATTTTTTATATTGAAGAAAATAATATATTTTATGAAACTGACTATCGAACAATTGAAAAATCTCAACCCCTATCCTAACGGAAACACCCACTTCTGATTGGTCGAAATTGACGACACATGCGGCGGGTCCCTAACAGAGACATCAAAACTAAGCTGCCTGGGGGAAATCGGCATTGCAAATACATGAAAGTAGGAGGAGTTTTCGTTCCTGCCGAAAAGTATTCCCTACCAGAGACATCAAAACCAAGGTGCCCGAGGGAAATCGACATTGCAAATATATGCAAGTCGGGGGTATTTTTATATTGCAAGTAAGGTGTGTATTACGATTAATTCTAGCAAATAAAATTAAAATTTGGAAACTAAATGTGGGTTGCTTCGTGAAATTTCATATCAATGACCGATCGTTTTAGCACAAGTGTAAGTGTAAAATTGTATATGGTAGCAGTTAAAAATGATTGATATATGAAACGATTTATTTCAATTTTCATAAATAAAAACCAAGGTATGTTCCCGCTCGAGAACGGGTCGTTTGGTTTAAGCTGTCTGTTTTGTTGTGTTAATTTTCACATTGGTGAGTTTTTTTCTTCATTTCATCCATACATAACACAGGAGGCATCTCGTCCAAAATCACAGAAGGCGGTTTTTATCATATCTCGTTCCACTTCTGTGTCTTTTATCTGATGCGCACCATTCAACGACTGTTTACCATCCTTCTGTCATCATCACTCGGTAAACTCTGGTGGAGTGAACAAACAATACCCAACAACCAAAAAAATGGCTCAAATCATAGTCAAAGAGTTTAACGATGTAATCATTCAAACATCCAAAATCAACAGAAAGCCTAACGGAATCCTACGTCAAATATGCGGTCGTGTCTCGGACACAACCCTCCTTTGACTTTTTATACTATGATTGACGATTGATTGCCGTTGCAATTTGCGCAGTCTTAATGATACATATAAACAAGAAGGGGAGATAGCAGGAGAGAAATATTTTCGCTAGGGTATTAGTAATGCAATGCATTGAACTGACGCTATCCACGCTATCAACCTACTATATTTTTTTCTTTCCAATATTATTAATCACTACACCTACACACAACAAGATAGCAACGAAACTTAGAATTTGAAGCTTCAAAATGACGTATATCCCATTTTAATGCGTCAGGTTTTCACGAAGTTCCAACATTTCTAAAATCACTTTAAAATTTCAACCATTAATTTTTTTTGTCGAGTGTAGAATTAACGACAGAGTATTGCATACAAGGAATAAGATTTAGAGGATTTTCATTTAAAAATTATTATTGCAGTATTATTTGAATCCTATTAACATTTCTTTCATGTTACACCGGCTATTACCATGATAGGTACACTTATGGCGAAACTCCAGGAACACTACTACCATAATAGGTACATGACAGTAACATTTTCAAACAAGTATTTTATTGAATTTAGTCGATTAATCATCAAAATATCAGTGGGAATCTTCAAAAACTGGGTTCAAACTGCTAGAAAAATATACTTTTATATACTTTTGAACTAAAAAAGAGTAGTTATTCGCGAGTTTCTGTAAGTTGGTGACACATTCCCTTTATAATTGGTACACCTACCCTAGACATTAATTATTTCCTAGATTTTTTGAACCAAAAATAGGAGATTGTCCACGTGGACAAGGAAGAAAGATATAGGGTATTGTCAATGTCCACTCTTGTTCACAAAGGGAGAAGGGGCAATCTAAAACCGTGCCTTTTCGGTCCATGTGGTATGTGGACAACCTCTTACAGGTATTCTAATCATCCTGTAGTTATGCACAATATTCAATGGAGTGAAGGTTCAGTTCCAATATAAAAAATGGGTGGGTTATATCTATGATATAACCGCAAGGCTGACGTGGGACCACCTTAGCTTAGCAATCCTTTGTTTGTATTGATTTAATTATTGATTCAATGAAACAGTTTCCGAATTTAATTGAATTCAATATATTTGCTTTGTGGGTAAAAAGATTGTTTAATACCATGTGAGGTCAATTCATGCATTTGGATGGATTATGTCAGGCTTCCATGTTTCACAAAAAACACTGCGTCCGGAATAAACATGTCCACACTGCTGTTCACAGTTTTGTGTTTGAGTACAAACATGATTTTTTCGTACCTATGTTAGAAAATGTGACATGTTTGTATTCGTGGTATGTTTGGACATACGATGTTTAATCCCAATGTTTCACATGATGTTCGAACATGGTGTACAGTTTCTCTTGCATTTTCACCCCAAGCACCGGAAGTGCGTAGAGTAGAAGAAGCGAATCGGACACCACACCACCACCACTCAACGCGTGGTGTGTTGGTATGTTGACATGGAATAAATGCTTTCCTTTCATTACAATGGGTGCTTCATCAAAAATATTGGGCAAATAAAATAAACCTCTTTTTCTGTTCTGAACAAAATAAACATCGATTGATATGAGAGTTTTTCACATTTGATATCATTATTTAGTGCACGCATCAATTTATATATTGAATTCATGTAACATTCGCTATTATTAGCTATTTGAACAAGTACTAAAATTGAATTATTCAGCAGTGACATGTTAGGCGTGACGCTAACCACTCGACCACGGGAGCAACAATTTTGGCTGGATCTTTGAATACAAATGGCCAATACTGCTTGTTCGCGACGATCGCGACCCGAGCTATAAAACGAGCGGAGAAGAGGAGAAGAAAGGATGATGCAATCGCATGCACACATAGCATATGTAGTGCAGTGTAAGTGTAGCTTTTAGTTTTTTCCTTCATTCAGTTTGTGATAACATCGAGAAATTAATGGTGTGTTTTAGCCGCTGAAATTTCTCTGCTGGTTCTGCTGTGTGCCGCTGAAGGTTGCATCTAAAACTAATTTTTGGGTAATTTTTTTTTTGGTCAGCATTTGTACGACGTCGCCCGCTATGCAGTCGGCTCCCCAGACTTTAATTGCCAACATGCACGCAAAAAAATAGAAAGCTTCTTTCTATTCAGAGAATGTTTTCTTTGAACGAAACCAAGGATTATTTAATCAGACTTGCAAAATGTGCATGAACGATCTATAAACTTTTACTTAGTCGCGGCAATACATACACACACTCTTTACAAATACACGGGCCGAAGATTGTGCAGTCCACTGATGATCCAACAAGAGCCAAAGGTTGTACCGCTCATGACAACTCTACACGAGCTGATGATTGCGCCGGCTAGTGATCATTCTATCCTCGATTCCTCGAGTCGAAAAAGACGCACCACGCTAGATATGGGGTGCAGACTAGGGGGTCGTTGCTGATTAATGGTCAGCTGCATCCCAATAGGAAGTATCCCATGTCGGGCACACGTACAGAGCACTGTAGACTGCAACATCCCAATTATGAGAACACTTGTAATACTAACCTCGAGCCAACCGCGAGTAATCGGTTACATATTACTAACATAGTTGTAAGCAAACATTGTCAAAATATCGAACTCCCGGCCCCGTTAGGCTGACGCCATATGAGCCTTAATAAAAATATATATTTTGGTGCATGAACTTATACACTGAGAGAAATAATTAGTAAATATAACGAATTTTTTGGTAAATACTACCAATCTATAGTCATTTTCGACCGTACTAATAAACACATATGTCAAGCAGAACCATGATTCGGAAGCCCAATATCGGCTACATTTTCTCGCCGAAAATGCACGTATCAGAATTATATCCTTATTATACCTCCGTATTGCCTTATGGGAACAATGAAAATGGTTAATACGCGCTTTTCTCACCAATTTTCAGATATGACTTACTAATGTTATCGAGTAAAATATACTAATCTCTGGTAGGGATGCGGGTTTGTTGACAATACGTACAAAAAATTTGTACATTCTACTAATTTTGCATTACCAAATGTATTTAGTAGTTTTCGACCGAGGATTTTTCTAAGGGTAGCCTCTTAGGCTAGGCGCAAATTGAGACGCGTATGGCGCGAGTAACTTGGCGCGATATAGCGCATGTCTTTGTGGCTAATGAAAACAGATGGAAAGGCGCAAATTGGTCAGATGACGCGAGATGGAGGAGCGCTCGTGAGACGCGACTCGCTCGACGCTGTGGCTGAGCCACAGTTTCTCGTGCTGCTCATGCTGGTTGTGTTGGTTGTGTTGGTGAACAATCATATAGCGCCGTGAGTCTGACACTGTAAGGTTGTACCGGTCGGTCGGAAGGTTGTGTTAGTAAATAAATATATCGCACAACTCTGTGTGAATCAGACATTGTATGCGAGTGGCACGACATTTACACCAAACTGCGACTCAATATGCGCTCCACCACGCTACGTTTGTGGCACGTATGAGTCGTGTTGATAGTCTCGTGTTTGCTTACGAGCGCTATACGCTTCTCAATTTGCGCCTAGCCTTAGTTCGTGCAATTTTTGAAATGCGAACTAAATTTCAAGTTCGTTTCTGTGAAAAAGTATTCTACGAAGAAATGTTTTGGGATGAATAATTTTTTTCCGTGTATGAAAAGAAACGAAACGAAAGCAATGAATACTGCGACATCGGGTGATATGTTTGTACATGATGTTCTTGAATTATAAACATCGTGTTTGTTTTCACATGTCTATGTTTGTGTATCATTGTTCGTGTTGGGGATAGACACTCAACACTAGCGAGAATCATGTTCGAATTCAAACAAAAACATGGAATTTTCACATCGCGTGGACATGTGTAAGTGTTTTTCGGAAGACTGGATTATGTTCTTCGTTACAAGTAAATTAAATGACAGTCCTTTTACGTTTAGTATGATGACATCTTGTTTTTGATGTCTGTGTTGGTCAAACACATTTCAGTCGGAACAAAAATGCCCCCGATTGGCATGAATTTGCAATTCCGAGTCCCCCAAACACCTTCGTTTAGAAGTCTGTAATAGGTAAACACATTTCAGCCGTAATAAAAATGCCCCCGAATTGCATGTATTTGCAATGCCAGTTTCCCGTCGCTCCTTGGATTTAAAGTCTGTGTTAGAGCACCCGCAGACTGCAGACTGACTTGTAGGTCGATAGTTCGGTCGGCTTCTTAATCAGTATGGAGAGGTATGCATGTGCGCACATTACACCGATTCAGTTGGGTCGGTTTTTGCATCAGTAGGCCGATCCGACCAAACACTGTCGGCTGAAAAAAAAGTCTGTAGTGTGCGGGTGCTCTTAGAGAAACACATTTCAGTCGGAAGAAAAATACACCCGATCTGCATGAATTTGTAATGCCAATTTCCCCAGGCACCTTGGTTCTGAAGTTTGTGTTGGAGAAACACATTTCAGCCGGAACAAAAATGCCCCCGACTTGCATGTATTTGCAATACCAATTTCCCCACGCTCCATGGATTTGAAGTATGTGTTAGGGAAACACATTTCGGTCGGAATAAAAATGCCCCCGACTTGCATGTATTTGCAATGCCATTTTCTCCACGCTCCTTAGGGTGGGTTTAGACTAGGGATATATTCATGTGAAGAAATATAATGAGATTTATAGAAATCGCATCAACCGTTTACACTAGCGTGAACTTCTATAATGAATATATTCATATTTTCGGTGAATTTATTCACCTAAAGTAGAACTGCATCCAACTTTAGTGATTTCTCACCAGTGAGAAATTCACAAGCGTTTACATATGCTGAATTTATTCAAGTTATATATACCTCGAATAAGTGTATCATATTTATTCTCACCCGTTTACACCTATTTTCACGTGAATAAATCCATCTATAGCTATAGATCTCCCTAATGTAAACCCGCCATTAGATTAAAAGCCTGTGTTAGAGAAATACATTTCAGACGGGAGAAAAATACACCCGACCTGCATGAATTTGTAATGCCAATTTCCCCAGACACCTTGGTTCAGAAGTTTGTGTTGGAGAAACACATTTTTTTACCTATTATTAAATGCCCCCGACTTGCATGCATTTGCAATACCAATTCCCCCACGCTCCATGGATTTGAAGTCTGTGTCGGAACAAAAATACCCCGACTTCGATGCAAATGCAAAGCGGATTCCCCCAGGCACATTGATTTTAAAGTCCGTGTTAGGGAAACACAGCTCGGTCGGAACAAAAATACCCCCTACTTGCATGTATATTTGCTAAGCGGATTCCCTCAGGTACATTGATTTTTAAGTCTGTGTTCGGGAAACCGTAAATCGGGCCAATCAAAACTAGGCAGATAGGGCGTTCAGATATTTTATTTATTGCGATAGAAGCATATAAATATTCCGTATCAATTGATGCAAACATCTTTCCGATCCAGTAAGAAATGTTCGAGTTATAAGCATTTGGAATCTTTCATTTTTTGTTCTGTGTTTAGGTTTTCATTTTACCCCCCATGTACTCCGGAGAGAATCTTGGTCATTCGTCGTGAGCAGACGTGTTTTCGGTATCTCCGTTTTTGCTGTGGAAATATAGCGTTCTCCGGTGAAAAAGTGTGGTTCCACTTACAGGAAATCTACTACTTAAGTAGGAAGTGTCTTTTCCTGCAATAGTGTAGTGTCGTCATGTGGAATTTCATAAAATGATTCCGAATTTCAAGTTTTTTTTTCATGACGAAGACCGCTGATGCAATCATTTATCGAACCGGTTGAAGCATGTTCGTGCAGTTCTGTATATGTGTTTTACTTCGTGCTAATCGAGGTGCGTGTTGGTGTGCGTATCGTAGTGAAACCATATGAGTGAATACCACCATAAGAGAAATTGCAGGAAGTGCAACATGATGAGTTGGTTCTGGAGCTAAGTTTTCAATTATTTTCATTCTCATACACATACTACAATACATGTAAATGCAGGGGTTCGGTTGCCATATGGCAGACAAAATACGCTCCATGGATTTGTATCCAGCCGTACATTAACCCTTTCCCGTACAACATCGAGTCTCACTCGTGGGTACTTGCATAACATAGGGCGCTAGAACGCTCAACAGGCTAGTGAAATCACTTCATGTGTGACGTATTAAATAATACGGGAAGGGGTTAACGAGGTTCTAAGCTTGGGAAAGTTTTTATCGTGGTGCTGTGTTTGTTTTCTTTCAGTGTTTGAATTATAGTTGGCTAGTGGGATGAACTTTGAACGATATAAATATTTTGTACACATGCATCTAAAGATTTCTAAGACACTTTAATAATGCCTCGAGAAATACATACTTGTTATTGGGATTTTATGTTTTAAATTTGTCATTTACGTCTCATATTTTTTGCGTCAATTATTGGAATTCAGTGGCTTTAGTTTTGTTTTGTGAATTGTTCTTTAAATTTTCGTGTTTTAGAGAAGTTTCATCGGCTACCTTCTCAGGTTTCCCAGAATTTCAATTAAAAATACGTGCGATGAATAGTAGAATATATAGATGATCCAATGAATTTTACAACTTTCCCTTTTTAGGATACATAAAGATAATCTACATGGCAGTGTCAAATGAGATTTTTGGATTTTCGTTTCGTCGAATGGTCAATAGTTTCCGTTTACATAATCACATCACTTACCACAGTGAATCCTGATTGTTCTTAACCATTCCCACTAACAACTATCCCTTCCATGATAAACGCTAGGGAACCACGCTATAGAGGCGACCCTTCTGGCCTTCGGTCGGCGAATATCATACTAATATTCCTTCCCTTCCCCTGGTGACTGTAAGGACGTGACCAGCGTCGTTATTGACCATTCAAAGCTCGAATCACCGAGAATTGCACAACGAGAATGATTTGCTAGTCCCAAGCGTCATTCTGTGTGTTCTTTGTGCAATTTGGTTGGTTCAGGTCAATTACGGAGAGCAACTACGAATTGTACAGTCTACCCAAGCTCAAGCTCAAGCTCAAGCTCATTTTACCCCCCATGTACTCCGGTTAGACGTAGTTTCACGTCGATATACACTTTTGTCGTATAAGTAGCACATTCTCACAAACAATTTTCAATTTTCAAGAAAAACAACACCTGGATTTCATAAATATCTCAAAAAATATTTTATTTAATAAATCGTTTATTTTTACAGGCTCAATTACATAAGTTTTAAGGAGCCAAACTCCTAACTGTATTGTTACTAGTACAGTAATTTACATTTAATGTGACATTTTGCTTATTGGGTAGACCTGTAAAGCGACACGTTTAATTGGACATTTCGACCTCTATTTGGACATTTTTGTAAACATCGAGTTCTGGGCCCAAATTATGGCCCCACATTGAAAGTCGCCACCAGACGTCGACACTGTACCACTCTCATCGCCAATGTCCAATTACAGGTCAAAATCGCCTTCAATGCGACACTGAGTGGTGCCTCGGCATGTCTCATTATATGTAAATTACTGTATATATAAACATTTTTCCTTAATTCTAATATTTAGAATGAGGAAAACCGATTACTCGCTTAAAAAATCCTTACAAATCGGGAAAATATTGTCTAACAATATCAATGCTAGTGTATGGATTGCGATGTAGCTGTCTATGTATGTTGGGTTCCAGCTAACACCCAATATTGTTTAACAAACCGGTTGACATTTCATTTTGATTGAAATAAAGAGCAAAAGAATGGGTTCACTTCAGTGAACGGTCAGTTTCTCAAACGTTTATCAAAGGTAAACAATTCTGCCTACCTCTACGGTCCACAGCAGATGATGACTGGCACTAATATAGGGATTACTCAAATGCATTTGTTTACCTGCAGTTTCCGTTGTGCGATACGGACACCTCACAAACACATACACTCCCTCTTTGTTTAGATAGCGACACCAACACATATCAGTAGACGCATGCGCGCAAACAACCCCTTCGAAATGAACAGCATTAGCTCTATCTTTTTCGTTCCAATGTGGTCTACCCGCGAAGCAAGTCAAAATATTTTCTTGCGAACTCGCTCCGACTCATGGTCACATGATTGAGAACCCATACCAGCGGAGACAGTCTTCAGGGTGACTACACCTCGGTTTAAAAATGCTCCGCCATGGTGGTGATATTTGTTCCTTCTGTGTCATTCCTTTGACAACTCGCTGCGCTAAATCAACGACGTGATAAAAAAAAAAAAGTATTACACATCCTGCTTGCCTTCGCCGTTCTGCTTGTGTGCCTAGGGTGTTTGTTTCCTTCGTATCATCTGTGTGACGTCGTCCGTCGTGATGTGATATTTTTTCCTGTTTCAAAAACTCTCTTCTACTCTTCCTGTGTGTACTTCACAATATGGCATAAGGTGGCATTTGTGTGTGGTATCTCCAAAGACAATAAACTGATAACCGAAACGATCTTGAATACTCATCCTCTCTACACGAACCGCAGTGAGATCCTGCAGCAGGAGCAACAGCAGCGAATTTCGAGATTTGGAGATGAGTAGTTACTCATCGCCACCATCGCCCTCGAATCAGCCCGCATCGAGGAAGGAAACCAGTCACGATATAACAACGGCGAACAATGGAGCGCCTGTGGTGAGCCAGAAAATCGATAACAGCAGTCAGTCAGCAAAACACACAACAAATAGGGCACAACTAGCGAATGAAACTGCATTGAAGATTAGTTCTGACAATAGTGTTTGTGGTGGGAGCAGCAGCAGCAGTGGTAGCAGTATTGGGATCGGTGTTGGTGAACCCCACAGGATGAATATCAACGAGTCGGACGAAGGGATCGTCGAGTCTGCAGTGTTGGGGAACTCCCAGGCGGCTCTCAACGAGGAGCGGCTGCGGCGGAAGCTGCAGTTTTTCTTCATGAACCCAATTGAGAAGTGGCAAGCGAAGCGACGATTTCCGTATAAATTCGTCGTTCAAGTCATCAAAATAGTGCTGGTCACTTTGCAGCTGTGTTTATTTGCACATTCCAGATATATGCACGTAAATTACACCTGGGACAACACAATCACGTTCTCCCATCTGTTCCTGCGGGGGTGGGATATTTCGATGGAAGTGAGCAACTATCCGCCCGATACGGGTCCCCTTTCGGTGTACGTGATTGATGATTTTTTCGAAACCATCGATTATGCCATCGATGGATATGCTAACCTTTCGGAGGCGATAGGACCGTATTCCTACCCGAACGAGGACAACACAATGCCTCCGATGCAGTTTTGCTTGTATCGATACAAGGATGGCACCATTTTCGGGTTCAACGAAAGCTACGTGTTTAATCCGGAGATCGATTCGTTGTGTCTGGACTTGGATGGCAACGTGACGGCCGTTGGCAGTCGAGACTTTCTGCATCAGAAAGATATCCACATCAATTTCTCGGCGCTGGTCAAAGCCGAGCTAAAGTTTTCAATAAAAACGGTCAACTTCAAAGCGGCCGGTCCGATCACAGCTCCCGACTGCTATCGGTTTGATATCCTCATACTGTTTAACAACCAGGATCACGATGGCCAGATGACGCTACGACTGGAAGCGGAACCAACCCGGCTTGTGTGCCACGGCGATGTGGAGTTCATCAAAAATTCGCGAATCGAAGACGCACTTCGAAGTGTGCTCAACATTCTGGTGATTCTGATTTGCATCATTTCCTTTGTCCTGTGCGCTCGAGCCATCTTCCGGGCGCAGATACTGCGCGTTATCACCTGTGATTATTTCATCCGAACATACGGCCGAGATCTCACCACCGAAGGAAAATTCGAGTTCATCAACATGTGGTACATTATGATCGTGCTGAACGATGTGCTCCTCATCATTGGCTCGGCCCTGAAGGAGGAAATCGAACAGAAACACTTCATCGCAGACGATTGGAACGTTTGCTCGCTGCTGCTGGGAATCGGAAACCTGCTGGTTTGGTTTGGAGTTCTGCGCTATCTCGGGTTCTTCAAAACGTACAACGTTGTGATATTGACGCTGAAGAAAGCGGCACCGAAAATAATGCGTTTCCTGCTCTGTGCCCTCCTGATCTATGCTGGCTTCACCTTCTGCGGCTGGCTCGTGCTCGGTCCCTATCACATCAAGTTCCGATCGCTGTCCACTACCTCGGAGTGCCTGTTCTCGCTGATTAACGGCGACGATATGTTCGCTACGTTCAGCATTATGTCGGAGAAATCGCTGATGCTGTGGTGGTTCTGTCGGATCTATCTGTATTCGTTCACCAGCCTGTACATCTACGTGGTCCTCTCGTTGTTCATCTCGGTCATCATGGATGCATACGACACGATAAAAAAATACTACAAGGATGGATTCCCCCAGTCTGATCTGCGAATGTTTGTGGGTCCGTACGATCCGAACGATTTCTCGGCCGGAGTGTTCCGAGATGATGAAGGCGAAATCGAGAGTATGACCTTCGGCGAATCGCTGAAGCGGATAGTTTTCTGCTGCTGGCGTGAACCGAACCGTGGTCCCACTGGTTACACGTCTCTGCTGGAAAAGTCTATCTCCTCGTCCGGAGGTTATATGCCCTAGACCTAGTTGTAAGCTTGTTTTATGCGTTATTGTAACATATCACACACTGGTTAACCGAATAAATACGTAGGCATAATTGGAACCAAAAATAGTGATAAACGATATTGTTGTTATGTTATGCCGCTCAAATTTCTCGAAGAAGGAATTGAATAAAGTTTTAGAAAATGAATTATCACAAATTGTATATAAAATTTTGCTCTGTTGCTCTGTATCATTTACGATTGTGGATCGAAACGCGTATGAATAAATTTTAAGTTCGATGTTGCTGTTTTTTTTTCCATGAAGTATCACCGATTCCAGTGGGATATGTGGGCCATTGCTTTAGGTAGGATGTTGACTTTCTACCATTCAGAACTGCATCGTATCATATCCATATCTACGCAATTTTTTTCAAATTCCTAGACCTCCTATCCTAGACTCTGCTCGTGCGTGTCAATGGGCCCTATTGTAGAAATCGGGGCGATAAGAATTTTGCTCGTTAGCTCCATTTTACTATTATAGATATCGAGCAATTCGATTGCCTCGAGCAAGTGATGGCTATCGGTGCAGTTTTCAGAATTTTTCGAGTTGTTTGGTGTGCTTGTGGCATACCTTCAGAGAATTATTTAGTTTTGGTTTACGTCCCTGATACTTTCCCTTGGGAATCATTTCGGAAACGCCTAAATATATGCAATCGCAACACATGAAATTCGAGCACGGTATGAGATTATCTCGATTTACAAAATACGAGATTTTGCTCGGAGTGATAGTAATAGTAATTGTATCGAATCCTCGATTTGAATTATTGTAGGGTTTGTGACTAAACGAAGGCAGTAACAACTTAATTATAGTTTAATTGTACATTTATTGTATAACGGTAATACATGAATGTTTCCTCGTTACGATCTTATACTTCAATGACGGAAAGCCTTTTTTCACCTTTCTTCTGTGCTGTGAGGTTGGTAGCTTGTCGGTAACAGTGTTGCTAAACTGCTGGTCATACATATCTTACACCCTCGCACTAATTCTTTTTTAATTTATTATTGTAAAGTGAATTTACTTCAGTCAAGAGCATCTGTAACAAATCAAATATATCATCAGAAATTTTACTTTTCTATAATTCTGCCTGCACGGTCCCTAAATCTCCAATTTCCCCTTTCGAACCCTGCTACCTCCAACCCCAGGACACTATCATCTGACGATATCGACGCTTCTGTTTGATGCTAAGATAAGATCAGACAATAGGGGGTCATTTACGGACCAATATTCTGTCAGATACGGACCAAATTTCTGTCAGTCGTTCTGATTTCTGATTGGCTGATTTCGATAAATTTTGTAATCAAAGCCGATTTTTTTGAGTGTTGCCAATAAAAATAAATAGCGTTGGATTTGTATTAATTTGGAAATGGTGAATTTAATGAATATTACGATATTTAGTTTAAAGGAAATGTGAAGGAATTATATGCAAGTTTATGTATGTGTTTTTTCACAATGGCAAAAACTCATTTGTCAATTTAGCTTCGTTAGGTCCCTAATGCGATTTCATATTTCGGGATATAATTTCCATTGCTAAGAAGAAATGGAAAGCCTCATCATTCACTATGCAGATGGGAGAGTTGTTAGCTCTAGCTCGTAAATATGAAAAAAGAGATGGTTGATACTATCCAGGTTGTGTTTTGCTGACTACCAATTGTTACACTGCTGACATGTTCTTTCCCGCTGACTAAAGAGCTACGAATTTTGTTCTGTTCTGTCGAGGAAAGTTTTCGCTTCATCGACGGTGTACTGATAGTCGAATTCAATATTCATGTCATCCACATTATCACTTAAATTAGATGGAGCTGAAATTCGATATGATGTCGATGCTGCTTCACTGTCCATCAATTTCTGGGCTAAACATTCTTCTCGCTGCTTTGATAGCAAGTCCATCAATCCAACAAGATGTTTTTGTGTATCGGCTGTATGCGAAGCATTGGGTACTACGGTCATGTATTGCGAAAGAGTCACGATTTTCAAGTTGTTTCTGAATTACAATGAAGTTGAGCGCCGTTGTTTTGCGCGAATCAACGAGAAAAGATTCTCCAGACAATCTTGGACGAGTTGTTATGGATATCATTATTATATTATAGATGTGGGTATTTACAAGACTTATTTTATCCTTTTTCCTTTTTGAGATTGCCTTATTGAAAATATGCAAAATCATGAAATTCGCACCAACCAAATGTTATGATTCATAAAAACAGAAATTAAAAAAATCCGAAATTTTCTAATATTTGGCAACTCTGGCATCTTAATGTCATGGCTTCGTTTTTGTACGACGAAGAAGAGTAAGAAGCCAATTGTCTCATCTTGTCTAAGGTTTGGTGGATTGGTTAGTTCGTTATTTCCTTGAATTCATCCTCCCTTCCCAATTATACAGTATTACTTGATTACTTGAGCGACGAATCAAAATTTTGTACATGCGTCGTTAAAATCCAAACTACACGCACGCAGAAATAGCAAAATCGTTGAATGTGGCCAAATCAACCGTCACCAAAGTAATAAAAGTGTTCGGGGAACGTTTGTCGACAACTAGAAAGCCTGGATCTGGGGGAAATCGAAAACCGGGAGCCGCAGTGACGAACAGAAGAGTGGCTAGTGCTTTCAAGCGCAACCCCAACCTCTCCGTTCGAGATGTCGCAAATAAGTTGGGAATAACGTCTACAACCGTGCATGAAGCTAGAAAACGATCCGGACTATCGACTTATAAGAAGGTAGTGACTCCAAATCGCAACGATAAGCAAAACCTTACGGCAAAAACAAGATCTCGGAAGCTGTATACGACATTGTTGACAAAGTTTGTTTGCGTGGTAATGGACGACGAAACCTACGTCAAGGCAGACTTCAGACAGCTTCCTGGACAAGAGTATTATACAGCAACCGGAAGGGGAAAGGTGGCAGACATTTTCAAGCATATTAAACTATCAAAGTTTACCAATAAATATCTCGTTTGGCAAGCTATCTGTACCTCGCTTGAAAAGCGACATTTTCGTTGCAACCGGGACCGAAATTTACGTGAAAGAGTGTCTTCAAAAGCGTTTGCTGCCTTTCCTGGAGAAACATGACTTGTCTGTGCTGTTTTGGCCAGATTTGGCATCCTGCCATTATGGAAAAAAGGCCATGGAGTGGTATGCCGCTAACAAGATGCAGGTTGTGCCCAAGGATAAGAACCCTCCCAACACACCAGAACTTCGCCCAATCGAAAAATGTTGGGCGATAGTTAAGCAGAACCTTAAAAAGGCCCAAAAAACTGTTAGCAGCGAGAAGCAGTTCAAAGCAAACTGGCATTCTGCGGCGAAGAAAGTGGATAAGGTGACTGTACAAAATCTGATGGCAGGCGTCAAACGAAAGGCTCGCCAATTTGGACTAGGTCGACCGGAATCTTAACTGAGCATTTTTCCTTTTTTTATACATATTGAACTTCAAAAAGAAAGATACTTTGATTTTTTTTAAATAATCAAATAATCGATTTACACGCAATTTAGTTTGACCACTTTTTGATCCGAACACCCTTTATTAGGCGTACACTGGTCCTTGATTGATTTATCAGCTTTCCTATTGGATATTTTGGCTTTTTCTGGAAATGAATATGGGCACGGTGAAAACAAGCTAGTGGTTCCCTCGACCGATGATAATAGAGCAGCTGTTACGTATGTTTTTTTTTGCAGGTGCCAATCCACTATCAAACAGGGTTGGGTTGAACTGCTGCTTTGTGTTATTTTGAAGGATATCGTCTCGATTTTCGCGTGAGTCCTTTTTTATTCGATTCAAGTGTCGCTTGATCAATCTTCCTGAGTAATCTAATTGCACCTGGTAGTATCGATCTCAAAGCACTTCTGTAACCACTGCTGATTCCCAAGCTTCTTTATTAGGATTTGTATAGTCTCGTACCACGACCTGATCTCCAACGCTGAAAACAGCTTCCCTAGTTCCAGCATAATGTTTCATCTGAACTTTTTGCATCTGTTCGAAATTGGTTTTGGCAGCTTCTTCGCTATCCGTGCCTTGCAAGCGATTTGGTATCATAAATTCCAACGAACTACGTATGAATCCAGTTGAGCAATGCACTGCCTTCCTACAGCCCATCAAAAAGGTGACAACTATATTGTGAACATTCATATTCTTCATATTCATATTCTGCTGCTGTTTTTGCTTCTCACTGGAGCGGTGTTGCTAGTAAAACTATGCGGTCTATATGAATATACACATTTCAAGGGATAGCGGCGTTAAAAATGGAAAATATAATCTGACTACCCTTCCCTTAGCCTCTATCGAGCTAAACAATCATATAGTTTGCACTCTCTGAGACTTAAAAATCAGGATCTGCTACATTAGCTGAATATGAATCTTTCGCTTTGCGTTGTCCGTATGATCCTGCTGTTTCATGATGCATGGAGAGGTCGCTATGCATATGTTAGAGGCAAAGAAGAAAATAAGCTTTCTGCACTGAAAGCGTATATGATAGCTTTGCTTGCATGCTGGTGTGCAATGAAGTGCGAGCCGATGCAGAGTTGTCTCGTTCTCTTTTGTGTCGTGATTTGCAGCACATAACAACAATAGAATACCGCTGGGGGAAATGTTTCCTGAAAGATCATATTTGAACGAACGAAAGCGATTTTTTCAATGAGTGGATCATTTGGCAAACACTGACCACTCTACAATCACGCTTCACCACGCCATACTCCAAGGAAAGTTCCTGTATAAACTTTGCATATGGATTGTGCTCAATCGTTGAACAACCTTTTAACACCTGGATCACGTTGCTTAGACTTTCATCTCTTGACGACTCTTTCAACAATTTTGGCAAACTCAATAGTCCGTATTCATCAGTGTTAATAGACTTTAAATAGGGATCCTCTTCTTTCCAAACCTTCCAAGACTCAACCGGAAACCGGGATGGATAATCAACAATATTCGATTGAGATCAAACATGTGCTATATCATAACTAAAACCGGATAAAAAAATGAGCCCATCTCTGCATTCTGCTAGCCGCGATAGGAGGAATACCCTTCTTCGGATTAAAGATGCTCAGTAACGGCTTGTGATCCGTTCGGGTACGGAACTGATTGCCAGCCAAAAAAAATAAAAAAAATATAGGAGGTTGTGTTCAAGACACGACCGCATTGTTGACGTAGAACTACGCTTTGGTTTAATTCAAGTCGCTTGTTTATAATTGCAGATATTATTTTATAATGCTACACAAATTTTGAAATAACCATTCTACCAGTTTGGTCGCCCTGAAATGTTTTTTGACGTAGGATTACGTCCTTCGGGAACATATTTGGGTACAAATGGAAAAATGAAAATCGATCACGTCGTGAAAAATGTCCAATTTCAAACGCTTATTACTCATTCATTTCATGATGGATTGGTGAGATTTTTGCATCAAACGATTCCGGCACTCCATAACAATTTTTCACACTGAATAAAATAGTATTTATCATGTAACTAACTATCGAACAATTGAAAAATCTCAACCCCTATCCAAACAGAGATACCCAGCGCTGATTGGTCGAAATTGACGTCATTTATTTTCGCGTCTGATTCGTTCTGCATGGAAATCGAGTAGGAGGCGCCTACTTAACACATACCAAATGATATAAAAGGAAGGAGTATACGTGGATCTCATCCACTGATCCTGAAAAGGCTCACCCCCAAAGTCTACTCGCTGCTCAGCAACATCTTCAATCGATGCTTGGAATTGCACTATTATCCAAGCATCTGGAAAGAAGCGAAGATCGTGCCGATCCGCAAACCCGGGAAGGATCCAACTCTACCTTCAAGCTACAGACCTATCAGCCTCCTTTCAGCGCTGGGCAAACTTTTTGAAAAAATCATTTTATTCCGATTGCAAAAATTTGTTGAGGTCAACAACATCCTCCTGCCTGAACAGTTTGGGTTTAGACGGGGGCATTCGACTATCCACCAACTAGTGAGAGTGATGAACACCATCCAAAGGAACAGGGCTGTATCCAAGTCCACAGCCTTGGCACTGTTGGATGTCGAAAAGGCTTTCGACTGTGTCTGGCATGACGGGCTTGTATATAAACTCTGTTCCTTTAACATTCCAATTTATCTCGTGAAAATCATCCGGTGTTACCTTCAGCAAAGGTCGTTCAGGGTATCGTTGAATGGCTGTTTGTCAAACACATTTTCCATCCAGGCAGGGGTCCCGCAGGGAAGTCTGCTGGGCCCTTTGCTGTACAGCCTTTACACCTCTGACACTTCTCCCCTGGGAGATGGCTGCGCGTCCTTTCTGTTCGCAGATGACACCGCAATTGCCGTCAAGGGGAGGATGCCTCGTGAAATAACAAACAGGCTTCAACGATGCCTTGACGCCTTTGTTGAATATGCTAACATATGGAAAATTAAAATCAATGCCTCCAAAACCCAAACAATCATGTTCCTGCACAGGCAGTCTCCCAAACTCAAACCTCCTCCATCTTGCGTTGTGGTGATGAATGGCACAAGGGTTGAGTGGTCCGCTGAAGTAACATATTTGGGGCTAGTGATAGATCAGAAACTCCTCTTCCGTCAGCACGTGGAGAAGAATTTGAATAGGTGTTCCGCTTTGGTTCGATCTCTGTACCCTCTGATCTGTCGACGATCCCGTCTCTCAAAGGTGAACAAACTGGCCGTCTACAATCAAATCATAGCTCCTGCCATCCTTTATGCAATTGTGGTGTGGGGGTCATGTGCTCAGACTCACAGGAACAAACTCCAAGTGGCGCAAAATCGTGCATTGAGGATGATTCTTGATCGTCCTTTTGACACAAGGATCTCGGATCTACACCAAGAGGCTAATATCCAAAAACTAGATGCAATTATGTATGAAACAAAAGCTAAATTTGTTGAGAAATCTAGATCCTCTGAATTTGACCTGATAAAAAATTTGTATATAGTAGATTAGTTAGTTGGTTATTAGTTAGTTAGTTAGTAGTTTATAAGTAGTCTCTTTCAAATTTAATTTCAAACAATACCATTAAAATGGTGAACAACTGTCAAATTATAAATAAGGAACTTTTGCTTAACAGTATGATTTTAAATCCAAAAGCTGAACCGAAGAAGTAAAGCCCAGACTGTGTCACTTGAACTGTAAAATATGTATGCAAATAGCAAAACATCTGAATAAAAATGCATTTAAGTTGTAAAAGTTGTTGGATCTCATCCATTCTTACAACGGACGTGGAACGGACAACAACAAGTGGATAGCAGCAGCAGTGGAAGCGGCTTTTCTTAAGGCGAGCATCGAAGTTGAGCGGTCAAAATGTGAGCTGCGCCTCACATAGAGCTTCTATGGCAGCATAAAAAGCGGCAAACAGTAGCAACGATTGCTGAAACCGGTTTAGTACTTGTGGCAACAGCAAGCATCACGAGCGAAGCGTTTCAGGCACGTTCTCTTCGTCAGAAGTACGAGAACGTGTTCTTGGCATCATGAAGGGTATCAAACACGCTACCCGTCGTTCAGCTCGCCGTGATGGTGTCAACGAAACCCCACGCAAACCGACGCACAGAAGCCGAAGATGCCAAAGCCAAAGAAAGCAGCAACGGCTTTGGAGAAAACTACCGCTGCTAAAAAGTAAACAACTGCCTACATCCGACTAACATGAACATGAACAGAGAAATCAACCAGTCCTTTTCAGGACTATCGATATTGCTTTGAACGAAAGAGTTTAATTTATTGTTTTCCACTAATCATAAAAATGATGTAAAACTATGATCAAAAATATTGTTAAGTTTTGCTTTTCTTTGACCAGGTGCAATTAACAGGGAACCGTCGCATAACGGCTAGAAATGTCTAAAATTTTCGTTCAATTCATCATGGAACATTCGTTGTTTTTAAGTATTCGATCAATTGAGCGACTATTTGTTGAAAAAGCATCGATGATGAAAAGGGTTATGATATCATACTTTTAAAAGCTATATTAAAACTTGGATTCGCTTTTTCGCGCCCGATAAGCCAAATATTTGTATCGCAAGCAAGTAGGAGGCGCGTAGTTCACACATACCAAATGATATAAAACGAGGAAGCACTCGTAGATATCATTCATTCTCACAATGGACGTGGAACGGACAACAAGTAGCAGCAGCAATAGTGGAAGCAGCTTATATCAAGGCGAGCATCGAAGCTGAGTGGTCAATAGGCGAGCTGTGCCTCACATTGAGTTTCTATGGCAGTAGAAGCAGCGGCAAACTACTACTACTACTACTTACTACTAGTGGCAGCAGCAAGTATCACGAGCGGAGCGTTTCGGGCACGCTCTCTCCGTCAGAAGTGCGAGAACGTGCTTCTTGACATGGTGAAGGTGCAGGCAGCAGTGAAATTCAAGACGAGCATCGAATCTGAGCGGTCAACAATTGAGTTGTGTCTCACATCCCGTAAACGGGCATCGGAGCTGAAACAACTTTCTATCACTGATACCGGAAGCTCGATAATAACACTGGTGAAGTGAACAAAAACTACCCAACAACCAAACCAAACGGCCCTTTTCAGGGCCAGCAGATCATTATCAAAGAGTTTAACAATATATTTTTTCAAACATTTCCAAAATCAGCATGCGACAGACAGCCTAACGTAATCCTACGTCAACTATGCGGTCGTGTTGGACACAACCTCCTGTGACTTTTTGTTTTTTTATTGTAGAATCATTTGACGATAATTGTTAGATGATTCATTCTTGTGTTCGCAGAACAATACATGATCGAGATAAACGCAGCTGTCATCCTTATTGGAGAAAGTTTTGCTACTGGCAAGCAAAACCAAATTCTTGGTGACTAAATAAACGAAATAAACTCTATCTGTTATTCTCCATAACCTCGAAAAGAGTAACACTGTTTCAATATGATCAAGATTAGATGACATTAGATGACATGCCCTGACATACAACCCTAGTTGAAAGCAGTTTTGCGACCGGTACGCGAGCCCAAATAAATTAATAACTAAATATAACTTATTGAACAACTTGGTATTCCACAAAAAAAATGTTGGTGCACAACCTTGACACCTTCTTCACAATAGCGTCCGTTCAATGCATTGATGACAGAAAACAAACAATGTGAACTGCTTGGAAAAAGGCTGAATATTTTCGACAGCAGAGATTCTTTACTAATACCCTAGCGTAAATATTTCCCTTCCGCTATCACCCCTCCTTGTTTATATGTATCATTAAAACTGCGCAAATTGCAACAGCAACCAATCGTCAATCATAGTATAAAAAATAGGCGATTGTTGCATCGCGACAGGGCCAATGCACACGGGAGCAGATACTAATGGGGTTTTAGCGAAGATGTACTATTCTTGCGTACGGGTTATGAAGCACGCACGTACGCACACAAATATCCATATATCGATGGCTTGAAGCAACTAAAAATACACACACTTATCTCCGCTTTGCGCTTTTCTCAACAGAAGCCCTTTCTATTGATATTTCCGGTCTCGATTAGCTTAGCCTTCTTCCTTGGTGGAGATGGTTTTGCTACTGTCATGCGAAACCAAATGACACACAAAATTCCAGAACAATTATTTTCTTGCCGAGCCGATGATAGCCTAGTTTAATGATTCCCCATTCAATTATGTAGTTCTGAACCTTAATGGAATGGCATCAGTTTGATGCAATGATTGCAATGCTAGAGACATCAGCGAGTGAGTAATTTGGTCGCGTCCACAGCTCAATCCGAAACGAAGACATATGATGACGCAAAACAGAGAAGAACAAGCGATATTCATTGCTTTGAATAGAGAACGATACTGGAAGTTTGCCTTCCTTCCTTGCTTGGGACTTTAAACTTCTTCAGCTCATTCGTTTCTAATCTTCCAAAAGGACCTTGGAAAGCCTTACTTTATCCATCATATTACCCCCACCCCCATTGCCTTGAGAAAGGCATTCGATCCCTCGCCGTCCAGCTCGCCCAGCAATGATGTTATTCAGTCGATTTTCTCACGAAGAATGAAAGTTTGTCTCAACGAGATCCACTGTTTATACTCTTGGCAAATATTCCCCTTCGTTCTTATTCTTTTCCTTTGTTCACGGAGACTTTACATCTTACGACTTCCCCTTCGTTGCTCGTCGATAAGTTGCTCGTTATTGACATCTCTGTTCGGGAAAGCACACAATTGGACAGAGCAAATGTATGAGGAAATGGTAATGCTTCCAATTTTCATAAATTTAAACCATATACAGACTATGGGATTGTAATGTATAGCATATCAAACTAAAATTTAGGGAATTTCCGAAAATTTAGGGAATTTCATTCGTTGAGGGAATACCAGTTTTCTCCAAAACATAACCATATTAAAACTTTTGGAAATATAGATATTTATAATTTTCATAGCAGATGTCTCAAAAAAAAGCTGTTTTATAAAAACGACATTATGGAACAATTTGCTTTACAAAAAATATAATTATTAGAAAATGAACTTTTTCATGTATTTTCACAACTGCAATCTATGGAATTCCGTGAGGAGTCACGCATGAATTCCACTTTTGACGTAGAACTACGTCTTTCATTAAGGGTGCCAAATCAGAAAACAGGTCACGTTTTTATGAAATAAAGTTAACGTTAATAACTATTTTTGCCGCGAACGGATTTTGGCGTTTTATATAGTCAACGAATCGGAAATTCCCTAAGATTTGTTTTATATGATATACATTAGAATCTCCTGGTTTGTAAATGGTTAAAATACATGAAAACTTTAAGCGTTTCCATTTTCCCATACATTTGTTCTGTCCATTTGTGAGAGCCGTCAATCGATATCTTAGGTAGCCGTGATCCTGATCTTCTGCTTCATCTATACCTGTTCCTCAGAAACGCCGATGTCAACGTTTAATGATGTTTCCTTCGTTGTGTCCCCGTTTCATATCCCTCCTATCCGATCGATAAACTTTTACTTAGTCGCGGCAATACATACACACACTCTTTACAGACACTCGGGCCAAATGTTGTGCAGTCCACTGATCATTCAACAAGAGCCAAAGGTTGTACCGCTCATGACAACTCTACACGAACTGATGATTGCGCCGGCTAGTGACCATTCTATCCTGGATTCCTCGAGTCGAGAAAGACGCACCACGCTAGATATGAGGTACAGACTAGGGGGGCGTTGCTGATTAATGGTCAGCTGCATCCCAATAGGAAGTATCCCGTGTCGGGCACACGTACAGAGCATTGGAGACAGCAACATCCGAATTACGAAAACACTTGTAATACTAACCTCGAGCCAACCGCGAGTAATCGGTTACATATTACTAACATAGATAATAAGAAAATTTGTATTGAACTCCCGGCCCCGTGAGGCTAACGCCATATGAGCCTTTATAAAAATATATATTTTGGAAAAAAAAAGTGCAACCGTCGTACAGAATTACTCGATTTGGAACAAAAATTCAATGTTCCTCCGCAGCCGATTTTGGAAAAATTGAGAATTATTTACAACAGTGCGGATACGAGTACTTTACTCATGATAGACCAAGCGAGCGTCCATACAGAGTAGTTTTGCGTGGTTTCCCGTTGGTGGATCCCAAGGAGCTGCTAAATTTGCTCGAGAAGGAGCATAACATTTCCGCTCAAGAAGCGCATATAATAAAACGAAAACCTGGAAGCGTTACCCAGGATGAGTCCCTGTACTTAGTGCGTTTCGCTAAGGGTTACATCAACATTAAGAAACTTAGTGAAGTGAAGAGCATCGCCCACATCATTGTTCGTTGGGAAGCGTACCGCAACAAGCGAGCAGACGTGACGCAGTGCATGAATTGCCTGTTCCATGGTCACGGTACCCGAAATTGTCATCTCAAAAGCAGATGTAACAACTGTGGGGACACTCATGCCCCAGAAAGCTGCCCCAATAAGTCATCCTCATCGAAGCGTTGTGTTAATTGCAACGGCCCTCACTCAGCTACGGACCGCAGCTGCCCGAAACGTGCAGAATATATTCGTATACGGCAACAAGCAACTTCAGCAAATCAACCGGGCAGGAAAACAAAAACACCACCTGCTCCGGTTCTCACGGAAGAAAATTTTCCAGCTTTGGCTCCAAATCCATCTTTTACCGAAGCTCCAAAGTGGACATATACTTAGCCTGCTGCCAGTGCTTGGGCCAACAAACAAAGTGAGCGTCGCGTCGATCCCCGCATTAGAGCGGGAATGCATGTCCCATCACAACAACTTCCCAACACCTCCAGTGACAACATGGACGAGCTTTTCAGTGCCGCTGAGCTGTGGAATATTTTCCGCGAACTCTCTAGTCTGTTGCGGCAGTGTAGATCCAAATCGGACCAGTTAGATGTCCTATATTTCATTGTCAGCAAATATGGGGTCAAATGAGCCCCGTATCCGGATCGTCAACTGGAACGCTCGCTCAATCAGAGCGAAAAAAATTGAATTCAGCAACTTTCTAGCCCATCACAACGTCGATGTGGGAGTGTTGACCGAAACTCGGCTCAATCCAGCGACAAATTTCTGCCTCCCTGCTCACACTATGGTTAGACTGGACCGTCCCAACTCCAGAGGTGGCGGTGTTGCTGTGTTCGTTCGGCGTGGCATCCGCTACGAAATTGCTCCACATCCGAAGACACGCGTCATTGAAGCGATAGGAGTTAAAATTCATACCTTCCGTGGATTCTTGACGCTGTTTGCGGTTTACATCCCCCAGCAATGTGTGGACAGCAATGGCTCATCACAACTATTCTTTGAGGATTTGCGAAAACTCACAGACAATCAAACTGGCTTCGTGGTGGCTGGTGATCTCAACGCGCGCCATATTCTGTGGCACAACAATAGAAACAACAAAAATGGACAACTGCTGGCTGATCATCTGAGTGATGGAACGTGCAATATACACTATCCGGACGAACCAACATTTATCTCTCCAATTGGTACAACTTCGACGATGGATGTTTTCCTGTCGGATCTGGGACTATCCAAGCCAGTTACTCTCCGAGAATTGAGCTCAGATTATTACCCGGTGATATGTGAGTTTTGCTTCCAGCCAGCTACTGTTCCTGAGGTGAAAAGACGCGACTACCATCGGGTGAACTGGGTTGCCTTTAGCCGCCTAGTGGACCAACATCTCCCCGATCTGGTAGTTCTTCCATCTGTCGAGGCCATCGATCAACAACTGGACATTTTTGAGGGTGCTATTCACGCTGCAGAAGATGCCTGCATCAACTGGGTACCGGTTAGAAGGCAATTCACTCCAATTGACACCTTTACACGGCGGCTCATACAACAACGAAACACTGTTAGAAGGCAATTCCAGAGGACCGGTTGTAGGCTAAAAAAGCGTGAAGTTTCTTCACTTAATCGTCTAATTGGCGTCCGTATGCGGATGATAAGGAACCAGCAGTTCTCAAACAACAACGAACAACTACAAGATTACTCGAAACCGTTTTGGAAGGTTGCCAAAGTTTTCAAAAAACGGCCACTACCAATCCCTCCTCTAAAGGTTAGTACCGGTGACATACTCGTGTCCCCAGCCGAGAAAACAAACGCCATCGCCGGTAAATTGGTTGAGGCACATAACCTCGGCGTCAGTATGATAAGCCCACATGAATCCATGGTGCAACATACACTTAGACTTCTCGACGAGCAAGCTAATGACGTTCCTTCAACCGGTATTGTGACGGAAGACGACGTCCGTTCTGCAGTTAAGCGAAGCAGGAATATGAAGGCGCCAGGATTCGACGGTATAGTGAATCTTGTTCTTAAGAAGCTATCCAGCAAAGCATATCGTTTTCTGGCAGTAATTTTCACAAGATGTTTCCATTTCAACTATTTCTCGTCCATTTGGAAAATGGGAAAAGTCACCCCCATCCTAAAACCTGGAAAGGACCCAACTGCTCCATCCAGCTACAGACCGATTACATTGCTTTCGGCAGTTAGTAAAATGCTCGAGCGACTAATATTGCGGCGTTTGATGGCACATGTCGACGAAAGGAATATCATCGCGCCAGAACAGTTCGGCTTCCGGAAGGGGCACTCCACCGTACACCAGCTTGTTCGTGTGGGGAATATAATTCAGCGAAACAAAAGACTTTCGAACAATACTGCTATGGTTCTACTCGATGTGGAAAAGGCCTTCGATAACGTGTGGCACGGAGGCCTCATCCACAAACTTGTGCAGGCGAATTTCCCAGGCTATCTAACTAGGATGGTAAGGAGTTATCTTAGTAACAGGTCATTCCGAGTACATTTTGCAGGTGTATCTTCGGAAAGGAAAGCGGTTTCGGCTGGCGTCCCACAAGGTAGCCTTCTTGGACCGCTACTTTACAGCATTTTCACCTCAGACGTTCCACAGCTTCCTGGTGATTGCATGCTAGCATTGTACGCAGATGATTGCGCAATCATTGCCAACGGCCGCCTCCCGAATCACTATCGGTCGAGGCTACAGCGTGGCGTCACGACATACATCTCATACCTGGCCAGCTGGAAGATTAAGGTGAATGAAGCAAAGAGCCAAGCAGTTCTATTCCGGCATCGTTTATCTCCAAAGCTGCTCCCTCCAACCAACTGCTACATCAATATCAATGGACATCCTGTTGGTTGGTCTAATGAAGTTACTTATCTCGGAGTAATCATCGACAACAAGCTACTCTTCCGCTCGCACAGTGATAGACTGAAAACTAGATGTCTAGGACTCTTGAAGATGTTGTACCCGCTAATATGCCGGCGATCCCGTCTATCAACGCGCAATAAATTAGCGGTTTTGAAATGTATTATCGCTCCAATGGTTGACTACGCCATGCCGGTGTGGCGACCCACAAAAAGAAGCTGCAAGTGGTACAAAACAGACTGCTACGAATGATTCTGAACGCTCCATACGACACGAGGATAAGCGATCTCCACCGCGCTGCAGAGTACAGAACTATACAAGAACGCATCGAGGCCTCGATCGAAAAATTCATCGCAGGTTGCACCCTGTCAGAATATCCGCTTATTAGAGCTTTAATAAATTAGGACTTTGTCAAATTTAGGTTAAGTAGGTTGTAAAATTAAAAACACCTATGATCGTATATCATAAATCGTACTTATAAGCTATAAAAGCCAAAGAAAAAAAACACACATCAGAGATGTAATTTAAATAACAAAGGTTGAAAAAAAAATTGTATCACTTAAGATTATCACAATGTAATTTGAACAACATGAAAGTAATAAATGAAACTTAAATTGCAAAAAAAAGGCAAACTTTCATTCGGCATCGGACTGTTCAGCAATCCAGTTCACTTTACTTTCGCTGCACTTCGATCTAAGATTGGACCCCACCAGTGGTGATCCAACTTGGATATCGTCGTGGCGTCGTGGCGTCAGTTCGTTTTTGGCGTTATTCGTATCGTGTGTTTTTCTTTCCGCGTCATAAATTGGACGCCTCGCGTAGTGAGTGATGAGCAAGAAGAAGAGGAAGGCTGGCTCGAGCACTGCAAAAAGCGAACGCATTGCCAGGGGCAATCAAATTTCGAGGCAAGCGTCATCTAGTGAAGCACGCGATGTTGGTGCAGTGAAAAGTGTTCGCACTGAAGCGAGCCTTCGCGAGTGTGACACCGCATCGGACAACAGCGAAGTAGGCGACTTCGGCGCGTCGGTCGAAAATGTAAACGCCTTTACCCAGACAGCAACCAAAATCAAGCTTCCCCCGCTGGTGGTGAAGGCGGTCGCTCTTGAAAAACTCATCAGAGAATTCGCATCGATGGGTGTTACAGAAGAGTACAAGCTGTGTGGCATAATTTAGTCTTTTTCCAAGCAGTTAACATTGTTTTTCGCCATCATAAGGGCTTCGTTGGTGCCTTCGACATTGCATGAATGCATTAAACTGACGTTATGGTGAAGCAGGCATTAAAGTTGTGCGGCAAAAAATCATTTGGGGAATACCAAGCTTCTTGAATGTCGCACTGGAATGTTATAAGTTATTTGGGTTCGCATGCCTGTCGCAAAACTGCCTTCAACTAGGACTGCATTTGCGCTAATATTGATCATAATGAAGCAGTGCTACTCTTTTGAGGTTGTTGAGATTAACAGATAGAGTTTATTTCGTTTATTTAGTCACCAAGAAAGTAAATGTCGTTCTGAAATGTTGTATGTGGTTTGGTTTCGCTTGCTAATAGCAAAACTTTCTCCACCAAGGATGACAGCTGCGCTTATTGTTCTGCGAGCACAAGAATTAATCATCAAACAATTATCTTCAAATTATTCTACAGAAAACATTTCAAGGCGACCAAACTGGTAGAATGGTATTTCAAAATTTTTGTCGCATTATAAAATAATATCCGCAGTTATAAACAAGCGACTTGAATTAAACTACAGCGTAGTTCTACGTCAACAATGCGGTCGTGTCTTGAACACAACATCCTATAACTTTTTTTTAGAAAAACCTTTTTTTTACATGTAATTCTCTTTTAGCGTCGTTTTACCACTGAAATATGCGCTGGAAGTAAGTTCTGCATTGTAAATTATAACATGATTATTATAAATAATGCTGGATTGAACACTTACCTTGTATAGACTATTCTGGGAGCACCGTAAAACAAATACTAACCAAAACAAACGAACATGTTTGCAAATTGCATTTATTAGGGTTTCTGGAATGTTTCCCAAAGGAAAATATCAGGGACGCATACCAAAACAAAATAATTCTCTGAAGATATGCAACAAGCGAACCAAACAACTCGGAAAGTTCGGACACTCGCATCGATAGCTATCACTCGCTCGGTGCTATCGAATTGCTCGATATCTATAATAGTAAAATAGAGCTAATGGCGGGTTTACATTAGGGAGATCTATAGCTATAGATGGATTTATTCACGTGAAAATAGGTGTAATGAGAATGAGAATAAATATGATACACTTATTCGAGGTATATATAACTTGAATAAATTCAGCATATGTAAACGCTTGTGAATTTCTCACTGGTGAGAAATCACTAAAGTTGGATGCAGTTCTACTTCAGGTGAATAAATTCACCGAAGATATGAATATATTCATTATAGAAGTTCACGCTAGTGTAAACGGATGATGCGATTTCTATAAATCTCGTCATATTTCTACACATGAATATATCCCTAGTCTAAACCAACCCTAACGAGCAAAATTCTTATCGCCTCGATTTTTATAATAGGGCCCTACGTTTCAGAATCACCATTCTTCATTCTTTTCAGCATTCTTGAGTTTCTGCTGGGTCAATAAAACTGGTTTCGGACTCTTCTCACCCTTGAAACGATTAACTCCTCGTATAACGTATGCTGTGACTCTCAACAGTCGATTCCAGTTTATAAATCTAGAAACGTCTGTCAGTGGTCCCGTGGAACATGAATACTGCACTGCCATATTATTCAAATAACCAAAGGGAATCCTATAAATAGGGCAGAGCATGTTCAGTAGGCTCAGTTTAAAATAAACCATCGATCGATATACTTGAACGGTGAATTGGATTGGCTACTTTAGTCCAAAGGGAATCTATCTTCGAAATTCTTCGAATCTTCAAACCGTAGCCTCTGCTCGACTTCAGTGACCATTTCCATTTTAGGGTTGTCCGAAAAATCAACTTTTTCCTCTTTTTTTTTTTCCAAAAAAGACTTTTTTCAATAATTCATAACTTTTGAACTACTAGACTGATTCAGATGATCGACATATCAAATTAAAGCCAATGACCTGGTCTTTTTTGAAGAAATACTACACCTGCGGAAAATTTGAATTCTTTTCTCGTTATTATTGATTGTATACGTTTTTTATTGTTTTCATAGTCACGGGACCAAAGGCTTTTTATATTTATTTCTGGAAAGCTGAGGATTTTTCACATCACATATGTCGAAACCAGAGAGGCGTTTTTTTCGTTTTTGAGTTATGATTTTTCAAAGTTACCCGATGGTCCAAAAAATCATATTAAAATGACTTTGTTGGAAAATGTATTACTTTTGAACTACTGGGCCGATTCAGATGATCGATGTATCAAATTAAAGCGAATTAGCTAGCCTTTTCTGAAAAAATGACACATTTGCCAAATAATTGAATTCTAGTCGCATACATCCAGTCTAGTCGCATAGAAATATTGAAAGAAGACTGAAAACATGTTATCTTTGAAAAATCATAACTTAAAAATGAAAAATAACACATCCCTGATTTTTAGTAATAAATGATTGCGAAATCAAAATCCATTTTTTTCTCGCAAGTCTATTTTTTTTAAAATTATCTAATTGGTTTTAACTTTATGTGTCGATCATCTGAATCGGTCTAGTAGTTCAAAAGTTATGAATTTTTGAAAAAAGTCATTTTTGGAAAAAGGGGAACAAGTTGATTTTTCGGACAACCCTAAAATGGAAATGGTCACCTTAATGAAAAAATAAAAAATACGAGTTAAATGTTTTGCGATAAAGAACAAAACTACCAATTTTCACGAAAATCTGAGAACCGCTATATCGGTTTGGCATGGAATGGCTGTATATATGTATATACATGAGAACTAGCTGACCCGGCAAACTTGGTCCCGCCCAAAATTTATTTTTCGTTATCACATTCACGTTCTTACTAAGCGCACGTTCATGGGTCCAATCGCAGAACTGCTCATTGATTGATCTTCTAATCGACCCTTTAAAATTATTTTTTTCTATAAATTTCAGTACTTCTACCAAAACTCGACATTATAATATCAGATTATTTTGCACAATTCTCGTGCAAGTTTTTTCATCCACTTGCAAATAACATGTTTCTCCGTTACATGGAATAAATGTTTGATACAGAAAACATGACAGAATGAAGACAGTCCTAAATCGGACAATTCCTTTCTCGAGTTTTGCTCTTATCAATACATTCGGCGATCCATTTTTATTTATATAGATAGAAGACGATATAGGAGTGCGTTTTATCACATTAAAATCCTTTTCCACTTTCGAACGAAGATCAATTTCGTTATCGCAAACATCAAATGGACTAACAACGCTTGTCAATATTTAATCGTAGAACACATGCGAATTGAATTTTTCGAATTTTCCCATTTTCCTTCAGAGTTTTTCGAAAATTTTCAATTGTCATGTTTGGTTGGAATATGTAAATTCCCCTTAGAGTGTGGAGTGTCTAACCACATAAAAAAACATTTATTGCACCCTATAACCTCTACATGCTAAATTTGGTTTCATTTGCTTGATTAATTCTCGAGTTATGCAGAATCTATTCATCATAGAAACGTTTCGTGTCCCCTAAAACCTTCGCATGCGAAATTTGGCTTCATTTGCTCGATTAGTTTTCGAGTTATGCAGAAATTTGTGTTTCATTAGTATGGCAGCTCTTCCTTAGAGGTTGGAGTGTTTAACCACCATAGAAACATTTATTGCACCCTTAAACCTCCATATGCCTACTTTGGTTTCATTTGCTTGATTAATTCTCGAGTAATGCAGAAATTTGTGTTTCATTTGTATGGCTCCGTAAACACATTTATTGCACCCTATAATCTCCACATGCTAAATTTGGTTTCATTTGATTGATTAATTCTCGAGTAATGCAGAAATTTGTGTTTCATTTGTATGGCAGACTCCCCCCCCCCCTTAGAGAGGGGGAGGGGTCTCGAAGTATCATAAGAACCATCCCCGACTCCAAAAACCCCTACATACCAGTTTTCATGTCGATCGGCTCAGTAGTTTCCGAGTCCATAAGAATCAGACAGACGAACAGAAATTAATTTTTATAGATATAGATGGAATAAATATATATTTTTCGGATCCCTTGATAATTACTCTGAAGCAAGTGAATTTATTTAGTGGAACTCAGTGAGAGTTTTCATAGACTCCGATTTTATTTATCCGATTATATTCGTCCTACAATCGATGTGATTTCGCTCACATTTGCCACTAAAACACCTATCTAATCTACACGTTCCTATGATATGCTATGTATTTAAAGATATCCAATTCTTCAAAACATTGTACTCTCTTATTGTATTCCCTAAGTTCCCATTTGAGCTTGACCATTAGAAAAAAACGAAAACTACGAGGACATCTCGAAGAATATGCGATTGTCAATTGTGTTAATCTATTTACAGCTAAATCAGTCTATTTCATTGCGCGTCCTAAAACTAACAGAAGAAATCACGTCCATTATATTGTGGAAGAGTTGAAACACGTAAGATTCGAGAGACCTAGGAACTGCATCATCGTCACAATGTGTATGTTAGCTACCGTTGGGTAGAATCGACCCTAATTTTAAATTAAATTAAACTAAATAAACTACGCGCGATCAGCGACCGCATTCAATCAACCATTTTCGAGTCATGAATCCCATTGTGAACGTTCAATCGTACCTTACTGCTGCCACGATGACTGTGATACAAGTCGTAATCGTTATCGCCCTCATCATCCTCATTATGACTGCTACTGATATATCTACTTTTCAACGAGCCCGGGAACGGCACCCCGAGCTCATCGCTCTCGGACGCCTCTTCGTCGGTGGAGAACTCGTCCTCGAACGGGCTGATTGACACATATGCCACGGAAAAGCCCTTGAACCCAACGGTGTCATCCGAGCGAAAACGCAACACTACGATCTCGCTCAACGATATTATCTCCGGCGGGAGAAAGTTCCCGCAGTACTTCCCGTGCACTTGACCGCTCGTGTCCTCGAATCCACTAAGTATCTCCACGTAATCATACGAGCAGCTCTTTTCCTCTTCCAGATCGAACGACAGGAACGTAAGCTGCACTCTGCGTCCGTAATCCGCCTCTATGGTCCACTCGCAATCCACCCCGTTGTCATACGTCCCGACGCCGTATCCCACGTGGGAATAAATCTGTCCGGCTTCCCCGTCTGCGGGCAGATATCCACCGCAAACTGTGGTGTGACTCGCGAGAAATCCCTTCCGCTGGACGCTGGAATCGGTGTTGAATTCCATGTACATTTCACTCGAAGTGGATGAAATCGGGTGCGGGAGCTTCGCTCCGCAGAATCGCCCGAGGGTGTGTCCATCTGGAGAATCTCCATCGTGAATGACAATGTAATCGTAGGCGCACTCCTGGTGCAGTTCAACGTTGAACACGTTGAACACCAGCTTGATTCGGTGCCCGGGGGCTGTTTTGAAGTGCCAGATGCAGTCCTTTTTGGCTGGATAATCATCCGGATAGTTGGGGCTGAAGATTTGACCGTTTTGTGTGGTGATCTCGTGCTTGCATCCGCCTTCCTTGCAATCGTGACCGTTCTCATGCAGCGTATAGCCGTTCCGACAGGAGCAGACGTACGAACCGACGGAATTCTTGCATTCGTGGTGACAACCGCCATTGTTGATCGCACACTCATCCACGTCGGTAAAGTAGACCGCAGCGAAGCCTGTTTTCTGCACTGTTTTATCCGATCGAAACTCGATCCGCAGAATGTTGCTTTCGGAGGTGATCACCGGTGGGATTTTCATTCCACAGAACGATCCGTGCCGCTTGAGTGTGTCGTTACCGATTTTGGAGTAAACCGTTACCGCATCGTAGTCGCATTCGGCCGACTGGTAGAAGGTGTTACCTTCCAGATCGAAGTGAGTGAAATTTAGGGTGATCTTGTGCTGTGGCGAGGCGATGATTTCCCACGCACAGTCCTTCATGGTTGGATATTCGCGCGGGAAGGAGGGCGACAGAATTGTTCCGCTTTTCTGGGTCAACACACCGCCGCAGGCTTTCTCGCACGACTTGCGGTCACTGTGCAGCTCGTATCCAATTTGACACCCACAGTCGTACCCACCGAGCGTGTTGATGCACTCGTGCTCACAGGTGTGATCTTTTCGCTCGCACTCGTCAACCTCCTTCACGAATGTCGCCAGGAATCCCGCCTTCTGAACCGACCCGTCGGAAACGAACTTCACAAACATCTTGTTCGAGCTCGATCGCATATCGGGCGGAGTCTTGTAGCCACAGAACACACCGATCAGCCGGGAATCCGCCGAGTCGCCATCGCGAACTTCCACGTAATCATACGCGCAGTTGTCATGGTTCTCCACTTCGAACGATTGAAACTTCAACGCCACCTGGAAGTCCCGGGGGACTGTGATTCTCCAAACGCACTCCTTGTTCGCAAGGTACTCTGCAGGGTAGTTGGGCGATTCGAGACGACCATTGCCACTGATATCCCCGCCGCAAATTGCTTCGTACTGAGCCGCAAACCCTCGCATACTCGCCTGCCGGAAGCTGGTGGCGTATGACAGCAGCATACGACTGCCGGTCGACACGATAACGGTGCTTGATCGTTTGCTGCCGCAGAATCGACCCAGCAGTGGGGATTTGTACCAATAACCATCACGTATCTCCAGGTAATCGGTGCGACAGTTTTCCGACTTGAAAATGTCCATATCGGTGATGTTCAGCACAATCTGCTCGCCATGGGTGGCCGTGATGCGCCACTCGCACCGTTCCGGATCAGCCGGTGGGATCTTCGAGTGGTAACTTGGTGAGGTGAACGCCCCGGAGTGCTGCTGGAAGGTTCGTCCGCACTTGGCACACTTGTACAGGAGGTTCGCTTGTATGATGTCTCCATCGCTGAGTCGAAGTCGTTGTCCGATCTCGGGTCTCTTCTGCCCCGGGATATCCACCGGAAGAATGGTGTCCAGATAGGTTCCCTTCGAGAAAGTGTTCCTCGCATAGTGCATGATCGAGTGGTAATCGTAGGGTTGACCTAACGTATCGACCTCGTCTTCGGTGAGTTTGTTAAAATTGTACTCCTGACCGATCATAATATTGTGCTTTTCGATCACGACGTGATTCTCGCGATCGGGTCGCGTATGCTCATGCCAGAACCCCACCACGTGACCCAGTTCGTGAACGACAATTCCAAACTTGTCACAATTCTTCCCGATGGAGATCGCTTGGGGCCCATTGCCCCGTTTGCCCACGAAGGAGCAACAGCCACAGGAGCGCTTGGTGAACACAATAAAGTTGGGATGTTCCTCCGGGTCCCGCTCGACAAACTTGATGCAGGTGTAATTTTCCCAGTGACGCATCGCTTGCTTGAACAGAGCCTTGTGCAGACCGCTGAAGTTGCCATCGATTTCGTACGGAATAATACCGTAGTCCCAAATGCGCTCCTTCTTGGCGGTGGCTGCCCGGGTCGATCGGTGATGGGCGCTCTTTTTCTGGTAACGTCTGTTGCGACGATGTTTGCGTGGATTTTTCTTCGATTTGGATCGAGGATCAAGCTTTCCTGATTTGTTCTGTTCGGTTTTGGAAGCATTTTTGTGATGCGTTCTTTTTACCTTGGCCGTTTCCTGTGCACCTGCTTTTCTCGATCGGTGCTTTTCTGCCTGTTGGGGACGATGTCGTTTTTTCGTTTTGTAATTTATGGTTTTATTGGGCGAAGAGCTTCTTAATGAGCTGTCAACGCCTTCGAGCTTAGAACTAGACACTTGAGTGGGATTTGGGGGATTAGGTCTCACTATCTGCTTCACTTCCTGGGCTTGTTCTTCTTCTCTCAGTCTCTGTTTATTGAATTCGCTCTCATACTGCACGTTGGGCATCGCAATGTCACCCATGAATTCAGCCGATTTGCACGGATCCATATCGATATCGCCCGAGATGCTAATAGGGAACGTCGCCTGGAGCAGCTCATCAACGGTGTATTGGTGCTGGAGGCCATGCGCCATGCGCATCATCAGCAATATCAGCGCGACCAGGGCAGTGCCATTTCGAGGCCACGGACACCATTTGATGCGGGTCGGCCAACAAACTCTGAAGGCCAACATTGCGGAAAATTACGGTTAACGCTATAGAACACCTTTAGTCTGATTACGATGCTGCATGCGAGATCGCGCCGATGATCCTCTCTCACTCTTTCACCCAGGAGCGTACCCAAGCGGGGAACACTTCACATCTCCTACTTCCCCCACGCGCGCACACACGAGCTGGAACCAACGAAAGAGAAAATGAAAACATAAACAGATGAGCACTGGACTGATCTTTTTTGTTGTTGCTTTGATAAAGGAACGCACTTTCACATGCGCATCAAGCTCTGTTCACGGGAAAAAAGTGCCCTCTCTCGCACGCGCCCTGTATCTCTATGGCACATCTTTCGACTTGTACTTACTGATAATAAACTAATCAAACGCTGCAATCACCGAACGCTGCGTTGTCCGAATGGATTATGGTGTTGTGTGATTGGCTGCTTTGAACGGGAAGCGGCAACTTGATTGACCAAATTTGCTCCCAGCGCGAAGAGAGATGATCACGATTGATTATATAGGAGGATCGGACCGATTCGCCTCAAGCCTTCTGCTATGCATTCACGACCGCTACTGGCTGCTGTGCTCTGGACGAGAACGTTTTTCATCTCCAGCGCGGTGTGTGTTTGTGTGTACCACTCTCTCTCTCGCATTCTCGCACTCTACACTTCACATATACACTTGCCAGTGCCAGCACTTGTCAACAACAACACGACGGGAGGATCACCTCATCTCTACTCCGTTCTCGGGCTAGTAGGGCAACGTGGGACAAACTCACTTGTTTTGGCAGGCGAAAACTATCAATGCAAATCTCAGGGGGAAGTCCAGAATGTTTATAAATTGAACTAAAAACTAGGGAAATTTGAACCTGAAAGGGTAGCTATTATCAAGTCAACACTTAAGATCGGTCCTGTTTTTATGACACTTCTGATGCTTGGGAACCGGTAGAATACCGCCTGAAGATGGTTGGTTGAGGTTTCACGATTCTACCTGCACCATTTATGTGGTGAAGTTATCCTACCTGTTACGTTTACCGAGAAATTAATATTAATCATTTTGGAAATCTTATATCGCTTACTTGGTTTATGATCACGATTCCGATCTTTACAGCTGTTCCCTATTATTCGCACCATATTTCGAGGGCCGTATGCAAAGTACCTCGCCTAGCCTAGAGACATCATGTCTATCATCGAATGGCATATGGCCTCATTGAAAACCTCTTTTAGAGGTTCTCTTTCCCGTTTTCATGATTCATTATTATTAGGACAACCGCCATAGTGTCAGGCAAGTTTTAATTTTTTGTAGGATTTATCTGTTTTTATCTCGATTTAGTTGTTGTTAAGAGACAGAAAATAGTAATCAGGTATAACATCTGAAGAAAAACAAATGATGTGCATCAAATTGTAGCCTAATTCCAAAGTAACGTTTCATTGTAATATTTTTATTTTTCGTTTACTGAAATACATACTACATCAGTGGTTCCCTAATTTGTTACCATTGTTACCCTTTATTGCAATTAAATGTACCGCTCAGGTAAATAAAAATCGTTATTTCAATGCTTGTTTGCCGTTTTATCTTGAAATATTATGTTCTACTAGCTGACCCTGCAAACCTCGTCTCACCCAAAATGGTTCTTTGTTTTAAATACTCCAAATACAGTAATCGTCCTGGTTTAACTGATCTGCTGTTTAACTGGGCGAACATTAACTGGTTCTTGGACCAGTTAAAAAGCAGAATTTTGTAAACAATCGATGCCATATTCAAATGGAAGATTTGCTGTGAGGGGCATTCGAATGTAATTTGAAATGTTTTGAAAATAGACATTATTTTCGCATGACAAAAACATTGATTAAATTACAGAAAAATAATTTTCTCAACTTATATTTCGGACGGCGCCAGTGGTTGTATGGTTAGCGTAACAGCCTCACAATCCGATCGGCCTGGGTTCAATCCCAGCTGGCGTCGTTGGGATTTTCTGAGGCGAAAAATCTCTGGTTACGTCTTCCTTCGGAGCGGAAGTAAAAGAAGTTGGCCCGGCTCATGAGTTGTTGAGTCTGATAGGTAGGAACAGGTGGAGTCGCCTCCCTGATGTCGGTGATTGGCACTAAAGTGGCGGAAATAGGCCGACGAAAAATAAGCGAAGATAAAAAAAAAAAAAAAAAAACTTATATTTCATACCTGTTATCGCACTCAATGCGAAACTTCCAATGGAATCCTTTTTTTTTATCCAATTACATGAACAACGTGAATCAAACTATTCATTGAAGTTCCCCTCGATTTTATCTGACGTTTAACATGATATAAGGTTTGAACGCATGTCTTCATTTTGAAGACATTTGACTTACTGTTAAGACATTTGATTTTGTGAAGACATTTTGAAGACCTCATGAAATATGTGAAGACATTTCAGTAAGATAGCGTACGTGGGTTTTTCAGAGATATTATTTTCATAGACTTCTAGCTATTGGCCGAAGATATCGCCAAAAGAAGCAGGGGTTTGTCTTGCTGTCGTTCGTTCGCTTTTTTGTCAGTGTCACTTGTTGACTTTTGTTCTTAATAATCAACGGAGACCTTCGCCTCGGTGTCATTCACTTGCTTTTTTGAAATTCCAAGATTTCCCAAGCAGAAAATTCACAATTCAACAACAATACGAATTTTACTGTGCTCCCTTGGCCGAGTGGTTAGCGTCTAACATGCCGGGTGTTCGGGTTCGAATCCCGTTCTGGTCGGGGGAATTTTTCGTCAAAGAAATTTCCTCCGACTGGCACTGTGATCACGCGTATTCTAGAGCTTGCCACTCAGAATGCATTCAAGGCGTGTTATTTGGCATAGAAATCTCAACTAAGTACTAATAAAAATGACGCAAGTAATACTACGTTGAGACGGCGAAGTTCCTCTAGGAACGTTAGTGCCATTGAAGAAGAAGAACGAATTTTACTTCAAACTCTGGAAAGCTTTCTGTGGTCTGAATACATATTGTCTCTAGAAGGCATTAGTTTATTCGTCCTCGAGAATTCGAATGATTGTTACATTGTATTTTTTTATGTTCGGCTTATACTATACAATACACCCATACCTCGCTTTACGGCTTAGATACGTTCCACGAAACTTGGCCGCAAAGCGAAAAGCCGTATAAGGAATCATTTTTTCTAATACATATTCAATCGGATCGGTTCTAAATACGGAAAACCAAATATGCAACATGGCTTATCATTCAAAATACATATTATCTTTTCATTTTTTTTGTACAGAAAATAATAACAGACTCGAAAAACCAACAATAATCGATAAACAAAAATGAAACAACTTCATGTTCCATGAATTATGTATTAATATCGACATCGAAATTTTTTTTTTGCCGTTATAGCGATACATTTTAGGCCGTAAATCGAAAACGTGCCTTACTTGAAGAGGGCCGTTATGGCGAAATGCCGTATAAAGAGCGGCCGTATAGCGAGGTATAGGTGTATTTTTTTATCCCATTTATTTATTTATTAGGCTTATTAGCATTTTATCTGTAACAGAGCCGGATTTTTATCGTGTACATGTACATATGTTTATGTTTCTATAAATTGTTAATTACCCAGTAGTAGTAGTAGCCATTTAGGCGTTAGGTTTTTCTGTTCCATTACATTATGATAAATTACACTGTAGTAGCCATTTAGGCGTAAGGGTATTCTATCTGTTCTTCCATTGTTCAGCAGATCGGACAGCGGAGACAGTTGATATTGATCATTGTTGGGTTATTTATAGAACAGCAGCCCGATGTTTCTTGCTGAGCAGAGCAGTTGTATGGATGAATCGATCTATGTTCCACCGTGGATCGATCTCCATCGTTGATGATGTTTGCGTGGACGTAGTTATTCTATAACAACACAAAGATGGTCAATTGAGGGCCCTGAGTTTGAACTCACGATCGATCGCTTAGTAAGCGAACGCGTAGCCAAGTGGCTACGAAGACCCCCTATGGTATAGGTGTAGATGAATCTAGATCTTTCAAACCACCTCTTCACAAATCAAAGGTTTTCCGGTTCAATGATTAGTTTTTGTGGATATGGTTTGTGTTACAACCAAAACTTCAAAGCTTGAATAAACAAATTATCACAGTTACGTTTTTGTAGAAGAACTAGGGCATTATTCACTCAATCAACGATTTATCAAGCCAATTATCATTTCTAAACTCATAAAATTTAATTCCCAGTTGCGCAATATATTCTTTGTTCACTTTTATTGAAACAAACTTCAAAATCTCAAAGTAAGTTTAGGGAAATGCGCTTCATGACAATACCAATTAGAATAAACATTAAATAAGTTATCAAACATTGTTCAAAAGTAAGCTATGAATTTTAGTTTCCTCCGATATGATTGTAAAGACATTTGAAGACATTTTTTCGTACCATGTGAAGACATTTGAAAAAATCACCTGGCATCAATGTGGACCAGTTAAAACGCGAATGTCGATAACTAGTCTTCCCTTTTCGCCCAGTTAGTGAATATTTACTGTATTCACGTCTTCTTACTGAGCGAACGTCCATGGGTTCAATCGCAGAACTGTTCATTGATTGACTTTGACCCTTTACAAATTCCTTTTATTATGAATTTCATAATACTTCTACTAGAACTCGTCATTATAATATCAAATTATTTTCAGACCAAATTATCGTTCAAAATTTTTAATCATTTGCAAATAACATGTTTCTCCTATACATGGAATATATGTTTGATACAATGATAACATCTGAAATCGGATGATTCCTTCCTCGAGTTTTACCCTTTTTTTTATCCAAAATATATATTTTTATTAATGCTCATATGACGTCAGCCTAACGAGGCCGGGAGTACAATATTTCGACAATGTTTGCCTACAACTATGTTAGTAATATGTAACCGATTACTCGCGGTTGGCTCGAGGTTAGTGTTACAAGTGTTCTCATAATTGGGATGTTGCAATCTTCAATGATCTGTACGTGTGCCCGATACGGGATACTTCCTATTGGGATGCAGCTGATCGTTGATCAGCAACGCCCCCCTAGTTTGTACCCCATATCTAGCGTGGTGCGTCTTTCTTGACTCGAGGAATCCAGGATAGAATGATCACTAGCTGGCGCATTCATCAGCTCGTGTAGAGTTGTCATGAGCGGTACAACCTTTGGCTCTTGTTGAATGATCAGTGGACTGCACAACCTTCGGCCCGTGTATCTGTAAAGAGTGTGTGTATGTATTGCCGCAACTGAGTAAAATGTTATAGATCGGATAGGAAGGATATGAAACAGGGACACAACGAAGGAAACATCATTAAACGTTGACATCGGCGTTTCTGAGCGCTTGTTAATTAAGTAATTAAGCAAAGGAGTAAGGGCGTTTCAACCTTTACTCCTTTGCTTAATTAGTTCTCGAGTTATGCAGAAATTTGTATGACACTATTGGGGTGAAATTGATCAAATAGATTGAAACAAATAGATTTTCATAATTTTCTAGTATAATGTGCAAGAAAATGTACAGAAATTCCCTGATCTCTTTACGTTCACTCTGTCCAACTTCTATAAGACCACCCTGATTCTATTTCGTTGCAACACAAACAGTTAGAATTTCAACAAGATACATTCATACATTGTAGATTGCTTAGAATAAAGTATATTTAACGTCAATTCCGTTCAAAAGAGTTGTTCATTTATTTATTGTGCTTAAATATAATAATTCAGCTGTCCAGTTTCTCTAAGACCACTTCAAAATTCATAAGTATTGTCCATGAAAAATTCAAAATGATAGGCTGATTTACATGTCAATAATTGGTAACCTTGCCATTTCGATAACCTTGACAATTCGTGTTGGAATACTATTTACCAAATTCTGCGGATTTCTCGATATTTTTCCATTTTTCCGAAATTGCGACCTTGAGTTCTTCAACCGTGGTGAACCGTTTTCCCTCAGTGTAGATTCTGAGTACAAGGATCCCCCTAAGATTTTCAACAGGATTCAAGTCTGGAGAGCGAGCCGGTCCAAAAAATTAGGTTTTTGGTCCTTAATCCATTGCTTAGCTTAGTTTACTTGCTGGTATGAATAGAAGCATTGTGTTGCTGGAATGTGAATTTTTTGTACCGATATCCACGCAAAAACGGTAGGAGAGAGGATTCCAGAACATGTGTGTAATCCTTGAATGATGTGAAGGCTATTTTGAGCTTTCCGGTAGCGCAGAATCCCGCCCAAACCATGCACGAGCCTCCACCAAAATTCCTGGTTGAAAAATACTGTTCTTCTTCCGTAAATCCCATCAATACCCGTAGAAACCATCAGGACCATCCAAATTGAATTTGTTTTCGTCAGTGAAGATAACCTATACATTGAGGTATCCTTCGTTATGGTATATAGCAAAATGTATTCTTTTGGAAACATCTTTTGTCACAACATACCATGTCCCACTGTCGGTTCATGTGAGCTTTGGCAAAACTCAGACGTCTTCGGGGGGAGATGGTGTAAGATGAGCAGATTTAATCATGCCCTCTTTATGTTTTTTACCAAAATTTGATGAATTGTCACCCAAGCAGTTAAATAGTTGAAATATTGCTTTATTTTCACATGCGATTTTGAGGTATTCGAACCTGCTCTAGCTATTTGCCGTTTATCCCGGTCAGAGAGCTTCGACTTACATGGAGCTCTCTTCTTCTTACCGTATCTTTGAGGATTCGCCAAATAATTGACCACTACTTGATTGGTTCGTCCAATCAGACGAGAAATTTCTCTGAAACCAACATTTTATTGGTGAAGTGCATTAATTTGTCTCTCTTCCCTCTCCGTGAGGACTTCTCCCTTCGGCATTTTCCTGATTTAATTGATCAAAAAAACTAAAACAACGGAAAATGTAACTGGTCTTATAGAAACTTGACAGTTGAAAACACGAAAACATTCGTTTACGCTCAGCGCTTGCACACACACATATGAAAATCATGCTAGAATATAAATTGAAGCATTGTTTGTTCACAATGACACAAAGCAGCAAGATCATTACCTGGGCTTATAGAAGTTGGACAGAGTGTATAGTAATATAAATTATAATTCAATGGTTTGAGAAAACTGAATCTGATTTAATCCACCTAAAGTTATAGTTGTGCCTTTCTCATACCTCATTCTAAAAATTTAGCTGCTGGTCATCCGGAGACCGTCCAAGTTATCCTAATGTGTCCATAAACTCTTGAAATGGTCACCAATGAACTAGTATTTACAAACCATGAAGTGCGACGTGTCACACGATGGGATTTAGTTCTAGTTATAAGGTGATCACATCCCCCGTAAATCTGATCCGGAACATATCTGGGTTTATCACAAATAATTTAGTTTTGAAAAATCATGAAGTTTGATACTCCAAATGGTTCGATAAAAATTTAAAGGGTTCTCAAATGAAACGAAAATAGGTTTAGTGTATGATATTTTGGGTGATGTTTTGGTCATGAGAAAAGTCGTAGCACGACTAGTGTCAATAGAGCTCAATTTTTCATCAAAAAAATCATCATAATAAAGTGACTGAAGCGTGTAACTAACGTTCCTAGAGGAACTTCGCCGTCTCAACGTAGTATTACTTACGTCATTTTTATTAGTAATTAGCTGAGATTTCTATGCCAAATAAAACGCCTTTAATGTATTCTAAGTGGCAAGCTCTAGAATACGCGTGACCACAGTGCAAGTCGGAAGAAGTTTCTTTGATGATGAATTCCCCCGACCAGAACGGGAATCGAACTCGAACCCCCGGCGTGGTAATGTGGGACGCTAACCACTCGGCCACGGTCCCTCCTTCATCCAACGCGTAATTACAGGTGACGAGAGATGGGTGCGACTTTTTTTTTCCTATATCCGACCGTCAAATTACCGCTTCGTGGGACCCGTTTTGACAGCATTGAAGACATAAAATTCACGGCGTGAACAGAAGGCACTTCCTGAATACAGCTATAAAAAGTGTTGAGAAGACTGGAGCGTTCGTTGGAAAAAGTGTATTGTTTAAGGAGGAGCCTATTTTGAAAGCGGTAATAAAAATTATCTTTGATTGCCCACCGCATCCATGTAAAAATGCTATTTTCAGGAAGTAATTTATCAATTAAAAACGTACATTTTTGTAGAGCTCCCGCTGGATATGAGGCTAATGTGATAGCGTGAAGTGAATATTTGTGAAATCACGTCGAAAAAGACAGATAAAAGTGATATTTCCATTCGCCATTTTCACTCCCCCACGTTCATAGAAACAAACGAGGTTTCATTATTTTACCGTTATGGAGTCGATGTTTCGAAGGCTCTCAGTGTCGGTGTGTATGTTGTGAGATTATAATCGCCAATTAATCAAAATTTCACCGAAAATGTCCCTGCTTTCGAGAACTAAGCATACGACTGCTCTCTGGACCTTTTTACCACATGAATAATCGAAATAAGCCACGATATAATTGTCATCTGTTTAAAAACAACCAGTAGAATGATTTAATGAGAACTTTGGCTCAAATTATCATGCAACCGTAAGTACTTTCAGCATTGTTTTGTTTCTTCCATATACATTCCATATTGAATGCAAATAATTACGACACGATATTTGGCTTGCCAATACAGATACTCTTCGCCTACTGCTCCACTTCTATATGTACCTCATTGCTCTTATATCAAGTAAAAATCACATGTTAGTTCTAGAAGGAGGCCACTTTCGACACATTCAGAAAATTATTTCATTTTTGATTTAATCTAGATTCTAGATTAAATCTAGAATTGTGATTTTAATAAATTCACACATTTTCGTTTTTTTGCAAAGAAACGGAACTGTTTGAATAAAATTAATGAATTATTCATTCATTTATTCGTCTTCGACTTCAACAGATAGAACAGAATGTTACATAGTCTAGGTCTTTTATTTCAATATTGAACACTCAACCGTGAATATACCATCTGAAATTGCCTTTGTGCGAATAATCACTCCGAAAGTAACAATAATGTGGTATATGGGGAGGTGGGGGTAAAACGGACATGTTAAGAAGAACTTCAATTATATCTTTGGAAACTCATGTTTCCCAAAACTTTGATGCAGTTTCTTGCAATTCAATATACTGTTTTTCTACCTAATTGGCCAAATATTTTACAAAAAAGTGTTTTTCAATATTTTTACTGAAATTAATACAGACCGATAAGTACAACATTTTTTTCGATGCGGGTAATATGGACATATAGTGGGGGTAACATGGACAGGTTTTTAATATATGAAGCGTAGAGGTTTATCGATCGCGATTGGAATAAATTTATTCAACCAAGGTCTGAAGTCATCACGAATATCCGTTAAGTGATGAAAAAATCGAATCAATCCACCTAGAAGTGATATCGTGCTTTTCAGCAGTATAAACGGACAGACCTTCAACTATTTTACTTTTGGTTCCAGTCAGCTCCTAAACAGTCCACATTTGGCGATTTGATTTTCATTTATAAACGCAGGGCATTCCTTAGGAACAGATTAAACAGACTTTTCACAGTTCATCTCATTCCCACTGGCAACTGTCCGTTTTACCCCACCAGTACAATTATTTCAATAATTAAAATTTCCCACTCAAAAATGAATTTACTTTTCCGTACATACCTAATATCGCTTCTTTGTTAACTCACAAACCGAAACATAACTATCAGCGAATTGAATTTTGATATTAAACCATTCAAAATGTTTAAATTACTGCAGCTAAAATTACATCCACACGCGGAATCATGTATGATTTTCGGTTTTTGTTTCCCTTTTCCACTTTTGATCAGAATTCATTGCCATAGGATGGCTTGAATATTGTAGAATAACATGTAGAAAATGTTTTCATTAACAGAAATCTGGAATTCAAAATGTAACTATACAAATCAACCACCTGTCCATCTTACCCCTACTGTCCGTATTACCCGCGGTTCCCCTACTGTTTGAAGAGCATCGGTAATCGATCCTGGCTTGTGCCTCTAGACGAGTCCACAACTGAGAGTGCTGTCATAACATAGTTCATCGTTTCATTCCTCACACTGAAGTGACGTTTCCAATCGTGTTTTTTTACAATGAATCGAAACACTTTAGTAGCTTATATTAGAATGCATGTTTCGTTTTTTTGGAACTTTTGTGCTGAAGGCCGATGGTGTAATGGTAAGCGTGACGTTTATGCCCTCCTATGCCATTACTTATTATCATAATGCTTCAGAATCCGGACAGCTTCTCAATCCGGATACTTTATCATTATATTCAATTGTCACAAAACCAAAACATCATTGGCATGTTCAATAGCAGCGAATGTTAGGTCCTACTGAGACTTTTTAATGTAGTGTCAGACTAACTACCTTGCTGTTGACAAAAAAAAAGTTACAAATAAAAACAAATAAAACAAAAAAAAACGTCCGGAATCAAAAACATACTCATTCTAAATCCGGGCGAATCAAAAGTTCACGATGAAAGGACGATTGTAGGAGTTTCAAAAGAGTATGAAATCAAACACTTTGACGACGATAATGAGTCCAAACTATTCGAACCATTTCAATCGTCAATCTTCTGCTTTCCAAACTGAAAGAATGTGACAGTAGACATGAACGAAAGAGAATAGACGTATTTTATGCCAACTCGTCTTAGGAGTTGGCAGCACCATCTCAGATAGTAGTAAACGTTGTGGGTGTAAAGACATGGGTCATATAAGCAACTTTGCATATTTAAAATATTCGAAAAATAAATTGACTACTTTTTGGAAAAAAGCCAATTTATTTTTCTTAATTTTTTACAAAATTTATAACTTAAAAACTATGATACCTACAAAATTCTTGTCAAAGATTGAAATGTAGGAAATTGTTAAAATTTTCACAATAGAGTACCAACATTTTTTTTTGGAAAAAAGGTTAGGTGACAAAAAAGTTATTTAAAAAATTAAAATTCATTTTTCTCAAAAACGTATTTTTTTAATTTCCCTAAAATATATATATATATATATATATATATATATATATATATATATATATATATATATAAATGAATAGTCCTTACAATTACCAACAAGTCATCTATACATTAGAAGATGGGCACTTTTACAGGGAAAAAGTTTTCCGAACAACAACTTTTTCTTGTTTTCTTTGAAAACAATACAACTTATCCTAATTTTGTTTAAAGTCAAGATAGCGATATAGTGATTCGACAAAGTTTAAGATCTTATTCAAATATAAACTTTTGTCGAAGAAATAAACTTTCTATCTGTTATAGTTTTTGGAATATAAGTCATTTTTGTATGAAGACTCCAGAAATAATGTTTTGCTCGTAACATTTTTGTGTGTGAATTCTCACGTTTGACGTGTTCTTGACAGAGCATTTAAAATGCGATGATTTGTACATAAAAATGTAACGAATTGAACATTAATAGCATTTTCTCAAAGAAACCATGAAAAAGTTGTTGTTCGAAAAACTTTTTCCATGTAAATGTGCCGACCGTCCGATGTATGGAAAACTTGTTGGAAGGACTCCTTATATCATTTTTTTCAGTATCTTAAAAGCATATGTTTTCGAGAAAAATGAATTTTAATTTTAAAAATATTTGTTTTTCAATTAAATTTTATTCCAAAAAATACTTTGATAATTTTTAATGAAAACCAAAATAATTTCCTACATTCCATTCTTTGACTAAAATTTTATAGGTCTTATAATTTTTTTTGTAAGTTTTTTTTTAATTTTGAGTTTTTTAATTTTTTTTTCGAAAATTCTTAATTTAAAAACTATAAGATCTACAAAAAGTTGGTCAGAGAATGAAATGTAGGAAATTACTTAAGTTTTCACTAAAAAATATCAAACAAAGTTTTGGAAAAATTCCATTAAAAATAAAATATTTTGAAAATTAAAATTATTTTTTCTCAAAAACATGTGTTTTTAATAAATCTGAAAAAAATGAATTTTTAAAAAATACGTTTAAAAAATTTAAATTTTTTTAAATTTTTTTTTAAATTTTTTTTAAAAAAAAATTTTAATTTTTAAAATAAATTTTTTTTCAGCGAAATTTTTTCCAAAAATTTTTCGGTAATTTTTGTAAAAATTTAAACAATTTCCTACATTTCATCCTTTGACATGAGTTTTGTAGGTATCATGGTTTTTATGTTATAAATTTAAAAAAAATGGCTTTTTCCAAAAAGCAGTCTACTTATTTTTCGTATATTTCAAGTATGCAAAGTTGCTTAAATGATCCATGTCTTCACACCCACATCGTTTCACTGCTATCTGAGATGGTGCTGCCAACGGCCAGTCGAGTTGGTATGAAATTCGAGTTGGCATGAAATTCGTCAATAATCGATTTTTCAGGATGCGTATGAATAATTAAGATTTCACGTCACAGAGACTAGCATTATTTATATTTCACTTTCAGATTTCACATAGACTAAAATAATTACATCGAAAATAACTCTGGCATAAGTGAAAGGATCATGTGAAACATCATTTTCATTTCTAAGTTTCGAAAATTACAAGTCGAAGCTGTCACTATTCAAATTCGATCAAACAATGATACATTGAAAATTGCATCACCATGGTTCTCAGGCTATACCTGCAGACGATAGAAGAATAGTGTTCGATAACAAGGGACATCTGAAAGAAAAAAGGAATGGAACTGAACGCAACGAGAATGAGTTCAACGAAACTGAACTTAATCGACAAACAAGTGGAAAACAACGGGCGCCAAGTATGATGTGCTATGATAAGAAACAAGATTAAAATCATGGGGTTACGATAAGCATGTATATCCGATAAATTGAAAAATCTATATAAATAAAAATGATTTGGTGTCCGTTCCTCATTATTTAACTCGAGAACGGAGCAACGGATTTGAATAGTCAGTATCAGATAAGAGTGTATAGATCACGTTGGCCATGCTTCACTGTCAATTTTTCGTAAATTTGGAAAAATGTCGTCGAACGAAAAAGAGCGTCGTGAATTAATCCTGCGCACTCATTTCGAGAATCCGGAGTTGTCACATTGGGACATCGGTAAGATGCTGGGAATCGTCCAATCCACGGTCAGCAGAGTACTAAAACGATACTTCGAGAACCTAACCATCGACCGGAAGGTGAAGAACGGCAAAAATGGATGCTTCGTCAGTGAAAAAGATCACAAGCGCGTAGTAAAGCAGTTTAGACGTGATCCGAGAAGTTCGGTCCGGGATGTCGCCAATAAGCTGAATTTGTCAAGTTCATTCGTTCAGCGGACCAAGCAGAGGGAGGGCCTGCGTACATACAAGGTTCAGAAGGCTCCTAACCGCGACGAAAGGCAAAACATGGTGGGGAAGACGCGAGCCCGAAAGCTGTACACCGAAATGCTGACGAAGCCGCATTGCCTGGTAATGGATGACGAAACCTACGTCAAAGCGGACTTTCGTCAGCTGCCGGGCATGTTGTTCTTCTCCGCAGAGGACAAATTCAGCGTTCCGGAGGAGATTCGCAAGCAGAAACTATCCAAGTTTGCCAAAAAGTACATGGTGTGGCAAGCGATCTGCTCTTGCGGAAAGCGGAGCGCCCCCTTCGTGATGACCGGCACGGTAAACGGGCAGGTTTACCTTAAGGAGTGCCTACAGAAGCGCTTACTACCACTATTGAAGTAGCACGAGGGCCCGACCATCTTCTGGCCGGATCTCGCTTCGTGCCACTATTCAAAGGACGTGTTGGAGTGGTACGAAGCCAACGGGGTCACCTTCGTGCCAAAGGAAATGAACCCGCCCAACGCGCCGGAGCTTCGCCCAATAGAGAAATATTGGGCGATTATGAAGCAGGCCCTCCGGAAGAACCCAAAAGTTGTCAAATCGGAGGCGAACTTCAAGAGAAAATGGATTTCTGTTCAAAAAAAAAACTACAACCTGACGTTGTACAGAACCTTATGGACGGGGTAAAGAGGAAGGTACGAGCATACGGGCTTGGGCTCGAAGTATGAATAAATAGAAAATGTCAAAAGTTGTTTAATAGTTTTTATTTTACTGTCTAAAATTTTCAAAAGGATCGGTCTACTGGGCGAATTTCTACAGTGTTTTTTCCGTGATGCAATTTGATGTGACACACCCTTTATATCGCTCGAAAAATCTTTTCCTTTTCTAGTTTGTTGATCCCTTGCCAAGTTTTAAAAATAGTCATTCGTTTCTGCAACCACATTCTTGGTTGAATAAAATCTTTTCTGACCTGCAATTTCTTTCAAAATGGAGAACAAATAGTAGTCCGAGAGAGCCAAGTTGGGAGAACACGGGGATGTGAAACGAGTTGGAACCCTATTTCCATTAATTTTGTGACTACAACATCTGAGGCGTGAGCTGTTGCGTTGTCGTGATGGTTTCCTCGATTCAAACGAAGAAAAGACAAAGAAACAGACCGATCTGCCATCTTTTTTACTTTGCACGGACTTTCCAAACGATCCTCGAATATAACACGTGACCATTCCATAAAAGTTTATTAACAACCGTAAGTTTAATAAACAACCAAAACTCTTTCCATCCACCCAGGTACGAAGTTCCTGTGCTCCGAGGTGATAGCACCGATCCGGTCCGAAGTGGACGATATCTCGCTGTTCATCATCAACTTCGAGGACCTCTCGAACCCAATCTCGCCGGAGCCGATCGAGCCGGTGAAGTTAAGTAAATGTAGGTGCCTCGATTTCGCACACGTGTCCTCCTTGTCCATTGCACAGGTTAAAAAATATGTAAGATCAGTCCCATTCCTTTCAGTCGATCGTGCGCGGGCAAGCTTTCGACAATCGTTCCGAATAGGACACATCGCGCTGCGCGACCGAGGTCTCCGGCTTGCCGGATACCTGACGCCCCCTTCGGATGCCACCCAGGAGGAGGAGGAAGTGGGGATCGGCAAAAGTGCGATTGAGAGGTATTGTGTGGGGCACATAACGGAAGCTGGAATGTTGTTTTACTTCCTAGGGGAAGGGCTAGGACCAACCGAATAGTGTTCAATGGTAATTTCTTCTCTCATTAGGGGTTTTTGTAGCGATAGGGTTAGCCAGACAACGGTGCTCAAAGTGGAAACGAACATCTGGACGCCAATGTCGACGCCGGCGTTGACGCGGACGAAGGAACTGGAGGGGTTGCATCCAGATGGCGATACGCTTAGTGGACCAGGAGAAATTGTGATAACTCAGCCGGAGGTAATGTGCCCTGTGTATAATATTCGGTACAGTTAAGCTCAGTTCATTTATTTTTTTAGACACCCAGAGTGGAAGTGTCGTCCAAAGAGCTTCCAACGCCGATTGTCGACGTAAAACCAGAGTTTCAGCAAACCAAAAGTTTAGACTTTGACATACAATCAAAACGTAAGTATAGTGCGGTGGCCCACTAGCCGCTTCTATTGCAGACAACCACAAACACACCTATTCTAACATTAACAGTTGCTATCATTAATTTTTCAGTTGTGATCGTATTGTTTGAGGATTTGATTTTTTCAACCGATTCAAGCAAAAACATTTCGCACCGTTATGTGTTTTTTCCCAATCAAGAAATATATTTTAACTTTGTTCCATAACATTTTTTTTTTCAAAGCGATTCTTTCCATTCCCTTCACCTTTGTTTTCCGAAGTCAATTTGTTATCGTAAACCAACACAGCAGATGATAAATATCGATATCCACTAGTCTAACATATGAAGCGAGATATATTGCTAACTAGCCAGTGAGACTGACAAGCTTTTCGTATGTATCCTTAGCGCTGCATTTTGGCAAGCAAACGCCTAACAAATGTAATAAACATTCTTACTTTACTAATTTGTACTACAGTCAAATTCGTTGTCCCCGTTTCTGTTTCCCATCGTTGTAACCATTTTCTGTTTTTTTTTCTCTTGTGTTTTTTTCTCGTTCTGTTTACCGCTACTGATCGTTGTGTAGTTTTGATGTTGTTCTGATACCTGGTTGTGCCGTTTATTGCTGTATGAGCTATTTACCGCACCTTACCGATTGTGGAAAATTTGGAAATCCGTATTCGTTAATGTTTTTTTTTGGTTTTTTATTTCGTTTTTCCTCTAGCATGAGTAAATTTCTGTGGTCAGTCAAAACATACCTTTTGATTGTTCATTACGAGAAACATTGGTTTGTCCGGGTGTGCTTTTATTCGTTATCAACATTTTGCGTGGTTTTCAGTTATGTGCAATTTTTTTTCCCAAATGGTGATTTGGTCTTTATTGTTTTCGAAAAGTTGTGGGCAAGAAGCTAGATTGAAATAGAAAGTTGTGTGAGTTAAATAAAACGTCCACGCTAGAGTAGCGTAACTAACGAAAAAACTAGTAGAACGCGTGGCGAGCAGACCTTCCGTCCAGAGTGGGCTGAAGGCTTCACCTACTTCATATAGTATAACATTCAATGGTGTTCAACAGAATCTTGTATTGGCTACACTGCCCATGATTACATGGGAGACGTAATCGACAACACCATTAGTGTTGGGAAAACGCATTTTTGTTGTTTTTTCGGCCTACAAGCATAACCATGCAAATTTCCGATGAAGTGATCTGTCCAGTTGAAGGATATTATCGGCAAAAAGAGGACCTAGGTGATTTTTCGGATTATAACTTTTTTTTTCCATTTGGAAAACGCTTGCGTCTATTTATGCGGACAATCAATCGTTTCAATGAACATTTGTCCGCATAGCTAGACGTAATCACCAGGTTGTTCTGTTTGTAGCGTTAGTATTTACAATTCCGATAATAGTCAAAACATCTCCGTCGGTAGTTTCAGTTGTTATCGGATAAAAGCAAAAAGGTTTAGAAGAAATTTAGTGAAATGTTTGAAAAAGGTGCTCTTGATTTGTTGCGAGTCTATGATAGTACCTTTTTCCTGAAGAATATTCTGAGATATAAGAACAGCAGGTTCGTGTTTTTTCAATTAGTTGAATTTGTAAAGGCAATCTGCAAAGTTGTTAATTTTAGCAACATAATTTACCGATATCACGATCAATCGCATAAAGATGGTGGAGTGACTTACTCCAACGATATGAGTAAATGCTGAGTATGTGGAGTAATTCAATGTTGAATCCGAGGAGTTATGATGCTGAGAACCAATATTATTTTTATTTTACTACTGATCTGATTGTTTCATTATCTACTTGCAGATTTAAATGCAGAAATTTTGGTAATTATAACATTAAAAAACACAATTGCTTCTCTTTGTTCATCGTGTACAGAAAATAGGAATCCAACGAACAATTAATGGTTTCTTATATTCATCTATTAGGAAACACTAAGTAATAAGACACTATTGTGACAGGCATGTTTTGACTCTACAACGAATGTGATTCAAATCTAGATTTAGCTTATAGCTCATAATACTGACCATTGTTGATTTTCGAACGATGTATGAAAGCTGTATGAAACTACGTCTGTTATGCGGACAAACAGTGTTTTTTGGAAACGTTTCTTCAAAATTGCTCAAATGTTATCGAACAAAAAATGTTTGTTTGCATGTTGAGTAAACGTATTACACTATGTAGAATGCGAAACAGCGAAAAAGTCGATTTTGTTCATTTTGTCGTTTACGTCTCCTATACAAACATGGGCAGTACAGTGCATCATCAATATTCTCGACTTGTTGAACAGGGTCAATATTTGTCTGACTTAGTTAAAATCCCGTTGCAGACCTCCGAGTTTACTTTGTTGTCGTTTGAGGAATTTTAAAATTTTTCTTACATCGCTCGACTTGTAGCACCCGGATGTGATTAGTAATCATGAGAATTTTTTTTCCGAGCCCTCGACTTCGCCCTGCAATCTTTTTTCGCGATCTTCCGTGCCGTACAGTCGCAGACCCCATTTACCTCATTGTTGATTTCTGCACTGGATTCCCCCGAATATTATATTATTTTGATAGCAGCGGATTTTTTGATTCTCGGATGGTTGTATTCTCTCTTCACTTTTCAGGGTTCACAGGGATACTCCCACTGCTTTTGAAATGTCTCATTGCGACATTTGCCTGTAGGACAAATAACGAATACGCTGCCACTTCGTCATAGTGCAACTGTCAATCTAAGAAAATCGGTCTTTTTTACTCTCAAACTTTTCGCGTTGACGGCATTGAGCTTGGTTTACTAGTTTAGCGGAGTGTCAAAGATAGTAATTGATTTTCAGGGAGAATGAACACATTTTTAAAAATAAAATTATGAATGAAAATTTACTTCTCTGTATCAAATTAGTATTCTATTCAAATGAAAAACACTTTTCTTTAAGGTGGTGAAACATCTCATACGAAAATTGTTTTTGAAGACAACTTTATTATATAATGAAAAGATTCAGTAACAATGTTGGAAATGTATAGTAATATTCATTTCATGTATTTATATTTCATAACTTAGACTTCTGTCTTTTAACGTTACATTGATTAAATTGAAGTAGAACAGGCATCACGTGAAACAAAATTAGAAGATAATCAAACTACTTAAACCAAAATAGTATACAACTAAAAATTTCTTCAATTAAAATGCTCTATACATCCTCTCTTAAATGCTGCGAACGAATCTACATTATATAGACTGGTGGGTAAATAATTCCAGTGAGCTACACCTCGCACGAAAAATGAGTTCCCATACTTAGACGTATGATGCCTTGGCAAAATATAGTTTTATGAACCAATTACTTTGGGTGGCTCGTAATATACTATACCGATAATTAGGTTTTTTCGTCTTCGAGATTCTATGTAAGAATAAGCAACAACGAAGCTTGCTAAAGTTTATTAAAGGGCATCCTATGAGGAAATGCTGCAGGTGTGAAACATGGGACATTCTATCAAGGTTAAACACATATCGCACACAGGAATTTAGAGCAACCTTGAGCTTATTGAAAGTAACTGCAGATACATCATCAATCACATGCTAGAAAGTGGGGAAAAATTAGGCTTTTAAAAAGTTTTAATTTAGTATCAGTTCCTAACAATGATGTGATTTTTTCCACATTGTGATGACACATACTTATCCCATCCAAGGTTCGATTGAATGCGAATACCAAGGCTGGTAGCATCATCGACAAATTCCACTACACCGTTGTTTAAGTGCCATGAAATGATCTGTTGGAAATGAAAATTGCATTCGTTTTAGTTAAGTTCAAGGAAATCATGTTAGCCGATCAATTTAAGATCCTACTCAGATCTTCATTAAGTTTTTGAGATATTTCAGTAATTGAGTTACTGGAACAATGAAAATAAAGTTGAACGTCGTCCGCAAAAAAAGATGAATTTTGCCATTCTTTATTATCTCAGGTAAGTCATTAATGTACAAGGAAAATAAAATAGGACCCAGAATAGGGCCTTGAGGAACCCCTTATAATACAGGAAGAAATTGGGATAAGATCCCATCGCAGAATACGGCCTGTGATCGTCCCTTCAAATAAGATTTAATCAAATTTGATGCATGGACGGAAAAGCCAAAATTTGATATAAGCTTTTGACATAAAATTTTATGAGACACTGAAAAATCTAACAAAATCAGAATAACATGACGACCCCTGTCGAGTACTAGTCCTATATCATCAACAATCTTAAGCATAGTTGTCTTGGTACTATTCTTGCTGCAATAACCAGACTGAAACTGGTATAACAAGTTTTTTCCATTCAGATGTTCGCAAATATTTATTTTAGTAATGTACTCAAATACTTTTGATAAATCACAAAGGATGTTGATGGGTCGTGAATTTTCTATGGTGTTCAAATTAGATTTTTTCTTAATTGGTATAATTTTTGCTTCCGGAAAAACGCTTGTTGTAACAATTTTATTAAATAAGTGTGTTACAGGATCGATTAAAAGAGGGCAAATTGCTTTCATGAATTTATTTGGTAGCATGTCCAAACCGAGAGCGTTTGAACTTATGGAGTGTATGGCTTTAATTACATCAAATTGATGAATACTGTCAAAGTAAAAAGCCTCATTGGACCATCCGTTTGATCTTGCGAAGTCATCAAAAAGAGCATGATTCACAGAAAAATTGGCACAGAATTTGTTGTTGATTTCGTTAGCAGTAAAATTACTCGATGGTTGAAATGTTGAACGACCAATTCCAAGAGTTTTTAATTTTTTCCACAAATCCTAAGGCGCTGCATTTGTATTAAGCCAATAAGCAAAATAATTTTGTTTTGCTCTACGAATTAGAAAATTTACCTGCAATTTACCGCAAGATAATCATTGAAATTTTTAGTATTTTTCCATTTCTTATAAAGCAAATCACGATTCACTATAGCCCTACAAATGGATGAATTAAACCAAGAATTGCGCTTCCTGTTACAAGAAATAGTACGTATCGGTACGAATGCATCATGGAGATTGCACAAAACATTGTTGAAAAATTGCAACTGTATGTTAGAGTCATCAATTTGATAAAAAGAGGTCCAATCTACTGAATTAAACGCTTCTACCAATGAATGAAGCTGTATGGCATTGTAATCACGATACTCGATAGTCTTAGGTGTTGGTATGAAACTAAACTCAAGGGATGCAAAAATTAGGACATGGTTGGATAACACAGGTACTTCAATTTGACTAAATCATAACACTTTCGACGGATCATTGATAAGCATTAAATCCAATTCACGTTGAAATCACCCAAAAATAATATATTCTCATAGGCAAAACCATACATAGATAATAAATCCTCCATTGTATCCGAACAGTCCATCTCCGGTGGATTGTATACTGCAGTTATCAGAAGTTTCTCCCTTTGTATGATAACCTCAATACTCATATGTTTGAATAATAGTCAGAAATACATGTTTCTAGAAATTAAATTATATTATGTGAAAATTTTCATTCAAATTTTAACCGACTTCGTGTCTTCTAATCTGATAGAGATTACACTAACGAGTTTGGGACCCTAATTGGAAGTCGCCACCAGACGTCGACACCGCACCACTGTCATCGCGATTAAATATATGAATTATAGCTTACATGTATGCAATGAAAACCGAATCATTGTATGCACAGGTGAAACGGGAACCTTATTGTACGATGATGCGAACATTTTTATACGCACATGGTAAACCGAGCTTTAGTCTTTTGGATTCTTTAATAGTTGGTTCCGATGAATATATAAATTTAAAAGTAAAAAAAAATGTTCTCGTTATATTTTTGTACAAATTTTGTATTTATTTTTTTGACGTGGGACTACTTCTAACCGGAGTATATGGGGGGTTAAACGAAAACATAAACACAGAACATGCAAGAAAAAATGAAAGATTCCGAATGCTTATAACTCGAACATTTCTTAGTGTATCGGGAAGACGTTTGCATTAATTGATGGCGAATATTTCTACGCATCTATCGCAATTAATAAAATGTTATTTTTCATTAGATAAACAATTGAATAACTGTAAAATGTTAAGCGTTATTTAAACGCCCTAACTACCTCGTTTTGATTGGCCCGATTTACGGTTTCCCCAACACAGCCATCATAACCAAGCAGCCTTGGGGAAATCGAAATTGCAAATACATGAAAGTATGGGGACTTTTGTTTTCACCGTAATGTGTTCCCTAACACAGACTTCAAAACCAATCAGTGTTGGAGAAATCGGCATTGCAAACACATGAAAGTCGGGGGTATTTTTGTTCCGATTGAAATGTGTTTCCCTAACGTAGACTTCAAATCCATGGAGTATGGGGAAATTGGTATTGCAAATTAATGCAAGTCGAGGGTATTTTTGACGTAGGACTACGTCTTACATTAAGGGTGCCAAATCAGAAAACAGGTCACGTTTTTATGAAATAAAGTTAACATTAATAACTATTTTTGCTGGGAACGGATTTCAACGATTTGCATACCAATCGAATCGGAAACTTTCTAAGATTTGTTTGATATGCTATACATTACAGTCCCATAATCTGTATATGGTTTAAATTGATGATAATTGGAAGCATTCCCATTTCCCCATACATTTGTTTTGTCCATTTGTGTGCTTTCCCGAACAGAGCTGTCAATAACGAGCAGCATATGCAGCCGCTAGAATAGAAACAGTCGGAAACAAATGAATCATTGGATTTGAAGTCTCCGTAAATAAAGGAAAAGAAGAAGAAGAAAAATAGAAACAACGAGAGGGATAGCGAAAAGAGCATATTTGCGATGTAAGTAAGCTGTCGCTAGCGTATAAGTATTGCTTCTCCTCTGAGAAAAAATCTTAGAACCTTTCTGTGCCCGAAACAACAGAGATCACTTATTGTGACCGTTTTGTGTTTTATGTTTCCCCTCGAGCTGTGAACGCTAGCACATATATCACTTGAAGTTTATCGCTGCAACTTTGTGCATCTGTTAGACGCGTGTTTGATGCTTGTTTAATGGCGATGCACGAAAGATGCCTCTCGTTAAATATTCAGTGCAATGCGTACATTGATATAAAGATACAAATTGCGACATGTGACCAATTAGTGTATTGTTCTTACAAAGACAAGAAAGAATCGTTTCTTCTCGAAATGATCCTACAAAACCACGCAAGCCATTAAAACTTTCTCAGGGTCCCCGGAACTTTTAACTAAAGAGTTATTTATGAACTTTCGACGTATTCGCAAATAATATCCGAAATGATAAACCAACAAATTTAAAAAAAAGATTGCGTAGTCCTACGTCCTAAGCGGTTGTGTCTCGGATACAACCCCTCGAATTTTTTGTTCCAACCGAAATGTGTTTCCCCAACACAGACTTCAGAACCAAGGTGTCTGGGGGAATTGGCGTTGCAAATTCATGCAGGTCGTGGGTATTTTTGTTCCGACTGAAATGTGTTTCCCTAACACATACTTTAAATCCAAGGAGCGTGGGGAAATCGGTTTTGTAAATAAATGTAAACTGCGAGTACTTTTGTACTTGCTTGCCTTTGTGCAGACTAGAATATGTTTCCTTAACACGGTCTTCCAAACTTAGGAACCTGGGAAACTCTAGCAGACATTAGAGGCGAATGAGCTTTCAAGTTTAAAGGCTCTATAATATAAAAAAGTATAAGTTGAAGTTGTTGATTCATGCAAGCAGGGGGTACTTTCCTCACCTATATATTTTACAGATTACAAAAACGGGTACGAACACAACGCTTTGGCTCGGTTATTCAAAATTGCATTGAAGGATATGCCTTCATATCTTCTGCTCACTGAATTTCTGGCACTGAGTGCCTGAAGTTCATCAAATCAAGCGAATTTGCGGTTCGAGAAGTACGTGCACTTGAGAGATGCAAACTTCAGAGGGAAATGTAAAATAAAATAATCGTTTGATAATTCTTCCGTTCACATATTTTGTCCTAGGCATCATACAAAACGTGGAAGGACTGTCATTAACTTTACTTGTAACGAAGAACATAATCTATTACAATGCATGAATTGACCTTACATGGCATTTATTCAATCTTTTTTATTCACAAAGCAAATATATTAAATTCGATTGAATTCGGAAATTGTTTAATTCAATCGAAAATTTAACCAATATTAACAAATGATTGCTAAGCTGAGCTAGTCCCACGTCAACTTTGCGATTATATCATAGCTATAACCCATCCTTTTTTTTATTTAAAAATGCACCAATTATTCAGTATGGCCTTTCATAAAGTTTGTCCAACTTCTCTTCATTAGGCCGTATGAATAAAAACAAAATTCATCTTTACTTTACTTCATTCGAGCAGTCGAGCAGTGAGATTAAGTTTTTACTACGTTTGGTATGAATAAAAGAAACAACAAAGTATTTACTTTTCGAAAATGGATGTTTAGCTGATTTCGTATGAATAAAACAGAATCCATCAAGTATTTACTTCGTTATTATCAAGTATGCTCATGAGCATACTTTGGATCTGAAAATACTATCATTCGTTTTGATGTCATATCCGATTTATGTTTAATGCTGCTATCTTGCGCTTGAAGTTAAACAAGTTAACGATCCGCATTGATGGCATTGAGCTTCGTTTACTAGTTTAGGGGAGCGTAAAAAATTGATTGATTTTCAGGCGGAATGAACACGTTTTTAAAATTTAAATTATGAATGAAAAATAATCTTCCCGTACCAATTTGGCATTCTGTTTAAATAAAAAACACTTTTGTTTGCAGGTGGTGAAAAAATCTTGTACGATATTGTTTTTGAAGACAACTTTATATTATAATGAAAAGTTTCAGTAATGATGTTGGAAATGTATAGACAAAGGGTTAAATAAAAGTCGGAAAAAAATGTTTTGAGTGATTAAATAACATGATGTGAACATTTTCATTCAAATTTTAACATTTGAAAACTGGCTTCGTGTCTTCTAATATGATAGGTATTACACTAACGAGATAGGGACCCAAACTATTGTCCCTAATTGAAAGTCGCGACCAGACGTCGACACTATTCCTTTTTCATCGCGAATTCACGCTTTGTCAAAAAAAAAAAACGTTTTGAAACGAAACCTAAACAATCAGTTGACAGATGTTTGACAAAGTAAAAACTATGTTCGAATTCGAAAATGAAATTAGTAAAGTAAACATTTATTCATACGGATTCAAGTAAATACTAGTAAAGTTTACTTTACTTGGAAACGGGCAGAATAAGTAAATACTTTTTTTTTATTCATACGACCTATTGACTGGATCTAGTATCTAAAGTTAGTTTCCGGAAAGTATCCAAAATATTCATTTTTCATTGCTATCATCGCCATCCTTGTTTCACAGTTTTCCAAATTCTTTGGGAATTCGGAAATAACTCAAATTTGCACGTTTTCAATTGCTTCTTGAGTCCTCGGACAAAATACTCTGCAGATGGTATTTTCATTGAAACACGTTGAAGTAGTAAATATTATACAATTTTGAAAATGAACCTCCGACCATCAAAAACTGCATGTGGAAAAGGATGGAGCGGTTGAAAATTTGTCGGACATCATTAAGTGCGCAGTTAAGTTTTTTCTAAGGTCAACGACTACAAAATACAGGAACATTTTTTGATTAGGCTCCCGATGGTCCAAATGATGGATTTATGTTTCACACCCTCCATCAAACTTTTTCACCGCTGTTGTGTCCATTTTATTTGATGATGAACGCCAATTTGTTTATACCGGCTTCTTGTTTCCAACTGTTTCCTGAGTTTGTTTTAAGAGTCGCTAAACGATTGCCGAATACTTTTTCTTTGGGTACGAGTTACACCTTGTTGGTCATTTTCTCATAGTGAAAGTAAGTGAGGTCTGGCCAAAACAACATAGAATAAAAGGCAACAAGCGTTTTTGAAAACAATTCGCTACATAATTGTTATGGTTGGCAGTGCCAGTGATAACGAAAGTATTTTTTGGGGAACATAAAACATTTTTTCTGCTTAAAGTCATCTTAAACCTTTCTTCAAAACTCTTTCTAACATCGATTGGCTGTCACGGTAGCTTTGTGTATTGATTTTGAAATGCTGTTCTTACTGTTTTTACACTATTTTGAATGAAAAGAAAATGGCGAAACGCACAGACCTTCTAAATTACCTCATGTGCTAAAGTTTTTCAAATGCCGTTTCAATAAAACCTTGCCAAATTTGAGTAGATCAATTGTTTATCGTTCCATCCAATAGCCATTCATAATCCAGCTCATACTCAATAAGCTAAGTCTACCAATGAAGCTTACTGTGCACCCGTGGGCGAGTGGTTAGCGTCTCACATTATCATGCCGGGTGTTCGGGTTCGATTCCCGTTCTGGCCGGGGGATTTTTATTCAAAGAAATTTACTTCGACTGGCACTGTGGTAATTCTAGAGCTTGCTCCTCGGAATACATACGAGACGTGTTATTTGGCTTAAGAAATCTCAACTAAGTATTAATAAATGACGCTAGTTAATGCATACGTTGGGACGGCAAAAGTTCCACAGCCATTCCGTTAACGCCATTCAATGAAGCTTAAATACTTTTTTTAACTATTCATAATGTACCCAACAAACAATCATTAGCTGTTATTAAACGAGTCAGTTGAATAATGGTCGAACAATAGTATTGAGTGCTTAAAAAGACGATATGCTGGACTATACTATCTTGATAAAAAAGTTCACGGAATCGCCACCGTGTGACACTCTCAGTCACCCGTTTTAATTTTTTTTTTGTAAGTTGGTACATCTGTCATTGACATTCTAAAAAAATTGTAGTGTGATAGTTTTACATTTCTAAAAGTTACGCTGTATTGAGTACATCTGCTATTGTGCGTGCCTCGATTTTGTACAATTTGCAAAATTTGAAAAATCAATCGTTATTCGTGAACATTTGGCTTAAAAACGAAACGAATACCATTCAGCAACCACCGAATTCACCTGATTTGGCTCCGTGCGACTTTTTCTTATTCGAACCACTCAAGAAACCACATTTCAGAGGTGAGATGGCGCTGATGACCATAACTCAAATCGAATAAAGGGTGTGTCACATCAAATTGCATCACGGAAAAAACGCTGTAGAAATTTAATTTTTAGGAATTATATCTTCAGCTTTCGCTTATAATCAGATAAGCGTGTATAGATCATGTTGGCCATGCTTCACTGTCAATTTTTCGTAAATTTGGAAAAATGTCGTCAAACGAAAAAGAACGTCGTGAATTAATCCTGCGCACTCATTTCGAAATTTCGGAGTTGTCATATCGGGACATCGGTAAGATGCTGGGAATCGTCCAATCCACGGTCAGCAGAGTACTAAAACGATACTTCGAGAACCTAACCATCGACCGGAAGGTGAAGAACGGCAAAAATGGATGCTCCGTCAGTGAAAAAGATCACAAGCGCGTCGTTAAGCAGTTTAGACGTGATCCGAGAAGTTCGGTCCGGGATGTCGCCAATAAGCTGAATTTGTCAAGTTCATTCGTCCAGCGGACCAAGCAGCGGGAGGGCCTGCGTACATACAAGGTTCAGAAGGCTCCTAACCGCAACGAATGGCAAAACATGGTGGGGAAGACGCGAGCCCGGAAGCTGTACACCGAAATGCTGACGAAGCCGCATTGCCTGGTAATGGACGACGAAACCTACGTCAAAGCGGACTTTCGTCAGCTGCCGGGCCTGTTGTTCTTCTCCACAGAAACTATCCAAGTTTGCCAAAAAGTACATGGTGTGGCAAGCGATCTGCTCTTGCGGAAAGCGGAGCGCCCCCTTCGTGATGACCGACACGGTAAACGGGCAGGTTTACCTTAAGGAGTGCCTACAGAAGCGCTTACTACCACTATTGAAGCAGCACGAGGGCCCGACCATCTTCTGGCCGGATCTCGCTTCGTGCCACTATTCAAAGGACGTGTTGGAGTGGTACGAAGCCAACGGGGTCATCTTCGTGCCAAAGGAAATGAACCCGCCCAACGCGCCGGAGCTTCGCCCAATAGAGAAATATTGGGCGATTATGAAGCAGGCCCTCCGGAAGAACCCAAAAGTTGTCAAATCGGAGGCGGACTTCAAGAGAAAATGGATTTCTGTTCAAAAAAACTACAACCTGACGTTGTACAGAACCTTATGGACGGGGTAAAGAGGAAGCTGCGAGCATACGGGCTTGGGCTCGAAGTATGAATAAAAAGAAAATGCTAAAAGTTGTTTAATAGTTTTTATTTTACTGTCTAATATTTTCAAAAGGATCGGTCTACTGGGCGAATTTCTACAGCGTTTTTTCCGTGATGCAATTTGATGTGACACACCCTTTATTATAAATGTTGCAAGGATTGGATCAAACGCTGGCATAAGTGCGTTTCAGTCGATGGGGAGTACTTTGAAGGGGAAAGTTCGACAATTTTGTAGTCCCAGTTATTTGAGACTTCTTTGTAGAACAAAGTTTTTTGACGTAGAACTACGTCTTTCCTTAAGGGTGCCAAATCAAAAAACAGGTCACGTTTTTATGAAATAAAGTTAACGTTAATAACTATTTTTGCCGCGAACGGATTTTGACGTTTTACATACCAAACGAATCGGAAATTCCCTAAGATTTGTTTTTTATGCTATATATTACAATCCCCTGGTGGTTACAATGGTTTAAATTGATGAAAGCTTGAAGCATTTCTATTCTCCCATACATTTGTCATTTGTGAGCATCCCTACCCATGCCGTCAATAACGAGCAACTTATTGACGATCAACGAAGAGGAATGATTCAAAGTCTCCGTGAACAAAGAAAATAAGAAGAAGAACGAAAGAGAATATTTGCCTAGAGCATAAATATTGGATCTAGAAACTTTCAGTATCGTTCTAGATACGAAGCAATGTATGGGGAATCATCAGTCTAAGCTATCATCGGCTCACCAAGAAAATAATTGGAATTTTGTGTGTGATTTGGTTTCGCATGACAGTGATAAACTATCTCCACCAAGGATGACAGCTACGCCAATCGAGGCCAGAAATATTAATAGAAAGGGCTTCTGTTGAGAAGAGCACAAAGCTGAGGACTTGAACAAAATAACAGCGTAGTTCTACGTCAATAATGTGGTCGTGCCTTGGACACAACTACCTATATTTTTCAATCTCTTGAAATAACTGATATAGCGTATTTTTTTCTATATTGCGTTAGGGACAACATGAAAAAAACTGTTTTTTGCTCTAACTTTTATATTTCAAATTCTACATACAAACTGTCTTCAAAAGACTTTTAGAGCTTACTAATACAAACATTTTGCGATGCAGAGCTTGTCAATATCTCAACTTCACTTAAAGTTATTGATATTTCTTCCCAAAAAATACGCTCTCTGCAATTGTTTGTCATTCTTTCTGGGGCAAACATTACAAAAAGTTTATTGGCTTCATTTGAAACTATGCTCTATGCTCACTCTATATGATTTGTGATTTCCAAAACTATGTTATTTTTCGAGTTTAAGTAAATTAAAATTTAAACAATGGATTTTTGGGTAAAAAACCATCAATAACTTTGAGTAGGATTAGGATATTGACAAGCTCTGCATCGCAAAATGTTGGTCTTGATAAGCTCTAAAAATCGTACAAAGACAGTTTTGATGTAGATAATGTAGTTTTGATTCTATGAAATATAAAAGTTAGAGCAAAAAAACGGCTTTTTTATGGTCACTCTAAACTCATGATTTCAATTTTAATTTACTCAAATACAAAAAAAAACATATCTTCGAAAATCACATGTTATATAGAGTGAAATTTGTTCTTTAAAATTCCGTCAACAAACATTTTTTATGTTTGCCACAGAAAGAATGGCAAGCAAAAAAGAGGGTGTATTTTTTGGGAGAAATATCAATAACTTTGAGTGAAGTTGAGATATTGACAAGTTCTGCACCGAAAAATGTTTGTATTAGTATGTTCTAAAAGTCTGTCGAAGACAGTTTGTGTATAGAATTTGAGATATAAAAGTTAGAGCAAAAAACAGTTACTTAGAAAAAAGACGCTTCCGACGCAATTTGCGAAACCAAAAGCAATTATCATCGATTTCTCGGTAGACTGAAGTTTCTCGATTAGGGCAGTGGAATCCGCTTTGCTCTCACTTTGTTTCTCTGTATTTGTTAACATTGTTTTGTCGTCAGTAATTCCCTATTTTGTTTACTTTGTGTTTATATCAAATATTTCATTTGTATTATTCTTCGAAAACCTGGAATCCCCAACTGGGAACCTTCGGGACTCTTCCGTATACATAATTTTTTGTTACGATTTTCGTTTTTTGAAGTCTTTTTCTGTTCTGCACAACCCTACAAGAAAAATATTGAATACAACCCCAACTGCTCGTATGCAAACTTTCGTGCTCAATGACAGCTAAGTTTGCATGCAACTCATCATATGCGCCGAAGCAGTGTCCACCCACTTGCATACAAACTCAATTCGTTTCACATCGCTTCTCTGACGATCCTTTTTCGATACGCATTTTCGTTCACTTGGTTGTTTTTTCTCTTTTTCTCTTTTTTCTCTCTTTTTAACCTCCCCATCCATGACCCCGTTTGGTGTGTGTGGTTTTCTTTCTTTCTTTTTTGCTTATTGTAGATCCCGAAAACACTAAACTTATCCAGTCTTATGAAAGTACGCACGCGAAAAATTGTCGAGGGTTAATAGAAAAGCGTGCCCATACGATAGACGATTTTATGCGAGGTAAAATGTCCGACAAGAATCCTGCAAAAAAAAGTATTAATGCAATAATTTAAAAAAAAACCCTAAATAATCGTAGTAGGACTTTTTCATCATACTGCAACTGTTTCAGTGCATAAAACTATAGATGCAGAACTCGTTTCAACCTTCAGCAGAAGGTTTCTTTCAATGCACAAAAAAAAACATTCGTGAATTAGTAGAATTCACTACTAGAACAGACGTCACTTGGATTTATGACACTCCTAAGTGATCTGCAAAAGCTATCCCTGTTTCTTCCTCAACATTTCAACTTTTGTCAATATGTTTTCTTTTCATTTCGCTTTCACTGCTTTTAGTTTCTTTTTCCCTCTCGTCAAATTATTTTTCCTGTATGTTTTATGTGTGCGTGTTTAGGCAGGTTTCCGGTTTTTGTGCATGCATCGCTGCTTAGCTTCTTCGTACTCGATTTTTGATTTTCAACAACCATTACTTTCCACTTTTCGTTTCATTGCAGTTTGACCAGAGTTTGAAGACAAACCAGAGTTTTATTTTGTTTCAGCCGCATTTTATTCAAAGCAAATCACGTTTTCAAAAAAAAAAAAAAATAAACAAATCAAAAATAGACAATCAAACAAACGCTTCTCGTAATAAAGTGCCGATTGCCAAAACATAAAACAAAAAAGACAAACAAAGCATCCAAATGCTAGCCAAAGCTCACATACCAGGCGGGCTTTTTCCTAATTCTGTACAAAAAAAAAACAAGTTTGCGATTATTTGCCTACTAGAATTCTATACAAAATTCTATATTCCGAATTGGTCGATAGCCAGGTGAGTATCGATTGAGATCGATGTGCGTCTGATAAATGTTTTTTTGCTGTCTGTTTGTACATACGATTTGCTGTGGAATGCTTCCATGTGTGTAGAAAGTCTGGAACTCTAACTCGGTTGTAAATTTATATTTTCTCTCGGCAGGAAATTTCCTGATATGTGGAACTCATTACCCTTCTTCATAGTCAGTCATAGATTTTCCTCTTCTGTTCTGTCCCTCATTAGCCCACATAAACATATCGCTCGTGATGATCAAATGAACAGCCGCTATACTCCGTAGAACGATTGCTGCCCTTCAGTCGGTGTTCTTGTGGCAAAATTAAGCAATTAGAAAATGGAGACACCTGGTTTGCAATATGCAGGCTAATTGAATTGAGGTTGTTGTGTGTTTGCTACAGCGCGCTAAAACTGAGTATAGCGACATCACGCCACACGTGCGTCGTCCCGTCAGCCAACAGCCAGCACCTTTTCTCACGCCGAATCACGCGCTCTTGACGAGCAAGGCGAACGTTTAATCACACTAATTGACCACATCTAGAATTATTGATTTCTGTCGAACGTTTCAATTTTTTCCCCTCGAGAGATAGCTCTACATAGTACGAAGTTCCTAGTTTAGTTGAGCCAATGATATTCCAATAGTGACTTCTCTACCTAAATTGAGAATAATTAGGCATTCCCAGAATTACTTAGTACTCATGGCAGCAAAATAATATCCTGTATCGAATGAGAAATTCTAAGGCATGATCAGGTAGTGTAATTTTCACTTCCACCAGTAACTTAATGGCGACTGTGCACTATACTCTTTTCCATACGTTCAAAATAATAAAAAAACACCTTTTCGTGCTACTCTATCCCTTTATTGCTTGAGCCTGTGTGTAAATCATCGTTTCTCGTTGATTAGATTCATGTTGTAAATATATATATATTTGTGTACATATATAACCGATCTGGCCTTGGTCTCCAACTCTGATTGTATCCGTGAATAAGATATTCTCTATTTAAAAAAAAAAGCCAACCCGTTTACCCCAAACCGCCACACAGATCTGTGCTAAACCGTTTTCCCTTCTCTTCCCGCTGCGTGGGGTTACCTGGTTACCCTCACGTTGTCGTCCCGCTCGCAGGACCCACGGGCCACCACGCGCGACAGTATTTCCCGTACGTTTCGTCCGAGAGCGATCTACAACGCTACAAAGCAGTGCCACTAAAGCAGAAATCAAGCCACGAGCCGCGAACCAGTTCATCACTTTCTAATGTGCCTTCAGACTCTACTAAAACTAAGGTAATTACAAACATATCTTCTCTGGCGATACAAATTGCTTTAAAAAAGCGCGCAAGCCGCTGACTGATGCATTGTGCGTGTTGTTTTTTTCTTCGATATTCCGATGTTTGCTCAGGATAATGGATCAGCGAAATATTTTCAGGGAACAAGACAAACAATAAATATGGGTGAGAAAGTAGCACAGGTAAGTGGGCAGCTATTGTTTATCGCAACTGAATTGATTGTTCATCCACGGTGGCTATCCATTGATGAGATAATGTATCTTTTTTGGTTTATGAATCCAAGGTCATAAAACAAAATCCGATGCCCGAAAACCAAAATTCAACGTAAACATCTACACCCAAAATTGATTCTTAGCTCATGTTTCGTCATCTCGATTTATTACATTAAATGACATAACATAACAGAAAATTTCATGACTCACAAATACTGGTAAGCATTTGTATAATATACATGGTACAGCAATATTAGATCAATACGAGCGAGCGAAACAAAAGATAAAGAGGCTTTCCGAATACTTTGCCACATACACGGCCCAGACCAAGATAGATATTGTTCTCCTTCATGCGCTCCTTTTTTACTGTTAGAAAACACTTCCCAACTTCATTTTATAGTCAGTTGCAATATTATCACGTATTTGCTAAACAACTGCTGAAGCATCATCAGCCATGTGGATAGCGTGGTCGTGTAAGATAGCTTTGCATTCCATCCGGCGTTGGTTCGATCCCCATTGACGTCGTATGGGCTTTTTTTTGCACAATCCCAAATGGAATGAGAAAAGAAAACAGAAAGAGATGTCTGCACGCATACATACAAATCATTTTTAAGCTTTTGAAACAACTCATTATTTGTTCATTTGACTCTCCAGCACACTAAATGGCATCATTTCTGCCAAAGATGACATGTTTTCTGCCAACGCTAGTTTGGGTGTAGATGCAACATTAAACAGAATAGATGGATCAAATAGCTTTCAATTTCCCAGGGAGATCTATAGTAAAGTGCTTTCTTTAAATCACTCTTTCTTGGATGAACCAGAATGGACGAGAAGTTTACGTAGCAACAGCGCGCTTTCACATAATTGTCCGACGCACAGAAAATTTGATTATTCGTGACATTCAAATTACGAGACAAAGGCAAGAGATCGGTGTCGAAAATTCATATATGTTAACTCGGAACCTCATTCAGCTCGCGCAGTCCGAAGACATCGGTCGCAAGCTGTGCAACTTGCGGAGAGCAACATGTGGGGGAATCCTGCAGTGCGACTGAGCATAAGTGTCCATATTGCGGGGGATCCCCACACGTGCTCTCAGCTTGTGAAACTTACTCGCTGGGAGAAACAGAAGCGCTCTTTGAAGGAACGCTCGAAACGCACTTTTGCGGATATTTTAAAAGGCGCTTCTCCACTAGCCCAACAACAATCAATCAACACCCAAATGTCTTCGCCACGTTGCCCGTTGACGAAATGGAAGCGGACACAGCTAACGGGGGCACACCGTTCATTTTCCAAGGGAATCCCCGGCGCAAAAATGTGACCACTCCCAAAGTTCAAGGACAAGCCCCTCCGGTTATACCTCCTGTTAGCATGCCTAAAAAATCGAGTGCAGCGGACAAGCAAAATCAGGTTCCTCCTGGCTTCCGTGGGAATAGTTCACCTTTGAACGGCCCAGCACTCGAGGGGACATCAAAAACCCCAACTGTCCCTGTTTTTCCGTCCAGTTCAACTTCCCAATCAGGATTTATAAAGTTGACTGACCTTGTGGATCAAATCTTCACGTGTTTTAACGTTTCCGACTCCATCAGAACCATTGTCATCTCAATGCTTCCAGTGTTAAAGACAATTTTGCAGCAATTGATGCAAACATGGCCCCTCCTTGCAACGATTATCTCTCTTGATGTCTAATTCAAATAGAGAGGTCGGAGATATCACTGTTTTACAGTGGAATTGTCGTAGTCTTATCCTTAAATTGTATACTTTCAAATTTTTAATTCATAAATTCAATTGTAATGTTTTTGCTCTGTCCGAAACCTGGCTCTCTTCTCAAAATGATCTCTCTTTCCACGATTTTAATATAATACGCTTGGACCGCGATGACAGATACGGAGGGGTACTATTGGGGATTAATAAGTGCCACCCATTTTTTAGAATTGAACTTCCACCTATTGGAGGGATCGAAACTGTTGCTTGTCATGCAAACATCAGAGGCAAAGACCTCTGTATTGTCAGCTTGTATTGGCCTCCGAGAGCTACAGTTAGCCGCAAGCAACTTATTGACATGTGCTCACTCCTTCCTGAGCCACGATTGATCTTGGGAGACTTCAACCCTCACGGAACTGCCTGGGGGGAACAGTACGACGACAATCGTTCATTGTTGATATATGACCTTTGTAACAGCTTCAATATGACCGTTTTGAACACTGGGGAAACAACACGTGTACCTAAACCTCCTGCTAACCCAAGTGCTCTTGACCTCTCGCTTTGCTCGAATTCACTATCGTTAGATTGCAAGTGGAATGTAATCCAGGAACGGTAGTGATCACTTGCCAATCAAAATTTCCATCACCATTGGGTCGAATTCTTCTGAATCTATGAACATGGCATATGACCTCACAAGACACATTGACTGGAAAAAATATGCGGACGCGATTGCTCTAGCCATCAATTCCAGAGATGGTTTGCCTCCATTGGAGGAGTATAACTTCATTTCTCGTTTGATCTATGACAGCGCGGTTCGCGCTCAAACGAAACCCATCCCAGGCTCCACTATTCGTCGAAGGCCTCCCAATCCATGGTGGGATAGCCAATGTTCCAAGCTTTATCAGGATAAATCGAACGCATTTAAATCTTTTCGAAAACGTGGAACCATTGAGAATTTTCAAACGTATTTGGACCTTGAAAATCAATTTAAAAACTTGATCAAAGGGAAAAAACGTGCTTATTGGCGAACTTTCGTGGGAGGTTTGTCACGAGAAACGTCAATGAAAAAATTATGGAAAGTGGCTCGAAACATGAGAAATCGCTCTTCATCGAATGAAAGCGAAGAATATTCACATCGATGGATTTTTAAATTTGCACGGAAAGTTTGTCCCGATTCCGTGCCTGTACAAAAAATTGTTCGAGATATACCACAAGATAGGTGCGATCTTGATTCCGAGTTTTCGATGGTAGAATTCTCTCTTGCTCTCCTTTCATGTAACAATTCTGCTCCGGGATCGGATAGAATTAGGTTCAACTTGCTGAAAAATCTCCCTGATGTGGCGAAACTTCGCTTGTTGAACTTATTCAATCGGTTTCTGGAGCATAATATTGTTCCAGATGATTGGAGACAAGTACGAGTTATAGCTATTCAAAAACCCGGAAAACCCGCGTCCGACTTCAATTCGTACCGCCCAATAGCAATGCTGTCTTGTATACGGAAATTGTTGGAGAAAATGATCTTGTTTCGCCTTGATCGTTGGGTTGAAACGAATGGCTTACTCTCAGATACACAATATGGGTTCCGCAGGGGCAAGGAGAAGAATGATTGTCTTGCGTTGCTTTCTTCAGAAATTCAAATGGCTTACGCCGAAAAAAAACAAATGGCTTCAGTATTCTTGGACATAAAGGGGGCCTTCGATTCTGTTTCAATAGAGGTTTTGTCGGACAAATTGCACTCTCGGGGTCTGCCGCCTCTATTGAATAATATGTTATATAACTTGCTTTGTGAGAAACATTTGAACTTTTCTCACGGAGATTCGGCAGTAAGTCGGGTCTCTTACATGGGCCTCCCCCAGGGCACATGTTTAAGCCCCCTTTTGTACAACTTCTATGTAAGCGACATCGACAATTGCCTTACACAAAATTGCAGCCTAAGACAACTTGCAGATGATGGAGTGGTGTCTGTCGTAGGATCAAACGAATCCGACCTGCAAGGACCCTTACAAGATACTTTGAACAATTTTTCAACCTGGGCCATTGAGCTAGGGATCGAATTCTCCACGGAGAAAACAGAGATGGTGTTTTTTTCTAGCAAGCATAGACCAGCAAAACCAAAGCTTCAACTTTTGGGTAAACCGATCACTCATGCTATGTCATTCAAGTATCTTGGGGTATGGTTTGACTCCAAATGTACTTGGGGGGCCCATATTAGGTATCTGAGTAAAAATGCCAACAAAGAATAAACTTTCTCCGTACAATTACCGGCACCTGGTGGGGAGCCCACCCCGAAGATCTTATAATGTTGTATCGAACAACTATTCTCTCAGTGATGGAGTATGGCAGTTTCTGTTTTCAATCAGCTGCCAAAACACACCTCATTAAACTCGAGCGAATTCAGTATCTTTGTCTCCGTATCGCGTTGGGATGTATGCCCTCAACGCATACCATGAGTCTCGAGGTTTGGCAGGCCTACTCCCACTAAAAGATCGCTTCAATTTATTATCTCTTCGGTTCTTCATCCGGTGTAAGGTCATGAACCCATTGGTGATCGGAAATTTTGAGCAGCTGATCGGACTAAATTTTCATTCTGGATTCATGACTTCATATCATGAATTCATCTCCATGCAGGATGATCCTTCTTCGTATATTCCCAACCGTATTTGTTTTCCTGACTACATCAATTCCTCTGTACATTTTGATCTGTTCATGAAGGAGAAAATCCATGGAATTCCAGATTATCATCGATCGGGGATCGTTCCTACGATCTTCAATGCAAAATATGGGCGTATCAATTGTGATAATATGTACTTTACTGATGGGTCCTCTATGAATGAGTCAACAGGATTTGGAGTGTTCAACGAATTTTTTAGCACCTCCCACAGTTTTCAGAATCCTTGCTCAGTGTATATTTCTGAATTGGCAGCGATACACTGGGCGCTGGACAGCGTCGCCTCACGACCTGTTGAACACTATTACATTGTAACGGATAGTCTTTGCTCTGTCGAAGCTATCCGTTCAGTGAGGCCGGAAAAGCACTCGCCGTACTTCCTTGAGAGAATACGAGAAATTTTGAGTGCTTTAACCAGACGCTATTATGTCATTTCCTTTGTCTGGGTCCCTTCACATTGCTCAATTCCTGGTAATGAGAGGGCTGACTCATTGGCAAAGGCAGGTGCAATTGAAGGCGATATTTATCAGCGTCAAATCGCCTTCAATTAATTTTATTCTTTAGTCCGTAAAAATACCATCGCTAACTGGCAACTTAAGTGGAACGAAGATGAATTGGGTTGGTGGCTTCATTCGATTATCCCTAAGGTTAGCCTCAAACCATGGTTCAAAAGTCTGGACTTTATTCGCACCTTCTCTCGACTCATGTCCAATCACTGTTCGTTAGACGCGCTACTCTTTCGTTTTAATCTTGCCGATGGCAATATCTGTGCTTGTGGCCAAGGTTACCACGACATCGAACACGTTGTTTGGTCGTGCGAGGTGTATCTTGTTGCCAGATCGAATTTAGAAAACTCTCTTCGGGCCAGAGGAAGACAGCCCAATGTGCCGGTGAGAGATGTGTTGGCTCGGTTAGACCTTGATTACATGTCCCAAATATATGTCTTCTTAAAAGTTATCGATCTTCGTGTGTGATTGTCCTTATATCCTTATATTCTCCTTTTCCTTTTCCTTCGCGAGAAATTAAATCCCTTCTTACTAACAATAGAATAAGGTGAAATGTAAATACGTATTAGATATAAGATAGGCTTAAGAATTGAGTATGATGAATGTGAGTGCGAATGTGAGTGTGAACATTGTCAACATATCCTTATATTCCTTCCTTTTCCTGAAACAAAATGTCACCCTTCTAAATTCGAGCAAACCGCGAGAAATCGGTTCTCTACTTCATTAACACTAGAATTAATGAAAAATGTTTATATATACTTGTAACAATACAGATAGGAGTTTGGCTCCTTTAAACTTATGTAACTGAGCCTGTAAAAATAAACGATTTAATAAATAAAAATAAAAAACTCGGAACCTCGAAAACACTTGATACAAGGAGTCATCCATTCAAAATGCAGCTGTTGCAAAATTTGATAGAAAATCAGTCGTGCGGAAATTCAATCATTCTTCAGCATATTTTCCCTTACAGCAAATGGTTGAATTATTACTCTCCAACTAAAGCAATCTGTAGGAGACAATGTAAGTTAGCTGGTACTCCGGATTGTGGATGGGACACTATTGGCGCGAATAGGGAGCAGTCCACATACCACGTGGACAGAAAAAGTACGATTCTGGAAACCCCCTTCCCCCTCCGTGGACAAACGAGGATCCTCCCCTCTTTGTCTACGTGGACATTCCTATCTAATTTCTAGCAATTTATGCAAAAGAATCAGTTAATTTCAACATTCGGTTAAACGAAGCTGTTGAAAATAATTGGTTCTTGGCTCTATTTCAGTTGAAAGGGGCATGCAGATGGGAAATTATGGAATTGTATACCATTCCCCTAGTTCCAGTGACCAGCGATTTATTGAAATTTTGGAGAACTGGTGGGAAAATATCGTTGATTGCAGTAAATTAAATGTAATTGCTGGTGATTTTAATATTGACTGGCTCAATGTACGAAATTCGAATCAATTGAAACAATTATCGCATTATGTCAACTTGAAACAAACTGTTATCGAAGCTACTAGAATTTCTAAACATAGTAGAACTCTGATTGATCACGTCTTTTCAAATGTTGCTACTGTTCATTCTTCGATCGAGGCCAAATTTAAAATAACTGACCATTAGACAATTTTTGTTTACATTGAGAATGAACAGCATGACAGTGATGGAAATAAAGTAAAGATCAAATGTCGAAAACGATATTCTAAAGAAGCCATGTCTCAGCTTGTGTCGGCAAGCCTGGATTTTGTAGCAATGACTGGACATCTGAATGATAAAGCAGCTGTTTTAACTAACATTTTGAGAGAGTGTACGAATAAATAAGTAGTTGAAAAACATATTGATTTGAGCAATTCGAACAGCTGGTACTCTTTGGATCTGATGCGCCTCAAATGCAAAGAGACAAAGAGTACAAAAAGTTTTTGAGAACTTATTCAGAAAACCATTGGAACATGTACACTAGGGTGCCAATGAAAATGGTCATCTCGAGTTTCAAAAAGTTATCCAATAAAAAATGTTCACTACCTCGAAAAAACACCCTATCCCAAATATCAACTCAATCGGACTTAAGGGAGAGTGGCGCAAAGCGGTCAAAGTTTGAGTTTATTGAAAATCGAAAAATCACCCAAGCGGGGAGTAAAGAAAATCGGGGTTTTCGAAATTTTTTTTTGATGCCAAATGTCTTAAAATTGCATGAAACGTCGAGATCTAGTGTCATCTCGATTTTTTTTGTCAAAAATCGACACTCTGGGACTTCTGGGGTTTTTTTGGCATGCGAAACGAAAAGTATGGTTCAGGGTGCCAATAAAAATTGTTATCTCGATTTTTCATTCGGAACTTGCTACGAAATGATTTATTTGCACAATAATATACCCTATGCAAAATATTAGCTCATTCGGACTTCATTTACTGGTGTCACAAATGTTAAAATTTGAGTTTTTTTTTAAAAACGAGAAATCACCGAAAATCGAGGTTTTTTAAAAAAAAAGTTTTGATGCCAAATGTCATAAATTTGCATTATTCGTCGAGATTTACAGTTGTCTCGAAATTTTTTTTGTCAAAAAAAAAAATTGTTTTTTTGGCACTTGGTCGTTTTTCGTCTGAAAAATTGATTTTTGAAAAAAGAAATTTTTTTTGAGATAACTGTAAATCTCAACGTGTCATGCAACTTTAAGACTTTTGGCATCAATTTTTTTTTAAATTTCCACCGATTTTTCGATTTTCAAAAAAATTAAAATTTTAACGTTTGCGACACCAATAAATGAAGTGCGAATGAGCTAATATTTTGCATAGGGTATATTATTGTGCAAATCAACATTTCGTAGCAAGTTCCGAATGAAAAGCCGAGATAACTATTTTTATTGGCACCCTAAACCATACATTTCGTTTCGCATGCCAAAAAAAAAACCCAGAAGTCCCAGAGTGTCGATTTTTGACAACAAAAAAAGTCCCAGAGTGTCGAATTTTGATAATAAAAAATTTCGAGATGACATTAGATCTCGACGTTTCATGACATTTGGCATCAAATTTTTTTTTTCGAAAACCCCGATTTCCTTTACTTCCCTCTTGTGTGATTTTTCGAATTTCACAAAACTCAAACTTTGACCGCTTTGCGCCACTCTCCCTTAAGTCCCATTGAGCTGATATTTGGCATAGGGTGTTTTTTCGAGGTGGTGAACATTTTGAATAGGGTAACTTTTTGAAATTTTAGGGTCGATTTTTTCCCATACATTCATTGGTAGCCTAATGTACACCTTAGCGCGGAACATATTAGGCTGTCAAAAAAGTCCTGCGGTATTTTTTTTGAATTTTCATTTGTTCATAAAATTAGTTACAATCATCTGTTTTAAGTCAAATATGCGCCGTTTTGTTTGATGACTTGTTCCCAACGAGATGCCACCTTCATAATACCCCTGTTATAGAAGCTCGCTTCCTTATTGGCAAAAAACTCGGATAGCCAATTTTCACAGGCCTCTTTTGTGGCTAACTTCTGACTACCTAGCTCGTTCGCCATGGACAAAAACAGGTGGTAGTCACTTGGTGCAAGGTCCGGACTATACGGCGGATGCAAAAGAACCTCCCATCCGAGCTCCCGGAGCTTCTGGCGCGTCACCAAAGAAGTGTGTGGCCTGGCGTTGTCCTGATGGAAGACAATGCGGCCTCTGTTTATCAAAGATGGCCTCTTCTTCATGAGTGCTACCTTCAAGCGGTCCAGTTGTTGGCAGTACAGGTCCGAATTGAGCGTTTGGCCATAGGGAAGCAGCTCATAATAGATTATTCCTTGACAATCCCACCAAATACACAGCAGAACCTTCCTGGCCGTTAATGAGGGCTTGGCCACCGTCTGAGCCGCTTCAGCGGGCTTCGACCACGACCGTTTACGCTTCACGTTGTCGTAAGTGACCCACTTTTCATCGCCAGTCACCATCCGCTTCAGAAACGGGTCGATTTTATTGCGATTCAGCAGCGATTCACATGCGTCGATACGGTCAAAGATGTTTTTTTGCATCAACGTGTGTGGCACCCATACATCGAGCTTCTTTGTGAATCCAAGCTTCTTCAAATGGTTAATAACGGTTTGATGACTTATCCCCAGCTCTTGGCCGATGCTACGGCTGCTACTATGCCGGTCTTTCTCGGCTAATTCAGCGATTTTGTCGCAATTTTCGACGACAGGCCTTCCGGAGCGTGCACATCTTCGACGACCTCTACACCAGAACGAAAACGTTGAAACCATCGTTGTGCGGTGGAAATGGAAACTGTATCGGGTCCATAAACTGCACAAATTTTATTGGCAGCTTGAGATGCATTTTTGCCTTTATCATAGTAGTACTGTAAAATATGTCGGATTTTCTCTTTATTTTGCTCCATATTTGCGACACTATAACTCACGAACGACTTAACCAAACAAAACACCACAAAACACATATTATAGCGCGCAAAAATACCTTTCCAACAAGCTATAGTATGACTCGATACAATGAATACAACTAGAACTACGCGCTTACAACGACACCTCGCGGAAATACCGCAGGACTTTTTTGACAGCCTAATATAAACGAAATCCGTTATAATCGAAACGATGTTTCTCTGCTTGACTGAACTGTGATGTGATAGCACAAAAACGAGACACATATTCACAACGAGAGCATATTGTGAAAAATGATCTAATAACCAACTCATTAATTCATTCGTACGAAATCGTTGCTAAGTGAGTTATAATCACCCAAGCGTTAACCGAATATCTATTATAGTGTTATATCGCACCAAGCAGATCAAAAACTAGCGTGGATTCCATCTTTCTCCCACCCACTGTCTTTCCTAAAATAGCGGTAACGTTTCCTTCCATAGCACCGAGCCCCCCCCAACAATGGAGAAGAGGACGACATATTCGAGCGAAACGGAACCGAATGCTTCGGATTGGAATGATCCCCTCCGTTCGAGAGCGGCGCACGGAAATGGTGTGTACATTCCACGGACCAGGTCGGCGGTAAAAAGCTGACAAAAATATATATTTATGCGCGAATAGGCACACACACACAAAGTGATACTTGAGTGAAAAGAAGACGTCGAAAGAATAATGGCCGCGGTAATGTCGCGTTTCGTGGCATCTGGCAGTGAGGCTCTGAAAGTTGGTCATATCCATTATCCACGTACCTGCATGTGTATGCAAAGACGAAGGTTAGAGGCCTCGTTGAAGTGGGCAACAGTACAACACGTGCTCATGTTCCAAGGCGCATTCCAATTTTGCCGTTCGGGTTGAATGTATAATTAAAATGGAAGACGTCGGCATTTTGTTCCTTCTGACGGACTCCGCTCGTTTTGTAATACAAGCCCCGATTTGTGGGTGGAAACCGAAAAACATAAAAGTTGTCACCCAAATGAAATCGACGCGAAACACAACCGAAAGCTTGGTTATGTTTTGACAAAATTTTCGGTTCGCTGCTGACCGCCTCAGAAATCGTTTCGTCTGAGTTGGTGTGATATATGGGGAGCCTTTAGCTGGATTCCGCCCGAATGTGAAGGGAGCAGCTGTCGGAGCCTTTCCTGCAGGGTTATTTGGCAATGGATGGCTTCACAGGACTTCTATTCTATGTCCATAAATCTTACCCCTGTCCCTGCAGTGAACCCCGCGCACGAATCTGGAACTTAACAGAGTTTTGCTAACACTTTTGCATATTATAAAAGCTTCGTATGCATATTTGTCCCCGTGCACATCGTTCCCACACACAGTGACTTACTCACCGGAGGTCGTTTGTAACCGTGGCAGCATGAGTCGATAATTGAAACGCGGCTAGTTACGAGTGTACAGTGATTCCTATGTGGGGTCAACGTGAATGCGCCCTGCAGCACTCATTCCGATGCTAAGAGGAATGCTTTCATGTGATTAATATGCATAATCTGCCAGCTACTTGTCCTAGCTGGAAGCTTTTAATTAGAGAAAATTACTTTTGCTGCTCTCGCCGATGAGAAGGGTTTTACTAGGAACTCGTAAATACGTAAATAGAGCATCGGTCAGGTTTTTATCGGAGGGACATTTATTTTTCTCTCGTATGCCTTTCGCTGGGACTAGAACTTTATCATTACACATCTGTCTGTATGTTGAGTTCAGTTTACGAACAGTTTAATGTTTTGGTTTCCAAAATCTAACAGGAATGCACAATGGTACTATGAAAATAAAGTTTACGAAAAAAACTTGTTTCTGTATCCATAAAATATTAGTACGGGGAATAAGTAATCCATTATTTTTAAGTGAAATTCAAAACTATTTTAAGTATGCTTCGGATTGTCCGATTTGGGTCAAATATGCACCGTTCTATTCTAAAAGTAGCTTCATAATGTCTCTATCATAGAGGTCCTATTGGCGATAAACTCTAAACTAATAAACTAATTTTTACAATATTCTCTTCATTCCAATTTCTTATCACTCTGAAAGTTTTGCAATGCGTGGAAAAGGTGGTAATCGCTTGGTGCCGGGTCCGGACTATATGGTGGATGCGTAAAAACATCCCAATCAAGCTCTCGGAAATCTGGCCCTGCGTTGTCCTGATGGAACACAAAACCTCTTCTGTTAGCCAGTTTTGAACGTTTCTGGTCAATCGCTAGCTTCAAACGGTCCATTTATTGACAGTAGAGGTCTCAATTGTGCTCGTGCTCCCGTGGCCGAGTGGTTAGCGTCATAACTAACATGCCGGGTGTTCGGGTTCGATTCCCGTTCTGGTCGGGGGAATTTTTCGTCAAAGAAATTTCCTCCGACTTGCACTGTGATCACACGTATTCTCTAGAGCTTGCCACTCAGAATGCATTCAAGGCGTGTTATCCGGCATAGAAATCTCAACTAAGTACTAATAAAAAATGACGCAAGTAATACTACGCTGAGACGGCGAAGTTCCTCTAGGAACGTTAGTGCCATTGAAGAAGAAGAAGAAGAAGAGGTCTCAATTTAGTATATTGCACTAAAATAAAAATTAAAAAAAATTAAAAAAATATTTTTTTATTAAATTAGAAAAAAAATTTAAAAATGAATTAATTTGCACGTATTTTACTGTTTCAGTATCGACACCATACACATCAATAGCAGTTTCAGCGGCGCGGCTTGTATTTTCGCCGTTATAAAAGCAAAAATATAAAATGTACCGAATTTTCTCTTTGTTGACCTCCATTGCACAATGGTGGCATTGCAATCTAGAGCTCGACAGTTATTCTTTCTAGACAAAAACTGTCTTCGACAAAGTTGTTACATATGATAAAGCGCTCATTTTGATGTTGTCATAAATAGGGATACCAAAATTTTCGATGGAAAAATAAATCTAACTTTCTTATCTTCATAGATTGAGGTAGATATGGTTCGACAATGTTTTATAATCGAATATAATCGATATAGCGCTTTTTTCTAAGTTGCGTTAGGGTCACCATGAAAAAACGGATTTTTTTAGTTTTATATTGAAAATTTTACATGCAAACTGTCTTCAGAAGACTTTTAAAGCATACTAAGACAAACAATTTGCCATGCTGAACTTGTCAATATTGTAACTCTACTCAAAGTTATTGATATAACGATTCTATGTGGAATTGCCCTATGACAAAATAAATAGACCATGATTGTGACTGACTGAGATAAATCAGTGCTTTGACTTTTTTTTATCCAAAATATATATTTTTATTAAGGCTCATATGGCGTCAACCTGACGGGGCCGGGAGTTCAATATTTCGACAATGTTTGCCTTATAACTATGTTAGTAATATGTAACCGATTACTCGCGGTTGGCTCGAGGTTAGTATTACAAGTGTTTTCGTAATTGTGATGTTGCTGTCTCCAATGCTCTGTACCTGTGCCCGACACGGGATACTTCTTATTGGGATGCAACTGACCATTAATCAGCAACGCCCCCCTAGGTTGTACCCCATATCTAGCGTGGTGCGTCTTCTCGACTCGAGGAATCCAGGATAGAATGGCCACTAACCGGCGCAAACATCAGCTCGTGTAGAGTTGTCATGAGCGGTACAACCTTTGGCTCTTGTTGAATGATCAGTGGACTGCACAACCTTTGGCCCGTGTATCTGTAAAGAGTGTGTGTATGTATTGCCGCGACTAAGTAAAAGTTTATCGTTTGGATATGAGGGATATGAAACAGGGACACAACGAAGGAAACATCATTAAACGTTGACATCGGCGTTTCTGAGGAACAGGTATAGATGAAGCAGAAGATCAGGATCACGGCTACCTAAGATATCCCGGACGGGGATATCCGATTGTCTGCCTTTTGCTCTCAGTGCTCTAGAGAGCTGAGAGCGAGCAGCATGGAATCGGATACATGAACAGACAATATGCTCGATGTCGTGGTAGCCATCGTCACGACCACATAGATTGTTTGCTGCGAGCCCAATGCGATAGAGATGCGCGTTTAGGTTGTAGTGATTGGACATAAGCCGAGATATCACGCGAATGAAATCACGACCGACATTCAATCCCTCAAACCAAGCTTTCGTCGAAACCTTAGGGATAATCGTGTGCTTTGACTTATCGGAATAAAAACAAAAAGTGCATTCCTTAAAACAAACACATGTTTTATTATACAACGGTGGAAACAGATAAATTCTAAATTGGAAGTAGATCAATCGCACCTTTCGTTTCATAAGAGAGGAATCCATCAATCTTACAATAGATACATCAATGGAATATTTAGAGTCATAACCAGAGATGCCAACCTTCCTATTTTTTCAGGATTTCACAGACTTTTTGGCACTTTTCCTGGTACCCTGACATACACTCAATTTTGCCTGATTTTTGAGAATGATTTCTCCTGGTTTTTGTACGTTTTACTTTATCAGAATGAAAATTAATCATATAAAATATACTAGGATCCCTGTTAATGTTTTTCTGGATTTGATATGAGAACTGTCATAATAGCACACATTATGAATATTCATTCCTCTGCAATTCACTGTAATCATGCTGTAGGTAAGATCTCTACGAAATTCTCTCAATAGCAAGAACTTCAACTCTATGGCTAGCATAAAAAAAAGTCACATGAAATTGGAGTTTTTAAAAAAAATTGCAATCGCAAACAACTATTATTTTCATGAAACGACGAGATCCACTGTCATCTCGATTTTTTTTGGTCAAAAATCGACTCTCTGGGACCTTTGGAATACAAAGTAAAATGTATGGTTTAGGGTGCCAATGAAAATGGCCATTCCGATTTTTCGTTCGGGACTTCCTGTAAAATGTTGATTTAAACGATAAAATATCCTAAACAAAATATTGGCTCAATCGGATTTTATTTACAAGTTTTTTTGAAAACCGAAAATTCATCCAAGGGGGGGAGTACATGAAATCGGGATTCAAAAAAAAAAATGTTGATGCCAAATGTCTCTAAATTGCAAGAAACGTTGAGACTTACTGTTATCAAAAAAAAATTGTGGTTAAAAAATTGACTTTTCAGACAAAAAAAAAGATCGAGTACCAAAAAGTCAATTTCTGAGAAAAAAAAATTGAGATAACAATAAATTTCAATGTTTTCATATATTTTTTAAAGCTCTGATTTCATGTACTACCTACATATATAACATATCAAAGAATCAAATAGATGTTTTTTTTTGTTTTAAAGTAATTATTTCTCAAATTGTCCAAAAAATCATGTTTTCTCCTTTTTTCCAAAAATGATTTTCCTGAAAAGTTTATAATTTTTGAACTACTGGACCGGTATGTCAAATTAAAGCCAATTAGCTTCCTTAAAAAAATACCTCATTTTCTGAAGATTGGATTCTAGTCGCATAGATCTAGTCTACTCGCACAGAAATATTGCGAGAAGAAACACAAAAACATAAAGCCCTTGGTCCCTAAACTTTGTGAACTATAAAATCCACATACAATCAATAATTACGAAAATAAAAAATAGTAACTTGGCTTCAATTTATTTGTCAGTGTTTCAGTGTTTCAAAAGTTATGAATTTTTGTGTTGGAAAAAAGGGGAAAATATGATTTTTCGGAACTTTGCTTAAATTTAGTAATCATAATTCAAGAACAAAAACTAACACCTATTTGGTTTTCGGATATGTTATGAAGTGAAACTTCAGCTTTCAAGAAAAAATAAAAATATATATATTGTTCTGGTCCCGGGACCATGTACACTGTAAAAACCAAATACAATCAATGATTACGAGAATGGAATTAAATTGTTTTGCATGTGTAGTATTTTTTGAAAAAAGACCAGCTAAATAGCTTTAACGACATGTCGATCATCTGAATAGGTTTAGTAGTTCTAAAGTTAGAAATTTTTGAGAAAAGTCATTTTAGGAAAAATGGAAAAAACTGATTTTTCGAACCACCCTAATGGAAAAATAAAAAAAATACGGGTCTAATATTTTATGTTAAGAAACAAAACTTCCAATTTTCTCGAAAATCTGAGAACCATTATATCATCTGATCCTTTTTTCTGACATTCAAAACAAAGCATTCAATATTTCGAACCGATTTCGAGTCAAACTTTGGAATTCGAATGTTTGCATATCATATTGATTAACACAAATCCCATGCGAGAGAATGGGCAATAAGGTAACATTTTGGATCCTCTAACATCCCCCCAAAGATACATAATCTATTATTGTCAACGCACGCTCAGCAGTTTCCACCCACATAATAGCTTGCTTTATTTAATAGATGCTAAAGGGGATCCTATAATGTTGCTTAATGGTAATGGTGGACATCCCTTTAAGATTATAATGACCGGGATGCTCATATCACACAGATGATTAGTTCTCATCCATTTCAGATGATTTTTCCAGACGAGTAGTAGAATTTCCTGCGTGTATGCAAGCGTGCATATTGCATAGCTGATTACATAGCACTGGTCAGAGTATCGGGTAGCTCCTGTCACTAGAGAAACGCGGACGACATCGTTTTCTTTAAATTTCCATTAAGTTTTTCAATATGTTTGTAACCATTTTGACAGAGGATGTCACTGTTTGCCTTCGTCTGTTCAATTTCATGTACACTGATGGGCGCAAGGAATCCGTCCCCATCGCTTATAAATTCTCAGATCCAATCTTTCTTTAGTCGCCCGAATAGTTCCGGATGATTAGCGTGTCCGTTCTTGCATCAGTAACGTTCTGCGTACATTTCGGTCCACTTCCCGGTCGATCAGCCATACTGCCGAGCATCGGATGCTTCTGAATGACCAGCTGGACCGTACCATGGGTTACCCCATACTTCTCAGCAATGGTTCGTTGAGACTCCCTTCGCTGGAAGTCACGAACAATCAAATTTCGGACCTGTTTGCAAATTTGCTTTCCACCCATTTTCCGGAAGCTTCCTCAGCGTTAAAAATACGTCACTACGTACGAAAGGTTGACTAAACAGTTACGAAAATTATGTATGTGTCAGATGTAAATATCCACCTGTTAAAACGCGGTAAAACAAATGATAAATGTGGGGGTGTAGCTAACGAAAAGCTTAATCTAATGACATTAACAACTCATTTTTTTCAATTTTGCGACTTGGCCTCCTCTGACTTAACGCCGACCATATTTTTTTTCTGAAAAGAATGAATCATCTGGTTTTTGATATGAAAACATTTTTAGTACCTTCAACCTATCCCGAGATACAACTGGTTTTCTGATTCCGGATTCTTAATGCTTCAAGCCTTAGTGTGGCGCTTTACTGCGAATGGCTTCTTAACACTACTCCTCCCCCTTTCACTACTACTGAATTCATAGCCAAAGATAGTTTTTAAAATGTCCACGATTGTATTTTCGTTGTACGACTTTTTCCGTGTCAAAAACATCGAAATAAAAAGAAAAAAAAATGTAATCGTAATCTGTTTGCGTCTGCATCCATGGGATTTGAAACAAAAAAAAATTAACGCGGAGATTATGCTCGAACGAATGTGTTGGGAACGATTTAAAACAATACCTCAAGTCAAGTTTCTTGAGGTCCAAATCCCACTTTGAGCATGCATGTATGCATTCCATTATAGAGGCATCAAACTTCTCAGTTCATTCGTCTCTAAAACACTTTGAGTAGACCCATGCGCCATGTCTCAATATGGTTAAAGAGCATACTGTTTCTCAGGGCCACATTAATAATTGTCAATCACAAAATGTTCAATGGACGGTGTCAAAATACAATTAAAGATGATAACGTATTGAAGACAGAGTAATGAGTTGAAAAAGTAATGATTCGTTTTTTTCATCAAGTCCATAGCGGATATCAACTTTACCAACCTTAGAAGCATAAATACTCTTCCAGTTAGTTCAGTTCTTGCGGGGTCCAAATTTTTTGGCAGCTTCTTTCTAGTTACTGCAGCGTCTCTAGTTGCCGTGTCAAGAACCTATGAACCTATGACAGGTTTGCTGTCATGGTCGAACCATGACAGCAAACGTCCACCAGGACGCTGAAACTAAACCTGACTGTACAGTAGAACCCCGATTATCCGCGAAATAGTCGGGCCAGGTCATCGCGTATAACGAAAATCGCGGATATCACAATAAAGGAATAAAAAACAAACACAAAGACAAACACGGAAAAAAGATATTTTAGCGTAAAAACTATGTTTCATCAATACAGAAATTATTGAACAGAAATCTGTAAGGTCGTGTACATCAGTGAACAGATAATGTGAAAGCCATGACCAAAACAAAAACAGGAAGTGGGTTATATCTATGGTATAACCGCAAGGGTGACGTAGGACTATCGTTGATTTAGAGATCATTTGTTTGAAGTTGAATCTAAATCCATCCTGAATGAATGAATAAATAAATATTTGGGTGACTTCAAAAACGAGAGCGTTACGTTGGAGGCTCAAGGTTTTATGCATCCAATATTGGATACAAAAAACCTTGTTCTGAAGAATAATCTTCAGAATCTTTCATGCTAACTGCACTTGATTGACAAATCACAAAACCAAATGTATGTGGTCGCAGTATTATATGGATAGAAAACATTAAAATAAACTCGCTTGAATGTAATTTTCATTTCCAAGGGGAACTGGCAGATTATTCTTCAGCAACGATCATTTCTTTCCAGGTTTCCTCTCGATAACCAGCAAACGAGAAGAGTTGCGCGCGTGTATGTGTGTGTGTGTGGCGGCTGCTTCTATGTCTTCCCGAGGAACCGTATTTCGATGCTGATACTCTCTTGGTCACCTTCTCTTCTCGTTCTGATCGATCGGCTTTTCTGCGCTCCCTCACAGTTAAAACAAACTGATTGCATTTCAGGTCAGGTCAAGCCAGGTAATGAATACCTCGATCCCTCGCCGTTCAGCTCGTTCAGTAACGATGTTGTCTTGTCGATGTCCTCAGGCGTCGTGCACAAATTACGTAACGCAACAAATCCGGATTTTGAACCTCCCTCCCCTTTCGTAACGCAATTTCCTATCTCTAATAAACAGAAAGTAACGCAACATCTAACCCCTCCCCCCTTATCGCGTTACGTAATTTGTGCACGACGCCTCACGAAAAATGAATGGGTTTCACCACCAGAATATCATTTCAGTATGCTTTTCGTGCGTGATTGAATCGAGAGAAGGTGTGGTTTACGATGGCAATTTGGAAGGCAAACTAGAGGAGAATGAACTCTCTGAGTATGAAAATTTCGGCGACTGAGCAATAATCGATTGAAAATTATATAATTTTGGCGATAAGAAACATTTTCCGTTTTTCATGTTATGCATCCATTATTGGATACGAAAATGATCTGATGGGAAAGAATAATCTTCAGAAGCTTTCCAGCTAATTACACTTGATTGAAAAATTACGAAATCAAATGTATTTGGTCGCTGTGTTCGCCATATAATTAGAAAACATTAAAATAAACTCTTTCGCATGGATGTATTCTTCAATTCCCAGGGAACTGGCAGATTATTTTTCAGCAACGATTAGATCTTTCCGGAATTTTCTCGATGCTGTATGGCATCCAAACGAAAATTCTCGTTTCAGTTTGGCCTGCAAAAAACTTTTCTGAACTCTAATCCATCAAATTTGGAGCCCTGAAAAGGGCCGTTGATTATATGCTAAGCTAATATAGCACCCTCTCCTTGGATTCGACGGGCCAGCTGAATGTCCTTGGGCATGATGTGACGCGTTTTACGTGGATAGCACACAAATTTGTATCTTCGAATAAGCCTCCTGCAGCGTCATAACCGCGGAACTTTGGAAGCGCAAGTCGGTTTTGAAGTCCTGAGCAATTCCACGAACCAAAAGCTGCAAAGGTAGCTTGCGGATCAGCAATTCGGCCGACTTCCGATAGCGATGAATTTCACGCAAAGTTCCCGGTCGATAGCGATGTGGCTTCTTCACGCTTCCTGCGGCTGGTGCGCTTATCCGAGCTGCTTTCGTGGTGCCTTACCACCGAAGGACTAACGAGCTGTCTGCTTAGTCCCGATGAAACGAGTCCTCACGGTGCGAGAGTAGAGTAAGAAATGAACGAAAGCAAGGGAAGTGTCATTTTATAAAACATAAAAGAATCGAATGTAAACCCCACCCTCTTTATTATATAAGCTTACTGTATACTCACGAATATAATAAGGGTGGGATTTAGATGCTATACTTTTATGGTTTATAAAATGACGCTTCCTTTGCTTTCGTTCGTTGCCAGAGACGAATGAACTCTCAGAGTTTAAAGTCTCTCTAATTCAATACCTTCCCTTCCTGCTTTCGTTCATTTCTTACTCTACTCTCGCACCGTGAGGACTCGTTTCATCGGGACTAAGCAGACAGCTCGTTAGTCCTTCGGTGGTAAGGCACCACGAAAGCAGCTCGGATAAGCGCACCAGCCGCAGGAAGCGTGAAGAAGCCACATCGCTATCGACCGGGAACTTTGCGTGAAATTCATCGCTATCAGAAGTCGACCGAATTGCTGATCCGCAGCTACCTTTGCAGCATTTGGATCGTGGAATTGCTCAGGACTTCAAAACCGACTTGCGCTTCCAAAGTTCCGCGGCTATGACGCTGCAGGAGGCTTATTCGAAGATACCAATTTGAGTACTATCCATGCAAAACGCGTCACATCATGCCCAATGACATCCAGCTGGCCCATCGTATCCGAGGAGAGCGTGCTATATTAGCTTAGCATATAATCAACAGCCCTTTTCAGGGCTCCAAATTTGATGGATTAGAGTTCAGAAAAGTTTTTTACAGGCCGAACTGAAAGGAGCATTTAGCGAAAATCGTAGTGTCGGTGATAATTCGATACCGATAGCTGCCATGGATATGGATTTCATAATGAAGAATATGAAATATATGACATGATTTAGTGAATATATCCGAAGAAATCACTTTGGTGAAACTGCATTGTAAAATTATTTGTGTACGAATGCCGCAATCGATAGTCGACTCTAATTTCCCCGGAGGACTCGATTCCTCCTTTGAGAATTAATAATCTCTTTCTGGCAAAACGATGTGGTATGAATCACATTATTTGAATGATAGAATGAAGAAGTTTTCTGCCAATTTCCTTCAACCTCCAAACATATCTTTCTCCCGTTTGTCGTTTTTGCGTTCGCTAATCCTTTCTCACAACACCCATTTCTCGTTTGAGAAATTGTTTAGTAAACATTGTTTGCCAGTGCGCGTAGAGCGGGAATTCCTAAAGATTCATTGCACCTCTAATAAATTGCAGAAAGACGTGGTCTTAGGTTGATCGCACTTGATTGAAAAAATCCAAAACGAAATGTATTTGGTCGCAGCATTATATGAGTAGAAAGCAAATAATCGCTCGAAAATGACTTGATTTTCGCGATGTGAAACATTTTCCCTTTTTCATGTTATGCATCCAATATTGGATACGAAAATTTCCACTGATGGGGAAAAAAAATATTCAGAAGCTTTCCTGTTAATTGCGATTGATTGAAAAATAACAAAACCAAATGTATTTGGTTGCAGTGTTATATGGATAGAAAACATTAAAATAAACTCTTTCGCATGAATGTATTTTTCAATTCCCAGGGGAACTGGCAGATTATTTTTCAGCAACGATGATAGCAACGAGAATTCCGCGCGTGTATGTGTGTGTGTGTGTGGCGGCTGCTCCGATGTTTCAAGCGGAACCGTGGCATCAATCTCCTCCTGATGGATTCCCTTTTGGCCTTAGGTGCACAAACAGGCTCTTGGTGACACCGTTCATCAGCGTTTTCATGATAAACGAAATTAGCTTCACAACAACAGCGACAACATGCTCCAATCGCTGTTCAATCATAACTGAGTGGGTTTACGAGCGGCGCTCGCTTATATACCGATTGGTGATTTCAATAGCCTGTTTTGAAAGCAATTTTAAGACTATTGAAACAAGTTTTTGGATGAAAAAGTAACAAGTATATGACGCGTAGACATTTTATCTTTCAAATGAAGTGTTTATCAAACCATTTCGTTCAGTTGTTTAAGAGCTATTAACGCTCAAAATCTCGGTCTCCAGCGTAACGCTTTCGTTCTCGAAACTTTGGTTTTACACCCCGGTATAGAAATGAAAGACGTAGTCCTACGTCAAAAAAGCAAGACTCTACCACTCACTGACAAATTTTGGGAAGGTTTATAGAATTACTAGGGAACGCACTTTCGCGGATCAACCGCTTGCGGATAATCGAGGTTCTACTGTATATGTATTTTGCTGGACGATAAAACGTATTTAAAAATGGACTTTGGACAAACCCCGGATCAAAAATATTACCTTGCTAAACGTACGGGGGATTTCCGGGTAACTTTGAATTTGTCTGCGAAGACAAATTCGCTCGTGTCGATGATTTGGCAATGCATATGTAGTTGTGGAAAGAAAACAAAGATGTTGCAACTATGAATGATTAACTTTACAATGAGAAGTGTCTTTAAAAGACAAATTTCCCGTTCATTCGATTACGCGAAGGTCCCGTGAATCTTTACCCGACTTAGTCAGCCATTACATGAGTCACCGAAAATGGCTAGCGTAAATTGAAAAAGTATGACAAAACAATCAGAACCCCGTCTGATATGGAAAAGTTGTCAAATACGGTTGACAATAGCCAGATTATGATGGAAGGTATTCAGCGAAAAGTCCGAAAGTTCGAATTTTTTTTTGAAAGCTTAATAGAAAAACAACAAAAATATACTTTTACCGATGTATTTTATTTCTGCGTGAATAATTACTGAAACTTTTGTGCGACCAAGTTCTAAATAGAACAGACTTTATCACTTGAATTTATGACGAAGAAATGATATATTGTGACGGGCGCGAACAATATTGTATCGGATTCGTGTGCTGCTTTTGTTTCATATACCACTACCATTGGGAAGTATGCTGTGCAGCTCAACTTGCCGAAAATCGCTCGCTCGAAATGCAAATGCAGTCCAGGAGCAAGAAAATATAGCGTATGCTTCGCTTTTGTACAGGGTAGTACCAATAAAAATTCCGTCTGTTTCAGAAATCGCTTCGGAGGGCCGATAGTGTGTTGTGAATGAAAGGTGTCACACTTCAGTGAAATTTTGAACCATTTTTATTATGATTTTCATATCGTCATGTGGGGAGCGTTTGTGTTTTATTAAATCATACGTACGCATTGTTGTTTTTATGCTTTGTCAAAGGTTTATAATGATAGTAGTTGAACAATTTTGTGTGTGATCATGCCCAACACTTTCTCATACAAATTCAAACTTCTCTTATTTTACATAAGATATTCAGTTTTTGTTGGTTATTGTTTTGAATGAAAGGTATATTACTCTGGTTCCATTAATACCGTTTTTTTAAGCTTCCGAATCTCCACTCATTTCATGAATGCTTCGCATCCCAGAGAATGTTTGATTACATTGTACATTATCTATTTATTTATTTATTTATTTATTCGACAAATCAACGGGTATACAGAACCCAAATGACGCTTACGTACTAAATTATAATTAAAAACTTAATAACTAGACGGAGTATTTGTGATCGAAGAGAAGTATCTCTTTCTAAGTGATGTGCGTGATATCCCGAGGTCAAAATATATACTGTGTCTATTGAACTCTCGACACATACCCGACATTGGCTCGTAGTATCCGTAAATCGTACGTGAAAACGGTATCTGGAGGAAGTTATGAGATCTCAGATTCCTTTGTTGGATATTAAAGTTCACAAGTTGTAAAAGCTCTGAACAGTCTATGTGCGACACAATTGACTCGTTGTAATATACAGCCCTGCAACTTGTAATTGAAGTGGACTGTAGTGCGTTTACGCGAGAATGAAATAATTGAGCATTTGGTGGGGTTTAGAATCATTCTATTTTTGTCACACCGTGCAGCAAATGCATCGATTTGCGACTGTAGAAATGCTGCATCATTTTCACTATTAATTAAATAGTACAATTTAAAGTCGTCTGCGTAGGACAATTTTTGACAATCCAAAACAAAATTGAAGTCGTTCAGAAATAGCAGGAAAATGTATGGTCCTAAGTGACTTCCTTGGGGAACCCCCGAAGTAACACTGAAGGTCTTGGAAATAGTGTCACCAATTTTAACAGACATCTGTCGATTTACCAGATAGGATTGCAACCATTTAAGAAAGGAGCCGTTGAAACCGAGACGATTAGGTTCGGCAATTATTAACTGGTGAATGATGGTATCGAAAGCCGCCGAAAAATCGGTGTAAACTGCTTCTATTTGATAACGCGACTGTAGAGCACGAGCAATAAATGATGTGTAAACAACTAGCTTTGTGGTTGTTGATCGCTTCGAAATAAATCCATGTTGTTGTTCAGCTATATAGCTCTTGCATGTGTAGGAGATGTAATCCAAGACGATGAGCTCTAGTAGCTTAGATATTGCACATAAGCAAGCGATCCCTCTGTAGTTCTGCACTTCTTTCTTGCTGCCTTTCTTAAAAACCGGGAAGACATAAGCCTTTTTTCATATTTCTGGAAATATGCCAGAATCTACGGAGAGATTGAAAAGGAGACTCAGTGGGTAAGACAGACTATCGGTACACTTTTTCAAAACAATGGAGGGGACTACGTCTGGTCCAGGGTTGGAAGAACGTTTCAGCTTATGGCAGGCATCTTTGACGATGTTCTGGTTAATTATAGGTGGTGATCCAAACGTTATCGATTCGGAAACATTGAGATCAGCGACCATTTTACGTACAGAGCGTTGTGATTTTCGTCGAATTCACACCCTGACGATCTTCACTCTTTAACAACCCAGCCATAATTTGACTTTCACGAAAGTCATTGGTGTAATTTCTATTTATTTATTTCTTCATTTTCATTTGTTTGACTACATACTCATATGTTAATGTTGCAATGTTTTCTTAGGTTAAATATTATTGGTACATGTTTCTTTTAGCTGTTTTTTTAATCCATTGTTGTGTCAATTATTTCGCAGTGCTGATTGCATAACGCATTGATAGGGGCGTTGTTTGCATAATTTGTTCTGGATGTTTCGATTGGAAACAAATTGCGTGTTTTTAGTTAACGCCCAGGTACATAGAAATTTTGTTTCCCTAGTGATTTGGTCGATTATACTCGTAGCGAAATTAGGTCATTAACGAAAGAAAGCATTGCAAATTTACGGCGTTCTTTTAGTGCTTGGATGTTTATGAGCATGTAGGGTGCTTCATACGAAGGAAGTGGAAATGATGTCCAGTCCAGCTTACGGAGTGCAAATAAGAGAAACTGTGTATGACCATATACGGGTTCCAAACGATGTTACAGTATTCCAGAACGGGCCTTACTTATGTGATATATAAAAGCATTATTGTATATGGGTCCTGGAAGTTACGTGAGAAGCGTTTGACAAAACTTAACACACTATTTGCCATATTGATTACAGAGTTGCAGTGCTCCATGGATGTGAGTTTACAGTACAGGACGAAACCTAGAGATTTAGATTGTTGACACTATAGACTCCAATGTTGCATTTTCCGGGAAATCACTGTTGAATAAATCGATCGAGGTTTCGGTCAACCTGCACTTTTTTTTGCAAGTACAAACATACTACAAACTGACAGTAACTTTAATTAGCAAATATACGGCATTCATAAATGTATTCCGAGACGAACAAGCACTGTCTCTAGGTATAAACCTGAATTAATCCACCTATGGTGAGATGTGACATTTCTCATTTCATGTAATTTTGAATTATTACCCTCAGGCTTTTTTTAAACTGAATCTATTGCTAAAGCTAAAGAATCGTCTCCTATGTTTGAAACTAACCAGGCAATCGATGGAACACTGGTATGTTTGCGAGACAACTCGGGCGGCGGCCGATTCGGATTGCATCAGCTTCGTCCCCATTACATTGTCCTCATAATGATTTTCATTACGAAAATATAACTTATAACAAACATTGAACGGTGGTAACGTTAATACGTAAGTACCAAAAAATATATATTTTATGCATTTTTTTCATCTTAAACTTGAGGTGTAAATGCTCTAGAATCTCGTTATGTAGTATCTCCTTATCTATTTTTTTTTCTTTTTTATTTTTTCAACAGATTTAAATATCTCATTCTATGAATTTCATGACGACTGCTTGAAATTGACAGCTTTCATCTAAGTGCATGGGCTACGTGATCCAAATAATTGGACAATTTTTTTAATCGAAAGGTCCATCGTTCATACAGAATTAATAATTTAATTAATATAACAGTTAAACTTCATAACTTTTTTTTTATAATTTTGAAAAATCTAGTACGTAACGAGAGATCTCGTTTTTGCTATACTCATGTAATATACAAATTTTTGTATACCAATTGATGTATGAATGTTGTTGCGTCCAAATACTGGTTTTTGTATTTGGTTTGATCGTCATTCGCTTCACTATTCGCAATGATTAACCGTATTTCTCCTTATATGATGTTCCACAGGAATCGCACCGCGATTCCAACAATGGGTATTACACAGCACAGCGCATTTATATGGATAGGCTTTATCCACAGCAGTAGAACTCCATACAATTCACTGTCTAAAAAGTGTCCACATTTTCAATCCTTGTTTACATGAAGAATAAAAATGCTTGATTTGAGAGTGTATCGATTTCTAGCTGTCTGATGGGAAGGTTTATATAAACATGTTCATAATTACAGAAGTTCATTCAAATATGATTATTGTCCTTATACTAATTATTTAGTGCAATTTTATCAAAATTTGAAAGAGAAATTAAAAAAGGAATGTGTTTTCCAATAATTTTTCTGATATGGTTATTAAAAATCCATGATTACAATTGCTTTATTTTGACAGTTCCATTCGAGAGATTTAAAATTGCGAAAAAATTGCGACAAGATAGAAATTTGTTTTGAAAGAACGAATTGTGAAAAATTTTCTCAGCTTTATAATTGAAGTTCTGAGTTTATTGAATGACAGATTGGTGTTGATTCATAGAAGAATAAGATATCATTTGATATGTCGATTTTGGAAATTGGCTCATTGGTTGAAAAGTTATGAATTTTTGGAAGAAATCAAGAGTTTTATGTATTTTTTTTAATTCTTAACTTTCAAACCATTGAGCTTATTTCAAGGATCGACATATCAAATGGAACATTATCTTTCTATGAATACGCAAACATGCCTAGCAGTAACTTAAAAAACCTAACCAAAAAACCACAAGAAGTGTCTTCGATTGTAGGATATGTAATGATAGAAAAATATTATATGATACAATTGAATTATATATAAAAAATAATACACTTACGATGGTGATATCCAAAAACATATTTGACAAATTATAAATATACAAACAGTACACATTCGCTTATTTGTATTTTTTTAGTTTTTTTTTTTTTATTATTAAATCGTTTATTTTTACAGGCTCAGTTACATAAGTTTAAAGGAGCCAAACTCCTATCTGTATTGTTACAAGTATATATAAACATTTTTCATTAATTCTAGTGTTAATGGTATTTTTTTAGTTGGAATGCTTTTTAATTGGCGGTTCGCTAGTTTGAGTGGAGCACGCGTCCATCAAAAAGCAATCATCCTTCATAATTGTATGTCGGTTTTATTCTGTTGTTTCAATGCCAATTTTTTGGAGGGTTTTCGAGTGTTAAACTGAAAAATAAAAGCACAATATAAAATGTTTTGGTTTTGCAGTTCGTTGACGAATGTTTTCATTTAAAAATATATCTATATATATAAAAATGGAGTGATGTCTGTCTGTCTGATTCTTATAGACTCGGAAACTACTGAACCGATCGACATGAAAATTGGTATGTAGGGGTTTTTGGGGCCGGGGAAGGTTTTCGTGATATTTTGAGACCCTTCCCCCCTCTCTAAGGGGGGGCTGCCATACAAATGAAACACAAATTTCTGCATTACTCGGAAATTAACCAAGCAAACGAAACCAAAGTTGGCATGTGAATGTTTTAGGGTGCAATAAATGTTTCTATGATGGTTAGACAGTCCTTCCCCCACTCAAAGGGGGGGCTGCCATACAAATCAAACACAAATTTCTGCATTACTCGAGAATTAATCAAGCAAATGAAACCAAATTTGGAATGTGGAGGTTTTAGGATGCAATAAATGTTTCTATGGTGATAAGATACTCCTTCCCCCTCTCTTAGAGGGGGCTGCCATACAAATGAAACACAATTTTTTGCATTACTCGGAAATTAATCAATCAAACAAAACCAAAGTTGGCATGTGAAAGTTTTAGGGTGCAATAAATGTTTCTATGATGGTTAGACAGTCCTTCCCCCACTCAAAGGGGGGGCTGCCATACAAATGAAACACAAATTTCTGCATTACTCGAGAATTAATCAAGCAAATGAAACCAAATTTGGCATGTGAAGGTTTTAGGATGCAATAAATGTTTCTATGGTGTTAAGATACTCCTTCCCCCTCTCTTAGAGGGGGCTGCCGTACAAATGAAACACAAATTTTTGCATTACCCGAGAATTAATCAAGCAAATTAAACCAAATTAGGCATATGGAAACTTTAGGGTGCAATGAATGTTTCTATGGTGGTTAGATACCCCTCCCCCCTCTCTTAGGGGTGGCTGCCATACAAATAAAACACAAATTTCTGCATTACTCGAGAATTAATCAAGTAAATGGGCGGGACGAAGTTTGCCGGGTTAGCTAGTATAAATATATAAAGTGAATTATATCACATACACTATTCAAGGAAGGTAATGACACTTATACAGGGAAACTTCGATATAACGTACCCTCGTTATAACGTACCTTCGATATAACGTACACTTTTACAAAGTGTAAAGGAAATTTTTTTTCAATATTTTTTTTCTGATAGAACAATGAATTATCTGTATTGTGATGCTAAAACAAGTTTTGTACCTTCAATCAATCCCGAAATACAACTGGTTTTGTGATTCCGGATTCTAAATGAATCAGGTTTTAATCAACAGTACGAAGGGAAGCATCATGAGAAAGACTGGCTTCGTTTTCTGATTGAAGTTATTCATTAACTTTACTAAAACAGCAACACAATAATTTATTATAGACTACGTTTGTGAGTACTTTATTATGCTTCGATATAACATACAATTCGATACAACGTACAATTTTGAAAGTGAAATGTACGTTATATCGAAGTTTACCTGTATTATGTTATCATAATATTATTACAGCTATTGCATGCCAAACCGATTTAGTGGTTCTCAGATTTTCGTCAAAAGTGGTAATTTTGTTCTTTATCGCAAAACATTAGACCCGTATAATTTTCATTAGGGTTCCATGTACATCTTAAGGTGGACCGAAATCAATTATCGTCCACTTTTTCCCAAAAATTGCTGTTTTCCAAAATTCATAACAATTGAAGCACTGAACTAATTTAAATGATCAACATATCAAATTGAAGCCAATGAGCTAGTATTTTATCGAAATATATTATTGAATATTGAACCCGCAAAAACTGATTTTAATTATTGATTGTAGTCTTTTTTTGTTGTTTTATTGTCTTTGGACTAGAGGGCGCAATAAAATTGCTTTTATACGGAGTGTGTTCGAAACTGAAAAAAATGAGATTTATTCAGAAATCATATTTTTATGTTGTATTTTAAGCGTATGTAAATTATTAGTTCGCATAATTATTTAATAATTCAATGTATTGTGTTTACCATGACGATACGTGTTTATCATGATGATACTAACATCAATAACAGTATATACAGTAATTTACATTAAATGCGACATGCCGAGGCACCACTCAGTGTCGCATTGGAGGCGATTTAGACCTGCAATTGGACATTGGCGATGATAGTGGTAAAGTGTAGACGCCTGGTGGCGACTTTCAATGTGGGGCCACAATTTGGGCCTCGAACTCGATGTTTTCAAAAAAGTGCAATTAGGCCACGGTGATACTGCCTGCAGCTTCTTACGAAAATAAGGTTGCACGAAACGCATACAATCGTGAAAGTAAACAACTATATATAATTGTGTTGGTGTGGTTACATTGTTTCCCACTTGTATCGTTCGAATTTGTCAGCTTCTATCGAGCAAAATTGTTTGTTTCTCTTCGTCAGTTATCGCACAATCAAATTTTCGTGAACTCCGATCCAGTGTCACCCCGGCCTTAGAGGTAAAAATGTCCAATTAAACGTGTCGCATTACAGGTCTGTCCAATTAGCAAAATGTCGCATTGAATGTAACTTACTGTACGAACCTTCCTCCTTAGATATTATGTCTCCCACCGTTTTAGAGACATTCTCCTTTCTGCTGAATTGGCTCACGCTGCGCAAACTGTGGAACTGATTTGACACAGCGGGAGAGTGAATGTAATAATTGGACATAAAAAATGTAATCATTCGAAAATTGTTCATCATAGTTAAATATAAAAATTCCTTCTAGTTGAAAATAGCGGTACTGTTACTGTTTATTTCGATAAATGTTACTTTCGAGAGAATGTTGGATAAATGTTGCATTTGGGTAAATGTTCCATTCGGGTGACTGTCTTTCGGGTAAACGTGGCACAATCATATATTAGCCTATGTGTGCATTGAAAGAAAAGAAACAAATTGCAATATACGGGTAGCTTGAGTATTGTTAACTCGAGGGCAAGAATGAGTCATGAATAAACTATTTCTGGCTGCTATTGCGAGTGAGTTAATTTCTCAGAGCTACCAAAGAGTTAATTGAAACATTTCGATGTATTTTAAATTAATATTCGAAGGGATACACAAATGAATTGAATAAAATAATTCCATAGTCCTACGTGAAAATTGCGGTGGACACCACCGCTATGATTTTTAATTTATTGTTCGTCATACGTCAAACATGTCGTATCGTTTCGTTCATCAGTACCATTCCTTTTGCACTTAATTCAGTGTATTCGGTCTATAAAATTGCCTCTGTCCTATTTTGGGCCATTGAAAACTGATTCGATAATAATTTCATTGTATCATTTCTTTTAAATACGTTACAATTTTGAAAGTCGCATGGGTAGAATGCGGTCATTATCTATCAGGATTGCCCAAATGTTTTGCATCTATATTCTTGCATGTTCGGGTGGGACGTTTTATACTTTAGTCCCTTATGTATTATCCAAGCAGAGCCATACTTGCTCTGATCACAAAATAAATTCGAATGAATCAGAGAAAGCTTCCAATAGTTGGCAAGTTGCTCATTTTCGCTACAGCAACACTTTTACACCGGAAAACTTTACTTACTGACGAAGTAAGACGACCTCCCCGAGTGGCTACTCAAATATTCCTCAAGCTCATCTATTCTTCCATCAAGAGTCCCCTCGGATGGGTTAGACCGTCCGCACCCCCTTCGGTGTATGCATCCCTTCCAAAGGAATTCTCCCCATCATGGTGATTGTCATCATCAACATGAAAGCAACAACGGCCAGCAACACTATTAAGTACATCAATATCGTTGAGAACAACGACAGTGCATTTGTAGGAAACTCATTCAATCCGTTCCTACATTTATTTTTATTGTGTATTGCCTCTCGCAGACACACATTTTTCCGGCGGGTGGGTGGCAAAAGGACCTGCTCGCACACGCGCGCACTTTCTCTCTCTCTCTCTCTCGCTAGCTGTTTTCCTCTCTCTCGCTCTGTCTCTCGTATATCCTTTCGCTATCCAGCTCTGTCTGTTTCTCTCGATTTCAAACACATTATACCGAAAGGTGATTTAACACACAAAGCCATGTCTAGGAATAGACGAGTTGCTCTGGCGAAAGGACCGCCTGGTTTGGGGAACGACGACTGCCACCGGTGTGTAGGTCGTGCGCCGTGTATCCGTTCCTGCCAGTGTGTAGGTGTAGGTGTGCTTGGGAATAGGTGTAGATGTTTGTCCTGTGTGTTTTGGGGGAATCAGCATCTGTGTTGTCGAGTCAGCGAGGAGACCAGCTCGGCTGAGAGCTTGCCGTGCTCTAGCGTGTGCAATTTAATTTCTGTCAGCTTTGTGCGGGTGGATGTTACAACTTTCCTTCTTCTATCGAGGCCCGAGGCCGGAGCTAGTACACCGACAACAACAACAACGACAACGACGACGACCAACAGAAAACGACGGGAAGAAACGAGAGCAAATGACGATCATTTAGCATAGCGAGGAAATCAGTGCAAATAGGACTATCGCTTCGGTTGGTTCTGTGGCCAGAAAACGTCGTCGCACCCGGGCCTTCGACAAAACAGAACACACACATAACATAGTGGGGGAGGATCTTTCACGCCCGCCATCAAAGCTGCTGTCCCCTTCCGGCCCGAGTGTTCTAGCAGAGGAACCGCGGAAACATTTCGGAGTCCCCTCCGGGGAGACTCTGAAGCACACATAACCGTTGGGGTATCGCGGCCAGCAAGGTGTTGTTTTTCGTTTGACAGAGTTATCTGGAGGCAAAAGTGGTTATCTGATTTATAGCGCATTCCTGTGCTGCTGCGGGCTCGTGTATGTGTGTGTCACCACCGTTCGCCACCAGCACCGAACAGTTCCGGTAACCGAAACGCTCCGCTAATGAATCGCGATATCATAAATTGTGCGAGAAAAATGTCAACACGATACCCGGAAAGGGGAAATTATATAATAAGTGATTGGCCAAAAAAAGCGTGAAGTGATTTGCTGTGAAGCCCACGGCAGCAGTTGAACTCGGGGCGGATGGATATTTGAACTAGTGTTCTCTGTCCGGAGATCCTGTGTGAATCCGTAAAGCTGTGCGTGTAGTGAAAGTTAGATCTCAGCATCTAACCCATGTTAAAATCAAAATTGAATAATAAAAAACGGGAATGGGGGAAAAAAAATCTAAAACGCGAGAGATGAAAAGCTCACAGTCTCCGTAGAAATGATGTTTTTCAATCCTGATTATAGCAATCAGTAGCGAAGAGAAGCATCCAGCTTGCCAGTGAGAGCGGAAGAGAAATATCTCGTACATTTGTGTGGCATCATATATTTATTGAAAAGCCGAACCAAACGACCGGTTATGAATAGGGAAAGCTTGGAAGCGACTTGATTGAGTCAACTTTTGCCATATTAGGACACGAGCTAGCTATCGTTGAATACGAAATTGTTTTTCTTGCACCGTCTTGCAGTGAAATAAAACAATCAAAAGCATAACACTAGGACAAAAACAAACCCCAATAACGGTTCCTCGGGTGGTCATATCGAGTGGCGGTATACAGCAGCATTTGGCTTGATCCATAACACATTTCCATTCAAACTAACCAACCTGTGACCCAACGCTGCTGCTGCTGCTGCCTTGCGGGTAAAAAACAGCAGCATCGTCTTTGTAGTCCACACGGTCTGTGTGTCTGCAGAATATAACGACGACGTTTTTTTTTTTGACTAGAGTTTGTCATGTTGTCACAACAGAATAAATAAATTATGCCGACTTTTAACAGCAACGACAGACGCGAAGCCTGTGTGGGAGGGAACAGGATAAGAAAGAAAGCACATGCTCTGACAGCCTCACCACCGAGAACGCCGAGAGAGCGAATCCATCCGGCAAATAATCCGGGTGGTTGGATAAACCGATGGGTCAGGTCCTGACAGGGAGAAGGGTGCTGTGGGGACTTGTTTAATTACGAACGCCTCGCATATGTAAATATTAATCCTGCTGCCCCGGAATTCGATAGTGTTGATTGGGTTTTATGAGATCCGCTGCTGGAGCCAAGTGTGTCAGTGCTAGTGGTAAACAGACGCGAGGACGCACGTTGTGGACAGTGATTGTGATGTGATGAAAACATTCGTGAAATGGATGGTCTTTACCAACGAGAATCAACATAATAAGTGGAGCATGGTTGTTGGCGTTTAATATATATGGATAAGAACCGAAGACTGCAGTGAAAAGTGTGGAGCAATTAAACAAAATTCGGGTGGAGGAATTTCAGGATAATTTTGGCCAAGGATTCCAGTCGACTTCAACTTAATTACCAAAATGATGGGCAGTTTGCTGAGTGCGCGTTATATTTCGAGAGAGCTATTAATCAATAATTCAAGCACGTTTCTTAACGTTCTTTCATGTGCGGTTTCTGGTTTCTGGTTTCTATTATTTTGAATTTTCATACGCACTTCTGACCTATCCATTTTATATCGCATTTCGAATCACGGGATCGTCTTTCCACGTTAAAATATGTATTATATGACTTATGGAACAAGTTGTTAGAAAAGCACATCTGATGAAGAAATAATATTGTATTTCTAACACTAATAAGTTTTTCTCTTCATCCTCTGTTTCATTTCTCTCAAAATAAAAGTTAATAATTTTAGCACATTTTGGTGTTGAGTTATTTGTATCTATTGAGATAGTATTCAATGTATTGTCAGACGCTAGCTACGTCCCATCCTTGAAACCTCCTCCTCCTCTTCTGAGGCGTTCCATGAATTGTCCTAATTTTTAGTTTCTTTGTAAGCAGAGAAGGGCTGCCAGGTGGGGGCATGAGTCGGAGTCAGCAGAACAATGTCTGGTGAATACGACAGGTGATATAGAATATCCTAACGAAGCGGCTCGAATGTTCCTTCAGACACGGTTGAGTGCTGTCAGGCAGAAAGATTTCTCTGACATGTCTTTCAAATTCAATGCTTGGCTCAATTGCATAAATTGTTGTTGATAAAGTTACTCAATGAAGACTTTTCGAGCTAACTCAAATACATGCATTGCATTAGGTTTGGCGGTTGATGTTTATACATGGATTCACTTCGCTTTGATCTCTCATAAGGAATCTAAATTTCCATCTTCGGCGTAATAAAAGAAATCCAAGGTTTCCTGGCTTGTGCCGTACCCATAGCATGGAATGATTTGAAGTCGCCCATTGAGTCACCCAAAATGATTTAGCGAGCTTCTATTGGCCCAATAACGACCCCAAGTCAGCTTATTTAAACTTTACTGGCCTGGCCTCTACCGATGGTCGTTAGCCTCCACTTGTACAAGAAAAATCGAATAAAGTAGGGTAAATGACCTTGGTTTGTTCGATTTTGGGTGTTTTTACGTAACTAGTAAATGCAAATCGATTTTTCTTCATGAAAATCACATATAATCGATACGAGTTTGGGTTTGTTGAAAAGCCCCAAGTCTCTAGTTGCAAATACTACCATAAGATGTTGAAATTATTCAAATTTTTATGTTTTTCAACGTTTCACAAGTTCCTTAAAGAGGAATTATGATCATGGTTTGACCACCTCTGATCATGGTTTGCCTAAAAAATGATCATGGTTTGTCCGGTTTTAGAAATCACCATTTTTGAATGAAAACATTCGAATTCACAAGTAGAGGTTGCATTTATCATTGCTTGAGTTTACTATCATCATGTTGATCCATTCATAGTTTAGGCTTTCTTCAGAATATTGCCTTTTCTTGGGCATTTTAGAAGTGTTACCCTCAACACACTCAACACAGAAAAACATTATTTCTGCTATGCGCGAAGGACACAATACACAAACTGCAGCGCGCCAAGCGGTTGCCATAGGAATCATGTGGACAAAACAACATTATTGAATTGGACAACTCATGATCAGAATTGAGTTCATTAAAATGCTTTAATTTAATGGTTTGGCTATGTAAATTTGATACAAATGATGTGCAAGCAAGATGTTTACAATATTTGTAAGTGTTATAGTCCAGAAAAGGTCTGAATACGTGCCGAATAATCATCTGGTGATCGATTAAAAGTTAGCTCAAATGAGGGGCGCCTTGATACAAATAGAAGGTGTATTTTATAATCCTTTGAAACATGTGATTCCGTAAAAATATACTATAAAACTACTGTAAATTATGAATAACAATTTTTTTTATATGTTTTGAAACATTCGAATACCTTATTTGACACAGGAGCACTGAATTAGAGCATTCAAAAAAGTGGGCAAACCATGACCATTTTTTCGACTGGACAAACCAAAATCATTTACCTTATGTGCTTTACCCTTCAGCGAAATGTTGCATATGTTCGTTGCTCGATTCTACTCCTAGGGATTAGTTGAACATTTAAAGAGCTACAGGAGGCAGTCCATCCTGGATGTAACCCTTAGAGAGGTGACACCCATGACCATAAGTATATCACATTAAAAAAAAAGTGATTATAAATGAAGGTAACCGGTTATTATTTATGGTATTATTTAACAAAACAAGGCACTGTGGAAAAGTCCATGTTATAGAACCTTTCTTGGTTTCTACTATGTCTTTCATTTCATTACTGGGATGTAAGCTCAAAGCGTCGAAAACGAGGGGGTCACGCTCAGATTACAAGGTTTTGAGCGTTAATATCTCTCTGCCGGATGAACGAAGTGTTATGAGAATAAATTTATAGGAAAGATTAAATCTCTACGAGTGATGTTTTTTTGACGTAGGACTACGTTTTTCATTTCTATACTGGGGTGTAAGTTCAAAGTTCCGAAAACGAAAGCGTTACGCCGGAGAACGAGATTTTGAGCGTTAATAGCTCCTAAACAACTGAACGAAATGGTATGATAAACATTTCATTCGAAAGATAAAATGTCTACGCGTTTTATGCTTATTACTTTCGGATCCCAAAACTTGTTTCAATAGCTTTAAAATTGCTTTCTAAACAGGCTATTGAAATCACACCAATCGGTATATAAGCGAGTGCCGCTCGGAAATCCACTCAGTTATGATTGCGCAATGATTGAGGTACGATCGCTGGAATGGATGGATTCTTCCCTAACACAGACTTCAAAACCACGGAGCCAGGGGAAATCGGCGTTGGAAAAATAGATGCAGACAGCGGGTACTTTTGCACTCGCTTGCGTATCTGGAAATTGGGATGTTTCCCTAACACAGACTTCAAAACCATGGAACCTGTGGAACTCGGCATAGTAAATTAGATGCAAGCAGCGGGTACTTTTGTACTCGTTTGCGTTTTCGCAAATTGGAATGTTTCCCTAACACAGATTTCAAAATCATGAAGCCTGGGGAAATCGGCATTGCAAAATAGATGCATGTTGCGGATACTTTTGTACTCGTTTGCGTTTTTTGCAAATTGGAATGTTTCCCTAACACATATTTCAAAAACATGGAGTCTGGGGGAATTGGCATTGCAAAATAGGTGCAAACTACGAGTACTTTTGTACTAGCTTGCGTTTCTGCAAATCGCAATGATTCCCTAACACTCGAAGCCTGGGGAAATCGACATTGCAAAATAGATGCATGCTGCGGGTACTTTTGTACTCGTTTGCGTTTTTTTCAAATTGGAATGTTTCCCTAACACAGATTTCTAACACATGAAGCCCGGAGAAATTGGCATTGCAAAATAGTTGCAAACTACGGGTACTTTTGTACTCGCTTGCATTTTTGCAAACCGTAATGTGTATTCCCAATACAGATTCCGAAACCAAGAAGTTGGGAAAATCGGCATTGCAGATGCATTCATGTCGGCAGTACTTTTATACCTCCATGCATTTATACACTCCGGAATTCGTTTTGCTATCACGGTCTACAAAAGTGGGTACAAATGCAACGCTCGATTATTCAAGACTGCATTAGAAGATATCTTTTCATGTTGTCAGCTCACTGAACTTCTACGCATACCGTTTGATGATTAGGTAAAATGTTGATAACTATTTGCTGCGATAACTACTTCCATAATGCATGAATTGACTTAACTCGGAATTTGTTTGCAATTAAATTCGTTAATAGTTTCATTCATTCACTAGTTTAATCAATAACACACAAAAGATAGCTCTACGCAGCGGCGATATCTTACCCAAAAATACAATTGATTACTAAGCCAACGGCAGTCCTACGTCAACCTTGCAGTTATATCACAGGTATAACCCATTCATAGTTTTATTTATTGGCAACAACAACTTGTTTCAATAGCTCAAAACTGCTTCGAAAGCGGCCTGTTTATATCATCATAAACATAGATAGCTTCTTGAAATTTCATTTCAGTATCGACTGGTCTGCGGATGATGCATGGTGCAAGATGCGTCGATTGTTCAACCTCTGTCAGTTTCTCTTTTGCTGCCGGGATGAACGGACATGAAAAATCGTTTGTTTGTAAATGTACCTAAGGGGAGAATATGATTTCACACACATTTTGGCAGTTAACTAGGTGTTCCCGTGATTTTTTTATATCACGGAAAAAAAATTGCGGGTGTACGGAGGATTGAATAAACACGTCTTGAAGATTTGAGTGTCAAAAAGAGACCTGCTCCCAGTTTATTTATTTTATATTTTCTTAATGCGTTACAAACGTTATGCTTTTCGGACACTTAGTTTCTGTCTCTTGACAGCCGTTACTGTACCCTACAACGATAGCGTACACAAGCGAAAGAATATTATTTCGTATAGGGGAGAGGGGGGGGTAAGACGGACATGTTAAGGAAAACTTCAAGTATATCTTTGGAAACTCATGTTTTCCAAAACATAAAAGCAGTTTCTTACAGAACAATATACTGGTTTTCGAAATAATTGTTTAAATGTTTTATAAAAATGTGTTTTTTCATGTTTTTTTACTGAAATTAAAACAAGCCGAAAGTAGAACATTTTTATCGATGCGGGTAAAATAGACATATAGTGGGGGAATATGGACAGGTCAATAATATACGAAGCGTAGAAGTTTATCGCTCGCGAGAGGAATAATTTCGCTCCTTCTCAGTGTTTGTGCGTCCAGTAACTGGAATAGAACAAAAAGAGAAAGTCATATAAAAAAGAGTTCAATATTATTCCCTTCACTTTCCATCATGCATTGGATGTGATTATGGATGTGACTGTTCATTTAAACCCCACCAGTGCAATTATTTTAATAATTTAAATTTACCACTTACGACATACCTAATATCGCTTCTCTGTCAACTCACAAACCGAAATATAACCATAAGTGAATTTTGCAATTAAATCACTCAAAATGCTTAATATCGAAGCCGCAAAAATTACATCCACACGCGGAATCATATTTGATTATCGGTTTTTGTTTCCCTATTTCACTTTTGATCAGTATTCATTGTCATAGGATGGTTTAAATATTCTAGAATAACATGTAGCAGGGGTTCCCAGAAATTTGAAATGTATAATACAACTATCCAAATCAACCACCTGTCCATAATACCCCCACTGTCCGTCTTACCCGCGGCTTCCCTACATTTGAACATACCGCAAGACGATTCCAAGGGAAAACTAAATATCCATTTATTGAAAATTGATTTAGAAGCAATTTCAGACAACTGATTACAAAGCTAACGATAGTCCTGCGTCAACCTTACGGTTATATCACAGATATAACCCACTTTTATTTTCTTCGTCTTAGGTGGGAAAAGCGGCAAATTTGAATAACGATATCCTTCAACAACTGGAAAGTGAGGATTTAGTTTGAAGTCCCGTTCACAGTATATCGATTGCTCCGACCATGGACGGATTTCGCGCCAACTCGACAAGATGTTGGCATGACCGTGGCACGTGGGACGTATCATGAAGTAGTTAATTGTGGATAATGGAAATCCAACGTGCTCCACGATTTTATTTTAGTCTTATCAATGCCCTAGACTACTGAAGGAGAGGTGTGATAACTGCTAACTGCTACTTGCCTAATTATTTTCTATCTTTTAGTACATTATCTGTTTCATTAGAATATTTCTTTATTCAAGCCCTTTCATTTGATACCCATATCAATCGGGTTTAAAAAAAAAATGTAGTCCGCCATTTTGTAGTGGCAGCCATCTTGGATTTGAATTTTTCATTAATTATTCTTCATATTCTACTAGTCATATTCTACTAGTCAAGCCCTTTTATTTGATACCCATATTGATGGGGTTTTGGAAAACCCATATCGATGAGGTTCTGGGAAAATATGTGATCCGCCATTTTGTAGTGGCCGCCATCTTGGATTTTCAAGATCATGAAATACACAGTTTTATAATGACTACAGAGATAAAGGTGTGTTCCAAATTTCAGATCAATCGGTGCAATATAGTTGCCACTGCCCGTTAAGCCCAAAAACACTGCTTGCCACTGCCTTGTAAGTTCATTTTAATGTGCCTTTGGGTACACTAAAAAACAATATGAAAAAAAAAATTTTAATATAGTAAGTAATTTTTTGAAAAAAAAATATAAAATATAAATCTTTCATCAAATACACCTTTTTTATTGAAGAAAGTGCACGAACTTACACAGTAGATCCTAAATAGAACGCTTACAATGAAAAACTTATCAACTTATTGCATGTTCAACGAATTTAAACAGAAGTTTTTGCCGGCGCTCTGAATTCGCAGCAAACACGCACATTCGCACATAAAAATGACTCTCAAAATTAATACCATACATTTTTAGCAGCCCTTCAAAAATTGGAGTATTGCCACATACTTTGAGAAATCTGTGGCTAAGCGAAATATTGAAATGATATTCCAAGCGCGGAGAAACAGTATTTTCTGTTGATGGCGATATAGTTGTTACGGCCTTATAACAGGCTAACCAACCGCAAACTCTTGAAATTAGTAAGAATTTTGTATGAATAACACAAAAACTAGAAATAGTTTTTGTTTAAAAAATGCCTATAGGGGTTTGAGGTATCAATTAATTCAGGAAAAGGGGTCTTTTGCTAAAAATAGTTTGATAACCTCTGCTGTAGATTGTATAGCTCCCAACAAAGCCACCACTTCCGAAACAGTTTTAGAACCAGCTGCCTTCGTCGGGTACAGAAATGCTTTCAGTCCAAATCCTGTGAATCTTCGTAGTATTTATGGTACATCTTGAATTTCATAAACGAAAAACGCCATACGCTTCCTGGGTAATGAAATCACACCCAACTAGTTCACACCCTGCAGTAAATCCTAATCCAATTTTGGTGGACAATAAATCGTGGCGAGCTTCATTATGTAATTATGTCATCGCTGTGTCAAATGCGAATGCGTGACCGAGTTCGGGTCACGCTAGGAATCTATTCTGGTTCTTAAACATTTTACCCTCACTGACAACCGCCATCTGGATTTCCAACAGGCAGATTCAATTAGTGAAAAAGGTGAAAAAGCTCCTCTGTGATGGAACAATAGATAATGTTAACTATGGTTGCCGGTGGTTTCCGCGTTCGCATTTATTGTCGTAAAAAAGAGTATCTAAAATGTTGGGAAGCCAATTCTGTCTATTTCAATTATTTCCCAGGGGATTTGGAATGAAATTTAGCATTAAAGCATTAACTTTTAAAGAGACTGAACATGGATTCATTTGACTAGCTTTGTCCTTCTGACTCGTAATCAATATAATGTGTATCCCAATACATCAAAACACCTCCCTCCCGCTCTCTGTCTCACTGGATCGATTATGAAACGTTGGGCCACGTCAGATTTCCATTTCGGTGCGTCCTGAAATCAATCCTGCCGGATCTCGACCGAATCAACCACACGCCAAAAAACCTTGCTCCACAATTCCAATGGAATTGCGTTGACCACGAAAAGTTTGTTTATTTTTTTTTCTTCTTCTGCTCCCTCACCGCAATTAGTTACACAATCAACCCCAAAAGCTGGATTATCGTGATAAATGAATAAGTGCCCCTCGAAAGAAACCGAAGAATTAAGCAGTGGAAGAGTTGTGTTCGTTGTATTGGAATTATCGTGACTTGAAGTGCTAAGAAACGAGAGAAACGAGTGACAAAAACTAGCAAACAGTTTTTTTTAAGTGGAACTGCAATGCGATCCCACCAACAGCCCGCCGTGTTCATCCCCCACTCGACTACCGTTTCGCTGCCCGGCCGTGAATAATGTTGTCCCGGGAATCATGTCGGAGTCAAGCTTACGTGCCAACTCCTGCATCGAATTGTCCGAGATCAAGAAGCTGGATAGTTTGCTGCGGCAGTGCGAAACACTGAGCTACGAGTCCTCGAGCAGTAATGGCGACCAGGAGCTGGCCGATTACATGGAACCGAAGGGGCGCATGAAGCGCCGGAACTCATCGAACAATATCGTCACGACACCACCAATCACAAAGACCGCCATCCGGGCATTGTCGAATCTCAATATTTTCAACGGTGCCAAGAAAATCATGCGGATGGTTAACGAAAACTCGCCGCACTGCGATAGGAATTGTTTACTACCGGAGAATAGCGCGGACAGTTACAGAGCGAAAAGCTGTTCCAATCTCCAAAAGACTATCGGCTCTGGCAATCACAACGGAACCGGAAATAGCACCGATCATTTTTTCAGCATATCGGAGAATTTCCTATCGACCGCCGATAACGCAGTCGCTAATGCTGCCGCTGCCACTGCTGCCAAGGTGGACTGTAGCGAATGTGAGTGTCACTGCTTACCACATGTTGATAACAGTGATGGCCATAACATCGGCAACCAGAATGCTCCAACCCAGAAGGCAATCCGTAAGCGAAGGCAGAATGAAAAGCAAAGCAATAATCACAGCCATCATCGCAGCCATCATCCGAAGGAAAGTGTTACAACCTCTCCCACCGCCACCCGCAAGCCGTACTCCACGGACGCTTGTGGCAAGCAGCGCAACAAAATGTTGGACGTTGAGGACGTGAACCGTATCGTAAACATAAATGAAACGCCCTGCATAGTTCCTATCTCTCTGAACAATGTCAACGACTCGTGCTCGAATGAAGGCGCCTGGTGGCACAATGAGAGCGCGGGAAACGCCGAGCAGCGGGTGTCAATGAAAAATCAGAAATCCCTCGACAACAAGTCGGATAAATCACAGCTGTCGCAGGCGAACAGCACCAGGTCCCGGTCCAAGTTTTCGCCCCAGTACCTCTCACGAAAGATCTCCCAGAAGGCAACCGGGGGCGGGGGCGAGCAGGAAGCGACGACGGAAGGCGGTGCCAAAGAGCTGCTGCTGGGGCTTGGATTCGAGAAGATTCTCCCGGAACCGGTCGAAACCGTAAGTAACTTTGTTAGCCAGTAAGGGGGGCAGGTGTTGGAGAGTGCAAATTATTTCCTGTGCACACATGCAATATTCAGACGTTTATTTTGAACATTTTAACTCGCTGGATGGGGATATGATATCATCGAATAAATGTGAAAGAATGACAAAATTATTGGTTTTTACTAATTTCAAAGTGTCGTTTGTCCAACAAATTAATAATCTCAAAGTTTGTATTGCATATGGGATTGTGTCTGTTGAATATGAAAATGCAGGGCGAATGAACTTAATTAAAAACTTCCACCTATGAATCGTGTCATGATTTCAAAAACGGCTTAGTTGTGAAAGATCCTGTAACAAATATCTTTAGTTTAAGTTAACATCGATAAAATGAAGAACATATTTTAACATTATTCTTTTGAAAAGAGATTATTCTCATGATTCTCTATAATAAGCTCTTTTAGGCGACGAAATCAATTAACTACAAAAAATAAAGAACGTTGAATAGCTTTTCAAAAACTTTTAAGGCTATTAAGGCTCGATTCTTTTATCCTCAATCTTAATTCTGGGTAATAGGGACTTGCATGGAAGAGGATAAGACGATCATGATGGCAATAGGACAATTTTCTACGATTTATGTGATGATTTCAACTTTCCCAATTTGAACAGGGCCGCGTATAGTAAAACCTCCGGCACGAGCTATCCTTGTGCTCGAAATCACCATCATTAGAGTATAGCGATCACTTGCCTAATCAAGTGTGGCCCGTAATCCACTGAATAGTCTCGAGTTCTTTTTGGCCTCACAAGGATTATTGATTGCAAAAAAAAAAAGGAAACGACGGAAACAAATACACATATCTCGTTAAAATAATATCGATACATTCTAAAAATCCTAAAATTTTGAAAAAATTCTTGCATAATTATTTGTTTGATAAGCAAAAATGAGCCCTACCTTGAAATTTACCCTGACAGTTGACTAGAAAGGATTTTCTGGGAATAGCGAATATGGAGGCATGAATAACGTTACGAATAACGTTACGGAGGCTGCGACGTTAGTCTTGGTTGGGTCTGTCCCAAAACCTCCTTCAATATAGTAGCGTAATTCCAGTCTCCATATTCGCCAGACATGGCCTTAATAAGAATATCTACTGTATAATGAATGTGCAATGTCGAGGAATTGAAATTATCACCCTCACAATTTGCGATGCGGGGTCTTCCTAGCGCGAAGTTCAATCTCAGAACCACTTTATTGGTCTCCTAATTGGACTTTCCAAAGAAAGAGGCCTATGAACTTCATAATTGGCACATTAATTGATGAAAACAGGACTGGGCTGTCGAAGACACGACCGCATCGTTAACGTGGGACTACCAACTTATTGTGTTACATTCGCCTTACTTCAATTATCGTTTTCGTCATTAACTTAGGAAGGAACGAAATTTTATAATTAATTCTTTAGAAGATTTTTTTAGGTAGAACTGATGCGTGACTCTGTTGTATCTTCAAAAACAGATTTTAATTTTCATATTAAGTCTTAGCATCAGCATATGGTGTTGACTGACGCTATCTAGTGTGTAACTGAAAAAAATATGTCACTGTGTCAAAAAATGTATACCTCTCGTCTGATGCAATGTGACATGCGCGGAACTGACCCCATGTAAGCTGGACCAAGCAACAAACACTACTTTTCAGAACAAAATCTCCTTGACTTGGATTCTTGATCATTCCGGAATTATCGGAAGACGCTGCCACACAAATGGGGGGGGGGGTGTGCTGCCATACACTCGAGGTTTTAGGGTGCAAAAAATGTTTCTATGGTGGTTCGACACTTCTCCCCCTCTCTAAGGGTGGGCTGCCATACAAATGAAACATAAATTTCTACATTACTCGAGAATTTATCGAGCAAATGAAACCAAATTTGGCATTACGGTGGTTAGACACTCCACCTCCCTCTCTGACGGGGGAACTGCCATACAAATGAAAAACAAATTTCTGCATAGCTCGAAAACTAATCAAGCAAACTAATCAAGCAAATTTTATACGAAAATTGTGTTTTAAAATGTTTTTATATTATAATGGTAAATTTAAGTAGGAATATCGATAGTTCTCGTTTACATAATCTCGTCACTTACCTCAGTGAATCCTGATTCTTACCCGTGCCCGCTAACAACTATCCCTGATAATCGCAAGGAAACCACACTACAAAGGCGACCATTCTGGCCGCGAATATCATACTAACATTCCTTCCCTTCCCCTGGTAACTGTAAAGACGTAACCGGCATCATTATTGACTATTGACATGGTTTGCTACTCCCAAGCGTCATTTAGTGTGTTCTTTGTGTAATTTAACTGGTTAAGGTCAATCATGGAGAGGAACTACGAAGTATAAAGTCTACCCAAACTCACGCCATGCCCTGTAAAGTACTCGAAAATTCAAATCGGTTACGCGCAAACAAATGTTCACATTTGATTCATGTTCGCTACAGACACTAACACTGACACAAAGATACTTTGAATGGAATGATATTGAAAATTGTCGTCAGGGTTGCCAATACTATTTTGAAATAAATTTAAAAAAAATGGAAGAAAACTGCATCCCTAAAACCTGTTTATTTTAGGAAAATAGGCTATCCCCCTTATTCTACGCGGCGAGTGACGTGAGATAGCAAAGTTCCTCGCTTCATTGTGGAAGCTACATTATTTTTCAACTTCTTTTTGATACCCGAGTCGATAACATATGAGGACAAGACTTGAAACCTCAACTAGTGACAAACTATAGTCACGCCATTCGCCTACACGAATGCAGTGACTTGAGCCATCTCACCTCATTCGCCGCGCGGAATAAAGAGGTATGATTTATTCAAAATGATTTGATATAGACTTCGAAGATTGTGCAGTGTCGGGCGTGATTGTCAGAGAAGGAAGCAGTAAACCAAGAAAGCTTAGCTCCCCAATCATTGGGATATTTTCGAGCAGCTTTTTTATGGATTTTTAGTTTTTCGTTAACAATCTGCAACAATTAGAATGAATTGATTTTTCGCGCAGAGAGAACAAATAAGATAAGCTACCGGTTGTGATTCAGTGTTACATTCATCGTCATCATCCCAACTATCGATAGCTTCGTTTGGATTCTATTGCAAACCATTTAGGGCAGTATCTGAATGTTTATTTCTGTCATCGCTAGACCCGAATACACCTTGGAAATAATCGTAAACTGCTGAAAAAAAGTAGAACACAATTTTTTAACATCTCTATCATTGGATTCCAATTTTGTACGTTAATAATTCGGTTGCTGTTCTGGCTGGAGTGAGTTTCTATTATCGGTGGTTTGAAGCGCTCGAGATGATCGAGCTTTAACGGAAGGAGACGTTGTATCATTGATTAGTCCATTACTAACTCAATTAGCTTTCTTTCCCTTGTCATCACATTCACAACATGAGATCTCGCAACGTAGTCGTGATCGTAAGACGCTCTAACTCCTTCATAGAAAAAACGATAGCCATAATTGATCGATGTCAGTAGGTCGGATCTCTCTTCCAACGTGGTAGTACTCCATACAAATTTTGTATGACATATTATCACGAAGAAAGAGAGATCCGATTTACTTTTATCGATCGAATCAGAAATGATTTTGGTTGAAAAAAAAATCAACATTTGTCATTGTTCAATTTTTTTTTCAGAAGTACAGTTGAATAGATATTAATTTCACATACATGGTTTTTGAGGAAGTTGAATAAGTTTCCAGCATTTGTGAAAGCTTTTCGTTTTACCATTTTCGACAAAACGCCGACGAATTGGACGAAACGGGAGAAACCAAATTACAACTCGCCTCGCAGGTCGCAAAAGTCCATGAGGCAGATGAAAGACGACTGCAAAAACAGTATATTTGCACTGCACGCACTGCGCGCTAATCGTATTGAATTCGAAAGTGTAAGCAGGAGAAAAATAATGTTGATTTGAGAATAGAAAATGGAGGGAGGAATAATATGTATAATTGTATACATTGTCAATTTGTTTTACATAAAATAGGTAGATCTAAAGCACACACATAAAAAACTGGATAAAACTGGAAGTTTTTAGGATTTCACTGTTTGCCCGGATAGAGTAAAAACTAGAAGATTTCAGTTCAAACTGAAACATTAGCAACCCTGATTGACGCAATAGAGAAGAGTGTATAGGTAAATAGGAGCATTGTGTCGTTACAGGGAAAGGTTGCTATCCGCGATGACACGAATACGGTGTCGACATCTGGATGCGACATTAGTTTTCAACAAGCAAATTACTCTCTATTGACGAATTTACGTTGGATTTATAACCAGATGTCGCAGCGAGTAAAATGAGGATGTTTTGTTTTTTTGGTATGAAATTCGTTCAAATTTTCTAGAAAAATCAGAATTTATCTTCAAATTTCCCGGTTTCATGTATTATTTCCACGCTGAAAAGGTTAGAAAATCATCTTTTTACAATGTGCTATGTACATTACGAGGAATGGTTTGTTATAAGTATTGTAACTTTAATTTTTTTCAACTAAGTAAACGATGAATAGGGCGTTTTGTGCTAAAAATACTGCAAATTCTTCTCGTATCGGCCCCTACATAATCAATGATATCAGCCAATTTGATGTGATATCGATTTCATCGCAGTTATCCATAGTATCAATAACCGGTATGCATTATCAAACATAAAATTTTCGAAGATTATCTATGACTTTGGTCAAATCGCGTGTTGAAACCATCGTAAAAATACAAAACTTCCTTACCATATACTGACGACATTCAATGGCTGAAATGAATCTAAATTGAAATAAAATGAATAATCACCACCGAATCCTGCTTTTCAGTGCGTAAAATAAACAAACACCCTCACTTTTGTGGTTTTGAGCTCTAATGTAGATGTCGCATGAGCTGATTCAGCTTTGCGTAAATTCGTCAATTGACGAAATTACGTTGGATTTACAACCAGATGGCGCAGCGAGTAAAATGAAGATGTTTTGTTTTTTTGGTATGAAATTCGTTCAAATTTTCTAAAAAAATAAGAATTTATCTTCAAATTTCCTGGTTTCATGTATTCTTTCCACGCTGGAAAGGTTAGAAAATCATCATTTTACAATGTGTTATATACATTACGAGGAATGGCTTGTTATAAGTATTGTAACTTTAATTTTTTTCGCTAAAAATACTGCAAATCCTTCTCGTATCGGCCTCTACATAATCGATGATATCAGCAAATTTGATATGATATCGATTTTATCGCGACTATCCATAGTATCAATAACCGGTATGCATTATCAAACTTAAAATTTTCGAAGATTATATATGACTTTGGTCAAATCGCGTGTTGAAACCATCGTAAATATATAAAACTCCAACTTCTTACCATATACTGACGACATTCAATGGCTGAAATGAATCTAAATTGAAATAATATGAATAATCGCCACCGAATCTTGCTTTTCAGTGCGTAAAATAAACAAACACCCTCACTTTTGTGGTTCGGAGCTCTAATGTAGATGTCGCATGAGCTGATTCAGCTTTGTAAATTCGTCAATTGATTCATTTCAGCCATTGAATGTCGTCAGTATATGGTAAGAAAGTTGGAGTTTTGTATATTTACGATGGTTTCAACACGCGATTTGACCAAAGTCATAGATAATCTTCGAAAATTTTATGTTTGATGATGCATACCGGTTATTGATATTATGGATAACTGCGATGAAATCGATATCACATCAAATTGGCTGATATCATTGATTATGTAGGGGCCGATACGAGAAGAATTTGCAGTATTTTTAGCACAAAACGCCCTATTCATCGTTTACTTAGTTGAAAAAAATTAAAGTTACAATACTTATAACAAACCATTCCTCGTAATGTACATAGCACATTGTAAAAAGATGATTTTCTAACCTTTTCAGCGTGGAAATAATACATGAAACCGGAAAATTTGAAGATAAATTCTGATATTCTAGAAAATTTGAACGAATTTCATACCAAAAAAACAAAACATCCTCATTTTACTCGCTGCGACATCTGGTTGTAAATCCAACGTAAATTCGTCAATTAGCCATCTTGCCATCAGCCATCTTGGAAGTCTACTGTGTTTTGTTTGTAAACAAAACACAATACGGTTGTGCCCAAGCTCGCTCGTGATCAGTCTGTCTCTTTCACACTTCAAGGAAAAAATTCCCCTTCTGCTTTCTTCCGTACTGTTTTCATATACCGCTCCCCTAACCAACTTAGTGACGAAACGGCCTCACCTAGTACCATAGACCCGTCTTGGGTTAGGCAATTCTAAATTGTTAAAAAAATGATGTTATTGAATAGTTTAAAGTACATTGTCCTGATCTCAACTTAATCTATTTTTCTTTTTTTTTCAATATTCGCACTAGCACTTACCAATATGGTATAAAATTATCTTCAGACAAAATTTTCGCATGAGATTACGTTTCCGTTTCCGTTTCCAGTTTCGTTTCCGGTTTCGTTTGTGCATGTGTTTTTCTACCATCGCCCTAAAACATACTTGGTCTTGCTATAACACTTGTCTAACTCAATTCCTTCAACTTCATTTCCGGTCTATTAGTACCGTTTTCAACCAACCGGAAGTCACCATCATCGTTTCCAAAATGGCATCGGAATACGATGTTCGACTTCCGCTGTTATAGTCCTTTCATCCAAATTTCCGCTCATCCATTACCTATTAGGAGTGTATGTTATTTCTGGGCAATTGGGGTTAGAATCGCCGCAAAAAATTGGAGACCGCTTCAGGACCATCGGAAGGTCGGTTTAGGACCACCATTTTTGAAGGTGTCGAAAAATGAGACTTCCGATTTGACCTCTGTTTTCCCCTATTTAGCATTTAGCATTAAGCATTTAGCACTCATGAGCCACACCGACCAGTATAGAACATAGTTTAAGAGTTATAGTATTCGTTTCAATGCCGAAGTTGCCAAAAAACGAGAATTTTATGTGATGAATGGCCGTTGCAATTGTCGTTCTCTGAGTGTAGAATTAATTTGAATCATAGTGTCTCACGTTTCAATTTGTTCCTAAATAATATTTCTGGTATAATATCAATAATAAATAGAATCATGGCAGAGTTCCGACGTTCTTTTCTTCATATGGAGGGAGATATGAAGACCAGCCTAAATGATAAAAATTGTTTTTGTACAGATTCAATTCTGTCTTTGTGTGAAGTAATATAGGAGGACCATACAATACTATAGTATTTGAGAATTGACCTGACGTATGTAATATACAATGTTTTTATTGTGTACGGATCGTAGAAATGGTAACTAAAGCATTTGATGAAGCTCAACATATTATTTGCTCTATGGATGATTGTATTATAATGATCAACGAAGGGTAGTTTTGAATCTAAGACCACGCCTGAGTCTCTTACTCGTTGACATCTACTGATGGGTTGATTTCCCAGCTTAACATAATTGTTCAATGGTGTTCTTCTTCTTGTAAAAGTCATCAAAGTGCATTTACTAACATTGAGCAGTAATAAACTCTTAGTGCACCAATTATAAACTATGTTAACTTCATTTTTTAATGTTTGAGAGTCTTCTTCATACTTTATTTCCATATACAGCTTCATATCATCTGCGTAGATAAGTGCCTTAATACTATAAAGAAAAACGCAAACGTCATTAACAAATAAAATAAACAAAAGTGGCCCCAAATGAGAGCCTTGGTGAACTCCGGATGTAACAAATATTGGTTTTGAAATTTTCCCATTAAATCTTACCATTTGCGTACGGTCAGTCAAATATGATTCTAGCCATTTCAATAGCTTGACTTCTATCCCTATTTTTTTAAAGTTTAAGAAGCAGTAATGGTATGTCAACACGATCGATCGAAAGCCTTACTAAAGTTAGTGTATAGAGCTTCAACTTGATTACCATTATCCATTGCATTCAAAGTGAATGTGACAAATTCCAGCAAATTTGTTGTTGTTGATCGTCCTTCAAAAAAACAGTGTTGCTTATTCGTAATTCGTGTCTTTAGTTGTTAAAAAAGTTTTTGGTTTATTATTGCTTCAAAGAGTTTTGGAATACAAGAAATAATTGCTTTTCCACGATAATTTCTTCCATCGGATCTATTACTATTTGAATATTGGTAGAGAGTTTTTACATATTTTTGGAAACCTTTCTGATTCCAATGACTTATTGAAAAGTCTGATTCCAATGACTTATTGAAAAAGTGGATGAGTTAATTCAGATGCTATTTTTTTTTTAAACAACATCACATGGAAATTCTGGAAGAAATAAAAAGAAGTCACGATCTCGGTCCTCCTCAGCTGTTACAATATAAACTTCTTGAAAAATGTTGCAAAGAGGTTACAATTTTTTTTCTAGGTCATTCCCCACGGTATCGTCAAGGCATGCGTGATGGAAAACCATTGCTTTTCAATTTTGTTTTTATATAATTAAAAAAAAACTTTTCGGGTTAAACTTTATGTCCGACTCTGTTTTTAAGTTGTAATCTTCAAAAGCGCTTTTAACAGTTGAGTTGAGCTGTTCGTAAATGCTCGGATATTTTTCGAGATTAGCGTCAGATTTATATTTCTTATACATTTTATGTGCCTTCTGTTTTTTTTTTATTTTTTAGATTCTTTATGTTATAGAATGTTTGATAGCTGTGTGGAAAGCTTTATTTTTCCAAAGCAGAGTTAATGATTCAGTCACACAAAAATCTTCGGTCATATTTGTCAACAAGAAATCCAAGAAGCATTTCTGTCGATTATGAACATTGTTTATTTGATTCAACCCAAGACTGGCTATTTTATCAAAATTAAAAAGTCTTATTGTCACCAACAAATGGAAGCAACATAAATTCATTGTCAAAATCAGTGATAAAGTCCGCATTTCGTTGATCGAAATCTCCGTATATATGGATTTTTGATTCTGGTGCCAGGGAAAATAAAATATTTTCAGCAACTTCGAAGAATTTCTCATAACAACTATAACAACAACGAATTAATAGCAATAAGGACGCCGCCTCCCAATTTTTTATGGGATTTGAGAAGATTACGGTCATCTCTGAAGACATTAAAACGATTTCCGAATATCGTTTTGTCTCAAATTCCGAACACTTCAGCTTTTTTGGCCATTAAACAGTGTCTCATTACTCAAAATGGTACTTTTTCGCGAAATTAATGTGGTTTTTGGATACAATAGAGCTTTTTCTTTCATTTGGCTACTATAAAATAAGTTTAAAAATTCATATTCATGGTGAAAAACTGACAATATGTTTGATTACATTTGTCTCAAATTCCGAACACCCAAAACGCAATTTAAAAAAAATCATAACTTTTGAGCTACTAGACCGATTTAGATGATCGATTTATCAAATCGAAGCGAATTAGCTATTCTTCTTTGGAAAAATATAACACTCCCAAAAATTTGGATATTGTGATTCGAAACTTGATTCAAATTCCGAATTTGCTAACACAAACATTTTATCGCTGGTTTTGACAGTCACTTTTTTGCAAATGCTTAGTATTTTAAGTTATATACAGTATCGATACCTGCGAATGATGTTAAAATGCAGCCTACACCACAAAGAATTTCAGGGTATTTATTATTCAATTATTGAAAATATTAAAGTTCAGTAAATTTACATTTAAAAACTAACTGTTCAGAATTTGATACAAAACGGTACTTACTCGATTCTAACACTATCATCCCAACTTGTCTCTGTTGCCTACCTACTCACGTATCTTATAGCACAAACAGAAACGTATAGTTTTGGCAGGTAAGCAAGTGAACAAGCCTTCCATATTGGGGAAAGGAAGAAAAATGATTCCCTGACAAACCTCTAGGTGGATTTGTCGTGTTCGAACTTGATTTAAACTAGATTCTTTTTTACGCGATTTTCTTCCGTGAATTTTTAATGCGATTCTCTCGAAGTTAAGCGTCACGAGTTTTACGCGATGTTTACGAGTGTTTTTTGCGCGCGCGCATCAATCGCGTAGAGAACGAATTCAGTGTACTGACAACTATTTGCAAGTATTGACAGTACACCAATGCCCATTCGCGATATCGAAAAAGCTCGACGCTCTGGAAGGTTAGTTGAAACTGTTTTTCTGAACTGTGAAGCCGAGAGGGCCGAAACAAATTCAAAGGCGGTATTCTTCGATTAACAAGTAACTAGAGTTCGATTAACCCCTTAGCCTACAATGTCAACGGGTCACGCATCGAGAAATTTCTCTACTCTACTGTTGTAAAACTGTTGAAGCTTATCAGGAAGAGTCTTGTATTTCAATGCAAACGGTCGTGGATTGAACGCAAAATGAACCACCACACTTCTGCAGCAAATGGTATTATTCAATGGAGACGCATGATGTTCGTCCACACAAATTGATGCTTCGATCTCCTCACCACCTTTTCAACTGTCCACAAAAATCATCTGTTGAGCACACGTTTATCCCACGAACAGGCAACGATCGAACTCAAGTGATATATTTTCCGTAATTAGTTTTTCACGCACTGAGACATGCAAAAGTTGCTATTGTGAAAAGTTAGCCTGAAAAAAATGCTTGGATAATGTACAAAAAGAACTTGGTTCCATGACCGAGTGGCTCGCCGGGTTTCCGGTGGCCGGTTTGATTATTGTTTTGGCAGAGAGGTTTTTCAAAAGATTTATTTTTTCGATTAGCACGTGTAAACGCGTATTCTTGAATTTGCCCCAAAACAATAAATTAAATGCGTGTCATACAGAAATCTCAACCGCCAATCCTTCAAACACGGATATCGGTAAAACAAAGTATATAATCAATGAACGTAGATCTATTGTTAAGGAGAAATGCATGTAACCGATAAAGGCTCAGCATTGGTTTTTGCATTATCAGGCACAAAGAGTTATCCTAATGCCTGCATTTTATGAAACTATGGTTCTTCCGATAGCCGTTATGATTTTTGGAAAAATCACGATTTGCTAACCACAATAGTTGACGTCCATAATTACATTGAACCCTACACTGTTCTTGATGCGTTTTCCGTTCAGCCCCCATCAAGAGCGCTTGCACAATATCAGTGTCAGTTCCAGATCCCAAAGATGTGCATTATATTAAAATGAAATAGACGAATTGCATGGCAACCCGACTGGCCATTAGCAGCAACATCTTAGTTTGCAGTGAAACCGCGGTTGTAATAGACATTGGTCATTTAAGCAACTTTGCATATTGGAATTTGTTCGAAAATAAATTAGACTACTTTTTAATAGGGCCAAATTTTTTTTCTTTATTTTTTACCCAAAACCTAAAACAGTTACGAAATTCTGGTCAAAGGATGAAATGTAGGAAAATGTTTAAATTTTTATAAAAATGCAAAAAATGTTTAAAGAAAATTACGATGAAAAACAAATTATTTCAAAAATTTAAATTCATTTTTCTCAAAAAATGTATCTTTTGAAAATTTCTCAGAAAGTTATATAAATAGCGTTACAATTTCCCACAAGACACTCATACATTACAGAGGAAAAGTTTTTCGAACAACAACTTTTTCATATTTTCCTTGAAAAAATTACTTGTTTTACACTTAACATTTTTGTGTTTAAATGCTCGCGTTTGCCATGTTCTTGACATGGAAAAAAGTTTGCAGAACATGTAGCTCGCGATAAATTATACATAACAATGTTACGAGTTAAACATTAAAAGCAATCTTTCAAAAAACATTGAAAAGTTGTTGTTGGTAAAACTTGTTCCCTGTAAAAGTGCCCATCTTCCGGTGTATGAGTGAATTCATATCTCATCATATTCATATCTATTTTGTCAAAATTAAAAATAACATATTTTTGCGAAAAATGAATTTTAATTTTCAGAATATTACAAAAAAAAAATTGTTTGATATTTTTCAATGGAAATTTAAATAACTTCCTACATTCCATTCCCTAACTACATTTTGCTATACACAACAGTTAACATTTATGAAGGGTAGGTGCACGAAAGCATTTCACTCGGATACAACACAAAAATCATTGAATCGCAGAAAAATCGAATAGTCTAGATCCCATTGCAGAGTATATACGTTTACCCGAGAACGATGCGTGGAGAGCGCCAGCAGTAACAATGGAACATTTAACTGGCCCGAATCAGAATCCAATCCATCAAAGTGCCCTTTAGGGAAACTCAATTGTTTCGTCCTTCAGCAGCCTGCCGAATACATATCGAGGTCATGTTGCTGCCCTCTAGTAATTGTTCTTTTTTATTCATGCACAAACCAAACCAGTTCGGTATACACCTATTTCGGAAGCAAATTGCCATTAGAATAACCAATAATCAACCAACAAAAAAAACAACAACCGAGAAAACCCAGCTGAAATCAATCACATAGCTCGGTGCCTACAGTTTCCCCCCATTCCCGAAGTATTATAAGTCTCTAAGTGAAGCCATTCATTCCGATCACATTTCATGCTGAAAAACTCCATTATCAAGTGGAGAACAAATAAATAATTTATGTGGGAATAATTCCATGCAGAAAAACAATGAAGCGGTGATCCTTCCCAACGCGGCTCCGTTTCAATCGCAGTGGGGCAACCCCAACCCGACATAACAGTGCCATGTTTTGCGCCCATTCCGCACATTCTTGGCAGGTTTGGGAGGGCAGGACGCTACTACACATGTACCCTCGTTCCAGCTCTCACTCCAACTTTTTTTTTTCTTGGCAACCGAATCAGCCAAGAAAACGCCACTGCTTTACATGCCACGCCACATCGGAATATGGGTTTATGTCTACGCGCGCACACCACGGGAAACAGATAGCGCGGAGAAGCCCAGTGGGAAAGGTTATGTGCTTCGGAGCGAATCGTGAGAACAATATCGGAGCTATTGCCACACGGAATAGACAAAAATTATTTGATATCGAGCACATCGAAAGACCGATTCTTTGTTCGACCGACAGAAGCTTACAGAGACACGTGCACAAATCGGAGTGCCAGCCAACATGGAAGCTGTATTTTCCCGTATTCTAAAGATGCTTTTTGGTCTTCCATTTTCTCGCTCTGTGAATGCAATGGGGAAGCAGATGAAGCAGCTTCACGGCAGGCTTATCTTGATGACGATGATTGAAAAAGGTTGGTTGGTATGGTTGCAACCAAAAAGTGAATGCGAGCGAAAATGATTGTCTGAAATATGAAACGCCTCTGTTGAGCGAATTGAAAATTAAATCCACTGTGCAACTACTGGCCCCACCTCACGGAGCTCCATCTTCTGCCCGCCAGACATGGTGGCATTTTACTTGCGAAACTGGAACACAACGAGCGTTATAAACATAGCTGGAGACGTAAATCCGATGCAATTCATGTCAATGACAAGCTCTTCAGTTGACTACTGGCGGCAAAGAGCGCACAGAATTCCCTGCTGTTCCTGGCACGGCTCCTCGTGTATTTTCCCCCCATTTTATTTTTTTTTTTTACTTTTAAGCGCTCCAAGAAAAGGGCAAACAAGAAAGTTGATCAAATAGCTCGGAGTGGGTGGGCTCGAGTGAGTCCGTGTGGAAGGACGGATTATGTGTGTGCATGTTCCCTTCAAAGAAAACCTCTGAAATGGGATATGCACATTGCGTCGTCGTTCGTTCGGTGGTCGGATTTTCACTCTCTCTCTCTCTCTCTCTCTCTCTCTCTGTGTGTGTGCGCCCTCCCAGATTTGCTAGTTACGCTTCCTTCCGTTTGCACTGCGTTTCAGATTATCCAATCACGTGATTGGGGAAGGTTTATGAGGGCAAGGCACATTTGTTGCTGCTGCTATCGGGTTCTTGCCCCAGAATACACATTCTTTCAATAATGGTAGCGGAGAGGAAACGCCAACAGTTTCAGATTCGCTGGGAAAATATTTGTGCATCATTGCATGGGCAGGGCATTGTGACTGCGTTGTGAAGCGTCGTGAGCAAGAAAATGCAATATGTACTACTACTATCATTGTACCAAAAAAACTACGCATCATGAAACCATTTCATAACGAAAGGATTTCGCGCTAGCTCGTATATGAGTTGGCAGCCCCCTCTTTGAATTAATTGAAACTTCGAGAGTGTGAATATATAAGCTAATTAAAATCATGCATTTTCTCAACATTGATATAACTCAAATTTGACAACTCACACACGATAATGTATCGTATGAGTGACTTTTTGCTAATTGCATGGATTTCAATAAAAAAATAATTGGAAGATCCAGACAGTTTTAATCATTGATGAAGATGACGATGGTCCCGCCTCCTTTTCCTACAGAGGTTTGAGCAAGATGAGTTATCTAAAAGATAATTTATTTATTTTTTCTCAACATTGAAGTCAGTTTAGCAAACCCAAAAAAACGCACTGATTTTATTCACAGATACAATAAGTTAAAAAATTTGCAATGTCAAAAGACAAGCCAATACTCAGTCATGTCCGCCACAGAGCCGATACGTTCCCGACGAGGCCCTTGCAGCCAAGTGGTCCACCAGAGCACAAGTTCAGACGCCAGCCTTGTTTTGGATTGACTATGAATATCCTCATTCAGAGAAATCGAGAAAATTTCCTTTACGAAAAAATCCTAGACCGGCACTTAAAAATCTTTCAATTTAATATCCTTTATATATGTGCCACTCGCGCGACGCTCGGACTAGTGTTGTAGACTACCTTTATTTTTTTTCAACTAATCTAAATATATATATCCGTAGAACTTCGTAGTTCTAGTTGTATTCATTGTATCGAGTCATACTATAGCTTGTTGGAAAGGTATAGTCGTTGACAGTGTTTTGTTTGGTTAAGTCGTTCGTGAGCTATAGTGTCGCAAATATGGAGAAAAATAAAGAGAAATTCCGACATATTTTACAGTACTACTATGACAAAGGAAAAAATCATCTCAAGCTGACAATAATATATATATTTATATATATATATATATATATATATATATATATATATATATATATGTATATATATATATATATATATATATATATATATATATATATATATATATATATATATACAGGTAAACTTCGATATAACGTACATTTCACTTTCAAAATTGTACGTTGTATCGAATTGTACGTTATATCGAAGCATAATAAAGTACTCACAAACGTAGTCTATAATACATTACATTATTGTGTTGCTGTTTTAGTAAAGTTAATGAATAACTTCAATCAGAAGACGAAGCCAGCCTTTCTCATGATGTTTCCCTTCGTACTGTTGATTAAAGCTTGATTCATTTAGAATCTGGAATTACAAAACCAGCTGTATTTCGAAATTGATTGAAGGTACAAAACTTGTTTTAGCATCACAATACAGATAGTTCATTGTTCTATCAGAAAAAAAAATATTGAAAAAAAATTTTCCTTTACACTTTGAAAAGGTGTACGTTATATCGAAGTTTCCCTGTATATATATATATATATATATATATATATATATATATATATATATATATATATATATATATATATATATATATATATATATATATATATATATATATATATATATATATATATAAATGGATTTCTGTCTGTCTGTTTGTCTGTCTGATTCTTATGGGCTCGGAAACTACTGAACCGATCAACATGAAAATTCGTATGTAGGGATTTTTGGGGCCGGGGAAGGTTTTCGTAATAGTTTGAGACCCCTCCCTCCTTTCTAAGGGGGCGCTACCATACGAATGAAACACAAATTTCTACATTACTTGAGAATTAATCAAGCAAATGCAACCAAATTAGGCATCTGGAGATTTTAGGGTGCAAAAAATGATTCAATAGTGGTTAGCACTCCTCCCCCCTCTCTAAGGGGGGCTGCCATACAAATGAAACACAAATTTCTGCGTTACTCGGGAATTAGTCAAGCAAACGAAACCAAAGTTGACATGTGAAAGTTTTAGGATGCAATTAATGTTTCTATGGTGATAAGATACTCCTTCCCCCTCTCTTAGAGGGGGCTGCCATACAAATGAAACACAAATTTCTACATTACTCTGGAATTAATCAAGCAAATGAAACTAAGCAATAAATGTTTCTATGGTAGTTAGACTCTTCACCCCCCTCTCTTAGGGGTTGGGGGGGGGGGGTGGTGATGGTGAAGGCTGCCATGCAAATTAAACACAAATTTCTGCATTACTCGAAAATTAATCAAGCAAATGAAACAAAATTAGGCATATTGAGGTTTTAGGGTGAAATAAATGTTTCTATAGTACTTAAACTCTCCGCTTCCCTCTGTAAGGGGAGGGCTGCCATTCAAATTAGACACAAATTTCTGTATTACTCGAGAATTAATCAAGCAAATGAAACCAAATTTAGCATGTGGAGGTTTTAGGGTGCAATAAATGTTTTTACGGTGATTAGATACTCCTCCCTTCTCTCTTAGGGCGGGCTGCCATACAAATTAAACGCAAATTTCTACATTACTCCGGAATAAATCAAGCAAATGAAACTAAATTAGGCACATTGAGCTTTTAGGGTGCAATAAATGTTTCCATGGTGGTTAGACTCTCCACCCCTCTTTCTAAGGGGGTGGAACACAAATTTCTGCATAACACGAAAACTAATCAAGCAAATGGAGCCAAATTTGGCATGTAAAGGTTTTACGGGGCACGAAACGTTTCTATGGTGAATACACTCCTCCTCCCTCTCTAAGGGGAGCTGCCATACGAATGAAACACAAACTTTTGCATAACTCGAGAACTAATCAAGCACAATTTAGGATGTTAGGGTTTTTGGGTAAGAGAAATGTTTCTGTAATGGTATGACACCCCTTCCTCCTCTGGAATGGAGAGGGAGTTCCATAAAAATATTACACATATTTCAACCAAAAGTATTCCAACCACACATTGAATATTTTCGGAAAACTCTGAAGGAAAAAGGGAAATTAAATTCCCATATGTCCTACAATTACATAGTGACAAGTGCCGTTAGTCCATTTGATGTTTGCGCTAGCAAAATTGATCTTTGTTCGAAACTGGAAATGGATTTTAATGTGATTAAACGCACTATATCTATATCTATATCTTTCTCTATCTATACCAAAAAAATGGATCGCCGGATGTGTTGATAAGAGTAACTTGAGAAAGGAATTATCCGATTTAGGGTTGTCATTATTCTATCATATTTTCTGTATAAAACATTTATTCCATGTTATTTGCAAGTGGTTGAAAAATCTTGAACGAGAATTGTGTCTGAAAATAATCTGATATTATAATGTTGAGTTTTGTTAGAAGTACTAGGAATTTTATAGTAAAAGATGAATTCAACACGGTCGAATAGAAGATCAATCAATGAACAGTTCTGCGATTGGACCCATTAACTTTCCATAGTAAGAAAACTTGAATGTTTGAAGGTATTGATAACAAAAAACAAATTTTGGGCGGGACGAAGTTTGCCGGATCAGCTAGTAATGATAATAAAATTCATGAATTGAAATGTAGTTAAGATGCAATATACTCATTTCTTCTAATAAAGTGCTGTGTACTGTCGACGATAAATACTTTTGCATCAAAAGCTAATCCATCAAAGAGATATTGGGGTATCCCAAGACACTAATAAAATAATCGGTTTCGGAAACATTGAACAAATTTTCAATTCGAAACACAAAAAGTATGTGTAATCGTTGGAAATCATTCAGTGTAGATGTTTGTATCAGGGCTCAGCATAGTCACAGTCAACTGAGGATAGTCGGCTGACTAACCGACTGACTATATCCGTAGTCAGTTAGTAATGGCTTTTGGCTTCTTCACGCAGTTTCTCCACCAAAACGACTGAACATCGGGCGTTTAGTCGCTTTTTCCCTCTACCAACTCGACTATATCAATTCATTCTTACCAGTCAAATTGTCCTCATTGCATTTTGAAGTAACTTTCGCCAAAACGAATTCGTTCCTCTCTCTCTTTCCCATGTATCGTTATGCATGCATCGATGTTTAAGTTCACACGTGGTTTGACAAACGCTACAGGTGAGCTAGATTTTTTTGTATCGTACACGAAAATTACTCACACATATAAAATAGCGTGCTGTGTGTGCGCTATTTTGCACGCCTAATACTAACTAATACTAACGCGAGTTCGTTGGTTTGAGTTCACGATGTGTAGAAAATAAACCGTCCATTGATGGGGTAACTACTTTTTTGCATCAGGAATCAAGTTTTCGTTTCTCTTTATATGGACGTACAATAAGATTGCATACGGGGGTACAACATTAGTGTCAGGGGGAAATGGAAATGTGGATGGAAGTCAGTTGAATGAAGATGCAGATTTGTATTCATTAGTCGAGTCAATTAAAATAACCACTGACTGGACTAGTTCATCAGTCATCCTTGCTAGTCAACGCTAGTCAATTCATTTCCTAGTCAAGTCATTTTTTGTTGGCGGTGACTGCTGAAGCAACTCTAGTCGAAGCGGAGCTACTGGGAGTAGAGTCGGTCTTCATTTTTCACCGTCGAAGATTTCGGGCCCTGGTTTGTTTTGATATCAATGTACCTTAAGCTTGTAGTGGTCATGTTTAACATGTTTCACTATACAGCGCGGACGCGATTATATACAGTTCTCGATTTCTTTTCACTGTATATAATCGAGTCAAAGAAAAATATTTTTACTTTTTGATTCATCCCCTTTTTTTATCCCTTTTGTTTATTTTAGGCTCATTAGCATTTTAGCAGTAACAGAGCCGAATTTTAATCGTGTACATGTCACATATTTATCATATCTATAATTAGCACATTACACAGTTGCCATTTTTCGGCGTTAGAATATTCCCTTCTATACCATTGCAAATGGTACATATTTACACAGTAGCCATTTAGGCGAAAGAGTTTTCTATCTGTTCTTCCATTATCCACAGTTAAGACTGGACAGCGGAGACAGTCGTTGATCCATTGTTGAGTTATTTATAGAACAGCAGCCCGATATTTCTGCAGAGCAGAGCAGTTGTATGGATGAATCGATCTTATTTCGACCGTGGATCGATCTCCATCGCTGATGATTGTTGCGTGGACGTAGTTATTCTGTAACAATACAAAGATGGTCAATGGGGGCCCTGAGTTTTGAACTCACGATCGATCGCTTACTAAGCGAACGCGCAACCAATGTGGCTACGGAGACCCCCTTGATTCATCCCCTTAAAGTCAGAAAATACTTTTCTCATATGAAAAATCCTAATTATTTCAGAAGATGATATAGGATCATATTTGATGATAAAAATCCTTCTACGCATATGTTCGAATTCCAACAATGACAGAATTATTGAACCTTTTCTTTGTTTCGAGCCCTGTTTGCTTTAAACTGGCTCTAACTCAAAATTATGCTACGTAGGTCAATTCTGTTGCTTCCATTCGATAGATAAGAAAATTTTATACAGGATACAGTTATGAAACTTCCAAATTAATGGATTCAAGTAACATTTAAGAAGAGAAAAACTTCAAAGTTTGTGGTTTTTATTAATTCTATCCAAGAAATACATAATAAACATGAATGTTTTTATCAACCAAATTAAAGCTCCCTAACCACTCTACAATTTGTTCTTTGACATCCATCTTCTATCTTATCTAATTTCGCTGTAAAATAGTTTTAAACAATTCCTGGTGAATCTTCAACTGATGTGCACCCGTGGCCGAGTGATTAGCGTCCCACATTATCATGCCGGGTGTTCGGGTTCGATTCCCGTTCTGGTTGGGAGATTTTTCGTCAAAGAAAATTCTTCCGGCTTGCACTGTTGTCACGCGTATTCTAGAGCTTGCCACTCCAGAGTACATTCAAGGCGTGTTATTCGGCATAGAAATCTCAACCAAGTATTAATGAACGACGCTAGTTAATGAATACGTTGAGACGGCAAAAGTTCCACAGGGAACGTTAACGCCATTCTAGAAGAAGAAGTTCTTCAACTAAAATCTACCAAAATCACGATTTTCACTTCACTGTACTCGCAATAGCCAATTAACTTTCACTTTAACGTTGATCCATTGATTTTCTCTTGAAGTAAGTCATATTTGAAACATTTAAAAAAAAAATTTCGAGCTGCATATAATCGAATCACATATAATCGAATCAGATATAATCGAGTCTGTATATAATCGAGTCCGACCTGTATCACAATTCATTTACAAGTTAAACCAGTCTCCAGTCGACCTAATTTATTGAATTCTTTATCAGAGTCAATAACTCGTCATTTTTGATTAGTGTTATCAGTTTTTTTTAGCCATAGTGGCATTAGAGGCACAAATAAAATTATCCACAACGGTCACAACTTTTGCAAACTTTCATTCCCACGTGTCTCGAAAAGAGCAGCAATGATTCGCTTTTTCGTTTTTCAGAATCTTCATTCAACGAAATTAAGTTTGGAAACGCCACCTGCAATGCTGTTTTATGTAACAACAATGGGCAACTTGTTTTGACGATAGAAACTAAAACATTTGGAGAAACAGTTACCCGTTATACTGTACAATCTGTTGGAATTAGTTTTTTTTATCAATCAAATTATGTTTATAGATAAGCGATGGTTATATAACCGTGTGGTTAGTTCTTTAGAGCCTACCACACATAATGTGGTGATAGGTTTTGAGCCAAGGATTTTTTCACCAGAAGGGGTGATTTGGTGGGTTTTCACCCTAGCATTTTCACGGAATCGCCATAGTGTGTCATGTGTAATCGTTTTCGTAATTTTCGTTCAATATTATGAGACGCATATTTAGAGCATTCAAAATCTGTGTTAAAACATATACTTCTTTGATACTAAAAATCCTTGCTTAAAATGAAACATAAACAAAGACAAAAATGAGCGGTTTAAAATCGCTTAAGTCCTAAATACACATAATTTACGCGCAATTCTTCCTTCTGCAACACGCTCCTAATAACATCCGTCGAACGTGAGTGCTAGACCAAACCATTCATGGGTAACTCACGATTAAAGAGTATGTGTAGGAAGGATACTAATAGCGAGCCAACGCCACTCACGAGAACCTTCTAAGCTACATACTTTCCCCACCGTCCATTTTCAACGGCTTTGCATGGTTTGGTTGGCTCTAAACATTAATAATGCTCATCAATAGAAACCGAATTGCAAATAATAACCGTTCTTCTATCTGTACGCTCTCGATAAATGACCCATAGCATAAATGAGCAACTTTTGAAAGGATACGTAATTTCCGACGACGAAAAACAAACCAAGCGTGAGCCTAGACACAATGCGATTGAAAAAGTGGAAAATCGCTCTCTCCGACTTTCTCTTCAATTCTCCCGCTGAAATGGATACACACGAAACGCATTAGGCAGAAAGCTGAATGAATGAGTGATTCATTAAATGCACAGGATGTTCTGTTTTACAGAGAGAATTCCTTTCTGTAATGAAAATCGAAAAGTGTACGAAGGAACATGCCTTCATAGATTAATGTGGGTGGAAGGAGATAAGCTTTTCTTCAAATGACATTCACTGTTGACCTAGGCCACCCACTCTTGTTCTCCAACAATTGGCCCGGTGTATTGGCGAAATGGCATGGTTGTCAAACTTATTTATGTGTTTTTGGTCTAGAAATTCTTTTCACATCTCTTCTCACAGAAAAATATGTTTCGGTATCTGCATTCAGAATACGCTTTCTGCATACCGTGAAAAACGTGAGAATGCGACTTGTTGGCTATTAAGAGTGAAGTTTGGAGGTGTTTGAGCGTAATAAAAATACTAACTTCTTGCAGTATTTGATAATGTATCACACATTAATACATCACTTTAGAGTAAAAATGTCGAGTAGAAAAAATGGGTAGAAGCGGTGCAGAGTCCATAACGCAAATGCTAGTCGTATTTCGAAAATTTCACGTTATTTTCTCCTTGAGAAGAAAAGAACTACCAAAGGAGAATATTTTATGACGTTATGAATTGATGCTTTTGAAAGAATTTCTTCTCTATTGACAAGACAACTCACCATATCATAAAACGGTAGCAATGAGAGCAAAATAGCATGAATTGCACTTTGAATTCCGTTCCCATCTCCCATGCTGCATTATAAACTCCGAAGACGGAATGTGAGAAACGCACTCCTTCCATGCAACTATTTGTTTCGTCACAACAGAAATAAATTCCGAGCGACGATAATATACGTTCACAACAAGATATAATGTTATTGAAATAAATAGCCACAATGTGCTGGTTTTGTAGTTTTCAATATCATCCATCTTGCAGGTTGATCTTTGCCTCCGCTCTAGCTTATAATATGGGTCATTGGAAAATATATCTTTCTATATACAATTAATCTACTTGTTCGTTATCAGGGTGTGATGTATGCGTTCTATTCGAAGGCATACTTTGTATGTAAAGTTGAATTCGATTTAGAATCTAGTGTTGGCTTGAGGAGTCCTAAAATCAAGGTGTTTTAATCAATCAATTAATATAATAAAGGGAGTCAACCAGGTGTAAATCAGGTGTAATATAATTCTTATTTGTTAGTAAATTTTTATAATACACTCAACGAAATAAAAATAGCACCACCATGTTTTATGCACTATACCGTTTTGTCTCAAATTCCGTCAGGTCGTCATTTGTTGTTTTTTTTTTGACATCTGTCAACAATACCCAATTCAAAATTACAGATGTTCATTCAGCCTCAATTTTTCTCTCGTTTTTCAAAAAATAGTGACACAAAGCCTACGAACTACGATCTGTGGACATAATTGATTTTTTGCTATAAACTAAAATGTGTTCCGCTTCCCATTCGCATAGAATATCACTAAATGCTCGCGGCGAGCCTCCTATCGGAAATGTAAATTGCGATGTTATGAGTGATTCTGGAAACTTAAAAGTGGTAAATTTGATGAGAGATCAAGTCGTAGAAAAATTACACGTTGATAAAATAACCGTTTCCCGAGGTTCAGGAGACATGGGTTAGATCGTGAAGATTAGAAGATGGGTTTCTCATGATTTGTGCGACAGACAACAATAAAACCAAAAAACATTTGCGAAATTTGGGTTTCCAAATACAAACGAAGGTAATTTCTGCATCGGGTCGTGTTCGTAGTTGAAAAGTGGATATACACTCGACAAAAAAATTAGAGGAACAGAGGGCGAAGTCGGAAATTTTAAGTGGATTTTGACATGCTGTAACTTCGTGAAAAATCAACGCATATCGATGATATGAACATCATTTTGAAGCTACAACTTCAGGTATTGGAATATTTTATGTAGATATTTTTTATCTTGGTGTGTATAAGTATAGTTGGCAACAATATCGGGAAGAAATGATAAATAGGGTTTTCTCTGTTTTTTTTTCAAATATTTTCTGGACTAACACAATTTTTCAACCAGATTTCATTTGGTTCCTAGAACGTTCCTATAGGACATTCCCAAACAGAGTTATTTCATGGTTATTTTTGGGTGAAAAATTACTTCTTCGTATTTGATGATGAATTATTCAATAGGAAACCATCGCACCGCAATTCGAAAGATAGTTTTGAAAACTCAAATTAATTCTGCACAAGAATAATTTGTTACTTTGACAAAAAAAAAATATTTAATTTTTTTGCATCGATTTTAAAAAAAAGTGCAAAAAACGGAATTTTTTTGTGCTTTACAAAATCGACTGTTATTCTGCAAATATCGCAGTAAAAATCTACGTAAAATATTCCAATACCTGAAAGTTGTAGCTTCAAAATGATGTACACTAGGGTGCCAATAAAAGCGGTCATAGTTTGAGTTTTTTGAAAATCGAAAAATCACCCAAGAGGGAGTTGAAGAAAAATTTTGATGCCAAATGTCTTAAAATGGCATGAAACGTCGAGATCTAGTGTCATCTTGCAAAATTTATGTATGGTTTCGGGTGCCAATGAAAAAAGTTATCTCGATTTTTCATTCGGAACTTGCTACGAAATGTTAATATGCATGATAATATACCCTATGCAATATATCAGCTCATTCGGACTTCATTTACTGGTGTCGCAGAAGTTAAAATTTTAGTTTTTTTTAAACCGAAAAATCATGGTAAATCGGGGTTCAAAAAAATGGATGCCAAATGTTTTAAAACTGCATGACACGTCGAGATTTACAGTTATTTCAACAAAATTTTGTTTTGTCAAAAATCGATTTTTCAGGCGGGAAAACGGCCAAGTGCCAAAACAATTTTTTTTTGACAAAAAAAATGAGATAAGTATAAATCTCGACGAGTAATGTAATTTTAAGATATTTGGTATCAATTTTTTTTTGATTTTCGGTGTTTTTTCTTTTTTCAAAAAAACTTAAATTTTAACGTTTGTGACACCAGTAAATGAAGTCTTAATGAGCTAATATTTTGCATAGGGTATATTATCGTGCAAATTAACATTTCGTTCCGAATGAAAAATCGAGATAACTATTTTTATTGGCACCCAAAACCATACTTTTCGTTAAGAATTTCGAAAAAAAATGCGCGAAAGGAAGCTTGCTACCGGATAAACGAATCGGTGCTCTGATGAGGGGAATAGGATAAGATAAGTTTGTGCTGTATAACTTTTCCCTGTTTTTCATGTTTAATTTTGTATTGACCCTAAAGGTCTGTAGGTCTTTCAGATTAAACGCTCACGCAAAAACATCGAATACCTCCTAATAATTTTTTTTCGCTCCGTCGATGGTAACACTGCATTCCCCACTTCGGGGCGATAATATTTGGCTACTCATTCAGTCTGATCGAAAGGTTTTTAGTGCCAAGATGTACAATTTACAAGAACGTGTATTTTCATGAAATCGTATTACTCGGGCAACCGAAGCCGTAATGAAACTTTCTCCTCTTATGGTAAGAATTTCAACATTTCTCGTCGTCGATTACTTCCTCTGGGGGTACGTGAAGGACCGTTGCTATGCTAACAAGCCTCAAAATTTGGAGGAACATGAAGAAGAAATATCTCGGATTTTCAACAGCATCGAAGTCGTAATGTTAGAGTTGTGCATGAAGAATTTTGTTCCCCGTTTAAAACGCGTTATCGAGAAAAGAGGTGGTCAAATCGAAAATGTCCTAAAATGAGATTCATTTTCGTTTTTTAAAAATAAAAATCGGTTCACTTTTGTGGTAGTTATAAAAATTGGTTGCGTGAGCGTTTAATCTAAAAGACCCTGTATATACTGTTATGCCTTCACATCAATTGTTATTGTTGCATCTACCAAATATACTTTGTAAATAGAAACAAAAATATTTTTTTAACCATTCAGTTATGAGATACCCTTGACACCCTCAACAATGAAAGTCACAAATAAAATATGTGGCACATTTTACAGTTTTTCTTTGATAAAGACGAAAATGCAGGTCGCTGAAATTGTGAATCGTGTTTATGGTGCCGATACTGTGATAGTAATAGTTTTTATTTATTTTTTCAGTGCAGTACATTGAATTCAGATATCAGACTGTCAACAATGTAACCGTTTGAAGCCAGCGATTGAGCAGGAAAGGCCAGAATTGCCCTAAAGAAGAGGTGTTGTGTTCCATCATTACAGCGCAAGTCACCCACGTCTATAGTGACTTGTCAAAATCTCTGCAAGCTTAGTTGGGAACGATTTGGAACCTTACATCTTTTCCTCGCAAAACATCCTGAGTAATAAGAAATTGGGATCAAGAGGAGATTGTGAAAATCGATTATTACAATTTTATTGCCAAGAAGAACTAAAACTTCTATGATAGAGGTATTATGAAGCTAGCTTTTAAATGGCAACAAATTATACAGCATTATGGTGCATATTCGAAATCGGAAATGTTGCTGTTCGGGTTAAAAACTATTTGGAAAATAGAGGATGGGAGATTCTGATTTACCCGTATTATAACCCAGACCTTGCCTATTCCGACTACCATTCGATCGATCGATGCTGAACGCTTTACTTCAGAACAGGGTATCTAAAATTGGCTGGATTCATGCTTGGTTTCAAAAGATGAACGCTTCCTTCGCGATGGCGTCCATAAATTGGCAGCATGATGTGTAAAACTACTCGCTAGCGATGGCCAATACTTTGAATAACATATTATTTAATGTTATTACTCAATTAAACGTGTTTTTCATGCAAAAATCGGTTTGAATTAAATTGCACACCCAATATAAAATCTAATTTTTCAAAGTTTTCGGCTGAAAGAAGACATTTGGAGCACAATTTACAATCTAAATTGGAAAATTCTTTCAAATATTTTCATTTGTTCTAGTTGTTTTCAGCTTTCAAATAACTATATAAGCAGCAGTGTCCCTTTGATCTCGACACCTCAAACCATGATTAAATAATTTAATTGAAAGTTTCGCCCAAACGAACACATTTGGGGTGCAGTTCAGAAGTATCACTTTAATACCATTAATTTACTAGTAACAGACCGGAAATCTGTCATCTCAGCGGCTCAAAAGTAACAAATTTTCTAAAATAGGTTTATAGTAGATTACCCTAACTTTTAAGTATGCACCTTACTCCGGCGATCCCAAAATAAATTGTCGAAATCCTGGATTCTTTTCGGCGATTTGAAGCGATTTGCATACAGTTGAAATTCTTATATTTTCAATTCTCATTCTTAGATCAAACTGAAACTGATTAATGAGTATCAGTGTAACACACAACAGGGAGGAATGGTAGACGAAGTATATGTGGATCGGTTAACAAAAAAAAGTCGTCATTGAATAATTTGAGTATGAAGTTTATGGGGAAGTAACATTATTCCTACACATTGACTGAACGTCTAATTCAGGGGTTTTCAAATGGTGCTCCGCGGGAAATTTGTGCTTCGCGAAGTTATAGCAAATGCTCCCACCTGAAAACCCACCTTGAAAAAAAAAACATTCTTTAATTTTATTTCACTGGGCATATAATGATTTATCTTGCATGCTCCGGGTGAGATGTCGTGTAACTGAAACGCGCAACCGAAATAGATTTGTTTCTAGTTGGGTAATGTCAATGCAAATAGGATTTGTTTTATTGATTAAAAAATGCAAGTGCTCCGTCAAATATTTTTGCTATAAAAAGTGCTCTGCCATAAAAAAATTTGAAAACACCTTGTCTAATTTATTTGATAGAACGAATTATTGCACACAATTTTGTGTTGCATACAACATTCACGGGAACCAAGCTGAAAGAAACAATTCATAATACATGATTTACCTTCGCATTCGCTCGCAAAACATACCTACCTCTTTTATACGTCAAACTGTTCATCTGTTCCACTGCTGATGTTTCGGGAAAAATTGTTGGATAAATTTTCCATCTAATGGTATATACACTCTGTCATACTTCTATAAGACCACCTTGAAAATATTTCGTTGTAACACAAACAGTTAAAATTTCAACAAGATATTTTCATTCATTGTTGAATGCTTAGGATAAAGTATATTTAACGTCAATTTCGTTCAAAAGAGCCGTTTGTTCATTTATTGGACTTAAACATGATTGGGCCTAAACAGCTGAAAAGCTGTTCAGTTTTTAAAGGACAATTTCAAAACTTTCAAGTGTTGTCAATGAAAAATTCAAAACAATCGGCAGATTTACATGTCAATAATAGGTAACCTTGCCATTTCGATAAATAACCTGGAAAGTTCGTGTGTGTATACTATTTACCAAATTCTGCAGAACGGATTTCTCTATATTTTCCCATGACTCCGAAATTGCGATCAACCGTGGTGTACTGCTTTCCCTCAGCGTAGATTCTGCGTACTTTGTTTCCCCAAAGACTTTCAACAAGATTCCAGTCTGTAGAGCGATCCGGCCAGTCCAATAAGTGAACTTTTTGATCCCTAATCCATTGTTGGTTTCCTTGCTGGTATGACTAGCGACATTATTTGGATTTTTTGCGTCGATATCTACGCAAAAACGGTAAGAGAAAGGAATCCATAACATGTATGTGATTCTTGCTATTTTTTTAAAAGGATTTGAAAGCTATCTTGACTTTTCCGGTTACACAGAATCCCGCCCAAACCATGCACAATCCTCCACCAAAGTTCCTCTTTCCATAAATCACGTCAGCACTCGATGCAACCATCAGGACGATCCAAATTGTACTATTTTTCGTTCTTGAAAATAACATAGTATAGTTGAAAGTAATAAAAAGGCCGTCAATGTAGAAGAACTTTTCCTTAGAGTATATAGTAATGCATCGAAATCCGGACGCTCACCACATAATGGCGCCATATTTTTTCCAAACCTTATCAATATGGGTATCAAATGAAAAGGCTTGAATAGTAGAATTCAGTTATTGATGAAAATTAAAAATCCAAAATGGACTACACTACAAAATGGCACCATATATATTTTTTCGAAACCCCATTAATATGGGTATCAAATGAATTTTATTTTAGTCTCATCAATGCTCAAGATTAATGAAGGAAGGGGTGTGATAACTACTAACTGCTACTTCCTTAATTCTTTTATGGCTTTTAGCATATTATCTATAATATGTAATCCGCCATTTTGTAGCGGCCGCCATCTTGGATTTCTTCTTAAATGGCACTAACGTTCCTAGAAAAGCTTCGCCGTCTCAACGTAACATTACTTGTGTCATTTTAATTAGTACTTAGTTAAGATTTCTATGCCAAATAACACGCCTTGAATGCATTCTGAGTGGCAATCTCTTGAATACGTGTCACTACAGTACAAGTCGGAGGAAATTTCTTTGGCGAAAAATTCCCCCGATTAGAATGGGAATCGAACCCGTACCCCTCGGCATGTTATGTGTAAATTGGATTTATATTTTTCACTAGCTGACCCGGCAAACTTCGTACCGCCCAAAATTTATTTTTCGTTATAGAATTCACGTTTTCTTACTAAGCGCACGTTCATAGGTCCAATCGCAGAACTGATCATGAATTGCTTTTTTAATCTACCTAACTTTTACTATAAAATTTTTTGTACTTTTACCAAAACTCGTCATTATAATATCAGTTTATTTTCAGACACAATTCTCGTTCAAGATTTTTCAACCACTTGCGAATAACATGTAACACATTTCAGAGGAGAGAAGGGTGTAATACCATCATAGAAACATTTCTGATATTCAAAAACCTTCACATGCTAAATTTGGCTCCAATTGATTGATTAGTTTTCAAGCTATACAGAAAATTGTGTTTCGTTTGTATGGTAGCCTCCCCTTAGAGAAGAGAGAGGAGTGCCGAACTACCACAGAAACTAGTGATGAAACGGAAAGTAGTTTGGCTGGATACCGGATACCGAATATCCGACAAGCTTCGAGGCCGGGTAGCCGGATATCCGGCGGCCGGATATTTGGCTCTTTATTTGCGAGGACGAAACTGTGAGAAACTACTACTACATTTTCTTGTACAATGATGAAATTTTTGTGGATATATTGTAATAATTTCCATACTAATCGAGTTAACCCATTCGCTGCCAAGCCTAAATTATATGAAGGCATTCCCATTGCCATTTTTATTATGAGTGTTATTGTTTACCAAAACCCTGTTATTTCTTGATCATTCTCTACGAGAAATAAAGTATGATTTTTGTAAAAAAAAATTGAGAAAGGGTACACTTACTTCGACACAAATCAAATTAAACGAAGCGAAAGTGACGAAACTGCTTTTGGACCAGATTCTACGAAGTGGCAAATGAAAATGATAGTCATCGTTCCATTTAGGAAAAAAATCTCATTGCTAAAGAAATCGACTGTTATGCGAAAACATTTCGAATGTATCGCAATCACGTTCCTTACGTTTGGTAGTAGTAAAACTCTAAGCAGTACTAAAACCTCTATATGCTAAGCTTAATTCCGTTTGTTTGATTAGTTCTCGAGTTGTTCAGCACCCTCCTCGCTCCCTCTTTAGAAAGGAGAAAGGAGTGTCAAACCACCATAAAAACATTTATTGCTCCCTAAAACTCCCATATGCCAAATTTTGTTCCATTTCTTGATTAGGTCTCGAGTTATGCACAAATATATGTTTCATTTCTATGGTAGCCCCCCCTTAGATAGGTAGGAGGAGTGTTGAACCACCTAAGAAATGTTTCTTGTCCCCTAAAACCTTCACATGCCAAATTTGGATTCGTTTGCTTGATAAGTGCTCCCTAGAATCTTCACATGCCAAATTCAGCTCCATTTGCTTGATTAGTTTTCGAGTTATGCAGAAATTTGTGTTTCATTTGTATGGCAGCACTCCCTTAGAGAGGGGAAGGGGTCTCGAATTATTATAAGAACCTTCCCCGACCCCAAAAACCCTTACATACCAATTTTCATGTCGATCGGTTCAGTAGTTTCCGAGTCCAAAAGAATCAGACAGACAGGCTGACAGACAGAAATCCATTTTTATATATGCAGATAGAGATAAATAACTGAATTATGCAAATCAAGCCCTTTCATAAATATATGTGGTGCCATTTTGTAGTGGCGGTCATTTTGAAATACGCAGTTTTATAATGACTACAGAGATAAAGGTGTGTTCCAAATTTCAGAACGATCGGTCAACAGGAAGGGGGTTAAATTTCTATTAATGTGGGACAGCGCTATAGACAAAGTTACAAAGTTACCCACGTACATACAAACGGGTCATATAATCGAGTACAGGTTGGACTCGATTATCCGGAGTATTGATTATTTTTTCACTCCGGATAATCGAATTCTCGAGTCAAAAAAAAATTTTTTATTCGTTTTTTTTGCATGTATTTTTTGTTTTTTGAATATAAAAAAGAATTTGATTTTTGATTCATCCCCTTAAAGTCAGAAAACACCTTTCTAACATGAAAAAAATAAATTTATCCAGATTCTCTGAGGAGGTGATGGGCAATCATATTTGATGAAAAAAATCCTTCTACGCATATGTTCGAATTTCAACAATGCCAGAGTTATAGAGCTTTTTTTCTGTTTCGGACTCTGTTGCCTCAAACTGGCTTTACATTAAAAAGTACGCTACGGAAGACAACTCTGTTGCCTTCTTTTGAAAGATGAGAAAATTTAGTATAGGGTATAGTAGTGGAACAACTAAATTAGTGTATTTTAATAACATTTTGGAAATGAAAAACTTAAAAGCTTATAATTTTTGATG